>NC_091285.1:311971427-312684552 GCF_032444005.1 Ranitomeya imitator | reverse complement strand
AGGTCGATTATTTAATTTATCCGTGCCGCTATGCGCAGTTATGTGAAGGAATCCCTGGAGAAGGGACATATTCGCCCATCGTCATCACCACTGGGAGCAGGGTTCTTCTTTGTAGCCAAGAAGGATGGTTCGCTGAGACCGTGTATTGATTACCGCCTTCTTAATAAGATCACTGTTAAATTTCAGTATCCCTTGCCATTGTTATCTGACTTGTTTGCTCGGATTAAGGGGGCTAGTTGGTTCACCAAGATAGATCTTCGTGGTGCGTATAATCTGGTGAGAATCAGGCAAGGAGATGAATGGAAAACTGCATTCAATACGCCCGAGGGTCATTTTGAGTATCTAGTGATGCCGTTCGGACTTGCCAATGCTCCATCTGTGTTTCAGTCTTTTATGCATGACATCTTCCGTGAGTATCTGGATAAATTCCTGATTGTTTACTTGGATGACATTTTGATCTTCTCAGATGATTGGGAGTCTCATGTGAAGCAGGTCAGAATGGTTTTTCAGGTCCTGCGTGCTAACTCTTTGTTTGTGAAGGGATCAAAGTGTCTCTTCGGTGTGCAGAAAGTTTCATTTTTGGGGTTCATCTTTACCCCTTCTACTATCGAGATGGATCCAGTTAAGGTCCAAGCCATCCAGGATTGGATTCAGCCGACATCTCTGAAAAGTCTGCAAAAGTTCCTGGGCTTTGCTAATTTTTATCGTCGCTTCATCTGTAATTTTTCTAGCATTGCCAAACCATTGACCGATTTGACCAAGAAGGGTGCTGATTTGGTTAATTGGTCTTCTGCTGCTGTGGAAGCTTTTCAGGAGTTGAAGCGTCGTTTTTGTTCTGCCCCTGTGTTGTGTCAGCCAGATGTTTCTCTACCGTTCCAGGTCGAGGTTGATGCTTCTGAGATTGGAGCAGGGGCGGTTTTGTCACAGAGAGGTTCTGATTGTTCAGTGATGAAACCATGTGCTTTCTTTTGCAGGAAGTTTTCGCCCGCTGAGCGTAATTATGATGTGGGCAATCGAGAGTTGCTGGCCATGAAGTGGGCATTCGAGGAGTGGCGTCATTGGCTTGAAGGAGCTAAGCATCGCGTGGTGGTATTGACTGATCACAAGAACTTGACTTATCTCGAGTCTGCCAAGCGCTTGAATCCTAGACAGGCCCGTTGGTCGTTATTTTTTGCCCGCTTCGACTTTGTGATTTCGTACCTTCCGGGCTCTAAAAATGTGAAGGCGGATGCTCTGTCTAGGAGTTTTGTGCCCGACTCTCCGGGTTTATCTGAGCCAGCGGGTATCCTCAAGGAAGGAGTCATTGTGTCTGCCATCTCCCCTGATTTGCGGCGGGTGCTGCAAAAATTTCAGGCGAATAAACCTGATCGTTGTCCAGCAGAGAAACTGTTCGTCCCTGATAGGTGGACTAATAAACTTATCTCTGAACTTCATTGTTCGGTGTTGGCTGGTCATCCTGGAATCTTTGGTACCAGAGAGTTAGTGGCTAGATCCTTCTGGTGGCCATCTCTGTCACGGGATGTACGTACTTTTGTGCAGTCCTGTGGGATTTGTGCTAGGGCTAAGCCCTGCTGTTCTCGTGCCAGTGGGTTGCTTTTGCCCTTGCCGGTCCCAAAGAGGCCTTGGACACATATTTCGATGGATTTCATTTCTGACCTTCCCGTTTCTCAAAAGATGTCAGTCATTTGGGTGGTCTGTGATCGCTTTTCTAAAATGGTCCATCTGGTGCCCTTGGCTAAATTGCCTTCCTCCTCTGATTTGGTACCTTTGTTCTTTCAGCATGTGGTTCGGTTGCATGGCATTCCTGAGAATATTGTTTCTGACAGAGGTTCCCAGTTTGTTTCAAGGTTCTGGCGAGCCTTTTGTGGTAGGATGGGCATTGACCTATCCTTTTCCTCGGCTTTCCATCCTCAGACTAATGGCCAGACCGAACGAACCAATCAGACCTTGGAAACATATCTGAGATGTTTTGTTTCTGCAGACCAGGATGATTGGGTGTCCTTTTTGCCGTTGGCTGAGTTCGCCCTTAATAATCGGGCCAGCTCGGCTACCTTGGTTTCTCCATTTTTTTGCAATTCTGGGTTCCATCCTCGTTTCTCTTCAGGACAGGTTGAGTCTTCGGACTGTCCTGGTGTGGATTCTGTGGTGGATAGGTTGCAGCAGATCTGGACTCAGGTAGTGGACAATTTGATCTTGTCCCAGGAGAAAGCTCAACTTTTCGCTAATCGCAGACGCCGTGTGGGTCCCCGACTTCGTGTTGGGGATCTGGTTTGGTTATCTTCTCGTCATATTCCTATGAAGGTTTCCTCTCCTAAATTTAAACCTCGTTTTATTGGTCCGTATAGGATTTCTGAGGTTCTCAATCCTGTGTCTTTTCGTTTGACCCTCAAAGACTCCTTTTCCATACATAATGTATTCCATAGGTCGTTGTTGCGGAGATACGTGGCACCTATGGTTCCATCTGTTGAGCCTCCTGCCCCGGTTTTGGTGGAGGGGGAATTGGAGTATATTGTGGAGAAGATTTTGGATTCTCGTGTTTCTAGACGGAAACTCCAGTATCTGGTTAAATGGAAGGGTTATGCTCAGGAAGATAATTCCTGGGTTTTTGCCTCTGATGTTCATGCTTCCGATCTTGTTCGTGCCTTTCATGCGGCTCATCCTGGTCGGCCTGGGGGCTCTGGTGAGGGTTCGGTGACCCCTCCTCAAGGGGGGGGTACTGTTGTGAATTCTGTGGCTGAATTCACTCCTGTGGTCACAAGTGGTACTGCAGCTTCTGAGCTTCCTCCCTCAGGTGTTCTGGTGAGCTCGTTAACTGCTTCATTACTTAACTCCGCCTGATGCTGCTATCCTTGCTCCTTGTCAATGTTTCAGTGTTGGATCTGAGCTTCTCCTGATTGTTCCTGTGACCTGCTGCTCTGTATAGCTAAATGCTTTTTGCTTTTTTGTTGCTTTTTTTCTGTCCAGCTTGTCTTTTGTTTTGCTGGAAGCTCTGAGACGCAAAGGGTGTACCGCCGTGCCGTTAGTTCGGCACGGTGGGTTTTTTTTGCCCCCTTTGCGTGGTTTTGCTTTAGGGTTTTTTGTAGACTGCAAAGTTCGCTTTACTGTCCTCGCTCTGTCCTAGAATATCGGGCCCCACTTTGCTGAATCTATTTCATCCCTACGTTTTGTCTTTTCATCTTACTCACAGTCATTATATGTGGGGGGCTGCCTTTTCCTTTGGGGAATTTCTCTGGGGCAAGTCAGGCCTATTTTTCTATCTTCAGGCTAGCTAGTTTCTTAGGCTGTGCCGAGTTGCCTAGGTAGTTGTTAGGCGCAATCCACAGCCGCTTTTAGTTGTGTTTAGGATAGGATCAGGTGTGCAGTCTACAGAGTTTCCACGTCTCAGAGCTCGCTCTTGTATTTTTGGGTATTTGTCAGATCACTGTGTGCGCTCTGATCGCTAAGCACACTGTTTCTGGATTGCCTTCATAACACCTGTCATTAGCAAACATAACAGATAACAATTGCTTTAGTTATTCGGACCAGCCATAGTGTAAGGCTCAGGTGTTCATGTAAAGCTGCATGAACCAGTTATCTGCCTAAGTATGTAGCAGTACAGACACAGAGGGCTAATACTGCATAAAGTGTATGAGAACATGATGCGAGGAACCTTTTTTTTTTTTTTTTTTTTTTTTTAAAATAGGCCACACAGGGATCGTTAGGTTAATGCATTGAGGCGGTAGGCCAGTCTGAACAAATGAGTTTTTAGGGTACGCTTAAAACTGTGGGGATTGGGGATTAATCGTATTAACCTAGGTAGTGAATTCCAAAGAATCGGCGCAGCACGTGTAAAGTCTTGGAGACGGGAGTTGGAGGTTCTGATTATTGAGGATGCTAACCTGAGGTCATTAGCGGAGCGGAGGGCACGGGTAGGGTGGTAGACTGATACCAGGGAGGAGATGTAGGGTGGTGCTGAGCCATGGAGTGCTTTGTGGATAAGGGTAGTAGTTTTGTACTGGATTCTGGAGTGGATGGGTAGCCAGTGTAATGACTGGCACAGGGTAGAGGCATCGGTGTAACGGTTGGTGAGGAATATGATCCTGGCTGCAGCATTCAGGACAGATTGGAGCGGGGAGAGTTTTGCAAGAGGGAGGCCGATTAGTAGAGAGTTACAATAGTCCAGACGAGAATGAATAAGTGAAACAGTAAGAGTTTTTGCAGAGTCGAAAGTAAGAAAAGGGCGAATTCTAGAAATGTTTTTGAGATGCAGGTAAGAAGAGCGAGCCAATGATCGGATGTAGGGGGTGAATGAAAGGTCAGAATCAAGGATGACCCCAAGGCAGCGGGCATGTTGCTTTGGAGTAATGGTGGAACCGCACACGGAGATGGCAATGTCAGGCAAAGGTAGGTTAGTAGAGGGAGAGAACACGAGGAGTTCAGTTTTTGACAGGTTTAGTTTCAGATAGAGGGAGGACATGATGTTAGAGACAGCGGTAAGACAATCACTGGTGTTTTCTAAAAAGGTCGGTGTGATATCAGGAGAAGAAGTGTATAATTGGGTGTCATCAGCATAGAGATGGTACTGGAAACCAAATCTACTGATTGTTTGTCCAATAGGGGCAGTATACAACGAGAAGAGGAGGGGGCCTAGGACTGATCCTTGAGGAACCCCAACAGTAAGGGGAAGGTGAGAGGAGGAGGAACCAGCAAAACATACAGTGAAGGATGGGTCAGAGAGATAGGAGGAGAACCAGGAGAGAACGGTGTCCTTGAGGCCGATGGAGCGGAGCATAGTGAGGAGGAGCTGATGATCCACAGGATCGAATGCTGCAGAGAGATCCAAGAGAATTAGCATGGAGTAGTGACCATTAGATTTAGCTGTTAGTAGGTCATTAGAGACTTTAGTGAGGGCAGTTTCAGTAGAGTGTAAAGAGCGGAAGCCAGATTGAAGAGGGTCAAGAAGAGAGTTATCTGAGAGATAGCGGGTAAGACGGGAGTGGACCAGGCGTTCGAGGAGTTTAGAGATGAAGGGAAGATTAGAGACAGGTCTATAATTTGCGGCACAGTTTTGATCGAGGGATGGTTTTTTAAGTAATGGATGTATGATGGCATGCTTAAATGAGGAGGGAAAAATACCGGAAGTGAGGGAAAGGTTGAATATTTTTGTTAGGTGAGAGGTGACAGCCGGGTAAAGGGACTGGAGGAGATGTGACGGAATGGGGTCACTGGTGCAAGTGGTCGGGCGAGAAGATGCAAGGAGCCTGCTTACTTCTTCTTCTGTAACTGCTTCAAAGTCAGAGAGTGAACTAGATGCAGTGGGGGAGGGAGGACAGTGCATGGTATGAAGAGATTGGGAGATGATTTCCTGTCGAATGTGGTCAATTTTTTCTTTGAAGTAATTGGCCAGATCGTCAGCACGGAGATCCGTGGTTGGGGCCTGCACTCTTGGGTTGAGTAGGGACTGGAACGTGTCAAAGAGACGTTTAGGGTTATTGGACAGGGAGGTGATGAGGGTGTTGAAGTAGGTTTGTTTGGAGAGGTGAAGGGCAGAATTGTATGTCTTTAGCATGAACTTATAATGGATGAAATCTTCGGGTAGATTAGATTTTCTCCACAGACGTTCTGCGCACCTGGAGCACCGCTGCAGGAAACGTGTTTGCAGCGTGTGCCACGGTTGTTGCCGTCTGTGCCGAGTTGTTTTATGTATAGGAGGAGCAGCTTCATCCAGAGCACTTTGCAGGGTTTCATTGTAATGCTTCAGAGCAGAATCAGGACATGAGATGGAGGAGATTGGGGCCAATGAGGACTGCAAGTTCTTCATAAGTTTCTGGGTGTTAATGGCCTGTATGTTTCTATAAGTGTGGAAAGTGGGGGTGACCTGAGCGGGAAGGCAGTTCTTGATAGAGAATGAAAGAAGGTTGTGGTCAGAGAGTGGGAGAGGGGAGTTTGTGAAATCATCCACTGAGCAAAGCCGGGAGAAGACCAAGTCAAGGGAGTTTCCATCTTCATGTGTTGGAGAGTTAGTATGCTGCGAGAGGCCAAAAGAGGAGGATAGCGATAAAAGGTGAGAAGCAGATGGGGAGAGAGGAGAGGCAATGGGGATGTTGAAATCACCCATGATAAGGGTGGGGGTGTCACAGGAGAGAAAGTGTGGAAGCCAGGTGGCAAAGTGATCCAGGAACTGATGAGAGGGGCCGGGAGGACGATACACCACCGCCACTCGCATGGAGAAGGGGACGTAGAGTCTGACCACATGGACCTCAAAGGAAGGGAAGACAAGTGAGGGTACTTGGGGGATAACTTGGAAAGTACATTTGGGTGAAAGGAGCAGGCCAACGCCTCCACCTGCTCTGTTGTCTGATCTTGGGGTATGAGAAAAGTGTAGTCCACCATATGAAAGAGCAGCAGCAGCAGTGGTGTCTGACTGCTGAATCCAGGTTTCAGTAAGAGCCAGGAGATTAAGAGATTAAGAGAATTATAAAGAATTATAATCGCGTCGCTGCAGCGTGCCCAATAGCCAGTACATAGCAGGCAGCCTTTCTGGCGACTAATTACCCAGGGTGCAGTACCTAATCTGACCTGAGAGTAAGGGGGGCGCCAGAGAGCTGCAAGTGTTAAGTGGAACTGTAAGCGGGATATACATAAATCCCTGCAGTTCGTGGTATATAGAAAAGCAGTGGGATACCTAGAATAAGCCCCTGCTGTAAAACAAGAGGTCAATAGCCTTGTGTGTGGTTTTTTTCATCCCATCGTGGAGTGGAGGGATAACTAAGATAAGCCCCCTGCACATGTGATAGCCGTCTGTTGGCCTAAAGTCACCTCAATCCGTGACGTAGGGGTGACGGTCACGGTGTGAATCCTGACCCATTGGTGACAGCGGTCAGGGGAATCGTGACAATTGGTCACGATTCCAATTGTCACGATTCCCCTGACCGCTGTCACCAATGGGTCAGGATTCACAGCGTGACCGTCACCCCTACGTCACGGGTTGGGGTGACTTTAGGCCAACAGACGGCTATCACATGTGCAGGGGGGCTTATCTTAGTTATCCCTCCACTCCACGATGTGATGAAAGAGGTTAATCAAAAGTCAATTGCAGAGCGTAACGAGCGGGTAGGCTGATAACCAGAAATGAGGGAGGATATGTAGGAGGGTGCCACACTATGGAGAGCTTTGTGGGTGAGAACAAGCAGTTTAAATTGGATCTCAATGTATCGGCAGCCAGTGCAATGGCTGGCACACAGCGGAGGCATCTGAGTACCAGTTAGCCAGATAGAGGACCATGGCTGCTGCATTAAGGATGGACTGGAGAGGGGAATTTTAGTGTGAGCATTAATGTGCAAGGTGAAACCTCGGTGCCTGTTGCCACCAAATCTTGCTGCAGGTCTTTTGCAGTCACTTGAGTTTTTGACTTTGTGACTTCTCAGGAATCTGGAGGCAGCCAGTGGTAGCTTCCATAATTAAAGAGCTAATATTCCTCAGTAATACAGGAGCTGGTGTCTGGCTATTCATCCCTAGTATCCAAACAAAAACAGTCAAACCACACCCCACAGTATGTCAATGTCGAAAAAGACAAAGGCGCACGTCAAAACCAGGGAGTCCATCCCAGAACGTATACCATATCAAATAGATCAAAAGACAGCGCCTCACAGTGGTGACAAATCAATCTTACATTTTATTCTGCCTACTGTGGCAATGTTTCGGTCAGAAGACTTTTTCAAGCACAGTAAACAGCGTTTTAACCACCATTATATACACAAAATACCACCCATTAATTAACAGAGCACCAATAGGGTATACACACAGTAATGAGAACAATCCCATCATAGCCAAAACATACATATAAAAACAGTCCCACTTGAGCATCAATTATAATTACACCAAATCCAACATCAAACCGCTAACTCTGATCGCTGTTAAATACAAAATATCGCTGAAAATTACATAAAGCCCCGTAGGTAGAAGGTAAACAACCTCCCTCCAATTACCACAAATATTCACATTATTACTTAAAGGGAACCTGTCACCCCCAAAATCGAAGGCGAGCTAAGCCCACCAGCATCAGGGGCTTATCTACAGTATTCTGTAATGCTGTAGATAAGCTCCCGATGTATCCTGAAAGATAAGAAAAAGAGGTTAGATTATACTCACCTGGGCGGGCGGTCCGATCCGATGGGTGTCGTGGTCCGGCGCCTCCCATCTTCTTACGATGACGTCCTCTTCTTGTCTTCAGGCTGCCGCTCCAGCGCAGGCGTACTTTGTCTGCCCTGTTGAGGAAGAGCAAAGTACTGCAGTGCACAGGCGCCGGGCCTCTCTGACCTTTACCAGCGCCTGCGCACTGCAGTACTTTGCTCTGCCCTCAACAGCGCAGACAAAGTACGCCTGCGCCGGAGCTGCAGCGTGAATACAAGAAGAGGACGTCATCGTAAGAAGATGGGAGGCCCCGGAACAGACCGCGACACCCATCGGACCAGAATCGGACCGGGACCACCCCTGGGTGAGTATAATCTGATCTCTTTTTCTAATCTTTCAGGATACATCGGGTGCTTATCTACAGCATTACAGAACGCTGTAGATAAGCCCCTGATGCTGGTGGGTTTAGCTCACCTTTGATTTTGGGGGTCACAGGTTCCCTTTAATTGTGCCGTTATCCAGACAATGCAATAAGAGGGAGAAATCCATAAAACCCATTATAGGGCATAACGCAGAGATATAGGGATCACTGAGGGAATAAAAAAAGCTTTAAACATACCATTAGAGAGAGTATCGTTCACATTAGCGTCATGCGACGCAGCGTCGCCGACGCAACGCACGACGCAACTGAAACGCACGCAAAAACGCACCATTTTTGACGCATGCGTCGAACGGATGCGTCGTAAAACGCAGCGTTTTTGTTGCGTTTTCCCCAAAAAAACACAGCGTTTTACAACGCATGCGTTGTCAAACAATCATGTAATCTTTCAACACAATTTAGTGTCTAGACACTAGATAATACCACCAATGAATAGAAGAGGGTGGGTCTAGTGTCTAGACACTAGATAATGCCACCAATGGGTAGATGAGGGTGGGTATAATGGAATTGTGGTATATATACCCCGGCATAGATGAATTCCAACCATACAGCATCAAGATGGACGTCAGCGTTTTTGGCTACACCTTATAGTGGAAGTCCGTGAGAGTCGTGGAGCCTACCATTGTCTGTTTGGCGAGTTAAACGACAACCACGAGAAATACTTTGAGTACACCAGGATGTCTCAAAACAGCTTCCGATATCTGCTGCGTCTGGTGGAAGGAGCCATTTCCAGGCAGGACACGCAGCTCCGTAAAGCAATTTCCCCCGAGGAACGTCTGCTGGTGACTCTACGGTACGTAATAGAATGTGAAGGATTTATATGTTCTTGCCATTTTTTAAAGTAACGTGTTTTGGTATTGTGGGGTGGGGGATTGTAATTAAAAATGAAAAATTCTTTCATAACAATTTAATTAATTACATTTATTTATGTTTCTTCTTGTCAGTTTCCTGGCTACCGGAGAGACCTTGAGATCACTGCATTTCCAGTTTAGGATTGGAGTCTCCACACTGTCTGGTATTATTGCCGACACATGCCGCGCAATGTGGGACAACCTCCGGGAGGAATTTTTACCCATCCCTACAACAGAATTATGGCAGGCCAACGCCCAAAAATTCGAACAAGTGTGTTCTTTCCCTAACTGTATTGGAGCCGTGGATGGGAAGCACATTAGGATTACAAAGCCTTCAAGAAGTGGATCTCTGTTTTTTAATTATAAAAAATACTTTTCCACCGTGCTCATGGCAATTGCAGGTGCGGACTGCAGGTTTCTCGCTGTGGACATTGGAGCGTTTGGCCGTGCAAATGATTCACGGACATTTAAGGAGTCTGATATGGGCCGAAGATTATACGATAATTTTAATTTCCCCCAGCCACGCCATTTGTTGTGGTTGGGGATGAGGCTTTTCAAATGAGTGGCAACCTACTTAAACCGTACTCCAGTCGGGGGTTGGACCGCACCAAAAGTATTTTTAATTATAGACTGTCCCGGGCCAGAAGAACTGTGGAGTGCGCCTTTGGAATCCTTGTCTCCAAATGGCGTATCTTAGGATCCGCTATAAATTTGAAAATTGAGACAGTGGATGAGGTGGTGAAGGCGTGTGTGGTTCTCCACAATTTTATTATTGATAAAGAGAGAGTCAACGTGGAACTCGATGAACCCATACCAAATCCATTGCCTGATTATCAAGATCATCCTCTGCGGACAACTGTGGAGATTGCTCATATGAGGGACCAATTTGCTGCATACTTTGTTTCAGATGTTGGGCGTGTTTCATGGCAAGATCAAATGGTTTAATTCATCTTTGTATTATGATACAATAAAAACACTGTCATGTAAACACACTGGAGTTCATGTCATTTTACCAGCCTATGTAAGGTTATTTAAATGTTGTTAATGTCCCCTGATTTTCTAATGCGTTGTGTTTTGAAATAAAGTTCTTGTGCCTTTCCGTTTTCACAAAACAAATCTCCCATATGTTTTTCCATATTAAACAAATTTTAAAATCCAATGTTATATAAACTAATGTGTGTCCCACAAAATTTATGTGAGCACCAGTACCCAAATGGACTGTGACAAAACAACAAAATATTTCAGCCGTGTGTTCCATAGTTTTGACATATAACATGATCGGCTCCCACCTTGTCAACCATTTTTAATCTTGCAGACTATTTGCATATGGAACCAGGCTTGACAAGGAGGGAGACGATCATGTTTGCACAACTCTACAGAGTTAACACTATTGCACTCAGGATGCTAGTATACGTCCAGAGTCAAATAGTGGCGACACTGTGAACATTGCTACCACCTCACCTGACCAATATTCTTAAGGTACCGTAATAAAACGATTAGCCAACGATACCGACCAGTGATACGACCGGACCGTGATCGTTATTAGCCGTCGCGTGGTTGCTGGAGAGCTGTCACACAGACAGCTCTCCAGCGACAAAAAAAGAGCAAGTCCCCGTGTAATCTGGGTAACCATTGTGTTATGAAGCGCATGGCCGCACTCACGATGTTTTCCCTGTTTACCATTGTAAATGTAATTTAAACAAAAAAAAAAATTCCGGTGTGTGACACGTCCATCGCCGTCACCTTTCCGTACTGTGCCAGCCCTAAAGCACAGCACAGCGTTTATTATTAAGTCAACGGTATGCTCTGCTTTACGGGCGGGAATGACAGTGCCAGTCACTGCGGGAAGATGACGGCGAGGGACGTGGTTGACACCTTATTTTTTTGGGGGGGGTATTGTTCATTTTTTTGATTGTTTAAAACACTGCACTAGTAACCCAATATTCCCTTGTTTACAGCAAAGACATCGCTGGATCGGTGTCAAACACGCCGATCCAACAATGACAGCGTGTGATCAGTTACCCCAAAAAATTCCTAATCATTCGCTGACACCTACAATCTCCCAGCAGGGGCCTAATCGTTGGACGATTTCAGTAAAGATAACGTTGGTTACTGACAAAAACCAACTATATCGTTACTGAAATCGTTGTGTGATGGTACATTTTAAAATTGATATATTGATGCTGTTTGTGTTTGTAACATCTCATAGTACAATGAGCGACAGCCCTATAAAAAAATGAAAAAAAATATTGATAAAATATTGTCAGACATTGCACATCAGGTGTTACAAACACAAGATTTGTTTATACGGCGCACGGTGTGATTTGGTGCAAACTTTATTATAGACAATAAAAACTCATTTTTTAACAAAATCATTTTATTTGGGACACAAAAAAAAAGAAATGGGAAATGTTATGGGGTATCAATATCTGCGATTAAGGGGGATTGATATCCTCCACTTTTGGTGGGTGTTGAGGAGACCGAGGAGGAGGATGAGGGGGAGGAAGCAGCATACTCTATTACACTAGACGGGATGCCGACATCAATCCAGCCAGTTGACGGTGGCGAGACTGCAAACGCAGGAGGTGAGGGAGGAGGAGGGACGACCAGTGTCCTTGGCTGGCTACTCCTGCTCCGGGTAGACCCAGGCTGAGTACTTGGTGTGCTCCTTGTAGACCCAGGCTGGGTACTGGGTGTGCTCCGTGTAGACCCAGGCTGGGTACTGGGTGTGCTCCGGGTAGACCCAGGTTGTGTACTTTGGGTGGTTGTTTTGGGAGCAGCCATAGCCAAGGTTGTAGTGCTTGTCGTCTTCTTCTTTTTTTTCCTCCTCTCTCCCTCTGGGTGTGGGTCGGCTTCCCGTCTGTGTGCCCTTGAAGGCCTGGCAGGAGCAGAAGTTTGGGGCTCTGTTCTGTGGTGGCGGTGGCCCTCGGCACGCGGAGCTCTGTGGTGGTGCTCTGCAGCAGGAGTCGGAGCCATGGCAGCCAGCGATGGTACTGCGGGCATTGTAGTCGCTGACTGCATGACCCGAGCCTGCTGCAGAGCAGTGACATATGCGTTGTTGCAGGCCTGCATGACCGAAATCTGGAGTTCCGGCGTAAGATATTCAACCATGCCCTTCTGAATGGCACTAAAAAAATGTTTGGCCAGCCTCGAGAGCTCCGATTCTATGGTTTCAAGACGCCGGTCGATATTGGACATTTTATCGCACAGCGCCTTGAAACCATTCTGGAATACGGTGCTCAAATGTAAAAATTCGGGCAGGATCGCCCTGTCCGAGGCCCGCTGACGCTGTCTGGAAGACCCGAAGGAAGGAGCGACAGAGGCCTCGGCCAGGGGAACATCTGATGGACCGGCTGCCGGTTCGCCAGATTGTGGTGGTGCAGACCTGCTCTCGCTGTGGGATGGCTGCAACGGTTCAGATGGCGCTTCACGAAGGACTGCTCCAGAGGGTCGGACAGTCTCGCGGGTGCTGCTGTGTGTTCTGTGAAAACATAAGGAAACCATTAGTAGGGGCGTGTCCTAGCTGGCCATGTGAGTGGAAGCAGGGAAGAGTGCTCCTGCTGCCATAAGGACAAAAATCCTGCTTTAACCCCGATTTTCGGGTAAACTCACCTAAATCCGGCTGGCTGAAGGTCCGGAGAGTGCAGCGGTGCGGAGCAGCAGGTCCGGAGTCGGCAGCGATGACCAGGAGGCGGCAGAAAGACGCTGGCACCAGCGATGCAGGAGCCAGCCAAGATGGCTCCGATGCTAGGGAGGACGCCGAGAAGGAGAACGCCGCATGTCAGCGGCGCATGGAGGTGGCCGCAAAGCTGCAGCAGTATGCCAGAGTGGAGGCTGCTGAGGAGGCAGAACCAGGATCTGGAGCTGGAGCTGACCAGGAGGAGGAGGAAGCAAGCACAGCCGAGCAGCATGAGGTACAGAGGGGGAAGGAGAGAGGCAGCATGGCTGGGGCTAGTGGGGGACCTGGAGGCATATCACAGGGAGAGGAGCAGACTCTTAGAGATGTTATCACACTGATCTCTTCATGTCAGCAATCCCTGAACTCCTTGGCCCAGCAGATGCAGGAAGTTAAAGGGGACACGGCACAGATTAATGCAGCTCTGCAGAAAATGGACAAACGTATAGGAGTGGTGGAGGAGAGGGTGAGCACGGCAGAAGATCACATAGTTAAGCTACAAAAAGCTGAAAAGAAGTTCGCCCAAGCAATAGCCGAGCTCGCTGCCAAAAATGAGGATCTGGAAAATAGATCCAGAAGAAATAATATACGTATAGTGGGGCTGCCTGAAAAGACTGAGGGGAGAAATCCCACTGAGTTTGTGGAGAACTGGCTGCTGGAGAAGATTGGGAACACAGTGTTGACAAAAGTCTTTGCTGTTGAACGGGCTCATAGGGTCCCGCCGCAGCCCCCTGCCCCAGGAGCGAATCCCCGTACCATGCTTGCTAAAATACTCAATTACAGAGACAGAGACATTATCCTTAGAAAGGCTAGAGAGATGGAGGATCTGACGGCTGGAGGTCAGAAAATCGACATTTATCCGGATTATTCCGCTGCGGTTCAGAAACAGCGGATGAAGTTTACTGGAGTCAAGCGACGACTGAGGGAGCTGGGAGTGCAGTACTCAGTGATGTTTCCCGCCAAGCTGAGACTGGTGGCTTTTAATAAGACCCACTTTTTCTTGACACCGGAGGACGCTACCCAGTGGCTTGATACTCATGAGAAAAAACTTAAGGGAATGGGCGACTGACATTTCGGCAAGATCCAGTTGGGATTTGTTTTCTCTGTCGATGGAGGAGAGTTCTGCGCTCGTTAGCAATGGTTAAAGAGTTGAGCAACTGTTGGGGGTTTTGCTGGGCCATATTGAAGGAATGGCCGGAGGGGACAGTACCAACTACTAAGTACGGGGGAGGAGGGTTATGCTGGGTACTGTGAACTGGTTTGGTACTTTTTCTATATGTTAATATAAGTTGAAATGTTAAGATACAATAAAGTGAAAGTTGGGGGGGAAATTGTGATTGCTATGGCAGCCGGACACGAATGGAGAGGGTTAAGTAAGGGAGAGTGTTCGCAGTGGGCAGTGGAGCCCCACTCTTGATGAGAGGAAGAATGCGTTATATTGGGGGGGTTAGAGGGGCAAGTTGGGAGGGGGCAGGGGGGGTGGGAGGGTTGGGGCAGCTCATACTTGGGAAATTGGATACTTTAAGAAATGATGAGCCACATGATGGGAGATTGTATTAAAATATTGAGTTGGAATGTGAGAGGTCTGGCGGTTAAAACACGGCGGGCGGCAAGTCTGCAGAGTGTCCGAGAACAGAAAGTCTCAATGATATGCCTGCTGGAGACACATTTAGTGCGGGAGAGGGTGAACATATTGAATAGGCGCTGGATACAGAGGGCGTATCATTCTACTTTCTCGACGTATTCTAGGGGTGTGTCTGTGTTAATACCTGCGGGGGTGCAGTATGAGGAGGTAATGGTAAAAGAGGATGTCGATGGTCAGTATGTGGTGGTGAAATGTAAAATGAATGGAGTATTGATGTGTATAGTGGCAATGTATATTCCGCCCCCATACTCAAGCAAGAAGATAAGAGAGGTGCTGGAGAGGGTAGAGCGCTGGGGACCGTTACCATTACTAATTATCGGCGACCTTAATAATATATGTGATGACTTTTGGGATAAGAACAAAAAACCCCAGAATAGGACGGCGGGACATATCACTACGTTTGGGACTTATGTCGGGGAAGTGGGCATGGTTGATTTATGGAGAGTTAGGCATATCGGGGAAAGGGCGTATTCATGCTACTCACCAGCTCATGGTACGCTGTCTAGGATTGATCTGGCACTGGGTAACCGATTACTAGATACGATGATAAGGGACGTGAGATATTTACCTAGGGCTCTCTCAGACCATAGTCCAGTTGAAGTGGAATTTCGATCAGTGGGGACACGGAACGGGAGCAGAAGGGAGTGGAAAATTCACCCTAATTGGCTACACAGTATAGTATTGGAGAAGATTAAGAAGGAATTGGTGGAATTTTTTGAGATAAATGAGGGTAGCGTAGATGTGCTTACTGTGTGGGAAACCATGAAAGCGTACTTGAGAGGGCTGTTGTTTAGGGATATTAGCAGGTGTAAGCGGAAATCGAGAGAGGCAGAGAGGCTGGCGATAGATGGGCTGAGGGTGGCTGAAGATGAGATGGTAATAATGGGTACTTTGGAGGCTGGGAGGAGGTTAAAGGCAGCTCAAAGCCAGCTAGAGGCGGTCTTGCTGAGTAAGGCTGAAAGGAAGAGGGAATTCATGAATTTGGCCTATTACCAGGAGGGTGAATCAGTGGGTCATTTGCTGTCGCTGGTGGCATCTGCCCAGAGAAATACTTCCTTTGTTCACTCTTTGGTGACTGGGAGTGGTGTTGCTGTTTCTGAGACTTCAGAGATTTTGGAGACTTTTGCAGATTTTTACGCAGACTTATACTCCTCTCGGGTAGATGGGTCAATGGAGGACACGGTGGCGTTCCTTGAGGAGTTGGAGCTCCCGAGGCTGAGTGACACAGCTAGGGAGGATTTGGAGGCTCCCATTACGGAGGAGGAACTGGGACGGGCATTGCAGTCGATGGCTAATGGGAAGGCGCCTGGCGTAGACGGATTTCCTGCCGAAATTTATAAAAGCTTGGGGGAAGTGTTGATCCCTAAATTGAAGGCGGTCTTGGAAGAGGCTACGAATGGTGGAAGGCTACCGGCATCTATGCGGGAGGCCACAATAGTGGAGATTCCAAAGGAGGGGAAAGACCCGACACAGCCGGATTCATATCGGCCAATTTCTTTGCTTACTATCGACGTTAAACTCCTGGCTAAGGTGTTGGCGATGAGGTTGACAAGTGTTATTTCTGGCCTGATACACTCAGACCAGTCTGGCTTTATGCCTGATAGGTCAACTGCGATTAATCTACGAAGGCTGTATATGAACTTGCAACTCAAAGCCGATAACTGTGGCCAGAGAGTTATTGCATCTTTAGACGCTCACAAGGCGTTCGATAGTGTGGAGTGGGGGTATCTCTGGCAGGTGTTGCGAAGAATGGGGTTTGGACCGCAGTTCATATCATGGATTCAATTAATGTACTCGATGCCGATGGCCAGGGTTAGGGTAAACGGGGAGTTGTCACGGACCATACAATTGGCTAGAGGGACGAGACAGGGGTGTCCGCTTTCCCCCCTTTTGTTTGCTCTGGCGGTGGAACCACTGGCCGCTACGCTTCGACAGTCTGATGAGATGACGGGGTTTAAATATGGGGTGATTGAAGAAAGGGTTGCGTTGTATGCGGATGATATTTTGTTGTTTCTGGCTGACCCGGTTGCATCCTTGGAGGGAGCCATTGGGATTATTGAACGATTCGGATCAGTGTCGGGACTTAGGAAAAATTGGAGTAAGTCTATCTTGTTTAAGGTGGACGATGTGGATGGGGAGCCATTGGAGGACGGGCGACTGGAGGTGACGAGTAAATTTAAGTACCTGGGAATATGGGTATCTATGCCGGTCACTGACTATATACATGAGAATCTGACTCCAATCTTGGGTGCCCTCAAGGCAAAAGCGGATGCATGGCTTAAGCTACATTTGTCTGTGGTAGGCAGGGTGAATCTTATCAAAATGATTCTGATGCCGAAAATATTGTATATTCTTCACAATGCGCCGGTTTAGATACCACGTGGGAAATTTAGACAGATCTACTCTCTGTTTAGGAATCTGATTTGGGGGAGGCAGCATCCGCGTATCAAACTGGAGACACTTCAGCGACCCAAGGATGATGGGGGTCTGGCATTGCCTAACCCTGAGTTGTACTTTCTTGCAGCCCTGAGTCAGCATTTAAGGGGCTGGGCGCATGAAGGGTCATCTGGGGCAGTACAGCGGTTGATGGAGGTGGTGACAAAAAGAAGGCCAGTGGTGCAATGTTTGGAGGATGGATCCTTGGAGAGTTTGGGGAAGCTATATCCGACTTTGCTGTTGATACGCAAGCTATGGAGTAGATTGAGGCACATACGTGGGATCACGGACTTGACTAGATACTTGCCGCTATGGCATAATAACAATCTGAAAGAATTTGAGGCATTGGGGGTACTGATAGAGTGGTTGGGCAAAGGGATTCAGTATGTGTATCAAATAATTGAACAAGGTGAACTGAAATCATTTTCCCAATTGCAGGCGGAATTTGGTCTTGGGTCTGCAGGGGAGTATCAATATTTGCGGATGAGGCATGCTTTTGGAGCTCAGAGTAGGAACGGAGGTATTAGGATTCAAAGGGATATAGTACTGGAGTATGTGTGTAATGATGGGACGACTGGAGGAGTCATATCCACTCTGTACAGGGATCTGTTGCACACTTTTCTATTGGGGTTTCCAATAATGGCAAGAGCTAAATGGGAAAGGGATTTGGGCCCAATAGATAACGAGACTTGGGAGTCGGTGTTGGAATGGATCCCAAGACTGTCGCTGAGTGAACCGTATAGACTGTCACAGCTCTATATGATACACAGAGTTTATAGGTCTCCGATGGTGCTATATAAGGCAGGATTGCGTAATGACTCTGAATGTCCGAGGTGTAAGTCTACGGATGCAGACATTTTCCATATGATGTGGACATGTCCGAGGTTGGCTGCCTTCTGGGTGGTAGTTTTGAGTCGTATGGAAGGTGCGTATGGATGCACGGTGCCAAGGGATCCAGTTGTCTGTTTGTTGGGATGCGTGGATGAGATTGGAGTGGATAAACACCTAAAGATAGCTATAGCCAGATTGTTGTATACGGCTAGGAAGGTGATAGCTAGAAACTGGATTAGGGAAGAGCCGCCGTCAAGAGGAGAGTTCCTCCAGTATGTGAAACAGGGCCTGACACTGGAAAAAGGGATTTATAAGAAGAAAGGGAAAACTGAAACGTTCAATAAAATGTGGTCTCCATGGATTGCTATGGGATAGTAATGTGAAGTGTGGCTTATACGAATGGTTGAGGGATTAGATACTCTATTGTTTTAATGATGGTAGTAATTAACAAGATGAGCTGCTTTGTGGGGTGGGGGTGGGGGGCTTTGGGATCGAAGGGGGCTGTTTGAAGGGGGAGGGGGGGGGAAATACTCTATATTGAAAATGTAAATGTAACATGTTAATTGCCTTGTTATTCTTAATAAAAATTTATTTGAATAAAAAAAAGGAAACCATTAGTATACTAAATATAACATTTCACATGCGTCATTAATTAACTTTACCGGCGGTATCCATTGCCGCCGTTAATATTAACCTATTTTTAATATTGCTACTGCATATGCCGCATCAATATTAAAAAAAGAATGTATTTATTTATTTCAAAATAGTCACCCATGGTTGCCGTTTGTAACGCCCGACAATTACGCTTATCGTCGGAACTGCCATGACGTCACGGTCATGTGACCGAGACGTCATCACAGGTCCTGCGAGCTGAGCAACAATGGGAACATAACCTGCCTTGGAGTAGAAGGTATGCCGTGCCTATTATATTTTTCCTTTTTTTTTAAAAAAAAAAACTGGGACACACCTGGATGGGCAATATACTACTCCACTATGAAATATTGCCCGGGCATGGCCAATCTACTATCTTTCTGTGTTCTGTATAGTTCGTATTTCAGGGAAAAAAAGAGGAAGTCAAGCTCACCATAGTACTAATCCCAGAAGGCTCGGAGCACGGAGACGCTGTGTCAAGCGTGAGAAGACCAGAAATGAAGAAAAAATTCGAGGTCACCGAGGCGTGAAAAGTAAAAACTAAATACTTTATTCACTTCAATCAGAAGCAGAGGATGAAACATCAGCACAATACAATAAAAACACTATCTACGCGTTTCAGGTCTGATGTTCCCTGTCACCTGAAACGCGTAGATAGTGTCTATTGTATTGTGCTGATGTTTCATCCTCTGCTTATGATTGAAGTGAATAAATGTATGTATTTTTTACTTTTCACGCCTCGGTGAGCTTGCATTTTTTTCTTCATTTCTATACTTTGTACTTGCCAAAATAAATGGCTGGGCAATAAGCTACATGGCTGGAATATAGTACGTGAATATGCATGTTGTAAAAACTAGGTGTGTGCATAGGTACTATACTTACTCTCTGCTGTCAAGGACCTGTCGCAAGAACTGCAAAATACGGTTATATTTGTAGACAGAGGTCCTTGACGCTGCAGCACCACTACGGATCTGTCCCTCCTTTTTCAGGCCCCTCTTGAAACGGTCCTTCATGGAGCGCCATCTGGTCTTCAATTGTTTAACTGTGTATAAATTTAAAAAAAAATAATTCGTTTTAGAGAAAATATTGAAAATGATAACGCAACCGTGTGCAATCCCAATAGAAGACATCACAGACGGTTGTGTAATCCTGGCATGATGGGTCACAGCAGCATTTTGGAAATACTTACGAAATTTAGCTTTGCCCACGGGGGAAGCGCTGTCGAAGCCATTCCACAGCGATTGTGCCACCTCAATCCACAAACGGCGCAACACGCCCTGGTCCGCGTGCCGGGGGTCACGGCTGTCCCACAACGGGCCCCGTTCCTCTATGGATGCCACCATCATGTCAATGTCCAGTGGGTCATCATGGGCCCGTTGTGAAACCTAGAATAAATGGAAAATATTAATGTTTGCAAGATAAAAATTGTTGTCCCTACCTCCTCCACCACCACCTACCACCTCCACCCCCCCCCCCCCTCTACCACCACCCCCCATACCCGCAAAAACAAAAAACTTAAAGAAAAAAAAGGAATAGGTTTGACATAAAAACTTACTCGCCGTCCTGCAACCACAGCTTGGTCCCGTGGTCTCTGCTCCTGCTGCCTCTGTTCCTCCTGGCTCTCCTCTTCACTTGAAGAAGCCTGTAAAATAGTTTACAAAAAGTTGAGTGAACCATCTACAAATGACAGCGAATAGTAAGCAACAGTAGATCATGTACTCACCGGACTCCTCAGCGGTGGGGTGTGGCTTGAGTCGCTGGCCATGACTAATGCAATTCTGAAATAAAGAACAAAATAAAATTTATCCTATGCACAATACAGCGGAACATAGTAAAATATAAAAAAAAAAAAAAAAAACATTTACATTTCAACCACAAAGAACATTGCATTCCAACTGAACTAACGCTGAGCAAACAACACTGCCACATTGATTAAAAAAAACAATGGCAGAGTAAACAAAAGCCTAAAGATAACAAAACAAATACACAACAGACCCTATGTCGTAATCCAAAAAGAGAGTTTTGTTTAAAACAAATGTACAGTATGCATGGAGCAACCCAAAAAACACAATAGATTTTTGAAAGGAAAAAATTAACAACCCCCAAAAATTAAGGGCAGAAACGGCAATACAACACCATACTTTACAATAAAACAGACAGGGCCGGATACAATAAAAGGCCATACTACGCCATACCTCCCAACCAGAAACATACAACAATGTCTTTACACAACCACAGTGCAGAACATAATACACAACTTGCAATACAAATTATTACATTTAATAAAAGGGCGCAGAATCATTCTATACTACCATACTTTACAATAAAACCGACAGGGCAGGAGACAATAAAAGGCCATACAACGCCATACATCACAACCAGAAACATACAACAATGTCTTTACACAACCACAGTGCAGAACATAATACACAACTTGCAATAAAAATTATTACATTTAATAAAAGGGCGCAGAATCATTCTATACTACCATACTTTACAATAAAACCGACATGGCCGGAGACAATAAAATTCATATAACGCAAGAATAAAACATCACAACTGAATACAAAAAAACACCACCAAACCAATAAATGGAAAAGAAAAATCTATCCTGGAAAGAACAATAATCAAGGCCGCAGACAATGAAACGCCATCCTATACAACGCCATACATCACAACCAGACTAAAAATACAACAATATCTTTAAACAACCACAGTGCAGAATATAATACACAACTTGCAAAAACAATTTAAAAATAAAACATGTAGAAAATGCACAGAATCATTCTATACTTACATCTCTGGACAGCAGATGAAGAAAAGTAGAAGAAGTCTGGTCTGATGTGTTGCCTGTAGATGCTGCAGCAGAAGTGACAAACAATCCAAACATTTTCTTTATATATGGGGGATGTTTTTATCACTGTTTTCACTGTCTAGACACTTTTTTGTTTAATTTTATCTAACGACGCATGCGTCGCACAACGCACGCACGACGCACACACGCGACGCAAGTGCGTTGTCAATTGGTTTCAATGGGAAATTGTAACGCAATGACGACGCACGAGCGACGCATGTGTTTTTTAGATGCTACAAAAATGCAACATGTAGCGTCTCAGACGCCACCCAGGTGCGGTGAAACGACGCATGCGTCGTGCGCTTTTACAAAAACGCACGACAACGCAACGCATGCGTCCCCAATGATAAAGATAGGGGCGCATGACGCATGCGTTGTCGTGCGTCGACGACGCAGCGTCGCATGACGCTAATGTGAACGTAGCCTAATATTGTCATAAGAATGGGGACTCTACAAAATATACAATGGTATAGTGTTGTAAAATATCCCACATGGACAAAATAACCGGCAAATATAAAAGACAAACACGACAAGTATAGGACAAACTCAGGGGACAAAGGATTGATTTGTCACCACTATGTGAGGCGCTGTCTTTTGATCTATTTGATATGGCTATTCTTCCCGTCTGCAGCAGGTCATAAGAGCCAAATCTACTTTGCAAGTACTAAAGGCATTTCTAGAATGTAAGCCCGCAAGGGCAGGCTCCTCATCTCTGCACCAGTCTGTTATTGCTTGTTCACCGTATTTTATATTTACCGTATATACTCGAGTATAAGCCGACCCGAGTATAAGCCGACCCCCCTAATTTTGCCACAAAAAACTGGGAAAAAACTTAATGACTCGAGTATAAGCCTAGGGTGGGAAATGCAGCAGCTACCGGTAAATTTCAAAAATAAAAATAGATACCAATAAAAGTAAAATTAATTGAGACATCAGTAGGTTAAGTGTTTTTGAATATCCATATTGAATCAGGAGCCCCATACAATGCTCCATACAGACATTTGCCCCATATTCTGTTGCTGCGATTAAAAAAATATAAAAAAAATATATTATATATCACACTCACCTCTCAGGCCCCCGGCACTTGCTATATTCACCTTTCCCGTTCCACCGTCGGCCCCGCTGTGTCTTCCTTGTCCTGTGCACTGACTGTTCAGGCAGAGGGCGGCGCGCACTAATCGCATCATTGTGCCCTCTGACCTGAGCGTCAGTGCAGAAGACGGGGAAGACGCAGCGGCGCCGATGGTGGAATGGGGAGCAGGTGAATATCGCGCACTGCATTATACTCACCTGCTCCTGGAGTGGTCTCTGCACGTCTGTTCCCCGGCACCGGCAGCTTCTTCCTGTAGTGAGCGGTCACACAGTACCGCTCATTACAGTAATGAATATGCGGCTCCACCCCTATTGGAGTTGAGTCCATATTCATTACTGTAATGAGCGGTACCATGTGACCACTCACTACAGGAAGAAGCTGCCAGGGAACCAGGGACGTGCAGGGACCGCGTCAGGAGCTGGTGAGTATTATTACACAGCTCCGCTCCCCCTCCCCTGCTGACCCCTGGGTATGACTCGTATAAGCCGAGAGAGGCAATTGCAGCCTTAAAAAATGGGCTGAAATTCTTGGCTTATACTCGAGTATATACGGTATGTCCTTTATGTAACCCCTTCTCGTGTACAGCACCATGCAATCAATAAATCAAAATCAAATAAATAAGGTGGTGAATAATTCTGAGACTGCAGTAATCACTAAAACTGGCTTTTTGTGTATAATTTGGAGAAATCACTTGTTATATTAAAGCATTTAAATTACTTTGATTTATTCATTACTGCAAACAGTGGAAAATCTCAGGGCTGTGGAGTCGGTAAGCCAAACCTCTGACTGACTCCTCAATTTCCCTGTAAAGTAAATGCAAAAAAAATTTTTTGATTGAATAGCCGTTTTTCATTCGGTGCACTGCTCCTCAAACATGCAATAAAAAGCTATCAAAACAACATATCTACTCCAAAAAGCATTACGTTAGAAATTGGTTACTTTCCAGTACGTGAACGAGCTGCATTAACATTGTGCACTTACCGTCACCGTTAGGGACTCTGCAATATCTTTATGGCTCACTAGCTGAACATTACCGTCTTCATAATAATGGACCTGTATGAAAAAAGCAACTCAAATTTAAAATAAAATAAAATTAAAAAAAGTTTTTATTTCCATTTTTCCATTAGGGTTACAGTTCAGCTGGGCTAAAGAGAGCGTTAGGGATGGGCTAAAGGGAGCTGGGCTAAAGTTAGGGTTAGGATTACAGTTAGGGTTGGGATTAGGGGTGTGTTAGGGTTAGTGTTTGAGTTAGAATTGGGGGGGTTTCCACTGTTTAGGTACATCAGGGATCACCAAACGCGACATGGCGCCACCATTGTTTCCAGCCAATTTTGCGTTCATAAAGTCAAACGGTGCTCCCTCGCTTCTGAGCCCTGCCATGCACCCAAACAGTGGCTTTTCCCCACATATGGGGTATCGACATACTAATTAACAAATTAGTTCCAAAGTAAATGTTTTTGTGAAAAAAGTAAAATGATCTTCTGTTCCTCTCACATTGCTTTAATTCGCGTGATGCCCCTGAAGGGTTAAACTTTCTGAATGTGGATTTGCACACCTTGAGGGGTGCAGTTTTTAGAATGGTGACACTTTTGGGTATTTTCTGTTATATTTTGAACCCCCAAAGTCACTTCAAATAATTGGTTTTGTAGATTGTGTTGGAAAAATGAGAAATTGCTGGTCAACTTTTAACCCTTATAACTTCCTAACAAAAAAAAAAAGAAAAAAATGGTTTCCAAAATTGTGCTGATGTAAAGTAGACATGTGGAAAATGTTATTTAGTAAGTATTTTGTTTGACACCAATCTCTGATTTAAGGGTATAAAAATTCAAAGTTTGAAAATTGCAAAGTTTTTCGCCATATTTCCATTTTGTCCATAAATAAACGCAAGTCCTATCGAAGAAATAAGTAACATGAAGTAGAGCATGTCACGAAAAAAAAAAAACAATCTCAGAATCAGTGGGATCCGTTGAAGCGTTCCAGAGCTATAACCTCAAAGGGACAGTGGCCAGAATTGTAAAAATTGGCCCGGTCATTAAGCACCAAATTGGCTCTGTCACTAAAGGCCCCTTCACATTAAGCGACGCTGCAGCGATACCAACAACGATGTCGATCGCTGCAGCGTCGCTGTTTGGTCGCTGGAGAGCTGTCACACAGACAGCTCTCCAGCGACCAACGATCCCGAAGTCCCCGGGTAACCAGGGTAAACATCGGGTTACTAAGCGCAGGGCCGCGCTTAGTAACCCGATGTTTACCCTGGTTACCAGCGTAAAAGTAAAAAAAAGAAAAACACTACATACTTACCTACCGCTGTCTGTCCCCGGCGCTCAGCTTCTCTGCACTCCTCCTGTACTGGCTGTGAGCACAGCGGCCGGAAAGCAGAGCGGTGACGTCACCGCTCTGCTTTCCGGCTGACCGACGCTCACAGCCAGTACAGGAGGAGTGCAGAGAAGCAGAGCGCCGGGGATAGACAGCGGTAGGTAAGTATGTAGTGTTTGGTTTTTTTACTTTCACGCTGGTAACCAGGGTAAACATCGGGTTACTAAGCGCGGCCCTGCGCTTAGTAACCCGATGTATACCCTGGTTACCAGTGAAGACATCGCTGGATCGGTGTCACACGCCGATCCAGCGATGTCCACGGGAGATCCAGCGACGAAATAAAGTTCTGGACTGTTCAGCGACCAACGATCTCCCAGCAGGGGCCTGATCGTTGGTCGCTGTCACACATAACGATTTCCTTAACGATATCGTTGCTACGTCACAAAAAGCAACGATATCATTAACGATATCGTTATGTGTGAAGGTACCTTAAGGGATTAAATGTCCCAGGACAACAATGACAGACAAAGGAAAAAACTTTTCATCCCTGATAAAACAAAGTTGCCCCTCTGAGGCTACATTCCATAAATGCAGTGGCTGGAGGTGTATATAAGTGTTGTATCTTGCAAACCTTGAAGCAGAACAAAATGATTGGCTATGCAATCAGACAGACTTCAGAAAGTGTCGCACTAATTCCCCCATGCAACCCCCCACCCTCGAGAAAAAAGCAAGTAACGAACAAACGCCACGTCTACACAGTGCTCCACCAATAACAGAGTCCATCAGCTCTGCCCAAGATGACAGCATGAGCCACTGAGCTCACCGATTGGCTGCAGGACTGTAAATGAGACGACAGCACTGCAGACAGACACAGTAGCCAAGGAAACTTTGTGTTGGACCATTTTTTGACCTTAAGGGTATGTGCACACGTTGCAGATTTGCCTGTGGAATTTTCTGCGCAGATTCTGCATCACTTGGCAGGATATGTGACTGCTCTATAGGCCTCCAGTGACACAATAACAGGAGATAATGGCTCCTGCAGTGTATCACAGAGTTCACGCTCTCACTTTACGGCACTGCTGTGTGAGAATTTACCCACGCATTGTGAAGATGGGATTTCATAAAATCCCATCCACTGTGCTGTAAAATCTGGACACAGCGTCCAATCCGTAGCAAATACTGGCCATGGAAACATACCCTTAAAGTAGATACCAAGACGTGGGTTTTAACTCCAAGGCATTTTTCACACAAACCTTTTTTGTAGATGTAAAAACAACTCTAGATATAATGCTATATTTTTTTCACATTTTCAGAACAACTTGAGACTTATTTTTAGAAAATGTTGTACATTTAAGGCTTTGCTTTCCCAAGACTTCTGGCTACAAATACGAATTGTTATGTACACCCTGTGCGAAGTGCGACATTTTCACAATTTGCCAGATGCCTACTTTAACAAGATATAGACACATGAGTGTAATGTATTTTATACATCAGATTTTGTTTGTCTTTGTGTGCAACTTGTCTTGGCAACAAAAATCATACCTGAATTTTCAGACTGCCAACCACCCTGGTAGTGGATTGTGTTATTGTAAACTTCCATTCTGACCTCCAGCGCCCATTCCTGTAACAGAAATTATTTTTTAGTGAGTAAAATCACAGTTTGTACATTGCAAACCTTATAAAATGTAGTTCAAAGTGAAATGGATTCACCTTACTTGTATATCTGCTTATACTTCATACACTAGTAAGCAGCTCCCTCTCCAAATCCACAATGTACAGTAAATATCCCATACTGAGACAATCACTTCCAGCCTCAGTTACACTTGTGTAATGGTGGCAGTAATTTACTTCTGTATTTGTAAGCCAACACCAGGAGGGTAAGCTAGGACAAAACATTCTGGAAAGATTTACATGTGCTCTAGGGTTTGGACCCAGTCCAGTTACATCAGCTTACAAATACTGACTCAAAATATGCAAGCACCTACCGACTATAAGGCTATGTGCACACGTAGAATGGTCCACTGCGGATTTTTCCGCAGCGGATTTAATAAATCTGCAGGGCAAAAACGCTGCGTTTTTGCTGCAGATTTATCACGGTTTTTCTGCGGATTTCACTGCGGTTTCACAACTGCGGTTTTCTATAGGAGCAGCTGTAAAACCGCAGCAGAATCCGCAGAAAGAAGTGACATGCTGCAAAATGTAAACCGCTGCGTTTCCGCACGTTTTTTTCCGCAGCATGTGCACAGCGTTTTTTGTTTCCCATAGGTTTACATTGTAATGTAAACTCATGGGAAACTGCTGCGGACCCGCAGCTGCGGAAACGCTGCAGATCCGCAGCGTTTTCAGCATCGCGTGCACATAGCCTTAAGCTCCCCACCATAGAGTTGCAGCACATTAAGGCTATGTTCACACTTTTTTTTTTAATGCAAATTAAAACTGCTTTTTACAGTACCAGGAAAAGCTATGAGATTTCAGAAATCTTATGCATATACTTATTTTTTCCTGAGGGAAAGCATGAGAGAAGAAGGTCACTTCTTTCAGAGTTTTTTTGCAGCGTTTTTTTAACCACAGAAAGCAATAAGTGCAAAATAGCTGCTATCTAGTTTTTGCAGTGTTTTAGTTCATAAGCCATTTTTTCAGACATAAAAAAAACATTTTCCTGTAAATAATTGCTCAAGTTGCCTGTTTTCTCTAAAATATTTTATGGTTTCACCAATGTCCTGCATTGGTGGCCTAAGGGTATGTGCACACACCGCGGATTTTGCTGCGGATCCGCAGCGTTTCCGCAGCTGCAGATCCGCAGCAGTTTCCCATGAGTTTACAGTACCATGTTAACCTATGGGAAACTAAATCCGCAGTGCACATGTTGCGGAAAAAAACGCACGGAAACGCAGCGGTTTATTTTCCGCAGCATGTCAATTCTTTCTGCGGATTCTGCTGCGGGTTTGGCCCTGCTCCAATAGAAATCTGCAAGTGAAAACCCGCAGAGGAAATCACAAAAGAAACCGCGGTAAATCCGCAGTAAAAACCGCAGCTGAAAATTCCGCAATGGAATCCGCAGCGTGTGCACTTAGCCTAACACCCTGTATTATTATTATTACTTGCAAGATGGAAGCAAAGCAGATCTGTGGGATCCTGAAAAACGCAACAAAGAAATGCAAGAAAAGCTTTGAAAAAAAATAAAGTAAAACTGGTGAATCAGTGGTTAGCCCTGTTGCTTTGCAGCGCTGGGGTCCTGGGTAGTGATGAGCGAGTGAACTCGTTGCTCGGGTGACCTCCGAGTATTTGTTAGCGTTCGGAGATTAAGTTTTCATCGCCTCAGCTGAATGATTTACCGCTATTAGCCAGGATGAGTACATGTGGGGGTTGCCTGGTTGCTAGGGAATCCTAACATGTAATCAAGCTGTCTAGAAGCTGTAAATCATTCAGCTGCGGTGATGAAAACTTAATTTCCGAGCACTATAATACTCCGAGACTACCCGAGCGTGCTCGGAAAATCTCGAGTAACGAGTACACTCGCTCATCACTAGTCCTGGGTTCAAATGCCACCAAGGACAACATCTGCAAAGAGTTTGTATGTGCTCCCCGTGTTTGTGTGGGTTTCCTCCGGGTTCTCAGATTCCTTCCCTCACGATGATCACGTCTGTAAAGCACTTTAGAATTAATGGCGCTATATAAGAAATGCATAATACATACTGCCAAAAAGATCAGGTTTTGGAGACAGAAGAAAAAAAAAACACAGCAAAAAAGCAACGTGTGCACATAGTCGACCAGGCTCCATGCTAACAGTCAATTCACTGAGTAGAAGAAGGGAGTCTTAGGGTATATTCACACACATTTTAGCTGCAAAAAAACCCCCAAAAAACAGTGCTTTACTGTGCCAGTAAAGTGAATGAGATTTCTGACAACTCATACAGATGCTGTTTTGTCCTTGCACATTTGAAGCAGTTTAAAATCTGCACCGTGTCAATTCTTTCAGCCTTTCACCTATTCAATTGAATAAGGGAACAAACGTCACAAAATGCACCCAAAAATGTGGGTATTTTACTCAATTTTCGAGCCAACACTCCAGCATTTGCAGCAGATTTCGCTGCTTCAAGTACTGGATATGTGCACATGCATTTACAGAGCTACATGAAAAATCAGGTTAGTTGTTAAAATGTAACAATAAATTAAGAAGCTTAAGGCTATGTGCACACATAGGAAATGTGGTGGATTTTCTGCACTAAATCTGCATCTGCAGATTTGATGCAGTTTTGGTGCAGTTTCTGTGCAGTACAATGTAAATCAATGTGGAAAAAAAAGCTTGCACACGGTGCAGAAAAATCTGCGCAGAAACGCTGCAGAACTGCACAAAAGAAGTGACGTGCACTTCTTTGAAATCTGCAGCGTTTCTGCGCAGATTTTTCTGCACCATGTGCACAGCTTTTTTTTTTCACATTGATTTAGGCTATGTTCACACTTTGCAGATTTTGCTGCGGATCCGCAGCGGATTTGACCGCTGCGGATCCGCAGCAGTTTCCCATGAGTTTACAGTCCAATGTAAACCTATGGGAAACAAAAAACGCTGTGCACATGCTGCGGAAAAAAACGCGCGGAAACGCTGCGGATTACATTCCGCAGCATGTCACTTCTTTACTGTGGATTTTCACCTGCTCCAATAGGAAAATAGGAAAATGCAGATGAAAATCCGCATAAGAAACCGCAGTAAAAACCGCGATGGGTTTTCACTGCGGATTTTGGAATTCCGCTGCAGAAAATTCTGCAGAGGAATCCGCAAAGTGTGCACATAGCCTTACATTGTACTGTAAATCACAGTGCAGTTCTGCAGCGTTTCTGCAGCAGAAAAATCTGCTGCAGTTCTGCACCAATTCTGCACTAAATCTGCATAGTGTGCACATACCCTAAGAAGGCTGCACGGAGGAGACCCTGCGGTACCTGTATATTAGTAAGTGCCACAAAATCGTCAAGAATGACAGTGCAATTACTTACCAGAAGTTCTTCGCTTGAAACTGATGACTCTCAATGCATACAATTATTGTTTGTTGTCCATCTATCGTTTTGCCATACACCTGAAAGCATTAACATTTTTTATGGTTCAAACTTGGCAAAGCATTGCTGGAACAAATACTTAAAGGGAACTTGTCAGCTGATTCACACTACTTAAACCATGGGCAGCATGAATCAGAGCCTGGCTGCATATAGGTAGATTTTTCGCTGATATCTCTGGCATTTCAGAGAAAGCATCATTTAACGATCCAATTGTGGATTGTAGGGAGAGATGAGACTAGCCCAGGGCACCCCCAGTCATTTCTCCCTCCTCTGCTCTAGTTGATTGTCAAGTCTAATGTGTTTACATAGAGTGAGACCTGTCAATGAACTAGAGTGTGGCAGGGAGAAGCCAGCCAGGGACAGCATCCGACTAGTCAGATCTCTGCCTATAGTTCCCATCAACGTATGGAGAGGGGGCCTAGAAATAGACTTACAGAACAAACTCCAATTGGATAATGATCTTTCACATAGGATCTCACTGCAGTGTCAACCACATTTCTCCAAGACTCTATGGCATTTTCCCCTTCATGGGGCCTTGGGTCGCTTGCCTCCTTTCTCAAGTGATCAAATTTGAATGAAATCTTATTTTTAGGATCCAGGAATCTTCCATTGCCAAGATCTCCATGCTCTGTTATTAATACCTGAGTTAAAAGAATCAAATATTAAAAACAGAAGTGAATGCTTTATGAGAACAAACAGAGCAGCACAGAGGTATAGAGGTGTATGGAAACAGAGGAAAGTTCTCAAACCAGTAGCTGACCATTGGAAAGTTATGACTTCTGGAATATGACAAGTGATGGCGATGATATAAAAACTATTCGTTTATCTGAATTTTACCTAGTTGTAGCAAGTATTCCCTAGCAAGCCCATAAGAAAAATCACCAAAACTAAGTTCAGGTTGTGTCTGTGAAACTAGTGAATCGTAAACTTGTCTTCACACCATAATCAGGCTCTATTACCAAGTGTAAACCTTTTTTTCACCATGTACATTCCCATTCTGCTTCTAGTTGTGGCCTACTCTGTGCTGACCAGTGTCACTGCAGAAAGCTGCTGCTCCAGAACCAATCACTGCAGAGGAGAGCATTCAGGGGCAGACAGTGTGTGACGGGAGAGAGGCTCCTATCACACAGTCACATCTCTGCATGGTGAGAAGAGCTTCTGCAGTGGAGGAACTGGTTAATGGCTTAAGGTACCGTCACATTAAGCAATGCTGCAGCGATCTAGACAACGATGCCGATCGTTGCTGTTTGGTCGCTGGAGAGCTGTCACACAGACAGCTCTCCAGCGACCAACGATCCCGAAGTCCCCGGGTAACCATCGGGTTACTAAGCGCAGGGCCGCGCTTAGTAACCGAATGTTTACCCTGGTTACCATTGTAAAAGTAAAAAAAAAAAACACTACATACTTACTTTCCTGTCGCGTCCCCCAGCGTCAGCTTCCCTGCACTGTGTAAGCGCGCTGGCCGGAAAGCAGAGCGGTGACGTCACCACTGTGCTCTGCTTTACGGCCGGCCGGCGCTGACACTGGGGGACGCAGGGAAGCGGACGCTGAGGAACATGACAGGAATGTAAGTATGTAGCGGCCCTGCGCTTAGTAACCCGATGTTTACCCTGGTTACCAGTGAAGACATCGCTGAATCGGCGTCACACACGCCGATTCAGCGATGTCAGCGGGTGATCCAGCGACGAAATAAAGTCCTGGACTTTCCCCAGCGACCAACGATTTCCCAGCAGGGGCCTGATCGTTGGTCGCTGTCACGCATAAGGATTTCGTTAACGATATCGTTGCTACGTCACAAAAAGCAACGATATTGTTAACGATATCGTTATGTGTGACGGTACCTTTAGGCTATGTGCACACGCTGCGGAATGGTGTGCCGATTTTTCCGCACTGATTTTGATAAATCCACAGGGCAAAAACACTGCGTTTTTCCTGCGGATTTATCGCAGTTTTTGTGCGGATTCTACTGCTGTTTAACACCTGCAGTTTTCTATAATGGAGCAGGTGTAAACCGCTGCGGAATCCGCACAAAGAATTGACATGCTGCGGAAAATAAACTGCTGTGTTTCCACGCGTTTTTTTCCTGCAGCATGTGCACAGCAGTTTTTATTTTCCATAGGTTTACATAGTACTATACAACGCATGGAAAACTGCTGTGGATCCGCAGCGTCAAAAACACTGTGGATCCGCAGTAAAAACTGCAACGTGTGCACATGGCCTTGGTCTCCACTGCAGGAATGCTCCTCTGCCACTGTAGAGGGATGTTCCTCCTTTATTTGTATGCAGTCTTGGGCACAATGGAAGCTGTTTATTCTGTGAGCGGTGTGCTTGTATGTGTCCGATATGTGAGCAGTGTGTGCTAACATGAACAGGAGCTGGGGGGAAAATAACCAATTTAAGGCTGTGTGCACACGTTGCGTTTTTTTCGCTATAAAAACGCCTACATATGCATCCTATCATTTAGAATGCATTCTGCAATTTTTGTGCACATGATGCATTTTTTTCCACGAAAAAAAAACGCATTGCGGTAAAAAACGCAGCATGTTCATTAATTTTGCGGGGTTTTTTTTTTTTTAGTTTTTCCCACTATATAATGCATTGGGAAAGCTCCAGAAAAAAAACCCGCGGTAAAAACACGAAAAAAAAAACGCAGTGTTTTTTTGCAGAAAATGTCTGGTTTTCTTAAGGAATTTTCTGCAGGAAATTCTTACGTGCGCACATACCCTAAAAATGTAAAAGAGAATTTAGCCACCGCTTGAGTACCAATCCCATATTAGTATGACAAGCAGCTTACATTTAATTGTGGCCCCTTAAAGTATAAAAGATAAAAATGCCCCCCAACACTACACTAAAATTGTGCACCTCCTTGATTTGTATGCAAAAAAGTCCAATCATGATAAAAGCAACAATATTCACCTCAAACAGGGAAACAGTTGCCACATACCTGATCTTCATAGCCTTCAATTTTTACTGGGGTGAACTGATCCAAGTTGTATTGTGCAAAGGCGCTAGGTATAGAAAAATGTTACAAATCAACTTGGAGAAATTAAAAGTTTCATCATTAGATTTCAGTAAACATGCCTTAACTTGAACCATTTGTATGGCAATTCTTGTACAAAGCTGACACAATCTTTAACCCCCGGAGCTTTTTTCGGTTTTGCGTTTTTTTGTTTTTCGCTCCCCTCCTTCCCAGAGCCATAGCTTTTTCATTTTTCCGTCAATACGGCCATGTGAGGGCTTATTTTTTGCAGAACGAGTTGTACTTTTGAACAACACCATTGGTTTTACCATGACGTGTACTAGAAAATGGAAAAAAAATTCCAAGTGCCGTGAAATTGCAAAAAAAAAAAAAAAATGCAATCCCACACTAGTTTTTTGTTTGGCTTTTTTACTAGGTTCACTAAATGCTAAAACCGACCTGCCATTAAAATTCTCCAGGTCATTACAAGTTCATAGACAGCAAAAATGTCTAGGTTCTTTTTTTTTTATCAAAGGGGTGGGAAAAAAAATTTAGCGCTTGCTAAATAGAAATTTTTTTTTTTTAAAATGCGCAATTTTCCAATACCCGTAGCGTCTCCACTTTTCGTGATCTGCGGTTGGGTGAGGGCTTATTTTTTGTGTGCCGAGCTGACAATTTTAATGATACCATTTTGGTTATTGCACTTTAATGCAATGTCACGGCGACCAAAAAATGCAATTCTGCCGTTTTGACTTTTTTCTCGCTACGCCTTTTAGCGATCAGGTTAATCTTTTTTTTTTTTATTTATTTTTTTTTTATTGATAGGGCGATTCTGAAAGCAACGATACCAGATATGTGTAGGTTTGATACTTTCTTTTACGGTTTTATTTTAAATGGGGCGAAAAGGGGGGTGATTTAAACTTTTATATTTTTCTTCATTTTTAAAAACATTTTCTCTTTACTTTTGGCATACTTCAATAGCCTCCATGGGAGGCTTGAAGCTGCCACAACTTGATCGGCTCAGCTACATAGAGGTGATGCTCAGATCACCCCTATGTAGCAAAACTACTGCATTGCTATGAGCGCCGACCACAGGGTGGCGCTCACAGCAATCCGGCATCAACAACCATAGAGGTCTCAACGAGACCTCTGGTTGTCATGCCGACACACCAATGACACCCCCAATCATGTGATGGGGGCCACCGATGCACGCATTTTCGGCCGGATGCACTTGTTAAATGCTGCTGTCAGTTTGACAGCGGCATTTAATTAGATAATAAGTGCAGGGGAATCACGATTCCACCTGTGCCTATTGCGGGCACATGTAAGCTGTTCAGAACAGCTGACATGTTCGGGCTTTGATGCGGGCTCACCGATGGAGCCCACATCAAAGTGGGAGACACTGCCATCGGACGTACCATTCCGTCAGATGGCAGTAAGGGGTTAACCCCTTTACCCCCAAGGGTTGTTTACACGTTAATGACCGGGCCAATTTTTACAATTCTGACCACTGTCCTTTTATGAGGTTATAACTCTGGAACGCTTCAACAGATCCCAGTGATTCTGACATTGTTTTCTCGTGACCTATTGTACTTCATGATAGTGGTAAAATTTCCTTGACATTATTTCTGCAAAAAATGGAAATTTGACGAAAACTTCGCAATTTTCCAACTATGAATTTTCATGCCCTTAAATCACACAGATATGTCACACAAAATACTTAAGTAACATTTCCCACATGTCTACTTTACATCAGCACAATTTTGGAACCAACATTTTTTTTTTGTTAGGGAGCTATAAGGGTTAAAAGTTGACCAGCAATTTCTCATTTTTACAACACTTTTTTTTTTTTAGGGACCACATCACATTTGAAGTCATTTTGAGGGGTCTATATGATAGAAAATACCCAAGTGTGACACCAATCTAAAAACTGCACCCCTCAAGGTGCTCAAAATCACATTCAAGAAGTTTATTAACCCTTCAGGTGTTTCACAGGAATTTTTGGAATGTTTTAAGAAAAAAAAAAATATGAACATTAACTTTTTTTCACACAAAATTTACTTCTGATCCAATTTGTTCAATTTGTCCTGAGTACGCTGATACCCCATATGTGGGGGTAAACCACTGTTTGGGCGCATGGCAGAGCTCGGATGGGAACGAGCACCGTTTGACTTTTCAATGCAAAATTGACTGAAATTGAGATCGGACGCCATGTTGCATTTGCAGAGCCCCTGATGTGCATAAACAGTGGAAACCCCCCAAAGTGACACCATTTTGGGAAGTAGACCCCCTAAGGAATTTATCTAGATGTGTGGTGAGTACTTTGAACCCTCAAGTGCTTCACAGAACTTTATAATGTAGAGCCGTAAAAATAAAAACTTTTTTTTTTTTTCTTCACAAAAATGATCTTTCAGCCCCCTGTTTTGTATTTTCCCAAGGGTATCAGGAGAAATTAGACCCCAAAAGTTGTTGTGCAATTTGTCCCGAGTACGCAGATACCCCATATGTGGGAGTAAACCCCTGTTTGGGTGCACGGCAGAGCTTGGAAGTGAAGGAGCACCGTTTTACTTTTTCCAACGCAGAATTGTATGGATTGAGATCGGTCGTCATGTTGCGTTTTGCAGAGCCCCTGGTGTGCCTAAAAGGTGGAAACCTCCCAATTCTAACTCCAACCCTAACCAACACACCCCTAAACCTAATCCCAACCACACTCCTAACCCCAACACACTCCTAACCCTTATCCCAACCCTAACCACACCCCTAACCCTAATCCCAACCCCAACCCACCCCTAACCATACCCCTAACCCTGACACACTCCTAACCCAACCGTAAACGTAATCCTATCCCCAACGTTAGCCCCAGCCCTAGCCCTAACTTTAGCCCCAACTCTAACCCCAACGGGAACATGGAAATAAATACATTTTTTTATTTTTTTTTATTTTTCCTTAACTAAGGCGGTGATAATGGTGGGGTTTGATTTCCTATTTATAGCGGGTTTTTATGTTTGGCAGCTGTCACACACTAAAAGACACTTTTTATTGCAAAAAAATATTTTTTACGTTACCACATACTGAGAACTATAATTTTTCCATATTTTGGTCCACAGTCATGTGAGGTCTTGTTTTTTGCGGGACGAGTTGACGTTTTTATTGGCATCATTTTCGGGCACATAACATTTTTTTGATTGCCTTTTATTCCGATTTTTGTTAGGCAGAATGAACAAAAACCAGCAATTCATGAACTTCTTTTGGGGGAGGTGTTTATATCGTTCCGCGTTTGGCAAAATTGATAAAGCAGTTTTATTCTTCGGGTCAGTACGATTACAGCGATACCTCATTTATATCATTTTTGTATGTTTTGGCGCGTTTATACATTAAAAACTATTTTATAGAAAAAATAATTATTTTTGTATCGCTTTATTCTGAGGGCTATAACTTTATTTTTTCGCTGATGACGCTGTATGGCAGCTCGTTTTTTGCGGGACAAGATGATGTTTTCGGCGGTACAATGTATTTAAATCCGTCTTTTTGATCGCGTGTTATTCCACTTTTTGCTCGGCGGTATGATAAGCATTGTTTTTTTGCCTAAAAAAAAAAAAAAAAATTTTTCTTACTTTGTCCCAGTGTGGGACATCATGGTAAAGTGTCAGATCGCTGATCTGACACTTTTCCCAGCACTGTGTCAGATCAGCGATCTGACCGGCACTGCAGGAGGCTTGCCGGGGCCTGCTCTGAGCAGGCACTTGCAAGCCACCTCCCTGCAGGACCCGGAAGGAGCCCCGTGGCCATCTTGGATCCGGGACCTGCAGGGAGGAGGATGGAGGAGACGTTCGGAGCAACGTGAGCAACATAGTGCCGGATGTCAGCTGTGATAGTTAGCTGACACCCAGCCGCGCACAACGCAAATGTGAACGTAGCCTAACAGGAAACAAAGATGAGCATGATTACATGAGAGAGAGAGTTAGTTGGTTGTTGGGGAAATAGTACAGCAAAACATCCCTACTGCTTTCCGCTAAGATCTGTCATCTCCGCTGTACTACCCCTCGCCCTACACTAACTGCTGCAAAACGAAGGCTGAAGCAACATTAGTAATTACACTCAGCTCTGCTGCTCGTCCTTTGCAATCACAAATGGCTCTGCAGTGAGATCAGTGAAGAGATCAGACTGTCTGTCATTAGGTGTCTCACATAATAGAAAACTTGCTATAAGCTATTATGGGTGCGTGCTTATTTTTTCCCCCAGTATATTCCTGCCTATGATCGATCAACCTCATGCAGGGGAAGTACACGTCCCCAGTGGAAAAAAAAAAATCTTCGGCTTAAAATTATAACCTGAACTTTCCAAGCAAATATCTCTGCAACAGAGTCGAGAAAGTAATAACTAAAAACGTTTTTTAAGCTCTGTAGTCACTATTCCATAATGTGGTCAGTTTAGGCTACTTCACACATCAGGTTTTTCGTTTCAGGCACAATCCGGCAAGTTTTGAAAAAACGGATCCGTTTTTTGTCATAGAATTGTGTTAGCGCCTGATGGCCAGACGTTTCATCCGTTTTTTGCTGGATCCGTCTAAATAGTCGTTTACGGCAGACGGAGAAAACGTCCATACAAACTTTTTTTGTCCAGCGAAAAAAAGCGCACAGTGACGGAGCCGGCCAAAAACGTGTGAAACTGAGATGTAAAACTATGAATCCGGCCTCCGGATTTGGTTTTCCAAGCATTTCCCATGCAAATCATGCACATTTGCCGTTCTGATCGGTCGGTCTCTCTCCCCCCACATAAAAGGAGGTGACCAGCGACTATATGCTTGTTCACCTCATCCCAGCTAAGTTTATATGATTCCAATCATTTAGAACAAAGTGTCTCTCAATCACAAAATCAAAACTGAACTTCAATTTGGTCTTACACCTGCTTAAGGTGCATTTAATGCTCCCAAGTGTGGCTGATAAATGTTATTTTTATAGAGTGATGGCTTATTGGCTGTATACAAGCCTGACAGATGAGCCCAGAACAATCTGTAATGCAGTCTATGCACAGTTAGCTGTGGATTTGGTTTTTATTTACCAATACCACAATGTAGTGTCTCTCTGAATTAGGACAGAGTACACAGAATAGAGTTTGGGAATGGCTAGTCAGGACTCCAACCTGGTAAACAAAGAGACTATTAGTAGCAGTGTTGGTAATGTTTAGTTCTAAGCTTTTTTTGTTCATGGTTGTCACTGACAACTTTCGGATAAAAGCATTGGTATTTATTCAGGAGACAGTTATATAATCAATATGGGCTTAAAGAGCAGACTCTCAGCTTTAATATGAGGGTATTCAATTCCTAATTTGAATAAGGGTTCATGAGTTACACCTATTTAAAAGGGACCAAAAGAAATCGCACAATTATCTCAAAAGCTCTTTAATGGGCTGCATAGGCTATTCTCTCACAAATCTGTAACATAGCAGGAAAAAGGTCTGCAGCTGATGCCAGTTGTGACATTTACATTTTGAAGTGGTTGCTGTGAACCCACAACATGCATTCAAAGGATCTCTCAACAGAATAGGAACAGACCATTAGGCTGAAGAAATCCATCAGAGAAATGGCAGAAATGTTAGAAGTGGTCAAAACAACAGCTTGGTACATTCTGCACCAAAACAAAAGTGCATTGGTGAGTTTCGGAACTCAAAAAGGCCTGGACGTTCACAGAAAACAACAGTGGTGGTTGTTCACAGAATCCTTCCCATTGTGAAGAAACACCACTTCACTACATCCACCAAAGTGAAGAATATTCTCCGGGAAGTAGGTGTTTAAGTATCAAGGTCTGCCATAAAGAGAAGATGTCATGAGAGCAAATACAGAGGGTTCACAAGTTGCAAACCATTACTCATCCTTAAAAATAGAAAGGTCACATTGGAACTTGCCAAAAGAACATCTAAAGAAGCCAGCCCAAATCTGGAAAAGCATTCTTTGCACAGATAAAAATAAGATCAGCCTGTACCGGAATGATGCCAAGAAGAAAATATGGACAAATCTTGGAACACCTCATGATCCAAAGCACACCACACCCTCTGTAAAACAAGGTGGAGGCAGTGGACATGCATGGCTTCCCATGGCACTGGGTCACTAGTGTTTATGGATGATGTGATTGAAGACAGAAGCAGGCTGATGAATTCTGAAGTGTACAAGGCTATACCACCTGCTCAGATTCAACCAAATGCACCAAGGATGTTTGGACGGCGCTTCACATTACAGATGGAAAATTACTCAAAACTTCCTGCGAAAGCAACACAGGAGTTTAAGGCAAAGAAGTGGAATATTCTGTAATGTCAGAGTTAATCACCAGATTTCAACTCCATGGAGCATGCATTTCACATGCTTAAGACAACACATAAGGTAGACAGACCCACAAACAAGCAACAACTGAAGTAAGCTGCAGTAAAGGCCTGGAAAAGCATCACAAAAAAGCAAACAGTTTTGTGACGTCCATGGCTTCAAGATATCAAGCATTGGTTGCCTTCAAAGGACTCTACAAAGTATTAACCCCTTAGTGACTTAGCCAAATTTTTGGAATCTGACCAGTGTCACTATGTGGTAAGAATTCTGGAACGCTTCATCAAATCCCAGTGATTTTGAGACTGTTTTTTCGTGACACATTATATTTCATGATAATGGTAAATTTAAGTCGATATGTTTTGTGTTTATTTATAAAAAAAAAAACAAACAAACAGAAATTTGAGAAAAATGTTTAAAAATTAGCAATTTTCACATTTTGAATGATGATCCCTTTAATCCAGATACTCATACCACAGCAAAACATTAATAAATAACATTTCCATCATCTCTGCTTTACATCAGCACCATTTGTAAAATGTTATTTTATTTTGGTAGCATTTTAGGTTTAAAAATGTAGCAGCAATTTTTCATTTTTTCAAGGAAATTTACAAAATGTATTTTTTTTTTTTTAGGGACCTATCCATGTTTGAAGTGACTTTAGGGGTCCCAAATATTGGGAACCCCCTAACAGTTATACCATTTTAAAAACTGCAGTCAGGTAGTTTATTTACCCTTCAGGTGATTTTAACCCTGCTGTTCTGTTGGTCAAAAATGACCGACCTTGAACTTCAATATTCTTTAAAATATTCAAGATGCGGCTCTGAAACCCGTGGCCGACCGACCCATCCTCATTTAAGTCAATCAACCACAAGTTTCAGAACCGCATCTTGAACACCCCAAAAAATACCAAAGTTCAAAATAGGTCTCCCCAGACCGAACAGAACAGCAGGGTTAAGGAATTAATGCAAACTGGTATGACAGAAATGAAAATGTGTATTTTTTACCACCTAAATGCCGCTAACTTCTGAACAGGTTTTAACAGCCGTCAGACTTTGATGCTGCTATTTGGTCGTGAATTGCCATGGCAAACATCAGAACCACACAATCATGATCTGACGGCACCAATTGGGAAAAAGAGGAAGCCCCCCACACACTGTTAACCATTTATATGATGTAGTCACTATTGACAGCAGCATCTAAGGGGTTAAACAGATTTGAAGGGTGCAAACACTGATTGTGGCTGATGCGGAAAGTTGTCAGCTATAGTGTACAGCTGACAGCTGCTGGATTGTCTCCTGTATGGGGAGGCTATTCTCTTATATCTCAGGTCAGTTAAGACGTATCGGCGGTCATTAAGGGGTTAAACATGAACATTTTATTTATGGTAAAATGTGTCCAATTACTTTTGAAAGCCTGAAATGAGGAGGTTTTGTAGATGAATGCAACTCAAACGTTTCACATGATATTTTTGTTCAACCCCTTTAATTTAACCTGAAAATCTACACGTCAATCGCATCTCAGTTGTTTCAATTTAAATTAAAAAAAAATAAAAATGATATAGTGACATGCAGATCCCAAATCATGAAGACTCGGGCACCTCCAAATGTTTTAGGAACTAAAGAAATCTGGTCTGGATACCTGTATTTACTAAAATGCCCGCCCAACTAGGAATTAGGCAACACTGAAGTACAAGTTCATAGAAATACTAGAACTGTGTCCGGACTAAAAAACGGATACTTACTGAGCAGCACCTTCCCTGAGTAAATTATCGTTGTTAAGCAGGAATCGAACATCTGCATAGGAAAACATTTCATGGAAGAGTTAGTACAAAACAAGATTTATATTAAATAAAGAGCACAAATTAGACAAAAAAGGTTCTAAGTTACAGCAGCTAGTATTTAACCCTTTTCCGACATTGGGCGTAAATGTCCCTTTGATGTGAGCTCCGGGGGTGAGCCCACAACTTTCCCGGCACATGTCAGCTGTTTTGAACGGTTGACATGTGCCCGGAACAGCCGTGGGTGGAATCGCAATCCATCCGCAGATGTTAACCCATTAAATGCCACTGTCAAACACTGACAGCGGTATTTAACATGCGCTTCTGGCAATCGTGCAGGAAATCCGCCCATCGGTGACTGCGGGTAACCGATGTGTTGTCATGACAACCAGAGGTCTCCTGGAGACCTCTATGGTTGTCACCGCCGGTTTACTGTGAGCGCCGTCTGGTGGTCGGCGCGCATAACAAGTGAGCAATTCTGCTACATACAGGCGATATGATCACTAAAAACCTGATCACTAAATGGCATAGCGAGAAAAAAAGTCAAAATGCCAGAATTACGTTTTTTTTGTTGCCACGACATTGAATTAAAATGCAATAACTGGCGATCAATAGACTGTATCTGCACTAAAATGGCATAATTAAAAACGTCAGCTCGGCAAGCAAAAAAATAAGCCCTCACCCAACCAGAGATCACGAAAAATGGAGACGCTGCGGGTATTGGAAAATGCTGAAATTTATTTTTTTTTAAAACGAAGTATGGAATTTTTTTTGTCACCACTTAGATGAAAAAAAAAGAACCTAAAAATGTTTAGTGTCTATGAACTCGTAATGACCTGGACAATCATAATGGCCGGTCACTTTTAGCATTTAGTGAACATAGTAAAAATGGAAAACAAAAAACAACTGTGGGATTGCACTTTTTGCAATTTCACCGCACTTGGAATTTTTTTTCCCTTTTTCCAATACATGATATGTTAAAACCAATGGTGTCATTCAAAAGTACAACTCGTTCCGCAAAAAATAAGCCCCCACACGGCCATATTGACCAAAAAATAAAAATGTTATGGCTCTCGGAAGGAGGGGAGCAAAAAATGAAAATGCAAAACAAAAAATACCTCTGGTTTTTAAGGAATTAACATACATTTACAATAGATATGTAATATATTTATTTGTACTTTAAATTTATAGTTAAGGCTAACAAAATAGGAATTTTAGAATGTTTTACTCAATTTACGGTAACTGAAAACAATCGTTTCCAGAGAAACCGCTCAGAGAGATTTGCCTATCAATAACCAGTCATTGTGGGTCAGCACTGAATGAGGGGGTCATAAGTAGTGTTGAGCCACCGCCCTAGTGTTCGAGTTCGGTTTGTCAAAATGGGACGTGTTCGACGAATGTTTATCGAACACCGCCGAACCCCATTGAAACCAATGTGCGGCCTACCGGGCTCTGTGCGGGCCTGCCGGAGGCTCTGTGCGGGCCTGCCGGAGGCTCTGTGCGGGCCTGCCGGGGCTCTGTGCGGGCCTGCCGGGGGCTCTGTGCGGGCCTGCCGGGGGCTCTGTGCGGGCTATACATACAGTACATTAAACAGAGTACATACTCACCATTACTGGTTACTTTGTTCCCCGAAGCCAGTGTCATCTGTAAAAAAGATTAAGGGTATATGCACACGTCCGGAATGCATGCAGAATTTTCCTGAGATAAACCTGAGGTTTTCCGCAGGAATTCTGCATGCGTTTTTTTTCGCATTTTTGCGCGTATTTTGGGGGATTTTATGTGTTTTTTTCTAGACACTCCAATATAATGGGAAATCCGCAAAAAATCCGCAAAAATAATGAACATGATGATACTTTTTCAAGAATGCGTTTTTTTTTTTTGCGGAAAAAAATGCATCATGTGCACAAAAAATGCGGAATGCATTCTAAATGATAGGATGCATAATGTATGCATTTTTATGCGTTTTTATAGCGTTTTTATCGCGAAAATTCCTGAACGTGTGCACCCTAAAATAACAAACAACCAATATACTCCCTGTCCGCAGAAATCCACAAGTGTCCCACGACGATCTTCCGTGCAGAGCAGCAGCATCAGCTGATGCGACAGCTCTCCAGGGGCTCCAGGAACACAATGACAGGAGGAAGGTATCCTTCCACACTGTATTCCTCCGCTGCTGTAAAAAAAAAAAAAAATAGTCCCTAGTCTCACTTTTGGCATTGCTGTGTGAGAAATTTTCACACGCAGCAATTGCCATAAAGTGAGACTTTGAACTATAGTAACCTCAGTGATGCACTGCAGGAGCCATTGTCTCCTGTCAGTGTGTCACTGAGGGTCCTATAGAGCAGTGACATCACCCGATGTCACTGTTCTATAGGGGAGATCGTCGTGGGACACTCGATATTAATTTGACTATGGCTGACAGGTAGTATACGGTTTATTATTTTACAATTTTTGCAGGCGCTGAAGTATGGTAAGTATGGTTAAATGAAGAATATTAAAATACTTTTTTCCTAATGTGTGTTTTATTAATCCTTTATTACTATTGGATTAATAATGGATAGGCGTCAAGACGCCTCTCCGTTATTAACATGGCTTAATGTCACCTTACAATAGCAATTGTACAATACAATTACCCCATATCCCACCACTACACGGGAGTGGGAAGAGAGGGGCTAAGTGCCGGAATTGGCGCATCTTACAGATGTGCCATTTCTGGGGTGGCTGCAAACTGGTATTTGTAGCCGGGGGGAGAGGGGTGGTGAGGGGTGGTTGGCAATATCCATGGCCCCTCTCTAGGCTATGAATATCAGCCCGCAGCTGTCTGTGAGGCCTTTCTGGCTATACAATACTAGATGGTGGCCCGATCCTAACGCATCGGGTATTCTAGAATATGCATATCCACGTAATAAATAGCACAGCCACGCAGTACACTGCCCAGCCACGCAGTACACTGCCCAGCCACGCAGTACACTGCCCAGCCACGCAGTACACTGCCCAGCCACGCAGTACACTGCCCAGCCACGCAGTACACTGCCCAGCCACGCAGTACACTGCCCAGCCACGCAGTACACTGCCCAGCCACGTAGTACACTGCCCAGCCACGTAGTACACTGCCCAGCCACGTAGTACATTGCCCAGCCACGTAGTATATTGCCCAGCCATGTAGTATATTGCCCAGCCACGTAGTATATTGCCCAGCCACGTAGTATATTGCCCAGCCACGCAGTATATTGCCCAGCCACGCAGTATATTGCCCAGCCACGCAGTATATTGCCCAGCCCACGTAGTATAAAGCACAGCCCACGTAGTATATTGCACAACCCATGTAGTATATTGCACAGCCCATGTAGTATATTGCACAGCCCATGTAGTATATTGCACAGCCCATGTAGTATATAGCAATGTGGGCATCATATTCCTGTTAAAAAAAAGAATTAAAATAAAAAATAGTAATATGCTCACCTTCCGGAGCCCCCGGATCCAAGCGAAGCGGTTACCGACTCTCCTCGTGCGCTCCGGTCTCGAGTGCATTGCGGTCTCGCGAGATGATGACATAGCGGTTTTGGAAAATAAAAGGAAAATGTGCATGATTTGAATGGAAACATGCATGAAAAAACGGATTCGGAGGCCGGATTCATCATTTCACATCTCAGTTTCATCCGTTTTTTGCCAGATCCGTCACTGTGTGGAGACAGCTTTTTTGACAGATCCGGCAAAGAACGGATGAAACGTGTGGCCATCAGGCGCAATCCGGCACTAATACAACTATGAGAGTTTTTTTTAAAAAACTCGCCGGATTGTGCATGACGGCAAAAACCTGATGTGTGAAAGCAGCCAGATATATGGATAGATGTATCTATAGATATATCTATCTATAAATATATCTATAGATGGATATATCCATAGATATATAATAGAAAGGCCGATGTTTCTAAGGCTACTTTCACACTTGCGTTTTTAGCAATCCGTCGCAATCCGTAGTTTTTGGGAAAAAAAAATGGATCCTGCAAATGTGCTCGCAGAATGCGTTTTTCACCCATAGAGTTGTATTAGCGACGGATGGCCACACATAGCGTCCGTCGTGCAACGGAAAAAAAAAAACGGATCCTGCAAATGTGCTCGCAGAATGCGTTTTTCACCCATAGAGTTGTATTAGCGACGGATGGCCACACATAGCGTCCGTCGTGCAACGGGAAAAAAAAAACGGATCCTGCAAATGTGCTCGCAGAATGCGTTTTTCACCCATAGAGTTGTATTAGCGACGGATGGCCACACATAGCGTCCGTCGTGCAACGGATCAGTCGTGTTTTGGCGGACCGTCGGCACAAAAAAACCGTTCAAGTGAACGTTTTTTTTCCGTCACATCCGCCATTTTCTACATCGCATGCGCGGCCAAAACTCCGTCCCCTCCTGTCATGATTCCAATGGCAGGGAATCACAAAAGGACAAGCACCAACGAGCTCTAGGGTGATGGAACCTGAGCTGACCGCGACCCTAAACCTGAACACACAAATAACAATAGCCGGGGAACGTGCCTACGTTGATCCTAGACGTCTCGCACCAGCCGAAGATCTAACTTCCCCTATTAGAAGAAACACAGACCTCTCTTGCCTCCAGAGAAATACCCCACAGAAATAGCAGCCCCCCACATATAATGACGGTGAAATGAGAGGAAGGCACATACACAGTATGAAATCAGATTCAGCAAAATGAGGCCCGCTAAAACTAGATAGCAGAGGATACAAAAGTAAACTGCGCGGTCAGCAAAAAACCCTTCAAAAAACCATCCTGTAATTACTTGAACTCATGTTCCAACTCATGGAACATGAGGAGCAATTACAGCCCGCTAGAGCAACCAGCAGCAAAGAAACAATTATATGCAAGCTGGACAAGACAAAAATAAATCAAAAACGTGGAACAAGAAAATCAAAAACTTAGCTTGTCCTGAAGATTACTGAAGCCAGAAGCTGAGGTAACAAAACACTCTGATAACCTTGATAGCCGGCGGGGAAATGACAAGAAAGCCCGGTTAAATAGGAAACTCCCAAATCTTAATAGAACAGGTGGACACCAGAGACAGCAGAACACAAATCACCCAGTACCATCAGTAACCACCAGAGGGAGCCCAAAAACAGAACTCACAACACCCTCCTCGCTGGACTTCAGAATGGGCAGCGGATGCGTTGAAAAACTGCATCCGCAGCCCAAGTCGGGGCACAAATTTCACAACGTGCGTCGGTATGTCGGCCCGATGCTTAGCGACGGACCCGTACCGACGCAAGTGTGAAAGAGGCCTTAATGAGCGTTTAGTTTTTAAAAAAAACTGCAAAAAGCGGCGCGGGCTGTTGTGAATTCTGTTGTCGAACTCCCTCCTGTGGTCGTGAATGGTACTTCGGCGAGTTCTGTCCATGGACTCCCTCTGGTGGCTGTGAGTGAAGCTGCTGCTTCTGAGGTTCCTTACACAGGTGACGTGGTTTATCCTTTAGTTGGCTGCTCTATTTAACTCCACTCAGATCGTTACTCCATGCCAGCTGTCAATGTTCCTGCATTGGTTCAGTTCGCTCTTGGATCTTTCTGGTGACCTGTCTTCTCCAGCAAAAGCTAAGTTCCTGATAGTTATTATTTGTCCATTGTTTCCTTGTCCAGCTGGTTATCATGATTTTGTCTTGCTAGCTGGAAGCTCTGGGATGCAGAGTGGCATCTCCGCACCGTTAGTCGGTGCGGAGGTCTTTTTGCACACTCTGCGTGGTCTTTTGTAGTTTTTGTGCTGACCGCAAAGATACCTTTCCTATCTTCTGTCTGTTTAGTAAGTCTGGCCTCCCTTTGCTGAAACCTGTTTCATTTCTGCGTTTGTGACTTTCATCTTTACTCACAGTCAATATATGTGGGGGGCTGCCTTTTCCTTTGGGGAATTTCTCTGAGGCAAGGTAGGCTTTATTTTCTATCTCTAGGGCTAGCTAGCTCTTAGGCTGTGAAGAGGCGTCTAGGGAGAGTCAGGAACGCTCCACGGCTATTTCTAGTTGTTGTGATAGGATTAGGGCCCACATCCCAGAGCTTGTCCTGTGTGAGTTTACCTATCAGGTCGTGCCGGGTGCTCCTAACCACCAGGTCATAACAGCTCCCACGCAATTTTCTGTGCCAGAGGGGGAAAGCCGACGGCGGGGGGCAAATATTCATAGCCTAGAGAGGTTGAGAGGGGCCATGGATATTGTCCCCCCCCCCTGCTACAAATACCAGCCGACAGCCGCCCCAGAAATGGCACAGAAGATGCACCAATTCCGGCACTTAGCCCCTCTTTTCCCACTCCACACTTTAATATTCTTCATTTAACCATACTTACCATACTTCAGCGCCTGCAAAAAATGTAAAATAAACCGTATACTACCTGTCCGCCATAGTCCAATTAATAACGAGTGTCCCACAACGATCTCCCCTATAGAACAGTGACATCGGGTGATGTCACTGCTCTATAGGACCCTCAGTGACACACTGACAGGAGACAATGGCTCCTGCAGTGCATCACTGAGGTTACTATAGTTCAAAGTCTCACTTTATGGCAATTGCTGCGTGGGAAAATTTCTTACACAGCAATGCCATAAGTGAGACTAGGGACTATTTTTTTTTTTTACAGCGGCAGAGGAATACAGTGCGGAAGGATACCTTCCTCCCGTCATTGTGTTCCTGGAGCCCCTGGAGAGCGGTCGCATCAGCTGATGCTGCCGTTCTACACGGGAGATCGTCGTGGGACACTCGTGGATTTCTGCGGACATGGAGTATATCGGTTGTTTGTTATTTTAATCTTTTTTACAGATGACACTGGCTTCGGGGATCAAAATGACAAGTAATGGTGAGTATGTACTCCATGTTTAATGTACTGTATGTCTGTATGTATGGCACGCAGAGCCCCCGGCAGGCACGCACAGAGCCCCCGGCAGGCAGGCACACACAGACACGCAGTCTCCGCCGACACTCCATTATAGTGCATCATTGCACTATGGGAACTTCCGACTCCGGTATCCGATATCGCAAAAGTATCGGAACTCGGTATCGGAATTCCGATACAGCGAATATCGGCCGATACCCAATATTTGCAGTATCGGATTGCTCAACACTATTCAGCACAGATCTTTTGGTGAACGAACAGTTATCGAACAGAAACTCGAACAGCCGAATTTTAACCAAATTGTTCGAGTTTGACGAACGACTCGAACACCGCCCAAAACAGCTCGAATTTGAAATTGGCGAACAGTTCGACTCGAACACCGCTCATCTCTAGTCACAAGACAAACTGGCAAAGATGTTGAAGGCTGAACCACTGAAAATATCAATATGGATCAAACATTGATACTGTTCAGGAAAATCACAAAGCAAGCGTCCCTTCAGTCCACATTAATGTGATTATACAGGTTACATGTACCATCAACATAATTGGAGCCCTACTACTACTGTCATTCCCCCGTTTTACAGCCTTCTTTGCATCTTCCCAAAAATGCCCCCGTTTTCTGTGACTTCTGTGGAGAGTGTTCTTAGAAGTCACAGACAATTCCCTCGGAGGGATCTGACGTCTAAAAACACTCTCTATGGAGAAGTCACAGATACAAGGGACAGTTTTGAAAGGGTGCATACAAGACTCCAAAACCAAGGAATGGCAGCAGGTTTGTTTTGAAGTGTTCTAGGTATGCTGGTACACATTTCACATGTACTGTAGTGTCAAATATTCCATTTGGACCGAGAATCACTTTAACCATACAAAGCACCAGTACATTTAAAAAGGGAACCTGTCAGCAGGATTGTGCACAGCAACCTACAGACAGTGTCAGGTTGGCGCCATTACACTGGTTGACGAAATCCACCTTAATGATATGCTCGTGTTCTGGAGTGGTCCTTCTTGTGGTGCTCTTATTAGGTATTCATCAGTATGGCTTTTGATAGGTCACAGATCCCTCAGTGACCTGCCCCCTAGTTTACTATAATATATATATAATATACACACATATTAATACAAACGTCTGTGAAATCAATCTGTCCACTTAGGAAGCAACACTGTTTGACAATCAATTTCACATGCTGTTGTGCAAATGGAATAGACAACAAATGGAAATTATTGGCAATTATCAAGACACACTCAATAAAGGAGTGGTTCTGCAGGTGGGGACCACAGACCACGTCTCAGTACCAATGCTTTCTGGCTGATGTTTTGGTCACTTTTGAATGTTGGTTGTGCTTTCACACTCGTAGCATGAGAGACTCTACAACCCACACAAGTTGCTCAGGTAGTGCAGCTCATCCAGGATGGCACATTAATGCAAGCTGTGGCAAGGAGGTTTGCTGTGTCTGTCAGTGTAGTGTCCAGAGGCTGGAGGCGCTACCAGGAAACAGACCAGTACACCAGGAGACGTGGTGGGGGCCGTAGGAGGGCAACAACCCAGCAGCAGGACCGCTACCTCAGCCTTTCTGCAAGGAGGAACAGGAGGAGCACTGCCAGAGGCCTGCAAAATGACCTCCAGCAGGCCACAAATGTGCATGAGTCTGCACAGTTAGAAACCGAGTCCATGAGGATGGTCTGAGCACCCAACGTCCACAGATGGGGGTTGTGCTCACAGCCTAACACCGTGCAGGGCGCTTGGCATTTGCCACAGAACACCAGGATTGGCAAATTCGCCACTGCTGCCCTGTGCTCTTCACAGATGAAAGCAGGTTCACACTGAGCACATGTGACAGACGTGACAGAGTCTGGAGATGTCATGTAGAGCGATCTGCTGCCTGCAACATCCTTCAGCATGACTGGTTTGGCAGTGGGTCAGTAATGCTTTGGGGTGGCATTTATTTGGAGGGCTGCACAGCCCTCCATGTGCTCGCCAGAGGTAGCCTGACTGCCATTAGGTACAGAGATGAGATCCTCAGACCCCTTGTGAGACCATATGCTGGTGCGGTTGGCCCTGGGTTCCTCCTAATGCAGGAGAATGCCAGACCTCATGTGGCTGGAGTGTGTCAGCAGTTCCTGCAAGCTGAAGGCATTGAAGCTATGGACTGGCCCGCCTGTTCCCCAGACCTGAACCCGATTGAATACATCTGGGACATCATGTTTCGCACCATCCACCAACGTCACCTTGCACCACAGACTGTCCAGGAGTTGGCGGATGCTTTAGTCCAGGTCTGGGAGGAGATCCCTCAGAAGACTATCCGCCGCCTCATCAGGAGCATGCCCAGGCGTTGTAGGGAGATCATACAGGCACGTGGAGGTCACACACTACTCATCATTTCCTTGTCTTGAGGCATTTCCACTGAAGTTGGATCAGTCTGCAACTTCATTTTCCACTTTGATCTTGAGCATCATTCCAAAATATATATATAAAGCTGAATGTGTGTGTGTGTGTGTGTGTGTGTGTGTGTGTGTGTGTGTGTGTGTGTGTGTGTGTGTGTGTGTGTGTGTGTGTGTGTGTGTGTGTGTGTGTCCGGGATTGGCATCTGCACCGTCGCAGCTACAGCCACAAAATTTTGCACAGTCACACGTCTGGACCCAGAGAGCGTCATAGGCTATGTTGTGAGGCGAAATTTTAACCCCGCGCGTTCCAATTCACCAAACAATTTTGCCCCTATCGACATAATGGGGAAAAAATGAAAGGAAAAGTGTAGGAGGCAAATTGACAGCTGCCAGATGTGAACAAGGGGGACTTAAAGAGTGAGAGCGATGGCGCCACAGAGTATATACCGTACAGTTGCTAAGGTGGGGCCCCGACATGGGATACTCACCACACACGGGGATATGAACACACACACAAAATGCGCCACACACTACCACGTGCTTGAACACATATTACCCTCAGCACACATTTCACCACAAATACACCAACCTCGCCACATAAAAGTCGAAACACAACAGTCGTCGCTCAAAACTCGCCACGTGCAGAACTCGCCACATGCAAAAACTAGGCTCTTGCAAAACTCGCCACAAGTGCAAATCTCACCTCATGGAAAACTCGCCACACGCAAAACTTGCACACGCAGAAAAATTGCCACATGCACAAAAGTTGCAACACATGCAAAAGTTGCCTCACACAAAACTTGCACATACTCAAAAGGCACCACACATAAAACTCGCCATGCGCAAAACTTGCTGCACACAACTTGCTATACTAACCTGTCACATGCAACGCGACACACAAAAAGTTGCTACACGCATGTTGCCACACAAAACTCATCTCACAAAAGTCGCTACATGCATGTCGCCACACGCAACTCAACACATACAACTTGACAAACGAAACTCGCCCTAAAACACACACAAGTCTGGTATTATCCTTCAAAAATAAAAATCTGATTAATAAGCAGACAAACTACAACAAATGTACCATATAGGAAATACGGCAGCTGTCAGTCACATGACCTGTCTATTATGTGTATGTGTGAGCTAATATATACTGCCAGGGGAGGGCTTCCTGTTGGCTGGGGATTTATCAGGCTGCCAATTTAGCTTACAAATACTGAGGTAAAAATACTGAGCAAATAACGTGTGAACGAGGTCTAATACAGGAGGAGATGACACACAGGTATATACTATATACAGGGGAGATGACACACAGATATATACTATATACAGGAGAGATGACAAACAGATATATACTATATAGAGGAGGAGATGACATACAGGTACATATATACAGGAGGAGATGACATACAGGTATATACTATATACAGGAGCAGATGACTTACAGGTATATACTATATACAGGAGGAGATGACATACAGGTATATGCTATATATAGAAGATGACAGGCAGGTATATACTAGATACAGGAGGAGATGACACACAGATATATACTATATACAGGGGAGATGACAGGTATATACTATATACAGGAGGAGATGACATACAGGTATATACTATATATAGAAGGAGATGACATTCAGGTATATACTATATATAGGGGAGATGACACAGCAGGTATATACTATATACAGGGGAGATGACACAGGTATATACTATATACAGGAGATGACACAGATGTATACTATATATAAGGGAGATGACAAACATGTATATACTGAGGTGATGAGGTGAAAATGAAAAGGTGTGAGTGCAAAATGAGAGGAGTGAGGAAAAATAGTGGAGTGATCAGAAAATGACAGATGTGAGGTTGAAATGACAAGTGTTAGGGGGGAATGAGAGGAGTGAGGGAGAAAATGAGAGGTGTGAGGGAGAAAATGAGAGATGTGAGGGGGAAAATGAATGATGTGATTGGGAAAATGAGAGGCGTGATGGGAAAATAAGAGAAGTGAGGTGCTATAACTAACCACAGATATTTACTATGCCCAGGCAACGCCGGGCTCTTCAGCTAGTGTATATATATATATATATATATATATATATATTATATATATATATATATATACATACATACATACATATATACATACATATACTAGCTATTGAACCCGTTCTACGCCCGGGTGGCGAGCATTTATATTGGTATATGGTCTCCATCCTGGTATGTGCTGCTCCATCCTGCGCCCCCATCCTGTCATGTGCTGCTCCCATCCTGCGCCCCCGTTCTGTCATGTGCTGCTCCCATCCTGCGCCTCCATTCTGTCATTTGCTGCTCCCATCCTGTCATTTGCTGCTCCCATCCTGCGCCCGTTCTGTCATGTGCTGCTCCCATCCTGCGCCCGTTCTGTCATTTGCTGCTCCCATCCTGCGTCCCCGTTCTGTCATGTGCTGCTGCCATCCTGCGCCCGTTCTGTCATGTGCTGCTGCCATCCTGCGCCCGTTCTGTCATGTGCTGCTGCCATCCTGCGCCCGTTCTGTCATGTGCTGCTGCCATCCTGCGCCCGTTCTGTCATGTGCTGCTGCCATCCTGCGCCCGTTCTGTCATGTGCTGCTGCCATCCTGCGCCCGTTCTGTCATGTGCTGCTGCCATCCTGCGCCCGTTCGCTCATGTGCTGCTGCCATCCTGCGCCCGTTCTGTCATGTGCTGCTGCCATCCTGCGCCCGTTCTGTCATGTGCTGCTGCCATCCTGCGCCCGTTCTGTCATGTGCTGCTGCCATCCTGCGCCCTTTCTGTCATGTGCTGCTGCCATCCTGCGCCACCATTGTATTATATGCCCCCCGCTCCAGTGTGTATGCCCCCGAATGCTGCTGCCATATAAAAAAAAAAAAAATACCATACTCACCTATCGTCCGGCTCCACTGCAGGTATGTCTTCAAGAAAATGGCGCCGGAAAGCGGGGACTGCGCAGGCGCCGATTCCGGCAGCAGGAATCGGCGCCTGCGCAGTCCGCGCTTTCCGGCGCCATTTTCTTGAAGACACACCTGCAGTGGAGCCGGAGTGTGTCTTCAAGAAAATGGCGCCGGAAAGCGCGGACTGCGCAGGCGCCGATTCCGGCGCCTGCGCAGTCCGCGCCCTCCGGAGCCGGGAGCAGAGGAGCCGGGAGACGGAGCCGCAAGCAGCGCTGGAACCGGGAAAGGTGAGTATACTTACCCTCCCTCCTGGCGGTCCCTGACTCTCCGGTGGAGATCGCGGTATGCGTTCAGTGCTTACGCATACCGCGATCTCCCGGGAGCGTCGCTCTGTGAGGCCCAGACTGCGCCGGCGCTTGCGCAGTCTATAGAGGCTTCGGACAGAGTGACGCTCCCAGCGTTATATTATAGATATACACATATACACAATATATATATATATATATATATATATATATATATATATATATATATATATATATATATATACACATACACACACACACATATACAGGTCCTTCTCAAAAAATTTGCATATAGTGTTAAATTTCATTATTTCCCATAATGTAATGATTACAATTAAACTTTCATATATTATAGATTCATTATCCACCAACTGAAATTTGTCAGGTCTTTTATTGTTTTATTCCTGATGATTTTGGCATACAACTCCTGATAACCCAAAAAGCCTGTCTCAATAAATTAGCATATCAAGAAAAGGTTCTCTAAACGACCTATTACCCTAATCTTCTGAATCAACTAATTAACTCTAAACACATGCAAAAGATACCTGAGGCTTTTATAAACTCCCTGCCTGGTTCATTACTCAAAACCCCCATCATGGGTAAGACTAGCGACCTGACAGATGTCAAGAAGGCCATCATTGACACCCTCAAGCAAGAAGGTAAGACCCAGAAAGAAATTTCTCAACAAATAGGCTGTTCCCAGAGTGCTGTATCAAGGCATCTCAATGGTAAGTCTGTTGGAAGGAAACAATGTGGCAGAAAACGCTGTACAACGAGAAGAGGAGACCGGACCCTGAGGAAGATTGTGGAGAAGGACCGATTCCAGACCTTGGGGAACCTGAGGAAGCAGTGGACTGAGTCTGGTGTGGAAACATCCAGAGCCACCGTGCACAGGCGTGTGCAGGAAATGGGCTACAGGTGCCGCATTTTTGCATGTCATTCGGAAATCAAGGTGCCAGAGTCTGGAGGAAGACTGGGGAGAAGGAAATGCCAAAATGCCTGAAGTCCAGTGTCAAGTACCCACAGTCAGTGATGGTGTGGGGTGCCATGTCAGCTGCTGGTGTTGGTCCACTGTGTTTCATCAAGGGCAGGGTCAATGCAGCTAGCTATCAGGAGATTTTGGAGCACTTCATGCTTCCATCGGCTGAAATGCTTTATGGAGATGAAGATTTCATTTTTCAGCACGACCTGGCACCTGCTCACAGTGCCAAAACCACTGGTAAATGGTTTACTGACCATGGTATTACTGTGCTCAATTGGCCTGCCAACTCTCCTGACCTGAACCCCATAGAGAATCTGTGGGATATTGTGAAGAGAAAGTTGAGAGACGCAAGACCCAACACTCTGGATGAGCTTAAGGCCGCTATTGAAGCATTCTGGGCCTCCATAACATCTCAGCAGTGTCACAGGCTGATTGCCTCCATGCCACGCCGCATTGAAGCAGTCATTTCTGCCAAAGGATTCCCGACCAAGTATTGAGTGCATAACTGAACATTATTATTTGTTGGTTTTTTGTTTGTTATTAAAAAACACTTTTATTTGATTGGATGGGTGAAATATGCTAATTTATTGAGACAGGTTTTTTGGGTTATCAGGAGTTGTATGCCAAAATCATCAGTATTAAAACAATAAAAGACCTGACAAATTTCAGTTGGTGGATAATGAATCTATAATATATGAAAGTTTAATTGTAATCATTACATTATGGGAAATAATGAAATTTAACACTATATGCTAATTTTTTGAGAAGGACCTGTATATATATGAGCTGAATGTATATTGTGATTGGCTGACAGCCCATGACGGGGTGGAATGACATCATGACATGCGCAATAGAGCGCCGGCAATGGCAGATACAGCGTCCTCCATGTGTGTTGACCCACACGCAGCAGGGTAAGGGATAAAAATGACTATATATATATATATATATATAATAAGCACGTGATATTTACATAATAAGGGAATATATTAGTATTTAATCAATGAGAAATATGATTGTGAAGATTCATGGTTTATAATAGCACTTTAGCACATTGCACTTTTATATGAAAAGGGATTGCACTGAGGATTTTTTATATGATGTAATTTGAAAGACTATGTAAATATATATTAATGGCTATCTGTTTTAATATGCAAATGACTGTAGATTATGCCTATAAAAACACAATTGAAAGCTACACCCATTGCCTGAGAAAGGCTCAGTGTGAGCCAAAACATTACAGAGATGTGGGTTTGAATAAACTACACGATTTCACCTTGAAAAGGACTTGGAGTGCTGCCTTCTTTTTTTCTATTTGGTATACAATTTGGGTGGATGAGTGCACCATTCTACCCAGGAGGCCAGGCACCCACCGGTGAGCATTGTGCTGTTCCAATTTTTATACACTGCGTTAGCAGCAGCCGGTTCAGCACATACGCCAACGGGCTGCTGCTAGCGCAAGTAGCGGTGTTACATCGCGCTAGCGCAGATGGAGCATCTGCTAGCTCTATCTGCGCTAGTGGTGACGGACCCGGAAACGCTGCAGCCCGCGTCTCGGGGTCCATCACTCAATGACTGCACATGGCTAGCGCACGCCCATTGTGGGCGAGCGCTAGCGATGCGTGCGACATTGCATTCAATGGCGGCGTTACCGGACTACGTTACACCGCGTTATGCCGCAGTGTAACGTAGTCCATCTAACGGACGCCAGGAACGCAATGTGAACCTAGCCTTAGTGACAAGCCCTCCTCAAATGTGGTTATACACATTAGATAAAAGTAGGTTAATGATTGTTCAAAATCATTACGCGAACACAGTCATTAACATTTTAATCCATGCTGGCCATTACTATCTTTCAAACTGGCCATACACGTTCAATCATACCAGGCAAAGGAGAAAATCTTTAGTTCAACTACCAGACGGAAATTTAACACCAACAATTTCTTCCCAGACTATGATGGTCTGTGATTTGGCTCACTGAAATGAATATAGTCAAATTTGTTAATTATGGCTGAAATTGCCTATTTTAATCAACTTTAGTCTAATGTGTAGGGAGACCTTCTAGATCGAGATGGGAGGACCCCTGGATGTTAAGGTCCGGACCAACAATTAAGAAAATGTTGGGATCAGGTACAAGAACAGTACTCAATCCTGGACCCCATTCACTTGATTGGGGCCCCGAACATGACCTGTATCTGATCAGTGGGAAAATCATTACCACCGGTCACACAGTCGTGACTCCCACGCTGTCAAATGACAGCGTGAGCCCGTAGCTGTGACTGGAGGTAAAAGGTTTACCTCCAGTCACTGGAGCCATGAATATTACCCAGTTGGAATGCATGAGCAGATGCTATCTGTAATTTTTCTCATTGTTCTCATAGAAATACTGTCCTTAGCATTGCCACACATGTACTTTATCAAACAATAGGAAATGTGAAATTTGTACCTTTTAACCACCACCAACCAGAAAACTTTCAAAAGCACAAATGAAAAGTGAATCAGATTTTCATCTATTTCATATAGACTACTTTGTAAGCCAAGTACTTTCTGATTAAATGAGTGACGACATTCCAGAACCCCCCCCCCGAATGCTATGATCATACCCTGTGCTACACCATAATAGCACCATGGTGCATCCACATGTAGGGCATGGCTTCATGTATAATACACTTTCCTCCACCTTTACTACAAACCATAAGGGTATGTGCACACGATGCGGATTTTGCTGCGGATCCGCAGCGGATGCGCAGCCGCGGATCCGCAGCAGTTTCCCATGAGTTTACAGTACAATGTAAACCTATGGGAAACAAAAAATGCTGTGCCCACGCTACGGAAAAAAACACGCGGAAACGCAGTGTTTTATTTTCCGCAGCATGTCAATTCTTTGTGCGGGATCCGCAGCGTTTTTACATCTGCTCCAATAGAAAACTGCAGACGTGAATCCGCAATAAAAAAAAAGCGATAAATCCGCAGTAAAAACCTCAGCGGTTTTTCAATGCGGATTTATCAAATCCGCTGCAGAAAAATCCGCAGTGGACCATTCTACGTGTGCACATACCCTTAGTGTTCTACATAGCAGATCAGCCAAACAGTTGTGTCAATAGTAGTTCATTCACAAAGTTATGCAGTAGTCCATTCATACAGCTGTCTCAACAAGAAAGCAATAGCGGTGTGGTGCGTACGTGCATAATTAGAATATATTGCAGCGCAAACTAATATATATATATATATATATATATATATATATATATATATATAAGTTTGCACTCCAATTTTGTAAATATATATTTGTGTTTTAATATTAAAGTGCACCACAAAAGAATTGGAGCCATTATTTAACCCAAAGGGTCTTCTGCCTTTGCAAATATTGTAAAGTACTCAAGAATATTAAAGTAAAAATGCAAAGCTAAAAAACTCTTACTCACCATTAAACACTTCATTAAACTCTCCTGGAGGGGCATGAATGATGAATTTTGCTGCTACACGAACCTAAAAGCAAAAAGGAAAACAAAATTTGTAAGAAACTAAACTCACTCCCAGGAAAAATATAAATCAGTCTCCCCTAGGATGGGCAGTGCAGTCCTCATTCCTTGATAGGGTGTTGATCCAGGGAACTAGTCTGATTGCCGTATTTGGAGTCAGGAAGGAATTTTTTTCCCCAATGTGGAGCTTAGGCTAGTTTCACATTTGCGTTAGAATCCGCAGCGTTTAATCCACATGTGCAAGAAGAAAAAAAAACACATAGAAAAGCGTACAAATGCGGCTTTTTTTGACAAATGCGGTTAAAAAACGCCGCATTTATAGGCTTTTCTATGCGTTTTTGTCTGCGTTTGCGTTTTGTGCGCGCATGGTAAGAAATTTTACAGGAGAAAAATCTAGGTAATCAGACACCGCCAATGGGACTACAGAGGGCGTGTATTATTGGATCTCTATATATAGACCCTAGGACTGCTGAAATCTTAACAGTGTGCTACTGTATCCTGTGTCATGATGGATCTTCGCATGGAGAGCTTTTATTTCAACCAGGATTTAAGCATCAAGCGGTTTCTTGCCTGTGCATTTACTTGGGAGCAAGACAGAAATCGCGAAAGATGGAGAAGCAGACGGCGTTGGTGTTTTTAGATACACCCCATTATTGAATTACGTGAGAGCCGTGGAGCCTATCACACGCTGTATGGCGAGATTAATGAGAACCCTGACAAATTCCCAGAATACACAAGGATGTCGCAAGACTCGTTCCGGGATTTGCTTGCTCGTGTCCAAGGAGCCATATGGAGACAGGACACCCAGCTCCGTAGAGCGATTCCACCCGAGGAACGTCTGCTGGCTACATTAAGGTACGTAAGAAATGTAAACCAATGCCAGTGCTAATTTTGGGTGTTCTGACATGTGTTTTTTTCTGTTTGGTATTTTTCTTTATGTCTTTAGCATAACCACACCATAAATAGAATTGATTGTAATTTTTCTTTATTATTTACTTTCTTCCAGATTTCTGGCAACCGGAGAGAGTTTATCATCCCTCCATTTCCAATACCGGCTTGGAATATCCACCCTGTCGGGAATAGTTGCGGACACCTGCCGGGCTTTGTGGAATGTACTCCGGGATGAGTTTATACCCCTACCCACCGCGGACATGTGGATTGGAATTGCAGAAAAATTCTGGAGTGTGTGAGATTTCCCCAACTGTTTGGGAGTGGTGGATGGAAAGTACATCTGCATTATCAAACCAGCCAGAACAGGATCGGAGTACTTCAACTATAAAAAATATTTTTCTGTTGTGCTCATGGCAATAGCCGATGCGGACTGTCGCTTCATCACCGTGGACATTGGAGCTTTTGGCCGTGGCAACGATTCCCAGACTTTCAAGAACTCTGATATGGGCCGCCTTGTGTATGGCAAAAACTTCAATTTTCCCCCGCCACAGCCTCTCCCCAACACTCAAGGTCCACCGATGCCATTTGTTATGGTTGGGGGATGAGGCCTTTCAGATGTGTGAAAACCTACTGAAGCCATATTCCAGTCGGGTCTTGAACCACACTAAAAGGATCTTTAACTACAGACGGACCAGGGCTCGAAGAACAGTAGAGTGTACCTTTGGTATTCTAGTCTTAAAATGGTGCATTCTTGCATTAGCCATTAATCTAAAAATGGAGACAGACGACGAGGTGGTCAATGCCTGTGTGGTTCTGCACAAGTACATAATGGCTAAGGAGCGGCCCAACATTGAACTGGATGAACCAGTTGCACACCCACTGCCCGATTACCAGCATCACCCACTGCGGTCAACAGCTGAAGTTGGCCACATGCGAGACCAATTTGCTGCCTTTTTTGATTCGGATATTGGACGTGTGTCATGGCAGGACAATGTTGTGTAAATGTCCTGTTATTTTATCTGTACCAGTTATTTTCTTACATGTTACTAATGTTTCTCGTTAATAAACGTTTTTTGGTGTCTTGACCATGTCTCATATGTATTTCCTCTATAAACCGAGGTTGTCCTCACACTAGCAGTATTTGGTCTGTATTTATTATCAGTATTTGTAATCCAAAACCAGGAGTGGGTGATAAAGGATGAGGTGCTAGATATACTAATATTATACTTTTCTTCTAATTGTTCCACTCCTTGTTTTGTCTTACAAATACTGATAGAAAATACTGACCACATACTGCTAGTGTGACGGCAGCCATGTTGTTTTAGTGATAAGGTTGTTGACGTCATTGCGTCCTGATTCTGTTCTGCTATGCAGTATCCATTGGACATAGACTGAAGAGACAATGGCTGTCATACAAAACATATCTATACTCATCAAGTCAGGTGTCAGAAATAATTAATTCATGATGCACATAACAGCCTCATGAATTCACTATTTCTGACACATGTGCAGGTGAGCATAGATATGCCGTGTATGACCGCCATCGTCCCTTCAGTTTGTGTAAAATAGATTATGTACACAGAAGAGAAAAAGGAGGCTATACAATGCACTTCTCTACTCACCAGGTCAGGCGTCCCAACTAATGAGTTTTTGGACACCTGACCTGTAGAGTATAGTTTTGCATTGTATTGCCACCATTTTCTCTTCAGTCTGCAACACTAGTCACAAACTAAGCAGAAAGAAGAGATTACGGAGATAATACAAGTATTAATTTAGTGGCCCATCTCATATCTCTATACTAAAGACACACAAAGCTGCAGTATTTTACTTGCTAACTATTGGAGCTATGATGTGGCCAAAAAATAAAGTGTGCGGCGCAGTGTTTTATTTGGTGCACGGTGTGTGTTGCCGGCGGCAAAAGACACAATAAACCAAACATAATTGGGGGCAAAAAACTTGTATTTATTTTTTAACAACCAAAATATTTATCTAACTGCGCCTGCTTGGGGTAGAGTGATGGAAACGGGGGTGGGGGGTGTTTTTTTTATTTTTTCTCCCTTTCTGGGATCGCCGGGTTCTGGTAAGCCTCGGTGGGCTCATATGTCGTGGCATGGTCGTGGTTGATGACCCGTCAGGGTCCGGCTGCACTGTGCCAGAGTCCATACTGCTTGTAGAACGTGCAGCCATGCCAGAGTCCATAGCGCTTGTAGAGCGGAAGGCCATGCCAGGGTCCTGCTGCTGCATCGTGGTGGAGGCAGTACGGAAGGCCATGCCAGGGTCCTGCTGCTGCATCGTGGTGGAGGCGGTACGGAAGGCCATGCCAGGGTCCTGCTGCTGCATCGTGGTGGAGGCGGTACGGAAGGCCATGCCAGGGTCCTGCTGCTGCATCGTGGTGGAGGCGGTACGGAAGGCCATGCCAGGGTCCTGCTGCTGCATCGTGGTGGAGGCGGTACGGAAGGCCATGCCAGGTTCCTGCTGCTGCATCGTGGTGTCCGTGGAGGAGGTCCAAGCAGGAGCAGCGGTTGTCATGGTGGTGGCGGTGGGCTGTCCTACAGCACTCGGCATGTGGTGGTGCTGTACTGGTGTCCAGCAGTGCTAGGAATAGAGGTGGCCGTGCAGTGGTATGCAGCAGAGGTCGGCATTGAGGTTAATCGTGAAAGTGAAGGCACAGGTGGATATGCCGCCTCTGTCTCCTGAAAATACAGACTGCTGCATAGCCTGCACGTAAGCAGCATTGCAGGCCTGCATGACACTAAGCTGGAGATCAGGAGTAAGGTGTTCCGACGTGCCCTGCTCAATTTGGTTTAAGAAATGATGTGCTGGCCTCTGGAGGTAGGCTTTTACTTGGTCAAGGCTTTTGGTGACATCCTGGATACGTGTATTCATGTGGCTAAGGGAAATATCCATTCGGTCACCCAAAACCTTGAGTCCTTCGTGAAAAACCGAGCTCAAGTGCAGAAACTCGGGCATGAGGGACCTGTCCGATGCCCTCTGCCAGGAGGACCCCCCCCCCCCCCCCCCCAAAAAAAAAAAAAAAAAAAAAAAGGGGGCAGAGGACTGGGAAAGGGGAAGACCTGATGGACCAGCTTCCTGGTCTCCAGGTAGTGTGGCAGGCCCACTTGCTGCAGCGCTGCTGGATGGCTGGGACGGGTCCATGGCTGTCTGATGAAGGACCGCTCCAGAACCTGGGCCAACAGTACTGCTCCATGTGCTGTGAAAAAAAGGAAAAAAACATTAATACCAAAAATTATCCAGACACCAACTCCTGTGGAATAGAAACATACAGATTATGGCAATACAACACAACCAAAAGCACGAGATAAATACTTACGTTCTCTGGGCAAGAACCGGTCTTAAAAAATGCCAAAATACGATGGTGTTTGTACTTTCGGATCCTTGCTCCTGAACCACTGGGAACACGGCTCTCTTGAAGCAGGTCCTTGTTGAAGCGGTCGTTCATCGAACGCCAACGTGTTTTGACTTTCTGCACTGTTGAAAAAAACAAAAAATTATGGTTACACAATGTACTTTTGGCCGTGCTTACACAACTGTGTTATGAAACTCCTGAGAGTTTCTATCATCACACATAGTTGTGTGAGCACGGCCAAGGTCTCTGCTGCTTCACACTGCATTGCAATACTTACAAAATGCACTTTTGACCTGAGAAGGGGCGTTGTCCCAGCCATCCCACATCGCTTTGGCCACCTCATTCCATAGGCTCCGGATTTTCACATTGTCCGAGTGCTGTGGAACCCGGGTGTCCCACAACGGGACTCGCTCCTGGACCAGGGAGATGAGGAGGTCATTTTCTATTAGGTCTTCATCCCGTTCTGGAACCTAAAAAATAAAGACATTAATGTAGGATACATTAACATAAGGAAAAGAAAGAAAACAGAGGATGAGAAATGGCATGAATAAGGAAAGTCAAGATACAAAAGGAGTGCAGAAGACAAATGTAAAGAAAGAGTAAAGTAAAGAAAGGAAGATTCAAGAATACTAAAGTGAGGATACAGTAAACAGTCAACCTTGTGTACGTACGTACACGCTGCCGCTTTGCCATCCGACTGAGTCTGCTGCTCCTGCTCAGCCTCTGCCGCAGTAGAAGAACTCTAAAAAAGGAAAAAAAAATTGTTATGTGTGCAGATGTGACAGTGAATACTTACCAATCTGAGGAGGCGAATACTCACTTCGCTGACATGTTCGGCTTCAGAAGGCCCAGGATGTTGCTCCTCATCAGAAGACGACATTCTGATGCAGAAAGAAAGAAATGGAAGATATTAGCACATGTAGAGACAGAAAATAGAAAACAAAGGAATTGGCTAGGATATACTCACATTGTTCAGAGTCTTTTTCCTCCAAGTTGCTTTCCTCTGTGTGGCCTGCTTCCCAGTCTGCTGTGTAGTGACCTGGCAATGCCCACTCCCTCCCTTTATCACCTTGTATGTGGGGGGGAGGCTAATCAGTGTCTAGACATGTTTTTCTCTGGTGCAACGCATGCGTTCACAAACGCAAGCAAATGCATGTGCTTGCGGCAACATGCGTTCACATAGACAGCAATGCGTTTTTTTTTGCGCATTTGTGCCGCTAACAACCGCATATGTTTCTAGGCGGCTTTTTGATGCCTACAAAATTACTGCATGTAGAATTCACGCGCCAAACCGCAGACGACAAAACGACGCATGCGTCGTCAAACGACGCCAAACGCAGACACTTGCGTTTATAATGTTAAATATAGGAATACACAACGCATGCGCATTACTGCGGCTGAAACGCTGCGGACACAACCGCAAATGTGAAACCGGCCTTACTCTTTGCCACATGAGGCTTTTTTTTTCCCTTCCTCTGGATCAACATGCTAGAGCATGTTAGGTTAGGCTATGGATTGAACTAGATGGACTTAAAGTCTTCCTTCAACCTTAATAACTGTTACTATGTTACACATCTTCAAGTGCTGCAGAACCACAATATGTGCAGTACTTTTCATTTAGAGTAAAATTGTTATCTAATGTCCCCCACCCCACCTGCGAGGCCAGATTGAAAACTAAGTTTAGAACTGGATCCACAATGATCACCAAAGCCAACACTGTAGCCAGACATACACAAAGTAGTACGGTAGTTTATTTGAATGTGCTCTCTAAAGTCAGGATCTTGGAAATCAGTAGACTGGGCTGACAGACTTCTGTTTATGGTTGGCTTCACTAATTGAGATTCTTGACCTCCTTAACCCTCACTATTCACTAGAGAAAAGGGTATTATAGCAAAACATAGCAACCCCTATATTTTTTTTTGAACTGTCACATTGCCACTTCCACTGAAAGCAGTGCCGCATTGCCCTAATGACAAAAATGTGTAAGTGCTGCTCTTCTTGGAATTAAACCTGGTCATGAGTGACATTTCATATTTTGAGGGCACTATTTAAATCATATGTTAGAGGTAAAAAAAAAAAAAAAAAATTATATAGCCATCTTTAAACACAAGTATTGCTGCTTTTTTTGGCGTCATCCACATTGCAAGGCGAAATCTCGCATCTGCGCACTATGTTTTGCCCTACTGCACAGTTATGCTTTCGACTCTGCCCTCAGTAGGGCAAAGTATAGCGCACAGGCGTGAGCCATAATTTCTCTGTGCAGGTGCAAGATTTCGCTCGGCAATGAGGCGTCCCTCACGTCAATCAAAGCAGTAGGACGGCGAGCAGCAGACCGTCAGGATTAACATACAGCGCAGGAGAACGTCTAAAGGTTTTTTGGGTTATACATGGGGAGTCAAGGAGCTATATAACCATTTATGGAATGCAGCACAGGCGATGAATAAAGTGATACTTCTAGTTGATATGTGACAAAACGGGTGAAAGGTTCCCTTTAAAGAGGGTTCTCCACTTTTGACAGTCCCTAGAGATCACAAAGTAGCGCCATACTGGTAGCCCTCACAATCAGCTTTAATCTGTGGAGAAACCAACCAAAAAAGAAAGCGTTAATACACCTGTATGGTCACTGGACGTGAAATTAAATATGATGTACTGTAGTTCCTGTTCAAATCAATGAATTGTCTGTTTAATGCAAGAAAGTACAGATACCCCAGAGAGAGACCCTCTTTGTAACCTCTCATAACTAGCCAAGAGGTGAAAGATCCTACACATAGGACCCTATATTAATTTTGAATGGTTTTACAGAATATATGGAAGAAGAAAAAAATAGCTTCTAAACAGAATTTGCCTCTATAAATACATGAGATATTTAACCCCTTAGCGACCGCCGATACGCCTTTTAACGGCGGCCGCTAAGGGTACTTAAACCACAGCGCCGTTAATTAACGGCGCTGTGGAAAAAGTGAATAGCGCCCCCCAGAGTCGGATTTCCTCCGGGGTCTCGGCTGCCGAGGGTAGCCGAGACCCCAGAGAACATGATTCGGGGTTTTTTTAACCCACCCTGCATTTGCGATCGCCGGTAATTAACAGTTTACCGGCGATCGCAAAAAAAAAACAAAAAAAAACGCGATCCCTTTAATTTCTCTGTCCTCCGATGTGATCGCACATCGGAGGACAGAGAAAAGGGGTCCCAGGTGGCCCCCCAATACTTACCTAGCTCCCCCGGTGCTCCTCGTGTCTCCCGGTGGGCGCCACCATCTTCAAAATGGCGGGCGCATGCGCAGTGCGCCCGCCGGCCGGCCCCGCGAGAATCTTTGGGGTCTCGGCTGCCGGGGGTAGCCGAGACCCCAAAGAGCATGATCGGGGTCGGTTTTACCGACCCCTGTTTTGCGATCGCCGGTAATTAACTGTTTACCGGCGACCGCAAAAAAAAAAAAAAAGTAAAGTGTAATTCTCTGTCCTCTGATGTGATCGCACATCAGAGGACAGAGAAATAGGGGGATTCGGGGACCCTAGCATACTCACCTGTGTCCCTGGGTCCTCCTGCTGCTCCTCCTGGCTGCCGGGGAAAAGAAAGTGGCGGGCGCATGCGCAGTGCGCCCGCCATCTGTCTCCATCTGCCGGCCGGCAGGAGAACAGTAGTTGGGGCTAAAAGTAGGGTTAGGGCTAGGGCTGGGGGTAGGGCTACGGGTAGGGCTACGGGTAGGGCTAGGGGTAGGGCTAGGGGTAGGGCTACGGGTAGGGTTACGGGTAGGGTTACGGGTAGGGTTACGGGGTTGGGTTAGGGCTAGGGTTGGGGCTAAATTTAGGGTTAGGGCTAAATTTAGGGTTAGGCTTCTTTCACACTTACGTCGGTACGGGGCCGTCGCAATGCGTCGGCCTGACATACCGACGCACGTTGTGAAAATTGTGTACAACGTGGGCAGCAGCTGTAGTTTTTCAACGCATCTGCTGCCCAATCTATATCCTGGGGAGGAGGGGGCGGAGTTACGGCCACGCATGCGCGGTCAGAAATGGCGGATGCGACGTACAAAAAAACGTTTCATTGAACGTTTTTTTGTGCAGACGGTCCGCCAAAACACAACTGATCCAGTGCACGACGGACGCGACGTGTGGCCATCCGTCACGATCCGTCGGCAATACAAGTCTATGGGCAAAAAACGCATCCTGCGGGCACATTTGCAGGATCCGTTTCTTGTCCAAAACGACGGATTGCGACGGAATGCCAAACGACGCAAGTGTGAAAGTAGCCTTAGGGCCAGGGTTAGGGTTGGGGCTAAAGTTAGGGTTAGAGTTGGGATTAGGGTTAGGGTTTGGATTAGGGTTGGCATTAGGGTTACGTTTGGGATTAGGGTTAGGTTTGGGATTAGGGTTGAGATTAGGATTAGGGGTGTGTTGGATTTAGGGTTTTGATTAGGGTTATGGTTAGGGTTGACATTAGGGTTGTTTTGGGGTAAGGGTTGTGATTATGGTTAGGGTTAGTGATTAGGATTATGGATCAGTTTGGGATTAGGGTTAGGGGTGTGTTGGGGTTAGGGTTGGAGCTAGAATTGGGGAGTTTCCACTGTTTAGGTACATCAGGGGGTCTCCAAACAAGACAGCCAATTTTGCGCTCAAAAAGTCAAATGGTGCTCCCTCCCTTCTGAGCTCTGCCGTGCGCCCAAACAGTGGGTTACCCCCACATATGGGGCATCAGCGTACTCGGGATAAATTGGACAACTTCTGGGGTCTAATTTCTCTTGTTACCCTTGTAAAAATAAAAACTTGGGGGCTACAAAATCTTTTTTGTGGAAAAATATATATTTTTTTTATGACTCTGCATTATAAACTTCTGTGAAGCACTTGGGCATTCAAAGTTCTCACCACACATCTAGATAAGTTCCATGGGGGGTCTAGTTTCCAAAATGGGGTCACTTGTGGGGGGTTACTACAGTTTAGGTACATCAGGGGCTCTGCAATCGCAACATAATGACCACAGACCATTCTATCAAAGTCTGCATTCCAAAAAGGCGCTCCTTCCCTTCCGAGCTCTGCCGTGCGCCCAAACGGTGGTTTACCCCCACATATGGCGCATCAGCGTACTCGGGATAAATTGGACAACAACTATTGCAGTCCAATTTCTCCTGTTACCTTTGTAAAAATAAAAACTTGGGGGCTACAAAATCTTTTTTGTGGAAAAATATATTTTTTTTTTATGACTCTGCATTCTAAACTTCTGTGAAGCACTGGGGCATTCAAAGTTCTCACCACACATCTAGATAAGGCTACGTTCACATTGGCGTTCCGCCAATGTGCGTCGCTGTTGCGCCGGCGACGCAGCGGCGACGCGCCCCTATGTTTAACATAGGGGACGCGTGCGTTGTTTTGGTGGCGTTTTTGCCACGTGCGTCGTTTCCGACGCTAGCGTCGGACGCAAGAAAACGCTACATTGTAGCATTTTCTGTGCGTCCGATTTTCGTCAAAAACGACGCACGCGTCGCAAAACGCGCGCGTTTTTGCGCGCGTTTTTACGTGCGTCGCGCGTTGCGTCGCCGACGCAGGGCGGCGCAACGCTAGTGTGAACCTAGCCTTAGTTCCTTGGGGGGTCTAGTTTCCAAAATGGGGTCACTTGTGGAGGGTTTCTACTGGTTAGGTACATCAGGGGCTCTGCAAACGCAACATAATACCCGCCAACCATTCTATCAAAGTCTGCATTCCAAAACGGCGCTCCTTCCTTCTGAGCTCTGCCGTGCGCCCAAACAGTGGTTTACCCCCACATATGGGGTACCAGCATACTCAGGACAAATTGGACAACAACTTTTGGGGTCCAATTTCTCTTGTTACCATTGTGAAAATAAAAACTTGGGGGCTAAAAAAATCATTTGTGGAAAAAAAAAATATTTTTTATTTTCACGACTCTGCATTATAAACTTCTGTGAAGCACTTGGGCATTCAAGGTTCTCACCACACATCTAGATAAGTTCCATGGGGGGTCTAGTTTCCAAAATGGGGTCACTTGTGGGGGATTTCTACTGTTTAGGCACATCAGGGGCTCTCCAAAACGCGACATGGCGTCCAATCTCAATTCCAGCCAATTCTACATTGAAAAAGTAAAACGGCACTCCTTCTCTTCCAAGCTCTGCGGTGCGCCCTAACAGTGGTTTACCCCCACATATTGGGTATCAGCGTACTCAGGAGAAATTGCACAACAACTTTTGTGGTCTAATTTCTCCTGTTACCCTTGTGAAAATAAGAATTTGTGGGCGAAAAGATCGTTTTTGTAGAAAAAATGCGATTTTTTTTTTCACGGCTCTACATTATAAACTTCTGTGAAGCACATGGGGGTTCAAAGTGCTCACCACACATCTAGATATGTTCCTTAAGGGGTCTAGTTTCCAAAATGGGGTCACTTGGGGGGGGGTTCCACTGTTTAGGCACATCAGAGGCTCTCCAAACGCGACATGGCGTCCAATCTCAATTCCAGCCAATTCAACATTGAAAAAGTAAAACGGCACTCCTTCTCTTCCAAGCTCTGCCATGCGCCCAAACAGTGGTTTACCCCCACATATTGGGTATCAGCGTACTCAGGAGAAATTGCACAACAACTTTTGTGGTCTAATTTCTCCTGTTACCCTTGTGAAAATAAGAATTTGTGGGTGAAAAGATCATTTTTGTGTAAACAAAAGCGATTTTTTATTTTCACGGCTCTACGTTATAAACTTCTGTGAAGCACTTGGGGGTTCAGAGAGCTCACCACATATGGGGTATTGGCGTATTCAGGAGAAATTGCATAACAAAATTTATGGTTACATTTCTGTTTTTACACTTGTGAAAATAAAAAAAATGGTTCTGAATTAAGATGTTTGCAAAAAAAAGTTAAATGTTCATTTTTTCCTTCCACATTGTTTCAGTTCCTGTGAAGCACGTAAAGGGTTAATAAACTTCTTGAATGTGGTTTTGAGAACCTTGAGGGGTGTAGTTTTTAGAATGGTGTCACACTTGGGTATTTTCTATCATATAGACCCCTCAAAATGACTTCAAATGTGATGTGGTCCCTAAAAAAAATGGTGTTGTAAAAATGAGAAATTGCTGGTCAACTTTTAACCCTTAACTCCCTAACAGAAAAAAAATTTTGTTTCCAAAATTGTGCTGATGTAAAGTAGACATGTGGGAAATGTTATTTATTAACTATTTTTCGTGACATATCTCTCTGATTTAAGGGCATAAAAATACAAAGTTTGAAAATTGCAAAATTTTAAAAATTTTCGCCATATTTCCGTTTTTTTTCATAAATAAATCGCAAGTAATATCGAAGAAATGTTACCACTAACATGAAGTACAATATGTCACGAAAAAAAACAATCTCAGAATCAGCGGGATCCGTTGAAGCGTTCCAGAGTTATAACCTCATAAAGTGACAGTTGTCAGAATTGCAAAAATTGGCCTGGTCATTAAGTACCAAATTGGCTCTGTTACTAAGGGGTTAACCAAGAAATGGTTAGATACAACAGACCTCAGCTTCCCATCTTACACGCCAATAACGGTCCCCTCTTTAGTTGTACTTCTGACAGCAGAGAAATCTAACTGCTCAGTAAGCAATTCTAAAATTAAAGGCAGCACACGGATCCCCTGGCAGGGTCTTCACATGGGATACAGATTCACTTTGCAACATTTTCGGATGATCTGAATTTGTCAGATTGTAGGGCTGTATTCTGATAGCCAATAACAATTTCTTCTTAGGCAATAAGCATGCATTCATCGTTTCACTTTACATACAGACTACACTACAACCACTTCCTCCTACACATGATACAAACCAATAGCATCTCAACAGTGTGACAACTGCTTATGTGTCCATTTATGGCAATAAAGACTTACTAAATGACATGGGCAGGGAAAGGACAGGCACACCCTCATACTCCAGCCTACACAGCAGCAAACAGTATAGGATCAGAGAAAAATAACAAATATATAGAGAAATTTATTATGAGATATACACACGTGTGCGCTGAGTACAGAGACAAGTAAAGGGTCACCTTACAGCAGCCTTTAATACGTCCTGCAGAAATCACTCTACAGCGATGCTTAGCAATCAGTGGCAATGTTAGAGGCAGACATGCAGGGACATGTAGTCTCTTGTTTGTAAGAATTTTCAGCATTTTTCATTTGTTAATATATGTTAGAAATGTATTAATAGACCTTATTAGATTTCAGTTCAGATCTTTGACTAATCTAAAATCTATGGGGGCTGCAAAGCTTTCATTTCCAGCATCATTGGAAACATAGGCCTAAAAATAATCAGCAGCTCATGAACCGGAGACCACGCAGAACCTAATGGGCATGCTGGCAGCGGTATGAAGTCCACAGAAAGCAACGCACCAGAATAAGATCTGTGCCGACATGGAACATGCAGGGAATACTAAGAAATTAGACTGGCACAATTTACACAATCATTTAGATTAACTCTTCATTATTGTTCGGTAGAATTCATGCTTCACAGTATGTCTGCGATACATAGGGCGGCCAGTCTCTTGGCCTGAATCTGACAGCCACAAATGCCAATTAGGCTATGCCCCCACGATCAGGAACAGCAATGTTTTGGACGCTGCGTTCTAATTGCCGCAATTGCAGCACGGTGGCTCAGTGGTTAGCACTGCAGCCTTGCAGCGATGGAGTCCAGGGTTCTAATCCCACCAAGGACAACATCTGCAAGGAGTTTGTCTGTTCTCCCCGTGTTTGCATGGGTTTCCAAAGACATACTGATAGGAAATTTAGATTGTGAGCCCCCATCAGGGACAGTAATGATAATGTGTGCAAACTGTAAAGCGCTGCAGAATATGTTAGCGCTATATAAAAAGATTATTATTATTACTTGTTTGTCAGCACATGCCGATTCACCGAATGTAATGACATTCAATCGGTCAAAATCCATAGAAATTGACATGCTGCGGCTCGTAAACCGTGGCCAAGCTTGCTCAGAGTTAAATAGAAGCACAGTGGGCATGGGATTTCTATAAATCTCATCCACTGTGCTTCTAATGTAGAATGCAGCGTTTGGGACACAGCGCAAGTTTGATGCGTCCAAAACGCTGCTGTTCCTGATCATGGGCATGTAGCCTTAAAATGCTGAGTTTAGAAGACCCACAGCAGAACTCTGCATTGCAGTCCTCACTCAGACTGCAAATGTGTTAACCTGGCCTAAGGTTAGTACTGAAATGTCTTAAAGGGAACCTGTCACCCCCAAAATCAAAGATGAGCTAAGGCCACCGGCATCAGGGGCTTATCTACAGCATTCCAGAAGCCCCCCAAGTGTTCTGAAAGATGAGAAAAAGAGGTTAGATTATACTCACCCAGGGGCGGTCCCGGTACGATGGGCGTACCCCCAGAAGAAGGCACTGCGCCGAAACGCGCATTGGGGCAAGTGGCAGCGCGATTCCCCAAGTAATATTACTTGACAGCCAACATTAGTTCCATGTATTACCCTTACTTGTAACTACTGACACGACCACCATGTTAGGCTGAATATTGCACTTTAAGCAGTTACAACATTAGACAATACTTATTCCTTCATGGTGACCTGGTGCTACTAGCACTTCATTTGCACAATGCAGTTGCACTTTCGGTACAAATTGCGTGGCTGCATACTTTTATGTATAGTGTTGTAACATATAACTGCTGGGTTGTGTGTTGTCACGATTTCTGGTGAATCTGTCATCCCTAATTATTAATATGCATGTTATTTTATTGGTTATTCAATAAAGAATTTAGCTTTATATTTTGGTTCTTGAGTGCTGTTTCTCTATAGGTTTTTTTTTACTTTTTAACACTGCATAAACTCACCTGTCGTGTGGGTTTTTCGAGCCGCAGCATGTAAAATTTCTGTAGCAGAGACGCTTTGTCTACTAGGGAAAATACGCACAGGAGACTTTCAATAGATACGGTAAATCCGCATATTTCCAAAAAGACGCACGTTTATGTAGAATGCAGCATTTTGGACAGTCCAAAACGCTACTATTCCTGATCGTTGACACGCAGTCTTGCAATTGTCCAACAGTAATCTGCAAGCATTTTCCTTGACATATTTTCTCCGTAGCCACAATATCTTGGTGAAATCTCTCAGGCTGTGTGCACACATAGCAGATTTTTCGTGTTTTTTTCGCGAAAAAAAAAACGCTCACATTAAGCATCCTATTTAATAGAATGCAATCGCCATTTTTTGTGCACATGTTGCATTTTTTTCCTGAGCGGATTCGCATTCCAGAAAAAAAAACGCAGCATGTTCATTAAATTTGTGGAATTGCGGGGATTCCGCACACCTAGGAATGCATTGATCTGCTTACTTCCCGCTGTGCCCACCATGCGGTAAGTAAGCAGATCATGTGCCATTGGTACCCAGGGTGGAGGAGAGGAGACTCTCCTCCACGGACTGGGCACCATATAATTGGTAAAAAAAAAAAAAAAAAAAAAAATTATTAAAATAAAAAAAAATCATGATATACTCACCTTCAATGGCCCCCGGAGTCTTCCTGCCTCTCAGCGCTGCACGCAGCGGCTTCCATTCCTGTAGATGGTGTGTGAAGGACCTGCGATGACGTCGCGGTCACGTGACCGCGACGTCATCGAAGGTTCTGCACACACACCATCTATAGGATCGGAAGCCGCTGAGGAGATCGGCTGTTTGCGGTAGGGGAGTATAACCATTTTTTTTTATTATTTTTAACATTCTATCTTTTACTATTGATGCGGCATAGGCCTGACCTGTCAATCAGTTTTCCAAGCGATGCTACAGATCGCTTGGAAAACGCTAGCATTCTGCAAGCTAATTATGCTTGAATAACGCTAGTTTTCTGCGGGAATATGCATGCCAATTCCGCATGCAGAATTTCCGGACATTTCCGCGGCAATTCTGCAACGTGTGCACTTAGCCTCACCGTGCTTGTTGGTCACTGCTCTGCACTTTGGTGGAAAAAAAGTCTATATGCAAATGTAAGAAAGTAATCTTTAAGGACATGTTAAATCCAAGATCCTTATATATTTTAAGATTTTCCACCAACTCTTCATAATTATCTGCTCGCGTCTCCTACAAAATGAGTTACCACTAATGCGAATGTTACCCATGCAGCCTTTTCATTGCCCTGCAATAAGTTGAGAAACTCCCCATCATGATGAACTTACGAATAGGAGGTCCGATAAAGACTACTTCCTTTTTTCATTGCTTCACTCAACCTGAGAAATGCATCAGAGAAAACTTAAATGCTTTTGCATTTTATCCATCACCTTTACAAAGTTCTTCATTAGGCCCAACTTGATATGCAATGGTGGTAACAAACTTGTGGGTTAACAAGTGCTGGATGCAGGACATTTTTGCTCTCTGGCTGAAGTGAATGTCGGAGAGGCCAGTATCTTATCGTAGTGCTATTCTCTTGCACGACTATCCCACTCAAACAGAAAATGGAGTTTGTGTATCCACCTTGGAGAACAAGCAAGAGGGCAACCACCTTTAAGTCACCACAGAGGGGCAACAAATGTTGGTCATAGTTCAGGCACCTCAACAGCTGTTTCATTTTGTCATAGGTTTCTTTCATGTGAACTGCATGACAAACTGGAATTAAAGGTAGCGCACTGCCACAAGCTTTTAGGCTTTTTCGGATGAATAGCCTCCATTCCTCTGGATTATGACATCTTCAGAGCTTCCGTTAAATGGTTGATGTTGTTGCATACTACAAGACCCTCTGTGAAGAAGCATTGGACAAGATCTTTATCATGGTTGCAGAACAAAAATCTGAACATCGCCGCTAGAAGATTCCACTACTGTAACCTATGGCCGGGTGCCCACGTGCTGGAACTATCAAAAACCAAAAAGAGAAAAAGCATGCCCATATAACAGGGAACACCCAAACTCATTAAACTTGCCAAAAGATTTTTTATTTCAATTGCACAAAATAAACAAAGCACATAAGACACACTAACAATTAAAAACACAATGTGAAATACTCAATGGTCATGCCTTATAATAAAGTCTATGATCCACCGCAGCTGCCTGCTCAATTTCAAATTGCTGATATAAGCTCCAGAACATGCATGTGGAAATCCCTTAAAGGGAACCTGTCACCCCCAAAATCGCAGGTGAGGTAAGCCCACCGGCATCAGGGGCTTATCTATAGCATTCTGGAATGCTGTAGATCAGAGGTCCCCAACTCCAGTCCTCAAGGCCCACCAACAGGTCATGTTTTCAGGATTTCCTTTGCATTGCACAGGTGATGCAATTATTACCTGTGCAAGACTAAGGAAATCCTGAAAACATGACCTGTTGGTGGGCCTTGAGGACTGGAGTTGGGGACCTCTGCTGTAGATAAGCCGCCGATGTATCCTAAAAGATGAGAAAAAGACATTAGATTATAGCCACCCAGGGGAGGTCCCGCTGTTGGCCCGGGTCTGACACCTCCTATCTTCATCAGATGACGTCCTCTTCTGGTCTTCACGCTGCGGCTCCAGCGCAGGCGTACTTTGCCCTGTTGAGGGCAGAGCAAAGTACTGCAGTGCGCAGGCGCCGAGCCTCTCTGACCTTTCCCGGCGCCTGCGCACTGTAGTACTTTGCTCTGCCCTCAACAGGGCAAAGTACGCCTGCGCTGGAGCCGCAGCGTGAAGACCAGAAGAGGACGTCATCTGATGAAGATAGGAAGCGCCGGACCAACAGCGGGACCGCCCCTGGGTGAGTATAATCTAACGTCTTTCTCATCTTTTAGGATACATAGGGGGCTTATCTACAGCATTCTAGAATGCTGTAGATAAGCCCCTGATGCCGGTGGGCTTACCTCACCTGCGATTTTGGGGGTGACAGGTTCCCTTTAATGACAATGAAACTGCATATATAATGACAAATCTTGTATATAATATAATGCATACCATAAACACATGCAAGTTAATACACTGACTTAACTATTCACAGTACCATATAACTAATAAGATGGGAAGGAACATGGTCAGTCCTGAACAAAACTTTAAGTTTAGTCTCGCCTGAGAAAACCAGGCTAAGTAAATCTGTATGTTTCCAAGACCATGTGGTCCCTGTTCAGCAAGTAATGTTAATTACTGACCATGTTCCTTCCCACCTTATTGGTTATATGGTACTGTGAATAGTTAGGTCAGTGTATTAACTTGCATGTGTTTATGGTATGCATAATATTATATACAAGATTTGTCATTATATATGCAGTTTCAGTGTCATTAAGGGATTTCCACATGCCTGTTCTGGAGCTTATATCAGCAATTTGAGTTTGAGCAGGCAGCTGCGGTGGATCATGGACTTTATTATAAGGCATGACTATTGAGTCTTTCACATTGTGTTTTTAAATGTTTTTTAATTGTTAGTGTGTCTTATGTGCTTTGTTTAATTTGTGCAATTGAAATAAAATATCTTTTGGCAAGTTTAATGAGTTTGGGTATCCCTGTTATATGGGCATGCTTTTTCTCTATTTGATTTTTGACTGTTACATTTTTTGCCCATGGTGAACCCCTCGTAGTTATATACATGGTGGTGCCCTCCACATCCCTCTGTTTCACGTTCTGGAACTAGCAGCACATGTCCGCTGCATCCGAAGAACTGCCTTCAATCGAACACAGGTAAATCCACATGTGTTCACTAAACCACATGGGATCTCTAAAAATCCCATCCACTATGCTGCAACGTCTGGCCCCTGCAAGTTTGACACTGCATAAATATGCAGTATCAAACCAGCAGCAATTACTGATGGTGGGCACATATCCCGGGCAAGAGCTCAGCCTTAGGGCAGTCCCACATGTCCAGATAATTCCGGTACCGGAATTATCCGTGACCGTGCTTTTCTGTGGCACACGTGTGCCGACTGGGTACCACACGGAGCGTGCAGGAGACAGCGTTGGAGATAAGCTCTGTCCCCTGCATCTGGTGCTGAAGCTGCCATTCATATCTTCTCTGCAGCAGCGTTTGCTGTAGAGAAGGTATGATAAATCCTTTTTTTTTTTTGGTTTCTTGTGTTTAAAATAAAGATCCCTGTCCCCACCCCCTGTGCGCCCGCCCGCTGTAATTAAAATACTCACCCGGCTCCCTCGCAGTGTCCTGTCCTCGCCGCACCTTCTCCTGTATGCGGTCACGTGGGGCCGCCCATTACAGTAATGAATATGCAGCTCCACCCCTATGGGACAGGGATCTTTATTTTAAACACGAGAAACAAAAAAAAAAAAAAAAAGGATTTATCATATCTTCTCTACAGCAAACGCTGCTGCAGAGAAGATATGAATGGCGGCTTCAGCACCACGTGGGAGGGACAGCGCTTACTGTAGCGCTGTCTCCTGCACGGGGCACGGACAACGTCCGTGTGCGGTACGTGTTTTACACGGACCCATTGACTTTAATGGGTCTGTGTAATCCGTGTGCTCCCACGAACACTGACAGGTCTCCGTATTTTGCACACGGACACACGGTCCGTGAAAACACGCTGACATGTGCAGAGAGACATTGATTTCAATGTGTCTACGTGAGTCAGTGTCTCCGGTACATAAGGAAACTGTCACACTGACGTGTGAAACCGGCCTTACTCTTGGGCAGATTCAAATATCTAGCAAGATTGTTCAGTTCACTTTGTGTTATAAGGTGTGGTTCACAAAGGCTGGGTCACAAGAGAAAGATGCTTCATGACACCAAGAGCCCTCTTGTTCCTCACTTGACTGAAAATGTTTCTGATGCTTATGGAACTGGCAGCTCTTCTGTATGTGGTACTGGGCATATTGCAAGTGGCATGTTTGGAACTGTAAGGTTATGTGCACATGTTCAGGATTTTGTGTGTTTTTTTCTGTATAAAACCGTGAAAAAAAAAGCATACATTAAGCATCCTATTAGAATGCAATCTGCAATTTTTGTGCATTTGTTTCCGCGGCGGAATCGCATTCTGGAAAAAACCGCAGCATGTGTTCATTCCTTATGAGGAATAGCGGGGATTCCGCACACATAGGAATGCATTGATCAGCTTACTTTCCGATGGGGCTATGCCCACCATGCGGGAAGTAAGCGGCTCGTGTGCGGTTAGTACCCAGGGTGGAGGAGAGGAGACTCTCCTCCAGGCCCTGGGAACTATATAATTGTTAAAAAAAAAAAAATAATTAAAATAATAAATCGTGATATTCTCACCTTCTGGCGTCCCTCGCAGCATTCCTGCTCCTCGCGATGCTGCCGTTCCCAGTAATACTTTGCCGCAATGACCTGTGATGATGCGGTCTCACGAGACCGCTACGTCATCTGAGGTCATGCCGCTAGGCATTATTGGGAACGGGAGCAACGCGAGGAACGCCAGAAGGTGAGAATCACGATTTTTTATTTTTTTTAATTATTTTTAACAGATCTTTTTACTATTGATGCTGCTTAGGCAGCATCAATAGTAAAAAGTTGGTCACACTTGTCAAACACTATTTTTGACAAGTGTGACCAACCTGTCAATCAGTTTTCCAAGCGATGCTACAGATCGCTTGGAAGACGCTAGCATTCTGCAAGCTAATTACGCTTGTACAGGGCTAGTGTTTAGCATGAAAATGTATGCCAATTCCGCATGTGTTTTACCTGCGGCACAGTTGCGAAATTGCCGCAGAAATTCCGGACATGTGCACATAGCCTTCTTCCTTAAACTCCTTTCATAGGCCATGTGCACACGCTGTGGATTCCGTTGCAGAATTTTCCGCAGCGGATTTGATTAAATCCGCAGTGCAAAAGTACTGCGGATTTATCGCGTTTTTTTGTGCGGTTTCCACTGCGCTTTTAGACACTTGCGGATTTTTAATATGGAGCAGGTGCCAAACCGCTGCGGATTCCGCACAAAGAATTGACATGCTGCGGAAAATAAACCGCAGCGTTTCCGCGCGTTTTTTTTCCGCAGCTTGTGCACAGCGGTTTTTGTTTTCCATAGGTTAACATAGTACTGTACACCACATGGAAAACAGCTTTGGATCTGCAGCATCAAAACCACTGCGGATCCGCAGCAAAAACTGCAACGTGTGCACATACCCTTAATGGGGCACACCATGCAGAAATAGCAATTGGTAGTGTGATTGATAGGCTCTCAACAGATAACTGGGACTGTAAAAGCATAATTACCTCTTTCCTGCAACCACTGGGTAAGATGTGATACACATTAGTGATGAGCGAGTGAACTCGTTGCTTGGGTTTTCCCGAGCACACTTGGGTGACCTCCGAGTATTTGTTAGTGTTTGGAGATTTAATTTTCATCGCCTCAGCTGAATAATTTACAGCTATTAGCCAGGCAGTACATGTGGGGGTTGCCTGGTTGCTAGGGAATCCCCACATGTAATCAAGCTGGCTAGTAGCTGTAAATCATGCTCCTGAGGCGATGAAAACTAAATCTCCACAGTCATAAATACTCGGGAGACCACCCAGACAACGAGTACACTCACTCATCACTAATACACATCTATTGCAGCATATATGTGGAGCCCAACTCTTGTCTTGAGCTCCCATTCTGCAGCCAAAATACAGGTTGCAGGCTTTCCTTATGATGGTAGTCAAGTTTCACTTTTGTGACGCAAAAGGGACTTCTCCGCATATGTAGCACAAACTATACACTTTGTTAATACAAGAATGAGGAATATCAGAAAAGAAAAAAAAAAAAAAAAAAAAAAAAAAAGGAGAAACATGTCAATATGCTAAGAAAGCCTAATGATAAGTTCCACTGGGCATTTTGCTGCGTTTTTTTATGCTAATTTTCAGCTGCTTTTTACAATACCTGCAAAGCCTATGAGATGTCAGAAATCTCAAGCACACACTGTTTTTTGTGTGATCAGTATTTTGTGCTTTGCTGCGTTTTTTTGGACATAGAGCATGTCACTTCTTGCAACGTTTTTGCTGCGTTTTTCACCCACTGACTTGAATGGGTGTTAAAAAAAACGCAGCAAAAACGCGGGGGTTATTATTCGCTGCGTTTTTGCTGCTGAAAATTCAAGGACATTAGCATGAACAAAGAAAAAAAAAAAAAAAAAAAAAAAACACACCAAAGACGCATCTAAGGGTAAGTTCACACAGGGCGTTTTTGCTGCATTTTTTTTCTGCTGCTTTTTTTTCCTGCAGCAAACCCTGATCATCTTGGCAGAAAAGAAGCTGCGCCAAAATGCAGTTTTAGGTGCTTTTTTTCCCTCTTTGTGCATACCAATAAAGTTGAGTGCACACAGAGAAAAAAAAACAACTTCCTGTAGATAGATTGATAGAATGGCATTTTCCCACGGTGCAGGACAGGCTGTGAGGGAGCGCAGGCTCGGTTACGTCACCGCTAGTTACTGAGCCTGCGCCCGCTCGGTCTCATTCATTCCCCAGTCACTTACAGCCGGGGGCAGTCGCATTAGCAGCGCTCCTGGTTGTAAGCTTTATCTCCCCCAGATACTGCGTGGGACACTCGTTATATTGGACTGCAATGGGTCAGGGAGTATACTTTTGCTTTTTTATTTTTATTACAGAAGATCAAGGACTTTGCTATGGAATGGCAGAATAATGAAAGAATTGTCAAAACGGTGTGCGTTTTATTTCATTAAAAGACTTTTTTCTGTGTGTTTATTTAACCCTTTAATATAGGATTAGTAATGGATAGGTGTCTTACTGAAGCCTCTCCATTACTAACCGGCTTAATGTCACCTTACAATAGTAAGGCGACATTAACCCCTTATTACCCCGCTTGCCACTGCTACAGGGCAAGTGGGAAGAGTCGGGCAAAGTGCCAGAATTGGCGCAACTTACAGATGCGCCTTTTCTGGGCAGCTGCGGGCTGCTATTTTTAGGCTGGGGGGGGGCAATATCAATGGCCCCTTACCAGCCTGAGAATACCAGCCCCCAGCTGTGAGCTTTAGCAAGGCTGTTGTAAAAAAAATGGGGGGACCACACGCCTTTTTTTAATTATTTATTTAAAGAATTAGGGAAAAAAAAGCATGAGGACCACTCTATTCTTGATAACCAGCCTTGCTGAAGCCGACAGCTGGGGGTTGCAGCCCCCAGCTGTGAGTTTTGTCTGGCTGGTTATCAAAATTAGGGGGGAACCCACGCCGATTTTTAAATTTATTTATATCGTAGGAGCGGCAGATGAAATCTCCCATCCACCGCTCCTGCTCTCACAGTAATTAGCGGGTGTAGGTGTCAGATGATGGGAGCAGTAGTCCCATCAGCTGACACCAGTGATCGGCGGTGAAGTTTACACCTCCGATCACAGCTGAGCGCTCCCGCTGTCTTCTGACAGCGTGGGAACCGCGGCTCTGACCGGCGGGGAGGATTTCCCAGCCGATCAGAAGCGGTGTTTGCCGTGCTGTAATGCATATGACAGCGTGTCAAACACTAATGCTGGACCCCCATTTAAGTGAATGGGGGTCCGCTGCTGGATGACAGGCTGCATGAACACATCATGCAGTCTGCCATCTAGATGTAGCCGAGACGTGTGACGTCACATCCGGTTCTCCTTGACTTTTCTGCAGCAAATATGCTGCAAGAAAAGTCAACCTAGCGTATTTGCAGTGTTTTTTCCCCACCCATTCAAGTCAATGGGTGAAAAAACGCTGGAAAAACGCTGAAAGAAGCGACATGCCCTATGTAAAAAAAAAAAAAAAAACACAGCAAAGCACAAAATACGGACCTCACAAAAACCCAATGTGTGTGCATGAGATTTCTGAAATCTCATAGGCTTTGCTGGTACTGTAAAAAGAAGCTGAAAATTAGCATAAAAAAACGCAGCAAAAAAAAAAAAGACAGCAAAAACGCCCTGTGTGAACTTACCCCAACACTGTATACCTTAGAGAGCATTTATAAAAGTAATTGATGCAACTGTAAATAGGATTATGTCATTCGAGCAGATCTGGCGCTTTTGATTGGTCACCCTAAGATTATAGAATAGCGGAGGGCTCAATAGATTAAATAGATGATGATGATGACGACTAGCTATTAACAATGCAATAATGACCATCTATTTATAGAATTGCCTTGTAATGTTTTCATTTCCTGTTCTGTCCAGATGTCACTGTATCCCAGAATTCCAAGAGGAGGAAGTTCACCGACTGCCATATTGGGACACCCAAGTGATGGGTGTCTTAATATGGAAACTGCTGCTGGTACCAACCTATTGCACGGCACCACCAGCGGAACACCATCGCACCATACACTGCCTCTTGCGCAGAACCACCAGCGGAACACAGTCACGAACACGCCGCCGCCGGAATCAGCCGAATGATTCACTGACCGCCGCCATCTTTGTACAAGAGGAGCGCATGCGCAGTTTTAGTGTGACCGCTGCTATCTGTCTGAATAAAGATGGCGGCGATCTGATTTTTTGCGCCTGGCGATTTAATTACACAATTAGTAATTACACGCAGGTGCAGTGAATCAATCGGCTGATCCCAGTGGCAGATGCACAACGTGTCTACAGGCAGAGGAAGCCGGTCACATTAAAGGGGTTTTCCCACAAACAAAAGTTCATTTTAAAAATTGTCTATGTCTGACGTGTACGGAGCATACCACATCTCCTGGGCAGGGGAGGAAGCAAAAGACAATACTGACATTATAGCAGGGGATCACAGTGGATTCATTTTGTGAGGTAAAATATTTCACTGACTGATTTTAAAAAATATTTTCCCTCACAAAATGTATCCTCTGCGATCTCCTGCTGTAATGTCAGTATTGTCTTTTGCTTCCTCCCTTGCCCAGGAGCTGTGGTATGTTCTGTACACGGTCAGACAGACAATTTTTAAAATGAACTTTTGTTTGTGGGAAAACCCCTTTAAAAAGCAAATATCAACGCAAACATGGCTCCTAAAAAGTACACCAATGACAATGAAAAGAAAGCAGCAAAGACACAACTAAGACAACAAAGGGCAAGTGAGACTTTTGAAGAGCAACAGCATCGCTGGGGAGAAACAATGCATATAAGCGTAGGCGTCAAGCACATGAGTCACCTGATGCAAAAGTCATTAGACTATCACAGGATGCCATTAGGCAACAACAGCGCCACATGCCTGCCCCCATTGTGACATTACCGCCCTCACGATGCAATAGCATCGGGCCTCCATCTAGTGGAAAAAATAAAAACGCAATTTCTATAGGTCTGCATGAAGGGTGTCATAAGTAATTACAACCTACTCTTGAACTTGAAAATTGGAGCCAATCAGCAACTGTATCATTTTTCAGTACCACAACATTAGTGCAGTTACAACTGTTTTTGTCTCTGACAGTAACAGTAATATATTAACCCCTTAGTGACGGAGCCAAATTTTTGAAATCTCACCAGTATCACTTTATGTGGTAATAACTCTGCAACAAATCCCAGTGATTTTGAGATTGTTTTTTCGTGTCATATTATACTTTATGATAATGGTAAATTTAGGTCAATATGCTTTGTGTTTATTTATAAAAAAATATCAAAAATTTGAGAAAAATGTTAAAAAATTAGCAATTTTCTAAATTTGAATGATTATTCCTTTAATCCAGATAGTTATACCACAGCAAAACATTAATAAATAACATTTCCCACATGTCGGCTTTACATCAGCATCATTTGTAAAATGTTATTTTATTTTTTTAGCATTTTAGGAGATTTAAAAATGTAGCTGCAATTTTTCATTTTTTCAAGGAAATTTACTAAATTTATTTTTTTAGGGACTTATCCATGTTTGAAGTGACTTTAGGGGTCTCATATATTGGGAAACCCCCAAACGTGATACCATTTTAAAAACAGCACCCCCTGACATATCAAAAACTGCTGTCAGGTAGTTTATTAACCCTTCAGGTGCTTTACAGGAATTAATGCAAAGTGGTATGACAAATGAAAATGTGTATTTTTACCACCTAAATGTCGGTAACTTCTGAACAGGTTACAACAACCATCAGACTCTAAGGCCGCTATTTGGTCATGAATTGCCATGGCAAACATCAGGACCACACAATCATGATCTGAGGGCACCAATTGGGATAAAGAAGAAGCCCCCACACTCTGTTAACCATATATAATGATGTAGTCACTATTTACAGCAGCATCTAAGGGGTTAAACAGATTTGAACGGTGCAAACACTGATCGTGGCTGATGCAGAAAGTTGTCAGCTATAGCGTACAGCCGACAGCTGCTGGATTGTTACCTGTATGGGGAGGCTATTCTCTTATATGTAAGGTCAGTTAAAAGACGTATTGGCGGTCATTAAGGGGTTAAATGTTTTTTCCCAAATGATAGTTACCCTAGATCAAAAAGGGAGCCTGATGCAACCATCCAGTAACAAGATGTGGAAGCAGGCATGCGGTTATGGTCATTCTGTAATCTTGAGCATATGATATATAGATTTTTTCAGAATTGAGTGGGGCATATTATCCATTCCTAATAATATTGGACATTGAGGCGGTTTAACTCCTTCACGACCTTCCGATTTTCAGTTTTCGGTTTTTTTGCTCCCCTTCTTCCCAGAGGCTTGGCTATATTGACGGAAAATTAAAGTTATGTCAGGGCTTGTTTTTTTATGGGACGAGTTGTACTTTTGAAGGACACCATTGGTGTTACCATATACTGTACTGGAAAACGGGGACAAAAAATCCAAGTGTGGTGGAATTGCAGAAGAAGCACAATTCCACAATTGTCTTACCATGTTAACTAACTGCTAAAACTGACCCGTCATTATCATTCTCCAGGTCAGTGCGAGTTCACAGACACCAACCATGTCTAGGTTATTTTTAATAAAAGTAGTGAAAAAAAAAAAAGTTGCGCTATTTCCAACATCTGGGCTGGGTGCACACAGAAGAGGCTTGCATAGGGCACCAGTCACAGGTACATATGCTGTACATTGCCTGGCACCTTGTGAAAGTTACTGCATGGTATTGGTAAGGCTGCCTTTTCCTGTGATGGTTTTGAATTTCTCTTTTTTTTTTTAGGTTTGTCGCAAAGAGCATCAGAAACCAGACCACGCAGGCGAGATGAGTGCACAGGTAAGACATGACAGTTTAAAGGGAACCAGTCACCAGAAAAAAAAACACAACCTGCAGATAAGGGGTTAATCTGCAGGTTGATAGCGCTCTAATGCTAGCATGGGATTGCACTTAGATTAAAGTTGCGGTTAGAAACTACTGTAATCGTGTCCACGGCCCTGACGGACCGCCAGCCCCAAAGCAGTGCCAGTCAGAGCCGTGGGCACGGCTGCAGACGCATGTCTGTATACTCAGAGTGGTGACTGAACCCACGCCAGCACCACTGCTGTGACTGCCCAACCCTGCCTGACACCCCCCTCTGTATTGGGATCGGCTGTCAGTCAGGGCTGGATGCACAGTTACAGCCGACGCTCTGAGTAGGCACCACCCCTGTGACTGCCCCCCCCAACACCCCCTCTGCATTGGGATCAGCTGTCAGTCAGGGCTGGATGCACAGTTACAGCCGACGCTCTGAGTCAGCACCGCCCCTGAGACTGCCCCAACACCCCCTCTGCATTGGGATCAGCTGTCAGTCAGGGCTGGATGCACAGTTACAGCCGACACTCTGGGCCAGCGCCGCCCCTGTGGCAGAAACAGGAACACTGCTGAACCACATACAGAAGCTTACACTTTATTGTTCGATTACAGATTACCAGAGGAAACACCAAGAAGAGGAGGGCAGCCGGGCTCAGCGCTGGAGTGTGCGGGCCTGCATGGACACTTCCCAGACGCCGCTGTCCCGGGGCTCACAGCCTCCCACCAGCAGGTCTCATCCCGCACCTCATACATGGCGGCAGCGCCGGGCGGACACCTGGCCGGAGAGCAGGAAGCTGTGCCCTCACCGCCGCCTGACACTTCCTGGCGCTGCCCACCACGGCCGTACAAGGAGCGGACACAGAGGGAGAAGAGACGAGCCGCTGCCGAGAGGAGTCTGTCAGCCAGCACACAAGTCACCTGCAAACCCGGCCCATTAACGGCTTCACCTGGCCCCGACACAGCGCCCCCCGCAGCCCGCCCCGAGCACATACACAGCAGCCCACGGGACTATGGTGCTAATGAGCGGCCGACCCGCCGCACTCAACACCTCACCAACCTTGTCCTCATCGGACAGCTGATCGTCCACGTCCGCCATCTTCTTCGCCCCCTTTTCCTGACTGTGCGCGCCCAGTGGGCGGAGCCTGACGTCAGTGAGCGGCCCGTAGCGTGGCGGGAGCGCGCGCAGTCACGTGTGCCTTACGTACAGCAGCCGTGCCCGTGTGAGAGCAGAGCGGAGGCGAGCGCTGCCTGCGTGTGTGGGAAGCGGGTATCAGGGGTGATAGTGTGTAGGGCAGAAAGAGGGGCGCACGTTATAGTACAGACGCCCAGGTTCCAGATACCCATCTTATTACAGACCTCCAAGTGATTACAGACATTTATTACAGAAGCCCACGTTGTTACAGACCTCCATGTTATTACAGATGCTCACTTTATTGCAGACACCCATGCTATAGATGCCCACATTATTATAGACGCCCATGTTATTACAGACACCCATGTTATTACACCCATGATATAGATGCCCACGTTATTACAGACACCCATGTTATTACACCCACGATATAGATGGGGCGCCCGCCAGGCGCATACACGGTACCAGACCGGTTCTTAAAGGGATGTGGTCACAGCAGCAGTGACCCAGTCCGTGGCCCTGGGCATCCAATATAAGAGTTAATGAAATGGGAATAAAGATTATCTAGGGGAATTGGAAATGTTCATGATGCCACCTGTGGTACTCGGCAATGACGCTGCTTCAGAGTGCGCTGGGGCTGATGGTGATGCAGCAGAGTTGGTACAGCTCTCCACAGGCAGAGCTAAACCCCAGGGTAACTGTATGAACCCAGTTTTGTATGTCTCTGTTCTCATACTATATAGTCCATGGGCAGCAGAGTTTTAGTATTTTCATCTCGGTTGTCACTACTTATATGATTAGTTCTTACATTAGAATATATATGTGTACTGTCATTGTGTATGTATTTTCCAGTATATTAATAAAGATTTGTTATTTCTATTAACAATTGATCGTGTTTACTTCACCATCACTATTGGTTGTAGTCGTTGAGTTGTGGAGAGGATCGCTTTACCTAGATATAGAGGAGTGGTTTTGGTGGTATGTAACTGTATGAATAGATGATGTAATGATGGTGGTTGTGGTATGCCGGGCAGGTGTTGTAGAAATAACGCAAGGACACAGTAAGGTGCAGTTTCCACTGTTTACCCACAGTTCTCCAGTCCACAAATGCCAGCCAGATGCTGTGTTCTTCAGGTCAGTGGTCCAGCAAACTCCCAGGTAGATTGGGATACACCTTTCCAGGACTCCTTTCGTATGCCTTTCTCTGGCCGTCTCACTACACTGGCATTCCTCTTCTGCCCAGCACCTTACCACAGTGTCCCAAGCCAGCAGCCATGAACCTGGTCGGGCGATGTTCTCCGAGTCCCCTGGATTCTATACGGCTGCCTTTTTGGCGAAGTATGGGTGGATGTGGATGTGCTTCTTGCAAAAGTCACAGCCTCCGGTTTCTTAGTATTCCACAAAGTTGGGGCCAGTCCCCTGTCTGTGACCTGGTCCCTCCACGTCTGGATACGGGTCCCACGGGTGGCTTCTGCACTACCCATGCCACTAGGACCCCTTCTGTCCTCTCTGGAGCTTCCTTCTTGCTCTCTCTCACACTTCTCTGTTCTGTCTCTCAGGAGCTGCAGACCCTAACATCTACTCAGCTCCAGTTCTCTCACGATCTCTCCTCTGCAATCTCTCTCTAGCTCCCTCTGACTGGAAGCTCCTTCTCAGCACGTCATAGGCTACGTTCACATTAGCGTTGCGCGCCGGTGCGTCGGCGACGCAACGCGCGACGCAACAAAAACGCTGCGTTTTGCGACGCGTGCGTCGTTTTTTGACGAAAATCGGACGCACGAAAAATGCAACTTGTTGCATTTTCGTGCGTCCGACGCTAGCGTCGAAAACGACGCACATGTCGAAAAACGCAAACAAAAAAACGCACGCGTCCGCTATGTTAAACATAGGGGCGCGTCGCCGCTGCGTCGCCGACGCAACAGCGACGCACATTAGCGTAACGCTAATGTGAACGTAGCCTTACTGCATCTCCATCCTCACAATCTCCCTAACTTTCCCTCCTAATTAGCTCCTCCCCTACTCTACCTAACCCACCCACTCCCAACACCCATTCCTTTCCAGCCTGGGATGAGGCCTTTAGTGATGTGTCGTTCGCGAACGATCCGACACAAAGAGCTGGCTCCCTGCTGTGAATGATGGGAGTCGGCATGCCAGTGAGAGCCACTAAAATCCCTGAATGGCTCTCACTGGGCGTAAAATCCCAGACTTCGGCAGGCGTAGCCCCGCCCACCTGAGCAAAACTCCACTCATCAATTTATTTGGTTCCTAGTAAGTGGGCGGAGTTTCTGCGGTAGGTGGGCGTGGTTTCGGGCACCTGAACACATTCAATGGGGATCCATGGGGATAATTATATTATCTATTGTGATGCGAACTTACATGTTATTCCTTATATGTACACATTTCCTGGTATAAAGCCTTTTGGATCTTGTGGGGTATTCCCTATTTGGGATATGTACCGTTCTGGTTTTTAAATGTTTTTAATTGTTTGGAGTGTCTTGTTTGACTTTAATAAAATTTATTACTACATTATTATTAATTATCCTTTTTTGGTGATCCCTGGTGTTGTGTATGTCTCTTTTTTTCTTTTTCATTACTCTGGCTTGACATACTCCAGGTGGATCCCAGTTTGTGACAGTACGATGGTGCCCTCCACCCCCCTTGTCTTCTATGCAACAACATCTTACATGTGATGACATGCGGCATGCGACGACATGTGTCAACATGCGTCAACATGCAACATGCTGCAACATGCAACTACGTGCGGCGACATGCGGCAACATGCAACATGCTGCAACATGCAACTACGTGCGGCGACATGCGTCAACATGCAACATGCTGCAACATGCAACTACGTGCGGCGACATGCGGCAACATGCAACATGCTGCAACATGCAACTACATGCGACAATATGCAGCATGCGACTACATGCAGCATGCGACATGCAACAAAATGTGACATGTGACAGCATGCGACAACATGCAACAACGGACAACATGCGACGACATGCAAGAGCATGCGACAGCATGCAACAATATGTGACGACATGCGACAGCATGCGGCGACATGCAACAATATGCGTCATGCTACGACATGCAACATGCGACAGCCTGCAACATGCGACAAAATGCAACATGAGACAACATACGATGACATGCAACATGCGACGACATGCAACTACATGCGACAATATACGTCATGCAACAACATGCGTCATGCGACGACATGTGACAGCATGCGACAACATGCTACATGCGACGACATGCAAAATGCAAGAGCATGCAACGACATGTGACAATATGCGGCACGTGTTGACATGCGACAGCATGCGGCTACATGCGACGACATGCAACATGCGACAGCGTGTGACATGCTACAAAATGCAACATGTGACGACATGCAACTACATACGACAATATGCGTCATGCGACGACATGCAACATGCTACAACATACGACATGTAACAACATGCGACTGCACGCGACAGCATGCGACATGAGGCGACATGCGACGGCAACATGCGACATGCAAGAGCATGCGACGACATTCGACAATATGTGGCATGGGATGACATGCGACAGCATGCGGCGGCATGCAACAACATGCGACGACATACGACATGCAAGAACATGCTACATGTGACAGCATGCGACAAGCGACGACATGCGACATGCTACTACATGCGCCGACATGTGACATGCAACATGCGATGACATGCAAGAGCATGCGACGACATGCAACAATATTAGGCGTGGGGCGACATGCGACATCATGTAGCGACATAAGACAACATGCAACATGCGACAACATGCTATGAATATCAGCCCGCAGCTGTCTGCGTAGCCTTTACTGGCTATTAAAATAGGGGGACCCCCCAAAAAATGACATGGGGTCCCCCTATATTTTATAGCCAGAAAGGCTACGCAGACAGCTGTGGGCTGATATTCATAGCCTAGAGAGGGGCCATGGATATTGCCCCCCGCAGCCACCCCAGAAATGGCGCATCCCACTCCCGTGTAGCTGTGGGATATGGGGTAATAAGGGGTTAATGTCACCTTGCTATTGTAAGGTAACATTAAGCCGGGTTAATAACGGAGAGGCGTCAATAAGACGCCTATCCATTATTAATCCAATAGTAATCAAGGGTTAATAAAACACACACATTAGGAAAAAAGTATTTTAATATTCTTTATTTAAATTTAACCATACTTACCATACTTCAGTGCCTGCAAAAAAATTAAAATAATAAACCGTATACTACCTGTCTGCCGTAGTCCAATTAATAACGAGTGTCCCACGACGATCTCCCCTATAGAACAGTGACATTGGGTGATGTCACTGCTCTTTAGGACCCTCAGTGACACACTGACAGGAGACATCACTGAGAGGTTACCTTAGGACAAAGTCTCACTTTATGGCAATTGCTGCGTGGGAAAATTTCTCATACAGCAATGCCAAAAGTGAGACTAAGGACTATTTTTTCACAGGGGCGTAGGAATACATTGTGAGGAATACATTCTGGAAGGATACCTTCCATCATTGTAGTCCTGGAGCCCCTGGAGAGCAGTCATATCAGCTGATGCTGCTGCTCTCCACGGGAGATCATCGAGGGACACTCCTTTACATTGGATTTCTGCGGACAGGGAGTATATTGGTTGTTTGTTATTTTAATATTTTTACAGATGACACTTGCTTCGGGGATCAAAGTAAAGGTACCTTCACACTAAACTTTACAACGATATCGCTAGAGATCCGTGACGTCGCAGTGTCCTGGCTAGTGATATCGTTGTGTTTCACACGCAGCAGCGATCAGGATCCTGCTGTGATGTCGTTGGTCGCTGCAGAAAGTCCAGAACTTTATTTCGTCGCTGGACTCCGCGCAGACATCGCTGAATCAGCATATGTGACGCCGATTCAGCGATGTCTTCAGTGGTAACCAGGGTAAACATCGGGTTACTAAGCGCAGGGCCGCGCTTAGTAACCCGATGTTTACCCTGGTTACCATCGTAAAAGTAAAAAAAACAAACACTACATACTTACCTTCTGCTGTCTGTCCCCGGCGCTGTGCTTCTCTGCACTCCTCCTGCATCCTGTGTCAGCGTCGGCCAGCCGGAAAGCAGAGCAGTGACGTCACCACTGTGCTTTCCGGCCGCTGTGCTCACAGTCAGTGCAGGAAAGCAGAGCGCCGGAGGACAGACAGCTGAAGGTAAGTATGTAGTGTTTGTTTTTTTTACTTTTACGATGGTAACCATGGTAAACATCGGGTTACTAAGCGTGGCCCTGCGCTTAGTAACCCGATGTTTACCCTGGTTACCGGCATCGTTGGTCGCTGGAGAGCTGTCTGTGTGACAGCTCGCCAGCGACCAAACAGCGACGCTGCAGCGATCGACATCGTTGTCGGTATCGCTGCAGCGTCGCTTAGTGTGAAGGTACCTTAACAAGTGATGGTGAGTATGTAATCATACCTCCCAACTTTCGAGGAAGGGAAAGAAGAACAAAGTCAGGCAAATTTTAGGCCACACCTCTGACCACACCCATTTCACAACTAGCCACGCCCCAACCACACCCATTTAGCACTTCTGATCACAATGTTTCATAAACAATAATTATAAACAAAAAAATATGGCCACACACGACGCTCCATACTGTACAATGGCCCCACACGACGCTCCATAGTGTACAATGGCCACACACGACGCTCCATAGTGTACAATGGCCACACACGACGCTCCATACTGTATAATGGCCACACATGACGCTCCATACTGTATAATGGCCACACATGACGCTCCACACTGTACAATGGCCATTGGCCACATTATGCTCCATACTGTATAACGGCCCCACATGATGCTGCGTACAGCATACTTGCCCAACGTGATGGTCCATACAGTATTATGGCGCCACATTATGCTTTGTACAGTATAATGGCCCCACACGATGCTGGGTATAGAATAATGGCCACACATAATGCTGGGTACAGTATACTGGCCACACATGGTTACCCCACCCCCATCATTGCCTTCTCCATCACTACACACAGACACCTTTCACCGCGCTCCCTCGCAGCAGCCGGCAGCTTCCACACCCACGACGCTGAATGGTGTCATCCAGCTGCGCCGCTGACTGCTCACATCGCTGCAGCTGTGATATGCCACTGATAAAGACCTCCGTGTCTCCTGTGCCAGTCCGTGTCAGAGACAGCAATATCTGCTCCGATCTGACACAACCAGCGTCCGCTCCGTACACATGCGACTTCGCTCCATACACCTCGTACACACACGACTCCGCTCCATACACCTTGCACATGCGGCTCCGCTCCGTACACACACGGCTCCGCTCCGTACACCTCATACATATGGCTCCTCCCCATACACCTTGTACACACACGGCTCCACTCCATTCACTTTGTACACAAACGGCTCCGCTCTGTGAAGAGCAGAACAAAAATGATTACCTCAATGAACAAAAATAAAAAAAAAGAATTTGTGATAAATATTGACCTGTCCATTCAAGGACATTTTAGCTATAGTATGAAATCCTGTTTTTCTTGTCTGTGGAATTGCCTTTGTACTGTTTGTTGTGAAACTGCCGCCCACGAAACTGTTTTCTTTTCTTTTCTTTCTTTCTTTCCTGTTTTGTCTCTTTGTTTAAACATGCAAAACTTGTATAACCACTAAACCTACTGAAACAACTATATAAAGAAGGGATAGCACATTGAAGGCAGGCGTGCTTCAGAGACTTCCCAGTGATACACTATACAAGACGTGTCTTGTGTATTATTTCTGGTGATTCCCCACTTCCAAAGGCTGCTCCGACTGAGTGTGATCCCGACATTTCCTGGCGCCCGAACAGGGACCCGAGGTCTGTGTATTCCTTCAAGAACACCGGCAGAATACGAACGAAAAGAGAATCTGGGATAATGGACGGCAGATGAACAAAAACCTGGCCAGGTAAGAGACACTGTTAGATCTCTTATATCTGCCCTGCACTGTCCGTAAGATTTTCTGTGTCGTGTTCTTTAGCGGGTAGTTCTAGTAGAGGAGGATACCTATAGCTCGGGTTCTTGAACTATTTAGGAATTGATCACCTCACGGAGTACGGCATTGAATGAGAGTGAATGTGAATAGAAGGTGTGTGGAAGTTGGGAATAGCCCTATAAGCCGCCCAGGGGGTTGAAACAGAAGAAGTGACTGTCCCACTGGGCAACGTGGTTGCGTCCTTTCGGGGAGACCTCCGCGCCTATGTTCAATCTCTGATCCTGTCTTTGACAAAAACCTGGTGACGGATAAGTGTATGATAGTATGAGCCCAGGACAGATAAATTAGCCTGGGACAAGAATACGTTGTATGTGATAGTATAAGCCCAGGACAGATAAATTAGCCTGGGACAAGATACGTTGTATGTTCTTTTTCTGTCTGGTTGCATTTGTGTTGTTTGCTATAGGTGTAGGAATCAGGATTTTCTTACATCAACACAGTTTAAACATCCTAGCTCCTTAGGAAGAAGGTAACGAGGTATTCTCATACCCAAACGCCACCTAGGGCAAGAAAAAGACATCCTAGCTCCTTAGGAAGAAGGTAACGAGGTATTCTCATACCCAAACGCCACCTAGGGCAAGAAAGCTCAGGATAAGAAAATGGGGAATAAGCAAACAAAGTCGGAACCAGAAGAATTAGATATCTATACTATCATAAAGGAGAGAAGTGGTGAAGATACCACTAAGGGGCTGAAAAAGATTTTTAGTAAGTTTGGAGTTACTAGGGCAGAAGCTTTTAGTAGAAAACTATGGGAAGGAATTCAGGAAAGGAAAAAAGGCATAATCAGAGACAAGAAATGGATAGATCAGATCCAAGCATTGATTGATGTCTCTAGGGTAGCAGAAAATGAGGGACGGACATATAATCAACAGAGTAAAAAGTGGTGTATTAGACCCACAGGCTGTGGAGAAAAACAAAATGTGGAATCTAAAAATACCCCACCCCCATACCTTAACCCACATGCCCCATCTTTTCTCCAAACACCACCTCAAAGTTTAGCCGGACCAGGAGGATGGGTATGTCCGCACTGTGGACAACAAAATCCAGACTGGAGAAATGATTGCCTAGCCTGTGGTACACCTAGACATGGCGCTGTACTTGCCCCTGTTAGGGTAGTACCAAGACCCTTTAGGGAACCTGGTGCTGACGGAGTAATGGGAACTAGATATCACCAAACTCGACAATATTTCCCTTGGTCCCCCGCTGAAGGCATGTCTCTCTTGCATAACGCACCAGATCCCACCCAGTGTCCAGTTAGATTTGCACAATATATACAGCAAATTATGCAGACTCACGCTGGAGTTTGGGCAGATGGAGAAGAATTATGTAGAATGAAAATGACTCCTGGACTCTTCCAGGAGCTATTAGCGAATCTACAGGTACATAGGCCCCAAGCAGGAGATGGTGCCTTACAAACGATAGAATCAGGTACACAATTTGTAGATCACTTAATGGTTTTCATGAGGGAGAGACAGAGGCAGAGAGGAACAACGGGAGTGGTGGCTCAGAAATCTGGACAATCAGTAGACGAATATTATCTAAGTGTAGAAAATAATTTCAGAGATGAAGGCATGGATCTAACCGCTCCAGGAATGATGAGGTTAGTTACAAAAACCTTTATAGATGGATTGTCTCCAAAAGTGAAGGAAAATCTTAAGGCCGCAACCCCTGATTGGAGAACCTTGGAAGACCCACACCTGGCTAGACAGAAAGCTGTAGGGATAGAAATGGACTTAAGAGAAAATTCTAAGCCAGTAAGAATTGCACAGGCTAATACTGGCTCTGCTAATCAAAAGTTTACTTGTCATTACTGTAAGAAGCCAGGACATTTCCAAAGGGAATGTAGGAAGAGAAAAGCAGATATAGATTCAGGAACCTTTGTACCCAAAAATAGGATAAATAACCCAGTGCCTGATCAAACAGACAGCTCAGAATGACTGAAAGTTATGCAGGTCTCTCTTCCTTCTAGAAGACCAATAATACAAGTTGAAGTTGAGGGTAAAAAAGTACCTTTTCTGATAGATACGGGAGCAACATCCTCCATTTTAAATCAGGACTTTTTACCATATCCTGACAATATATCCTCAAAGGTTACATATGCAGAAGGGTATGATGGTAAAATTCAGGCGTTGCCCTTTACAAAACCTTTAAATGTGAGCTTTGGCCCTAAAACTTTTGTATCCAAATTTTTAATTGCTAAAGGTGCACCTACCTGCTTGTTGGGTACTGATGTCTTAAGTAAAATGCATGCAAACATCCATTTTAGAGAAGATGGCACAGTTATGCTGACCATCCCTGAAGATGCAGAAACTCTGGAACCATATGTTAGAATACAGGCAATGGAGGATTTTCCCGAAATTTACACTCAACAAGCAAAAACTGACTTGTCTCGGCTTCCTGACAGCCTATGGGCAAAAGGAGACACTGATGTAGGATTTTTATCAGTAGCTCCTATACTGTTAGAAACTGCCCCGGGAACCATATTACCTCAGCTTAGGCAATACCCCATCAGCGCCCAGCAAGAACAGGCGATTTCTCAACAAATTCAGGATTATGTGTTACAAGGTGTTTTGGTAGAAATCAGGTCACCCGCCAATACACCCTTATATCCTGTTAAAAAGAAAGTGTCCTCCAAAGAAACTATGGTGAAATATCGCATGGTGCACGACTTACGGGAAATCAATAAGGTTTTGGCACCGGTCACCCCTGTGGTACCGAATCCTCATACCTTACTGTCTCAAATTCCCAGCACTGCTGCATATTTTACGGTAATTGACTTATCAAACGCATTTTTTTCTGTGCCACTACATAAGAACTGTTGGCATTTGTTTGCCTTTACATTCAAGGGTAAACAATTAGCATGGACAAGATTGCCACAAGGTATGGTACACTCACCAACTTTGTACTCTGAAGCAATGCAGACCGTGCTAAAAAATTTCATCCCAGAACCAGGAGTAGTCATTCTACAGTATGTAGATGACTTACTTATTTGTTGCCCTGATGAGCAGACGGCAGTTACCTCAACTGTTAATTTCTTAATTTTCCTAGCGCAAGAAGGCTGTAAAGTAAATAGACAGAAACTCCAGGCTTGTCAACAAACAGTCGTGTTTTTAGGTCACTGCATATCACAGGGCATCAGACACCTCACACCTCAACGTACGGAAGCCATACGTAACATGCTTGAACCCAGGAATCACAAACAGCTGCGTGCTTTCCTAGGTATTGTTTCACACTGTAGACAGTGGATCATACATGCAAGTCAACTCATGCAGCCTTTATATGACTGTATTGCCAACACACCATATTCACTCAGTGAAGAGGCTAAACAGTCATTTTCCTCTTTGAAAACAGCACTGGTATCAGCTCCGGCTTTGGGACTCCCAGACTACACTAAACCTTTTCAATTGATGGCAGCTGAGATATCCTCACATGCTACAGGGGTGCTCACACAAAAACATGGAAACAAACAGAGACCTGTGGCATACATATCAGCTCATCTGGACCCTGTAGCTAGAGCCGCACCTTCTTGTGTAAGAGTAGTAGCCGCAATTTCACTGTTATTAGATAAAGCTTCTGAGATTGTTCTTGATCACCCACTTCTAGTTCAGACCACTCATGATGTACATGGCATTCTTAACCAGGTCCAACCTAAACATATTTCAATGGCCAGACACCTCCGTCTCCAATGTTCCCTACTACTGCCGCCCAACATTTCCTTTGCCAGGATTCAGACTCTTAATCTCGCGTCTTTGCTCCCTTTAGAGTCTGAGGGGGGTACCATACCTGAGGAAACTGCAACTGCACTCTCCAACTCCTTTGACCCATCAAAGTCAATGCATGATTGTGTACAATTAATGGAACAAGAGACTCAGGGCTTATGTAATGTACGTGACAAGCCACTCTGTAATGCTACATTTGAACTTTTCATAGATGGCAGTAGATATGCAGATATGAATGGACAATTTCATACAGGTTATGCGGTAGTAACTCAGCATGAAGTGCTGAAAGCAGAACCTCTCCCTGCTAATCAGTCTGCACAAGAAGCAGAACTTACGGCATTAGTTGAAGCTCTAAAAATAGCCAAAGATCAGACAGCAAACATATACACTGATTCTAGATAGGCACATGGCATTATTTTCGATTTTGGCGTAATATGGAGAGCCAGAGGTTATATGACTGCTTCAGGCCAACCTGTTAAACATGCCTCCCTTATTAGACAGATTCTGGAGGCAGCACAAGAAACTAAAGAAATAGCGGTGATAAAGGTAGCTGCACATGTGAGACTCGACACCGAGGAAGCCAGGGGTCACGATAAAGCCGATAAGGCAGCAAAACAGGCAGCACGTAAACCCTTACATCATGCCCACACACTAGATAGCTCTGAAGATGATGAGGAAAGATTGAAGGAAGCTCAGAAACAGGTAGACGACAAAGAACGAGGGCAGTGGCAGAAAAAAGGGGCAGAAGATCAGCAAGGATTATGGAAAAAAGGAACTTTGTTGTGTTTACCCAGAGCCTGGTACCCCGCAGTGGCAAGTGACCTCCACCTACCCACGCATGTGTCGGCAAATGGTATGACGCTCAAGGTAAAAGAAAGGTGGTTGGCTCCAGGCTTTGGTAATTTTGCTCGGAACATGTGTGCTGCATGCGCTATATGCCTGGCACACAATCCAGGTCAGGCCATTAAAACCCCAACCAAGCATCATGTAAGACCACTGTATCCCTTTCAAAGACTCCAGATCGACTACATCCAACTTCCTAGGTACAATGGATACGAATATGTGCTTGTGTGTGTGGACATGTTCTCAGGGTGGCCAGAGGCTTATCCAGTTCGTAAAGCCTCAGCAAAAACTACTGCCATTAAAATAGCACATGAACTGATACCCCGTTACGGCATGCCTGAGGTGATCGAGTCAGATAGGGGTACCCATTTTACTGGGGAAATATTCCAGAATGTTATGAAAATGTTGGGAGTAGAAAACCAGTTTCACACTCCATATCATCCACAGAGTTCAGGTAAAGTGGAAAGATTAAATGGGACAATAAAATTAAAAATCCAGAAGGCCATGGCAGAAACAGGAAAGCCTTGGACCGAGTGTCTACCACTTGCCCTGTATTCCATCCGAAACACCCCAAGGGGGAAGGCTAAGCTGTCACCACATGAGATTCTTTTTGGTAGAGCAGCAAATTTGGGTTGTTATTTTCCACAACAACTGATGTTGAATACTGAGACTTTAACTGCTTATGTACAAGAATTACAAAAACGTTTAACTAAAGTGCATTCGCAAGTTTTTGCTTCCCTTCCAGATCCAGAAAATCTCGAAGGAGGCCACAAGTTGGAACCTGGTGATCAAGTCTACGTGAAAAGACACACCAGAAAGACTCTGGAACCGAGATTTGACGGACCTTTCCAAGTCCTGTTAACAACTCCAACAGCAGTCAAGCTTGAAGGAAAGGCATCATGGATACATGCAAGCCATTGCAAAAAAGCAGTATAAGACTCATGATATTGATGTTAATAATGTTAACCTCAACGGAGGCATGGGAAAGACTGAATTCTCTAGCCCCTTTGAACAATAGATTCGTACAACATCATAGAAAATTAGTGCATGACTTGTTAAATAATACGCAACCCCTGGCAGATTGTTGGATCTGTACCCATTCACCAGTATCAGCCACAAGTATACCTTTTCTAGCAGCCGTGTCAGCTGAAGAAATATTCGCTTGGCCTAATTGTTCAGACAACCTGGCCAACAACCAACCTGGCAATACTAGACTATGGAATACTACAATCGCCATACCAATTGTGGGATGGGTAGAATTTCCTTGGTGGCAGGGCAATCTTACAGGAAAAATAGACAACTTACAATATTTAGCATTCAAGGGAGGAAAATGGGTACCTAGGAATAAGACTGGATTAACTGATTTAGGACAGGTCCCCACTGAAAATCTACAGCTCAGTTTCAGTACAACCACCCCTTCCTCTGATGCTTTCAAACCTACAGTATTGGAAAGATACATACATAATAGAAAATGGGAACATTCTGAGTTGTTCCCCCAAGGTGATGCAGACAGTTGTACAAGTAAGCCGGGGAACCTGGTTTGTAATGAATCCAATGAGTATGTCAACGGAATGCATGTATGTGGGAATCCCGCAGCCGGGTACTGTAGCCCCTTGGGACAAAAACCCTCTTGGTGTATGCTTCAGAATGTATCTAGTTTTGTGGATTTGGCTCACAGATTGGTATTGCAGCACTCAGCTTTGTGGGATCTGCCTGAGGGTACATTTTGGATATGCGGAGAAGGAGCATATAAATGGCTTCCCGTAGGTATAAAGGGTACTTGTACATTAGGACGCCTAACCCCGGCTACTTTCATAATTTCAAATAAACAAGTGAATATGCAAGCCGTGCCCAAGCACACACTGTATAAAAGAGCTGCAGATAACTCACCACGTCCCTCGGGGAGGCCGCATATAGTACAAATGGGAATTCCCAACAAAATTGCTAGTACCATTTTTATTTATCCTATGTTAACACAAATGTGGGATAAATTAGTTAGAGCCACGGATTATCTAGATGATCAGATTTGGGATATATTGGACATATTAAATACTAGTATAGCTGTACAGAATCAGCTTATAATAGTCACTAACCAACATACCCTGGTATTGGATTACCTAACTGCCTCACAAGGGGGTATGTGTCAAATCATCGGACCCACCTGCTGTCATTATATAGACCCGAATAGTACTATGAGTATGAGATTTAAATTAAAAGACGTACAACGACTCAGGGATCAGTATGACAAAGACAATGACCAAAATAAGGATAGCTGGTGGTCAGATACCTTTTCTTTTCTTAACCCGGCCAATTGGTTCAGAGGGATCGGTGGGTGGGTTACCGGGATTATGCAAAGCCTAATACATACAGTTATGGTTATTGTAATTATATATGTATTATTCAAGGTTGTACTCAAGGGTATCTCGGTATGCACAAATAAATTTTGTGTAATGGATGCGAGAATATAAAGTTTTTTTTTGTAATATCACAAAAAGAATGACTAAAATGATCGACAAGGTTTTGAATGGAATATGTCAAAGGGGGGATTGTGAAGAGCAGAACAAAAATGATTACCTCAATGAACAAAAATTAAAAAAAAGAATTTGTGATAAATATTGACCTGTCCATTCAAGGACATTTTAGCTATAGTATGAAATCCTGTTTTTCTTGTCTGTGGAATTGCCTTTGTACTGTTTGTTGTGAAACTGCCGCCCACGAAACTGTTTTCTTTTCTTTTCTTTCTTTCCTGTTTTGTCTCTTTGTTTAAACATGCAAAACTTGTATAACCACTAAACCTACTGAAACAACTATATAAAGAAGGGATAGCACATTGAAGACAGGCGTGCTTCAGAGACTTCCCAGTGATACACTATACAAGACGTGTCTTGTGTATTATTTCTGGTGATTCCCCACTTCCAAAGGCTGCTCCGACTGAGTGTGATCCCGACAGCTCCATACACCTTATACACACACAGCTCCGCTCCGTACACCTCATACACACGGCTCCTCTCCATACATCTCGTACACACATGGCTCCGCTCAATACACCTTGCACATGCGGCTCTGCTCCGTACACCTCGTACACACATGACTGCGCTCCATTCACCTTGCACATGCGGCTCCGCTCCATACACCTCGTACACACGGCACCGCTCCATACACCTCATACACACACGGATCCACTCCGTACACCTCGTACACACACGGCTCCGCTCCGTCCACATTGCACACGCTGCTCCGCTCAGTATAACTTGCACACACATGGCTCCACTCCGTACACCTCATACACATACGGCTCCTCTCCATACATCTCGTACACACACGGCACCACTCCGTACACCTCGTACACATGTGGCTCTGCTCCGTACACCTCGTACACACACGGCTCCATTCCATACACCTTGCACATGCGGCTCTGCTCTGTACGCCTCATACACACACGGTTCCACTCCGTACACCTCGCACACACATGGCTCCACTCCGTACACCTCGCACACACACGGCTCCACTCCGTACACATTGCACACACACGGCTCAGCTCCATACACCTTATACAGACACGGCTCCGCTCCGTACACATTGCACACACTGCTCCACTCCGTATACCTTGTACACACATGGCTCTGCTCCGCACACCTCGTACACACGCTGCTCCGCTCCGTACACCTCGTACACACGGCTCCGTACACGTCTTACAGACACGACTCTGCTCCATACACCTTTCACACGCCGCTCCGATTCATACACCTTGTACACACACGGCTCTGCTACATTACATTGTCAGACTGTCACAGGGGCTTTGGTTTAGCCCTTTTTATGCGAGGGTTTGGGGGTAAATAGCAGCCACAATAGTGTCGTGTTGTCACCCTCTCCCAGGAGACAGACGTGTCAGTGAGTCATCGATCTCACTCACACTGATCTGCAGATAACACAGCAGTGAGCAGCTGAGGCAGAGGGAGGCTGTGAGTGTGTCCGTCCCTCCCTGCTCAGCCCCACTCATTCCACGCACCATTACACTAGCCAGGCATTATAATTAGCAGCTCCAGTCCACTCACACTGGTCTGCTTACATTGCCGCCGGCACCCAGGCTGTGTTCGGCTGTTACCTCAAACTAGAAGTGTCCCCTCTCTCTCCCTCTCTGAACAGTGACGCTGGGAGACTCAAGAACATGGTGAAGGGGCGTGGCCTAACAAAAGGGGGCGTGCCCGAGTTCTCCTGCTGTCTCCCGGGATGAGAGCGTCCTGCGCTGGACAGCGGGGCAAAGAGTCAAATCCGGGAAAGTCCCGCACAATGAGGGACGGTTGGGAGCTATGATGTAATCTATGTTATATGTACTGTATGTCTATATGTATGTACTAGCTGTTTCCAGCCAGCTAACGCTCGGCACGCTCATTGCTATCTAATTAACGCTGCTGGTGATTAAACTAAAGTAAATAATGTTTAGTATAAAGAAAATTGGTGGCGCTTGCTACACTATTTCCTTGCAGCAGATATTGTCACAGTACCACTTTACTGCGTCGTGTACTAAAGGTAATATAGATAATAATATATCCGCGCTAGGAGCAATACCCTTTCATTAAACAATGGACCAATGAATAGCCTGTCAAGTCGGCAATTTACATTAAAAAAACACCCAGTGGGTAAAACTGAATGAAAAAGACTGAAGGTCTATATGGTGCTTGAAAGGTACAACCATAGATAAAAGTGGGGCTGATAGGTAATTAAGACTTGACAGGCTATTCATTGGTCCATTGTTTAATGAAAGGGTATTGCTCCTAGCGCGGATATATTATTATCTATATTACCTAAAGTAAATAATGACAACATTCAATAGCGCTTACGCAGGTGGTAAATTAACTTAAAATTAAGTTAATAACAATAATAATCATTAAAATTCTGAATAATACTAATAATACATTTTATTCACAGTGTAAAAATCAAAAACAAACTGGATTCAGTAAGATGTGCGGTTTTTATTCATTCCAGCATCTAAACAAATTTCAAAACGAAACATAAATTAAGTTAAAATTTCTCTGTAAATACAAATTAAATGTATAGTCATTTTTAAAGATCTTTCCTTGACTTTTACCAGGTACAATTTGAACTGAAAGACTTTTACAACTTGTTACTCTAGAGAATGCAGTGTATAATTGACCATGTGTGAATACAGGATCACGTAGGAGAACGCCAATCTTATCGAATGTTTGTCCTTGCGATTTTGTAATTGTCATGGAATAAGCCAGACGAAGTGGGAATTGTTTTCTTGTTAACTTAAATTTTCGCTAGTGTCCAATGGTATTCTTGGTAATGTGTGGGGACGAAGCCTCGTGTGGTAATATGGAGGGACGGAGCCTCGTGTGTTAATGTGTGAGGACAGAGCCTCGTGTGGTAATGTGTGGGGACGCAGACTCGTGTGGTAATGTGTGAGGACGCAGCCTCGTGTGGTAATGTATGAGGACGCAGCCTCGTGTGGTAATGTGTGGGGACGGAGCCTCATGTGGTAATTTGTAGGGACGGAGCCTCGTGTGGTAATGTGGGGGGCGGGATTATGTGTGGCGATGTGGTGGGGGAATGTGTGGCGATGTGGTGGGGGAATTATGTGTGGCGATGTAATGGGGGGGCGGGATTATGTGTGGTGATGTGGTGGGGGGCGGGATTATGTGTGGTGATGTGGTGGGGGGCGGGATTATGTGTGGTGATGTGGTGGGGGGCGGGATTGTGTGTGGTGATGTGGTGGGGGGGCAGGATTATGTGTGGTGATGTGGTGGGGGGATTATGTGTGGTGATGTGGTGGGGGGCGGGATTATGTGTGGTGATGTGGTGGGGGGATTATGTGTGGTGATGTGGTGGGGGGCGGGATTATGTGTGGTGATGTGGTGGGGGGCGGGATTGTGTGTGGTGATGTGGTGGGGGGCAGGATTATGTGTGGTGATGTGGTGGGGGGATTATGTGTGGTGATGTGGTGGGGGGCGGGATTATGTGTGGTGATGTGGTGGGGGGCGGGATTATGTGTGGTGATGTGGTGGGGGGCGGGATTATGTGTAGTGATATGGGGGCGGGATTATGTGCAGTGATGTAGTGGGGGTGGGATTATGTGTGGTGATGTGGTGAGGGGGCGGGATTATGTGTGGTGATGTGGTGGGAGGGCGGGAGTATGTGGTGATGTGGTGGGGGGACGGGATTGTGTGTGGTGATGTGTTGGGGCAGGATTATGTGTGGTGATGTGGTGGAGGGGCGGGATTATGTGTGGTGGTGGGCAGGCGGCATTATGTGTGGTGATGTGGTGGGGGGAGGTATTATGTGTGGTGATGTGGTGGGGGTGGTATTATGTGTGGTGATGTGGTGTGGGGGCGGGATTATGTGTGGTGGGGGGTCGGATTATGTGTGGTGATAGTTGGATTATGTGTGGTGATGTGGTGCGGATTGTGTGTGGTAATGTGGTGGGGGGCGGGATGTTGTGTGGTGATGTGGTGGGGGGTCGGATTATGTGTGGTGATGGTCGGATTATGTGTGGTGATAATGTAAGGAGGTTGCTGTCCCTGCTCCTTGCCTGGAACCACTTAGTCAAACAGCTGGGTTGTCGGGGGGGGAAGACTTTCTGCTCTGGACACTAGGGACCATGTGACGGCTGGGGCAGGGAAGAAGAGACGGAGGTGTGGTCAGAAAAGTGCAGAAGAGCAGAGCGCACCGGAGAGAGGGGACAACTGCACAGAGAGAGGGCAGGCTGCAGCATCGCGCTCCCCATGACAGAGTGCTCCCCGTGAGGGCACTAAGGCTGGAGTAAGAGTGGGGACTTGGAAGTCTCCATAATCTGAGAAGACTCTTCCCCTGACAGTGACTCCAGTGCAGCCCTGGTGACCGCAGTGACAAGCAAAGATCCCTGAGTGTGATAAGTAACTGCCCAGTGTGTGTGTGACATCATTACTACAGAGAAGCTGCCAAGCTTAGGCTACGTTCAGATTTGCGTTGTGCACCGCTGCGTCAGCGACGCAACGCACAACGCAAATAAAAACACACCAAAACGCACGCAAAAACGCTGCGTTTTGCGACGCATGCGTCCTTTTTTGCCGAAATTTGGACGCAAGAAAAATGCAACTTGTTGCATTTTCCGCGCCCGACGCTTGCGGCAAAAAAACCGCATGCATCGCACAACGCAGCACAACGCATGTCCATGCGCCCCCCATGTTAAATATAGGGGCGCATGACGCATGCGTTGCCGCAGCGTTTCCCGACGCAGCGTCGGGAAACGCTAATGTGAACGTTGCCTTAGGCTACGTTCACATTAGCGTCATGCGACGCTGCGTCGCCGACGCAACGCTCAACGGATCGAAAACGCGCGCAAAAACGCACCTTTTTTGACGCAAGCGTCTGACGGATGCGTCGTAAAACGCAGCGTTTTTGGTGCGTTTTTGGTGCGTTATACCAAAAACGCAGCGTTTTACGACGCATGCGTTGTCAAACAATGATTATATCTTTACACACAATTTAGTGTCTAGACACTAGATAACACCCTACCAATGAATAGAAGAGGGTGGGTCTAGTGTCTAGACAATCGATAATGCCACCAATGGGTAGATGAGGGTGGGTATTAATGTAATAGTGGTATATATACCCCGGCATAGATTATTTCCAACCATAGAGCATCAAGATGGATCGTTCCATGGAGAGTATCTACCTCAATTTTGAGCTGGAATTAGCCCTTGCTATAGCTTATGCTATTGCCTGTCATGAACAGAGGAAAAGAGACAAACTACGGAGAAGGAGTCGTCGGCGTTTTTGGCTACACCCTATAGTGGAAGTCCGAGAGAGTCGTGGAGCCTACCATTGTCTGTTTGGCGAATTAAATGACAACCAGGAGAAATACTTCGAGTACACCAGGATGTCACAAACCAGCTTCCGATATCTGCTGCGTCTGGTGGAAGGAGCCATCTCCAGGCAGGACACGCAGCTACGTAAATCGATTTCCCCCGAGGAACGTCTGCTGGTAACTCTACGGTACGTAATGCAATGTGAAGGATTTATATGTTCTTGCCATTTTTTCAAGTAACGTGTTTTGGTATTGTGGGGTGGAGGATTGTAATTAAGAATGAAAAATTTTTTCAAAACAATTTAATAATTACATTTATTTATTTTTCTTCTTGTCAGTTTCCTGGCTACCGGAGAGACCTTGAGATCACTGCACTTCCAGTTTCGGATTGGAGTCTCCACACTGTCTGGGATTATTGCCGACACATGCCGCGCATTGTGGGACAACCTCCGGGAGGAATTTTTACCCATCCCTACAACAGCAATATGGCAGGCCAACGCCCAAAAATTCGAACAAATGTGTTCTTTCCCTAACTGTATTGGAGCCGTGGATGGGAAGCACATTAGGATTACCAAGCCTTCAAGAAGTGGATCTCTGTTTTTTAATTATAAAAAATACTTTTCCACCGTGCTAATGGCAATTGCAGGTGCGGACTGCAGGTTTCTCGCTGTGGACATTGGAGCGTTTGGCCGTGCAAATGATTCACGGACATTTAAGGAGTCTGACATGGGCCGAAGATTGTACGATAACAATTTTAATTTCCCCCAGCCACGACCTCTTCCCAACACCGAAGGACCGGCCCTGCCATTTGTTGTGGTTGGGGATGAGGCTTTTCAAATGTGTGGCAACCTACTTAAACCGTACTCCAGTCGGGGGTTGGACCGCACAAAAAGTATTTTTAATTATAGACTGTCCAGGGCCAGAAGAACTGTGGAGTGCGCCTTTGGCATCCTGGTCTCCAAATGGCGTATCTTAGGATCCGCTATAAATTTGAAAATTGAGACAGTGGATGAGGTGGTGAAGGCGTATGTGGTTCTACACAATTTTGTTATTGATAAAGAGAGAGTCAACGTGGAACTCGATGAACCCATACCAAATCCATTGCCTGATTATCAAGCTCATCCTCTGCGGACAACTTTGGAGATTGCTCATATGAGGGACCAATTTGCTGCATACTTTGTTTCCGATGTTGGGCGTGTTTCATGGCAAGAACAAATGGTTTAATTCAACTTGTTGTTATGATGTCATGTAAACACTGTGGAGTCCATGTCATGTAACCATCCTATGTAAGGTTATTGTTATAATGTCACCCGATTGTCTAATGCGTTGTATTTGTAAATAAAGTTCTTGTGCCTTTCCGTTTTCACAAAACAAATCTCCCATCCGTTTTTCCATAGTAATTGTAAAATCCAATTTTATTGAAAGTAATGTTTGTCCCACAAAATTTATGTGAGCACCAGTACCCAAATGGACTGTGACAAAACAAAAAAATTTTCAGCCGTGTGTACCATAGTTTTGACGTATAACATGATCGGCTCCCACCTTGTTAACCATTTTTAATACTGAAGACTATTTTCATATGGAACCTGGCTTGATAAGGAGGGAGACGATCATGTTTGCAAAACTCTACAGAGTTAACACTATTGTACTCAGGATGCTAGAATTTGTCCAGAGTCAAATAGTGGCGACACTGTGAACATTGCTTCCACCTCACCTGACCAATATTCTTAAAGGGAACCTGTCACCTGAATTTCGTGGGACTGGTTTTGGGTCATATTGGCGGAGATTTGGGGTGTTTGATTCACCCTTTGCTTACCCGTTGGCTGCATGCTGGCCGAAATATTGGATTGAAGTTCATTCTCTGTCCTCCATAGCACACGCCTGCGCAAGGCAATCTTGCCTTGTGCAGGCATGTACTACGGAGGACAGAGAATGAACTTCAATCCAATATTGCGGCCAGCATGCAGCCAGCGGGTAAGGAAAGGGTGAATCAAACACCCCAAAACTCCGCCAATATGACCCATAACCAGTCCCGCCAAATTCAGGTGACAGGTTCCCTTTAAGGTACATTAATAAAACTATTATCCAACGATACCGACCAGTGATACGACTGGACCGTGATCGTTGTTTATTTGTCGCGTGGTTGCTGGAGAGCTGTCACACAGACAGCTCTCCAGCGACCAAAAAAGAGCAAGTCCCGTGTAATCTGGGTAATGTTATGAAGCGCATGGCCGCACTCACGATGTTTACCATTGTAAATGTAGTTATTAAAAATACAAAAAACCATTTTATTTCGGTGTGTGACACGTTCATCGCCGTCAGCTTTCCGTACTGTGCCAGCCCTAAACCACAGCACAGCGTTTATTATTAATTAGTCAACGGTGTGCTCTGCTTTACGGGCGGGAATCACAGTGTCAGTCATTGCGGAAAGATGACGGCGAGGGACGTGGTTGACACCTTTTTATATTTGTGGGGTATTGTTCAATTTTTATTTGAGTGTTTAAAACACTGCGCTAGTAACCCAATATTACCTATTTTAAAATAAAGACATCGCTGGATCTGTGTCTAACTCGCCGATCCAACAATGACAGCGTGGGTACCAAAAAAAAATCCTAATCATTCGCTGACACCAAAAATCTCACAGCAGGGGCTCAATCGTTTTACGATTACAGAAAAGATAACGTTGGTTACACAAAAAAAACAACTTTATCTATACTGAAATCGTTGTGTGATGGTACATTTTAAACTTGACATATTGAGCAGTGCTGGTTGTGTTTGTAACAGCTAATAGTACAATGAGCGCCAGCCCTATAAAACAATTAATGAAAAAAAAGGAAAAAAATATTGTCAGACATTGCACATCAGGTGTTACAAAGACAATATTTGTGTATACGGCGCAAGGTGTGATTTGGTGCAAACTTTATTTGAGACAATAAAAACCAATTTAAAAAAAAAAAATAACTTTTTTATTTAGGGACAGGAAAAAACATAGGGAAATTTAATTAGGGGGTATCCACATCCGCAACTAAAGGGGATTGATATCCTTCACTTCTGGTGGGTGTGGAGGAGACAGAGGAGGAGGACGAGGGGGAGGAAGCAGCAGCATAGTCAATGACACTTGACGGGATGCCAACATCAATCCATGGTGGCGAGACTGACAAAGCAGGAGGTGAGGGAGGAGGAGGGACGACCAGTGTTCTTGGCTGGCTACTCCGGCTCCGGGTCGACCCAGGCTGTGAAGTTGTGCTCAACCTACAAGCGAACAGGAGTATACTCTCATATATAAGTGTACGTAAAAATGAAGCCCTGAGTCTAGAAGTAGTATCAAAAAAAGTGAAACATTTTTATTAGACAAGGCTCATTATGGATACAGGGAATGGCTAAAAAGCCTGAATACACAAAAACGTGACGAGAAAACAAGGAAAAACCACATAAAAACAAAAAACAACAACTACCTGTGGAGGAACACCCCTAGAGATATCGGTGCTACGAGTGGGCATAGAGTGACTAGAAATGGCATCCCACCATTAAAGGACAAGTGTAAAGGGAGCCCATATAAGCCACTATTACAACCCCTATGCTAGATATAATCACACTCGTGCAGCCAGCATCACCGTGACTTACCCATGTGGGAAGGGGGAACCTCGACAGGCAGCAGAAAGGGCCCCAACGCGCGTTTCGCGAAGTTGGCTTCCTCAGGGGACCATAAAAAGCATCCATCAGTGCCCGGCCATATATACATGCTGGATGGCAACCTAAACTAATCGCAAGAGCCGCGCCAGGTGCGGCGCGTGCGCAGTGCCGCCCACGGCGTCCGACGCCACATCCGGCCATCCAGACCTCGGCGCGGGTCAAGGAAAACATTTCCTGTGACGTCAGAGACCCGCGCCGGGTCTTCAGGATGCCTTCGGTGACGCGGACAGAGTCGGGGCCGCAGTGCGCACGCGCACAGCGCGGCGGCCATCTTACATCCTGGATAGAGTATGGGCAGGGACTGAGGGGCTGCTAATAGTTATAAAAGACTGCGGTGTAAGTGCGAGAACAGAAACAATACCATAAAAACACTATTGAGAGAAAAGAGAGGGACAACAAGAAAATGTACAACGGAGTTCATGGCAAGAACAGACAGTATACACTGTAATACTCCGTTAGTGTTCTAATCCGGAATGTCCGCAATCCAAAGGGTGCTCCCATGCAATCCATATGTGAATTTGTTCCACAGTACGAAGAATCAATCCTTATCTGGTCACAACTGGCCAGAGGGAGATATATATCCAGAACAAAAGGAGTTGGTGGACCTCTAATCACTAAACAGATAGAAAGTGAAACACATAAAAAAATGTTAAAATGCAGAACATGCAACACCCAAAATATAAAAGGGAGAGTAGGATGACGCGAAAGCAGACTGTCAAACAATTGGCAGTTACCTCTGCTGATATAGGTGCATTAATTAATAAACACGATCCGAAAATAAACCCCTCAGCCATGAAGGAGATGCAGCAAAGGAAGGGGCCAGGTACATACTTATTAAAGAAAAGGGTGAAGGATAATTGTTCGTTGAGCCCGTGCGGGGACATGGTGCCCAGAGTCACAATCCATCGGCACTCCAGCTGCGCCAGAATACGTTTGCGGTCACCTCCCCTAATACCACAGTGTACCTTGTCTATGCCCCGCACCTTGAAAGAAGCGGGGTCACATCCATGGCACAGTCTGAAGTGCCGAGGGACCGGTTCCAATTCAGCAATGTCCACCGCATTTCTGGCCGCACTAATGCCCCGCACGTGCTCACGTATCCTCACCCTGAGTTCACGAGATGTAAGTCCTACGTAACCGAGATTACAGGCACAGACGGCATAGTACACCACATAGGTAGTATTACACGTAACATAGTTGGTAATACGGTATTCTTTATCGCTATTAGCTGATGTAAATGTTGTTGCTCTAACGGAATTGCGACAGACCAAACACGACCCACATGGGAAAAAGCCCCATTTTTGTTTACCCATCCCAAACAGAGTGGCCGGTTTTGCCACATAGTGACTTTTTGTCAAGATGTCTTTCAGATTTCTTCCTCTCCTTGCTGTTAGGAGAGGATATTCTGGAATTAATCTTTCCAGAGTTGGTTCAGTCTTAAGGACCGGCCAATGCTTAGATAGGATATTTCGGATACATCCCCATTGGTCATTATACGTTGTGATAAAACGTACGGGTTGTTCTCTATTTGCTGCCCTAGTCCTCATAGTGCCAAGAAGATGTTCTCTTGGTACTCTCTTGGCTCGCAAATATCCCTGTTTAATACTCCTATTGCTGTACCCCCTCTCCCGGAACCTGCTGGAAAGGTCACGAGCCTGGGCCTCAAACATTCCATCCAATGAGCAGATCCTCTTCATCCGTAAGAATTGTCCTATAGGGACCGCTCGTATTGTAGAGGAGATGTGAGCACTGGATGCATGGAGAAGTGCATTTACTGAGGTTTCCTTTCGGAAAACATCAGTTTGTAGCATCCCCGAATCATCAGTCAGAATTTTTACATCCAGAAAGTCAATAGTTTAGGAGGCAATCTTATAGGTAAGTCTGATGTTATATTGGTTCTGATTAAGCTCATGGATGAACTGTCGGAGCCCAGGCTCGCCACCCTGCCAAATAAGAAGGATGTCATCGATATAGCGATACCAGCACTGCGCCTGGGAGGCGGCGCATGCGCCATCACCGAAAACCTCCCTCTCCCAATACCCGAGAAAGAGGGCGGGAATCACAGTGTCAGTCATTGCGGAAAGATGACGGCGAGGGACGTGGTTGACACCTTTTTATATTTGTGGGGTATTGTTCAATTTTTATTTGAGTGTTTAAAACACTGCGCTAGTAACCCAATATTACCTATTTTAAAATAAAGACATCGCTGGATCTGTGTCTAACTCGCCGATCCAACAATGACAGCGTGGGTACCAAAAAAAATCCTAATCATTCGCTGACACCAAAAATCTCACAGCAGGGGCTCAATCGTTTTACGATTACAGAAAAGATAACGTTGGTTACACAAAAAAAACAACTTTATCTATACTGAAATCGTTGTGTGATGGTACATTTTAAACTTGACATATTGAGCAGTGCTGGTTGTGTTTGTAACAGCTAATAGTACAATGAGCGCCAGCCCTATAAAACAATTAATGAAAAAAAAGGAAAAAAATATTGTCAGACATTGCACATCAGGTGTTACAAAGACAATATTTGTGTATACGGCGCAAGGTGTGATTTGGTGCAAACTTTATTTGAGACAATAAAAACCAATTTTTTTTAAAAAAATAACTTTTTTATTTAGGGACAGGAAAAAACATAGGGAAATTTAATTAGGGGGTATCCACATCCGCAACTAAAGGGGATTGATATCCCTCACTTCTGGTGGGTGTGGAGGAGACAGAGGAGGAGGACGAGGGGGAGGAAGCAGCAGCATAGTCAATGACACTTGACGGGATGCCAACATCAATCCATGGTGGCGAGACTGACAAAGCAGGAGGTGAGGGAGGAGGAGGGACGACCAGTGTTCTTGGCTGGCTACTCCGGCTCCGGGTCGACCCAGGCTGTGAAGTTGTGCTCCTTGTAGACCCAGGCTGGGTACTGGGTGTGCTCCGTGTAGACCCAGCCTGGGTACTTGGTGTGCTCCGGGTCGACCCAGGCTGTGTTGTGGTGGTAGTTGTGGGAGCAGCCATAGCCAAGGACGTAGTACTTGTCGTCGTCGTTGTCTTCTTTTTTTTCCTCCTCTCTCCCTCTGTGTGTGGGTCGGCTTCCCGTCTGTGCCCGTGTGCCCTTGAAGGCCTGTCTTGCTCCGACCTTTGGGGCTCTGTTCTGTGGTGGCGGTGGCGGTGGCCCTCGGCACGCGGAGCTCTGTGGTGGTGCTCTGCAGCAGGAGTCGGAGTCATGGCAGCCAGCGATGGTACTGTGGGCACATTTGTCGCTGACTGCATGACCCGAGCCTGCTGCAGAGCAGTGACATAAACATTGTTGCAGCCCTGCATGACCGAAATCTGGAGTTCCGGCGTAAGATGTTCAACCATCCCGTTGTGAATGGCATTAAAAAAATGTTTGGCCGGCCTCGCGAGATCCGTTTCAATGTTTTCAAGACGCCGTTCGATATTGGACATTTTATCGCACAGCGCCTTGAAACCATTCTGAAATACGGTGCTCAAATGTAAAAATTCGGGCATGACCGCCCTGTCCGAGGCCCGCTGACGCTGTCGGGAAGACCCGAAGGAAGGAGCGACAGAGGCCTCGGCCAGGGGAACATCTGATGGACCGGCTGCCGGTTCGCCAGATTGTGGTGGTGCAGACCTGCTCTCGCTGTGGGATGGCTGCGACGCTTCAGATGGCGCTTCACGAAGGACCGCTCCAGAGGGTCGGACAGTCTCGCGGGTGCTGCTGTGTGTTCTGTGAAAACATAAGGAAAGCATTAGTATACTAAATATCACATTTCACATGCGTCATTAATTAACTTTACCGCCAGGTATCCATTACCGCCATTAATATTAACCTATTTTTAATATTGACACTGCATATGCACCATCAATATTAAAAAAATGCATTTATTTAATTCAAAATAGTCACCCATGGTTGCGGTTTGTAACGCCAGACAATTATGCTTACGTTGGAATTGCCATGACGTCACGGTCATGTGACCGAGACGTCATCACAGGTCCTGCGAGCTGAGCAACCATGGGAACATAACCTGCCTTGCAGTGGAATGTTTGCTGTGTCTATAATATTTTAATTTTTTGTGTATAACTAAATCTGGGATACACCTGGATAGCCACTATACTACTACACTATGAAATATTGGCTGGGCATGGCCAATCTACTATCTTTCTGTGTTCTGTATACTTCAGATTTCAGGGAAATTGCTAGTCAAGCTCACCATTGTAGTAATCCCAGAAGGGAGCCGCTGTGTCAAGTGTGAGAAGACCAGAAATGAATCTAAATTCGAGGTCAACGAGGCGTGAAAAGTAAAAACAAAATACTTTATTCACTTCAATCAGAAGCAGAGGATGAAACATCTGCACAATACAATAAAAACACTATCTACGCGTTTCAGGTCTGATGTTCCCTGCCACCTGAAACGCGTAGATAGTGTCTATTGTATTGTGCTGATGTTTCATCCTCTGCTTAAGATTGAAGAGGATAAAAGTATGTATTTTTTTCCTTTTCACGCCTCGGTGAACTTGCCTTTTGTTGTTCATTTCTATACTTTGTACTTGCCAAAATAAATGGCTGGGCAATAAGCTACGTGTCTGGAATGTAGTATGTGAATATGAATGTTGTAAAAACTAGGTGTGTGCATAGGTACTATACTTACTCTCTGCTTTCAAGGACCGGTCGCAAGAACTGCAGTATACGGTTATACTTGTACACCGAGGTCCTTGAAGCGGCAGCACCACTACGAGTCTGTCCCTCCTTTTTCAGGCCCCTCTTGAAACGGTCCTTCATGGAGCGCCATCTGGTCCTCAGTTTTCTAACTGTGTATAAATAAATAAAAAAATTTAAAAAAAATTAAGAGAATATATTGACAACGATTACGCAACCGTGTGCAATACCAATAGAAGACATCACAGACGGTTGTGTAATCCTGGCATGATGGGTCACAGCAGCATTTTGGAAATACTTACGAAAACTAGCTTGGACCGTGGAGGAAGCGCTGTCGAAGCCATCCCACAGCAATTGTGCCACCTCTTTCCACAGACGTCGCAATATGCCCTGGTCCGCGTGCCGGTGGTCACGGCTGTCCCACAACGGGCCCCGTTCCTCTATGGATGCCACCATGAGGTCTATGTCCAGGGGTTCATCCAGGGCCCGTTGTGAAACCTAGAAAAAATGGAAAATATTAATTTTTGCAAGATAAATAAAAGTTGTCCCTACCTCCTCCACCGCCACCTACCACACACAACACCACCCCATCCCACCACCCCCCATACCCGCAAAAACAAAAAAAATAAACCACAAAAATAAATAGGTTTGAAATAAAAACTTACTCTCCGTCCTGCAACCACAGCTTGGCCCCGTGGTCTCTGCTCCTGCTCCCTCTCTTCCTCCTGGTTCTCCTCCTCACTTGAAGAAGCCTGCAAAATAGTTTACAAAAAAGTTGAGTGACCCATCTACAAATGACAGCGAATATAGTAATAGTAGATCATGTACTCACCGGACTCCTCAGCGGTGGGGTGTGGCTGGAATCGCTGCCGCTGGCCATGACTAAATGCAATTCTGAAATAAAGAACAAAATAATTGATCGTATGCTCCTATGCACAATCCAGCAATATAAAAAAAAAAAAAAAAAAAAACTTTTCATTTAAACCACAAAGAACATTGAACTCCAACTACTAACGCTGAGCAAACAACACTGCCACATTGATTAAATTAAAGAAACAATGGCTGAGACAACCCAATGAGACAACCCAATGCCAGAGTAAACAAAAGCCTAAAGGTACCGTCACACATAGCGACGCTGCAGTGATACCGACAACGATCCGGATCGCTGCAGCGTCGCTGTTTGGTCGCTGGAGAGCTGTCACACAGACCGCTCTCCAGCGACCAACGATGCCGGTAACCAGGGTAAATATCGGATTACTAAGCGCAGGGCCGCGCTTAGTAACCCGATGTTTACCCTGGTTACTATGCTAAAAGTAAAAAAAACAAACACTAGATACTTACCTACCGCTGTCTGTCCTCCAGTGCTGCGCTCTGCTTCTCTGCTCTCCTCCTGTACTGTCTGTGAGCCGGAAAGCAGAGTGGTGACGTCACCGCTCTGCTTTCCGGCTCACAGCCAGTACAGGAGGAGTGCAGAGCACAGCGCTGGAGGACAGACAGCGGTAGGTAAGTATCTAGTGTTTGTTTTTTTTTACTTTTAGCATGGTAACCAGGGTAAACATCGGGTTACTAAGCGCGGCCCTGCGCTTAGTTACCCGATGTTTACCCTGGTTACCAGTGAAGACATCGCTGGATCGGTGTCACACACGCCGATCCAGCGATGTCTCCAGGGAGTCCAGCGACGAAATAAAGTTCTGGACTTTGTTCAGCGACCAACGATCTCCCAGCAGGGGCCTGATCGTTGGTCGCTGTCACACAGAACGATTTCATTAACGATATCGTTGCTACGTCACAAATAGCAACGATATCGTTAACAATATCGTTATGTGTGAAGGTACCTTAAAGATAAGAAAACTAATCTACAACAGACCCAATGTAGTAATACCAAAAGAGTGTTTTTTTTTTTTTTTTAAAAAGTACAGTAATGCACTGAGCAAGCAACCCAAAAAATACAATAGATTTTTGAAAGGTAAAAATTAACAAATAAAAACACCATACTTTACAATAAAACCGACAGGGCCGGAGACAATAAAAGGACATACAACGCCATACATCACAACCAGATATATACAACAATGTCTTTACATAACCACAGTGCAGAACATAATACACAACTTGCAATAAAAAATTATTAAATGTAACAAGGGCGCAGAATAATTCTATACACTACCATACTTTACAATAAAACCGTCAGGGCCGGAGACTATTAAACGCCATCATATAACGCAAGAATAAAACATCACAACTGAATACAAAAAACACCACCAAACCAATAAATGGAAACTAAAATTCTATCCTGGAAAGAACAATAATCAAGGCCGCAGACAATGAAACACCATCCTATACAACGCCATACATCACAACCAGACTAAAAATACCACAATATCTTTAAACAGTGCAGAATATAATACACAACTTGCAAAAATAATTTTAAAACACATGTAGAAAATGCACAGAATCATTCTATACTTACATCTCTGGACAGCGGATGAGAAGACAGTTTCTCTGGTGTGTCTGGTCTGATGTAGACTGTTGTGTAGCCTGCTGCAGAAGTGACAAACAATCCAAAAATTTTCTTTATATATGGGGGATGTTTTTCTCACAGTTTGCACTGTCTAGACACTGTCTAGACACCTTTTTGTTTAATTTTATGTAACGACGCATGCGTCGTACAACGCACGCACGACGCACACACGCGACGCAAGTGCGTTGTCAATGTGTTTCAATGGAGATTTTAACGCAATGGCGACGCACGAGCGACGCAAGTGCGACGCATGCGTTTTTTGGACGCTACAAAAATGCAACATGGTAGCGTCTCCGACGCCACCCAGGTGCGGTGAAATGACGCATGCGTCGTGCGTTTTACTGAAAACGCACGACAACGCAACGCATGCGTCCCCAATGATAAATATAGGGGCGCATGATGCATGCGTTGTCGTGCGTCGGCAACGCAGCGTCGCATGACGCTAATGTGAACGTAGCCTTACAGAGACTCCTGTAGTAGTGACTGAAGAGACTGTGCTACTTCCCGGTTTCAGTTTCACTTTGAGAAGAACAGGCTGTAGAGACTTAACCCCAGAGTTTCCAGGAAACAGAGAAGAGACTTATATTCCCTGGTCTCCGCAGTATCAGTACAGAGACTGTGATTCTTGGTGAGAGACTTAACAGTGCGGAGCCCCTGATTCCTGGTTGTGCTGTAAAAGCTAAAGACTTCATCTTGTGAGTACATGAAAGTGGACTCTGCTGGTGACTGTACCCACGCCGGAATTAGGACCCTCCAGTCAGGACTCCCCTGGACTGATAAGTTACAAGGACACTTGTTAACCCTTTTGTTTTCGCTTAACTGTTTACTGTTTGATTTATCTCTATTAACCCCCTGTTTACTCCCTGCGAGGAGAATCTTACTCCTGTTAATAAATTCCCCTCAACAGTTGGTCTGTCTGTTCCGTGGTGACATATGCAACCCTGTACTCTATTACAATGTGGTGGGCGGGCGGCATTATGTGTGGTGAAGTGGTGCGGATTGTGTGTGGTAATGTGGTGGGGGGCGGGATTATATGTGGTGATGTGTGGGGGCGGAGCTACTGTGCAGGGGGCGGTATTAGCGAGTAATCACGATGCCTCTTATATATATATATAGATTGTATGTATGTGTTGTATGGTGTATGTTGTATGGTGCATGTTGCCGCATGTCGCATGCTGTCGCGTGTTGCAAGTTGTCGCATGTTGCATGTCGTCGCATGCAGTCGCATGTTGTCACATGTCGCATGTTGTCGCATGTTGCATGACGCATATTGTCGTATGTAGTTGCATGTTGTTGCATATCGTCGCATGTTGCATTTTTGTTGCATGTCGGATGCTGTCGCATGTCCCCGCATGACGCATGTTGTTGCATGTCGCCACATGCTGTCGCATGTCGCCACATGCCGCATATTGTCGCATGTCGTTGCATGCTCTTGCATTTCGCATGCAGTCTGTTGTTGCATGTAGCATGTTGTCGCATGCTGTCACATGTCGCATGTTGTTGCATGTCGCATGTTGCATGTCATCGCATGATGCATATTGCGGCATTTAGTTGCATGTTGAATGTTGCATGATGTCGCATATTGCATGTTGTTGCATGTTGCCGCATGTCGCCGCATGTTGCATGTCGTCGCATGAAGTTGCATGTCATCGTATGTTGCATGTTGTTGCATGTCGCAGGCGGTCGCATGTTGCATGTCGTCGCATGTCGCCGCATGACGTTGCATGTTGTTGCATGTCGCCGCATGCCGCATATTGTCACATGTCTTTGCATGCTGCTGCATGTTCTTACATGTCGTCTGTTGTAGCATGTAGCATGTTGTTGCATGCTGTCACATGTCGCATGTTGTTGCATGTCACATGTTGCATGTCGTCGCATGACGCATATTGTCGCATGTAGTTGCATGTTGCATGACGTCGCATGTTGCCGCATGTTGCATATTGTCGCACATGGTTGCATGTTGCATGTCGTCACATGTTGCATGTCGCATGTTGACACATGTCGCCGCATACTGTCACATGGTGCTGCATGTCGTCGCATGTTGTCGCATGTCACATGTTGTTGCATGCCGCATGTAGTCGCATGTAGTCGCAATTTGCGTGTCGCATGTTGTTGCATGTCGCATGTTGTCGCATGTTGTCGTCGCATGTTGCATGTCGCATATAGTATGTTGCATATAGTATGTTGCATGTCGCATGTAATCCCAAACTGTTCTTCAACTATATCAATAGTAAAAGAATAAAAACTGAAAATGTAGGCCCCTTAAAAAATAGTGAGGAAAGAATGGTTGTAGATGACGAGGAAAAAGCTAACATATTAAACACCTTCTTCTCCACGGTATTCACGGTGGAAAATGAAATGCTAGGTGAAATCCCAAGAAACAATGAAAACCCTATATTAAGGGTCACCAATCTAACCCAAGAAGAGGTGCGAAATCGGCTAAATAAGATTAAAATAGATGAATCTCCGGGTCCGGATGGCATACACCCACGAGTACTAAGAGAACTAAGTAATGTAATAGATAAACCATTATTTCTTATTTTTAGGGACTCTATAGCGACAGGGTCTGTTCCGCAGGACTGGCGCATAGCAAATGTGGTGCCAATATTCAAAAAGGGCTCTAAAAGTGAACCTGGAAATTATAGGCCAGTAAGTCTAACCTCTATTGTTGGTAAAATATTTGAAGGGTTTCTGAGGGATGTTATTCTGGATTATCTCAATGAGAATAACTGTTTAACTCCATATCAGCATGGGTTTATGAGAAATCGCTCCTGTCAAACCAATCTAATCAGTTTTTATGAAGAGGTAAGCTATAGACTGGACCACGGTGAGTCATTGGACGTGGTATATCTCGATTTTTCCAAAGCGTTTGATACCGTGCCGCACAAGAGGTTGGTACACAAAATGAGAATGCTTGGTCTGGGGGAAAATGTGTGTAAATGGGTTAGTAACTGGCTTAGTGATAGAAAGCAGAGGGTGGTTATAAATGGTATAGTCTCTAACTGGGTCGCTGTGACCAGTGGGGTACCGCAGGGGTCAGTATTGGGACCTGTTCTCTTCAACATATTCATTAATGATCTGGTAGAAGGTTTACACAGTAAAATATCGATATTTGCAGATGATACAAAACTATGTAAAGCAGTTAATACAAGAGAAGATAGTATTCTGCTACAGATGGATCTGGATAAGTTGGAAACTTGGGCTGAAAGGTGGCAGATGAGGTTTAACAATGATAAATGTAAGGTTATACACATGGGAAGAGGGAATCAATATCACCATTACACACTGAACGGGAAACCACTGGGTAAATCTGACAGGGAGAAGGACTTGGGGATCCTAGTTAATGATAAACTTACCTGGAGCAGCCAGTGCCAGGCAGCAGCTGCCAAGGCAAACAGGATCATGGGGTGCATTAAAAGAGGTCTGGATACACATGATGAGAGCATTATACTGCCTCTGTACAAATCCCTAGTTAGACCGCACATGGAGTACTGTGTCCAGTTTTGGGCACCGGTGCTCAGGAAGGATATAATGGAACTAGAGAGAGTACAAAGGAGGGCAACAAAATTAATAAAGGGGATGGGAGAACTACAATACCCAGATAGATTAGCGAAATTAGGATTATTTAGTCTAGAAAAAAGACGACTGAGGGGCGATCTAATAACCATGTATAAGTATATAAGGGGACAATACAAATATCTCGCTGAGGATCTGTTTATACCAAGGAAGGTGACGGGCACAAGGGGGCATTCTTTGCGTCTGGAGGAGAGAAGGTTTTTCCACCAACATAGAAGAGGATTCTTTACTGTTAGGGCAGTGAGAATCTGGAATTGCTTGCCTGAGGAGGTGGTGATGGCGAACTCAGTCGAGGGGTTCAAGAGAGGCCTGGATGTCTTCCTGGAGCAGAACAATATTGTATCATACAATTATTAGGTTCTGTAGAAGGACGTAGATCTGGGGATTTATTATGATGGAATATAGGCTGAACTGGATGGACAAATGTCTTTTTTCGGCCTTACTAACTATGTTACTATGTTACTATGTAGTTGTCACGATCCATGTTTGGATCTGTGGCAGATCTATTTTCCTTCATATTAAAACCTTTTTTCCTTTCAGGTCATCGGGGGTTAATGCAGTTTTTCCCCGGTGTACCCTTGTGTGTTTCACCGTTTTGTGACCGACCACCTGCCAGGCCGTGTCACACCAGGACAGTCACATCGTGACATTATAACCAACCCATTTTTTTTTCTGTTAACTATGGCTCAAATGCAGGCCTTTGCCCAACTGCTTCAGACCCTCACAGACGAGTTTAAGGTGCTGCGTGGTGAGGTGGTGCAGCAGCTGCAGCAGTTGGTGGGGTTTTGGGCTTCGGCCCAGGTTCATGCTCAACCAGAGCCCAAGATACTGTATCTCTTCCTGACAGGTTCTCTGTGGGAGAGATACATTTTTGTTTTTTTCAGGAAGCCTGAAAGCTATACTATAGGCTCCGCCCTCGTTTATCAGGGAGTGAGGATCAGCGTGTGGGGATTATAACCTCCCTTCTTAAGGGTGATCCTCAATCCTGGGCTTTCTCCCTGCCGGCCAGTTCTCCATCTTTACGCTCGGTGGACGAGTTTTTTGCGGCCTTGGCGCTTGTGTATGGGGATCCTGATGGCGTCTCCCTGGCTGAATCCCGACTGCGTAAAATCAAGCAGGGGGCTCGGCCGGCTGAGGAGTACTGCTCGGAGTTCAGGAGGTGGGTCACTGACACACAGTGGAAGGACCCTGCCCTTAGGAGCCATTATAGGCAGGGTCTGTCTCCAAGGTTGCAGGATACTCTTGTGCAGTATGCCGCCCCCAGGTCATTGGAGGCCGCCATGTCCCTTGCCATCCGGGTAGATAGACGCTTGAGGGAGAGACATACACCTAATGTTCCTCCGGTAGTCCTTGCTAGGGAGGGGGACACACTTGAGCAGGTGGATGAACCCATGCAGGTGGGAGGAGTTGTTTCCCAAGCGGGGTTGCCTGCGGTTCACCGTAGTGTGGGTGCATGTTTTTACTGAGGGGCAGACTGGTCATTTTATCAGTGTCTGTCCAGCTTGCGCCAAAATACCTGTACCACCTAAGAAGCCGCGTCCCCCTCGTCGTGTGGAGGGAGGCGACCAGGGAGTGTATATTTCCTCCATATCTTCTCCTCAGTGTAACCTGTCAGCTGAAGTAGTGGTTGGCGGGGTAACTGAGTGTATACCGGTGCTTGTGGACAGTGGAGCAGGTGTCAATCTGGTGGATGCTCATTTTGTCCAGACCCATGGCCTGAGATGTAGAACACTAACTAAACCCCTAAGTGTCCAGGCCATTGACTCCGTACCACTCAGCCAGGGGTGGGTGACCCAAGTCATGGATGATATACACCTGTGTATAGGGACTCGTCCTGAGGAGTTCCTGTTGTGCTACTGCAGCGCCCCAGAGTCCTGGTCGTTGCAGTATTGTCGCTCTGCCACTAAGGGGAGTGATGTTATATCTGATTGCACTAAAGGAGTTCACCTGACCAGGTATCACAGTCACACATTACACTTCACACTCCGGCCACCAGGGGGGAGCAAAAGGCACTATGTATTAGGCCACTCACACTCTGGTAAAACTGGGGGTTGGATAGGAAGTTAGACAGAACGCAGCCTGGGAGAGCTCCAGGGAGGACCTGTCAGGGGTGGGTTCCTGGCAGGTACCTAGCAGAAAGGACAGAACGTGACAGAGCTGAGCCTGTACTACCTTGCAGCAGCATCCTAAGAAAGGACATGAAGCGAAGTATATTGTGGAGAAGTGAGAAACGAGATCACCGCACAAGGAGATAGAACCAGTAGGAGTCGTGCCCCAAGAACGGCAACATCCTACTGAGGCACGTAGCCGGTGGCCGGAACGCCGAGGAAGTAACTGACTCCAAGCATTACTTCAAACAGCGGCAGGACAGTTGATTACAGGTTGGCTGTCTACCTTAAATCACCTAAGCAGACATAGGGGGCAAACGTGGAGAGGGGCGTCTCTAGGGTCCCAGAATAGCTCCAAGCCTTCCCGTCATACGGGTGCGTCCTAGCCAGATAAACTTGGGGGGACGGAGAAGAGAAAGAACTGATACGAGAGTTGTGAGGACTATCCTGTGGTGCTCAGCAGGGAAGGACTACAACACACAGGCGCTAGTTGGTAGGCAACGATTTCCACCTGCAAAGGGAACTCTGGATGTGCCTTCGGACTGGCCAGTCTCAGACAGCCCTGTTAACAGTGCTCTGGATTGCGGATCCCAAAGCCTTCAGTAAAAGGTAAAGAGACTGCAACCCTGTGTCCTCGTTATTAACCACGCCTCACATCATCACCACCTACACTACTGGGAAGCCCTGGGGAAGCACTTCACCTGTGGGAAGGTATACCATCTAGCTGCCATAACACCACCCCAGTGGGCACCAAGCAGCGTCGGTCACCCTGACCGAATACCACAGGTGGTGTCACGAACCCTTGACAGACTTTCATAACCTTAGCAGGGTCACGGACCGGGTCCAGCCACCGTGACAACCCCAGGACCGAGGCAGAGAGCATCGGTACCGAGTACCCCGCGGCCCTGTGTCTGGGGGCGCTCCACTACATCTTGGGGGGAAATACCAACACCCATTGTTTTAGGACTCCCTTGGTTGAAAAAAAACACGACCCAGTCATAGATTGGCGGTCAAGGAAAGTGTTCAGCTGGGATCAGTCGTATGAGGGCTGCTGCCCAGGGGCAACTGTCTCTGCCGTCCTTCTACAACCTACCCCTTCATCTCCAGTGGGGGCAGCAGAGATGTTGCTAGAGAGTAGGGGCAAGACACTACCCTCACTACATACTAACCCAGTGTGTCAGAGACCTCTTAGGAGGAGGGGTCAGAAGAGGGGGGTGGTTCCCTCTGAGCATAATGGGGGTGTGAGTTTGGTGACACAGGGGGACGCCTCTGTTGTCAAGTCCTCTAAGAATTCACCATCTTGTGGCAGACGCATGCATGAAAATAAACGTTCGGGTCCGGACCTGTGTGTAAATGAGTATGTATGGGTTTCCAATAAAAACATCAGGTGGCAGTGTGCAACGGGGTCCTGGAGTTCCAGGGTGATTGGGCCATATCGGGTGTCAGCCATTCTCAGCCCAGGGACTTATCAGTTGGAGTTACCCCCAGTTATTTATGTACACAACTCATTCCCCAGGTCGGCCCTCTGGAGGTTTGTGGCACCTCGGGAGCCTTCGTTGGTGGCATTTGCATCAGGCCACGTTTGCCATAAACCTGAGAGTCAGGTGACTGCCGAGGTGAACTTTGGTAGATCAAGGCGTCCTCACCATAGGTTGTTATGGTGAGGTTATGTCCAGAGGCCCCTCATTGAAAGGGGATTACTGTCACGATCCATGTTTGGATCTGTGGCAGATCTGGTTTCCTTCAGATTAAAACCTTTTTTCCTTTCAGGTCATCGGGGGTTAATGCAGTTTTTCCCCGGTGTACCCTTGTGTGTTTCGCCGTTTTGTGACCGACCACCCGCCAGGTCGTGTCACACCAGGACAGTCACATCGTGACAATAGTATGTTGCATGTAGTATGTTGCATGTCGTATGTTGCATGTCAAATGTGGTAAATTGCAAGTCGTATATCGCTGGGTGTATGTCACAGTGTGTATGTCGCAGGGTGTATGTTGTATGTTGCAGGGTGTATGTCGCGGGGTGTATGTTGTAGGGTGAATGTTGTATGTAATCTGCTCTTAGATAGAGGAGATAGATAAATAGATAGAAAGAAGGAATGAGAAAGTTAGAAGGAATACCATAGATAGAATGAGATAGATAGCTGGAAAGAGATAGATAGCTAAATAGATAGATCAGCGATTTTGTTACAAAACTTATGCTAGCAGTTCTGGATGGGAAAAGTTTACAGGCGTCCTGAACAACACAATTTGCATATGATGACTTCCGGGGCACAGAGGTTACTGTGGAAAACCGCGCATGCGCAATGATGTATTGTATGCTTTGCCCACTGTTGGGCAATACATACTGCGCATGCACAAGAGCCGAATGCACTGCGCAACTGCAAAAAAAGAGTGCGATCTGTGCTATTCACAGATCGAGTTACGTCAGACACGCCGAGGAGTGGGGGGAGAAACAGTGATTTCACAACGCCCATTTGACCGGACCAGCATGATTGACAGGCGAAAACGGCTTTACTAAGGTATTTTGGCAGCAAAGGTGGGGAATCAGGGGACAATAAAAACACTATTGTAAAGCACAGCTCAGGCCCTATTTAACGCTATTTTTAGCTCATATTGAAAAAACGGGGTGACAGGTTCCCTTTAAGTGCAATACAACAATTTTATATTAAGTGCAATAAAACATTTTTAATAAAACATTTTCATATTAAGTTCCATAAAACTTTCTTTATCGAGTTCAGTAGGTTTCAATGGGATCCCAAACCGGGGCATCCCTCTCTTTAGTGCAATATGGGGGACCCGTCTCAAACCCTCAACGTAGACTTGGGCGTGACTGCAAGGCATACAGGTCCTTCTCAAAAAATTAGCATATAGTGTTAAATTTCATTATTTACCATAATGTAATGATTACAATTAAACTTTCATATATTATAGATTCATTATCCACCAACTGAAATTTGTCAGGTCTTTTATTGTTTTAATACTGATGATTTTGGCATACAACTCCTGATAACCCAAAAAACCTGTCTCAATAAATTAGCATATCAAGAAAAGGTTCTCTAAACGACCTATTACCCTAATCTTCTGAATCAACTAATTAACTCTAAACACATGCAAAAGATACCTGAGGCTTTTATAAACTCCCTGCCTGGTTCATTACTCAAAACCCCCATCATGGGTAAGACTAGCGACCTGACAGATGTCAAGAAGGCCATCATTGACACCCTCAAGCAAGAGGGTAAGACCCAGAAAGAAATTTCTCAACAAATAGGCTGTTCCCAGAGTGCTGTATCAAGGCACCTCAATGGTAAGTCTGTTGGAAGGAAACAATGTGGCAGAAAACGCTGTACAACGAGAAGAGGAGACCGGACCCTGAGGAAGATTGTGGAGAAGGACCGATTCCAGACCTTGGGGAACCTGAGGAAGCAGTGGACTGAGTCTGGTGTGGAAACATCCAGAGCCACCGTGCACAGGCGTGTGCAGGAAATGGGCTACAGGTGCCGCATTCCCCAGGTAAAGCCACTTTTGAACCATAAACAGCGGCAGAGGCGCCTGACCTGGGCTACAGAGAAGCAGCACTGGACTGTTGCTAAGTGGTCCCAAGTACTTTTTTCTGATGAAAGCAAATTTTGCATGTCATTCGGAAATCAAGGTGCCAGAGTCTGGAGGAAGACTGGGGAGAAGGAAATGCCAAAATGCCTGAAGTCCAGTGTCAAGTACCCACAGTCAGTGATGGTGTGGGGTGCCATGTCAGCTGCTGGTGTTGGTCCACTGTGTTTCATCAAGGGCAGGGTCAATGCAGCTAGCTATCAGGAGATTTTGGAGCACTTCATGCTTCCATCGGCTGAAATGCTTTATGGAGATGAAGATTTCATTTTTCAGCACGACCTGGCACCTGCTCACAGTGCCAAAACCACTGGTAAATGGTTTACTGACCATGGTATTACTGTGCTCAATTGGCCTGCCAACTCTCCTGACCTGAACCCCATAGAGAATCTGTGGGATATTGTGAAGAGAAAGTTGAGAGACGCAAGACCCAACACTCTGGATGAGCTTAAGGCCGCTATTGAAGCATCCTGGGCCTCCATAACATCTCAGCAGTGTCACAGGCTGATTGCCTCCATGCCACGCCGCATTGAAGCAGTCATTTCTGCCAAAGGATTCCCGACCAAGTATTGAGTGCATAACTGAACATTATTATTTGATGGTTTTTTTGTTTGTTATTAAAAAACACTTTTATTTGATTGGATGGGTGAAATATGCTAATTTATTGAGACAGGTTTTTTGGGTTATCATCAGGAGTTGTATGCCAAAATCATCAGTATTAAAACAATAAAAGACCTGACAAATTTCAGTTGGTGGATAATGAATCTATAATATATGAAAGTTTAATTGTAATCATTACATTATGGTAAATAATGAAATTTAACACTATATGCTAATTTTTTGAGAAGGACCTGTAGCTGGTCTCCACGTTGGACCACTTCTTTGGCCACGCCAGACAGTTTTTGTTCTTTGGTCTTTTATTAAAGGGGTAGAGCGTCCTACTCACACTCTTAGGCTGCCGTCACACTAGCAGTATTTTGTCAGTATTTTACATCAGTATTTCTCAGCCAAAACCAGGAGTGGGTGATAAATGCAGAAGTGGTGCATATGTTTCTATTATACTTTTCCTCTATTTGTTCCACTCCTGGTTTTGGCTTACAAATACTGATGTAAAATACTGACCAAATACTGCTAGTGTGACGACAGCCTTAAAGGGGTGATGTAAAACCAATAAGGAGCACAATAAGATGTGCTAACTATGTACAATAAAAGTTCTGGTCACTCACCGTTCATGATCATATCATCTTTTCAAACTCTCAAGCGATATCAACAATAACTTTAACTATGAACAATACTCAGGAATACTCATGCCGTCTGTTTCTTCCAGGGCAGATCCTGAGGTACATGACCTCCTGGCCGGGGAAGTTCCTGCTCTGGGGAAACTTCAAGCGGTTCAAATAGGACTAGTCCCATCATCGGGGTTTGGGTGGCTTGTGTCCTCATGGACTGTTCGATCACTGGTTCAGGAGCTGATGCAGCTTCCTGGATAGAAGCCTATGTGGCTCTGCACTTTCGGACATTGAGGGCATGCTACCCCCTCTCGCCCTTGTGCCGTGTGTATGACACCTGATCCTCCCAGTGTAGGTCCCGATACGGGTGCCCCTCCAGGAGATGTGACTGCACATAACGGCAAGTCACAAAAAGGTCCTTACCCAACCCGGGCTCTTTAATAAACCCCCAACCCTTATCAAGGTCAAAGGAGATCACAGTTCCCTGTCTCCTTGGGCCACGATCAGTGGGGCTGATATTGCGGACCCTGGCTTTAGTCGCCAGGTTGCGTTCCTCCATCTCCTTCTGCCAAACTCCCCGCTCCCGTTCCTCTGCCTTCAGCTGTAGTATCTGCTGCTGGCATTTTTCCTCTTTGCTGAGGGCCCCCTTTTGGGCTTCTCCCACCCAGGTCTGCTCTGCAAACCCCATCATGTCCACCTGTGATATCGGTACAGGCAGCAGTGGGTCAGCTAGCTTGCCTTTGATGTCTGCCATCCGGTCCCAGACTATATAGTTTTAACAGCTGACCGGGTTTTGGGGCTAGCTGGGGTTCGAAAGGCCCTAGCAGGGTCTCCTCAGCTGTTGGGAGTTTAACTGTACCTGTCTCTCCGGTATCGGTTGCCTTTTCTTCCGTTTCTGGAGTCGAGGCCACGGGATGCGAGGCTGTCTGCTGTCCGGTCACCCTTTCCATCAGTTTTTTCCATCTGGTTACCATCACAAGGTGCATCCGCAGCAGTTGGCGGGTCATCTCTTATCCTTTCACACCGAGCAGCGCCGAGTCCACTGTAGGCAGCGGGTCTGGTTTTTCATCTCTCAGAACGGTGGAGCACTCTGCTTCCACCCCACGCTCCTGCGCCCTGCAACCTCCGCTCTCCATGATGTCCCCCGGGATCCTTGTCGCCATGTTTGCCGCTCGCCGGCTTGCACGCCAATCCACGTGCTGCTTCCGCTCTGCAGGCTTCTTCCGCCCCATCTTCCGTGGGCGGTCCTTCCTCTTCTTTCTGTTCCCGCCATACCATATCAGGAGGTGGATCTCTCTTGCTGACGGACACCTCCTCATCGCATAGTATTGCTGGCAGTAGGCGGGCATGGTCTTCACGCCTCACAACTGGATGCCGCCCACGATGGCACGCCTTCCTTTTCCTGCACGCCTCGTGGCGCTGTAATGGTGGCAAGTTCTGCACAGTTCAATACAGTCTATGGCAAACAGGACCCGATTCATCGGGTTGGTCCATCCCGTTTGTGATGCCAAGTTGGAACGCCCGCCAGGGCCGTGGGGATACACGGTACCGGCTGGTTCTTAAAGGGATGTGGTCACAGCAGCAGTGACCCAGTCCGTGGCCCTGGGCATCCAATATAAGAGTTAATGAAATGGGAATAAAGATTATATAGGGAAAAGGGGAATTGGAAATGTTCATGATGCCACCTGTGGTACTCGGCAATGAAGGTGTTAGCCGACGCTGCTTCAGAGTGCGCTGGGGCTGATGGTGATGCAGCAGAGTTGGTACAGCTCTCCACAGGCAGAGCTAAACCCCAGGGTAACTGTATGAATAGATGATGTAATGATGGTGGTTGTGGTATGCCGGGCAGGTGTTATAGAAATAACGCAAGGACACAGTAAGGTGCAGTTTCCACTGTTTACCCACAGTTCTCCAGTCCACAAATGCCAGCCAGATGCTGTGTTCTTCAGGTCAGTAGTCCAGCAAACTCCCAGGTAGATTGGGATACACCTTTCCAGGACTCCTTTTGTATACCTTTCTCTGGCCGTCTCACTACACTGGCATTCCTCTTCTGCCCAGCACCTTACCACAGTGTCCCAAGCCAGCAGCCATGAACCTGGTCGGGCGATGTTCTCCGAGTCCCCTGGATTCTATACGGCTGTCTTTTTGGCGAAGTATGGGTGGATGTGGATGTGCTTCTTGCAAAAGTCACAGCCTCCGGTTTCTTAGTATTCCACAAAGTTGGGGCCAGTCCCCTGTCTGTGTCCTGGTCCCTCCACGTCTGGATACGGGTCCCACGGGTGGCTTCTGCACTACCCATGCCACTATGACCCCTTCTGTCCTCTCTGGAGCTTCCTTCTTGCTCTCTCTCACACTTCTCTGTTCTGTCTCTCAGGAGCTGCAGACCCTAACATCTGCTCAGCTCCAGTTCTCTCACGATCTCTCATCTGCAATCTCTCTCTAGCTCCCTCTGACTGGAAGCTCCTTCTCAGCACGTCTTAATTAGTTCCTCCCCTACTCTACCTACCCCACCCACTCCCAACACCCATTCCTGTCAAGCCTGGGATGAGGCCTTCCTCCCTAAGGGTACGCCCAGGTACCACAACTGAACTGCTGTGTGTTGGATGTGAGTTTCAGAGTCCTGGGTAGTGCTCCCTCCTTACCTGAGAGTGGGATACCACACCTGTGGGTGAGGGGCAGTACTTCTGTGGTGACTGGACCCCAGGGGTGCCACATAGACACCCATGTTATTACAGACACCCATGTTATTATAGATGCCCACGTTATTACAGACACCCAGATGCCCACCTTATTATAGACGCCCATGTTTTTACAGACCTCCATGTTATTATAAACGTCCATGTTATTACAGACGCCAATGTTATGTGAGATAGTGCTCACTAGCATATTGGGGAATACTCCTAAACCAAGAATCTGCAAAGACCCTAGTCCATGCCCTCATCATCTCCCGCCTTGACTACTGTAACCTCCTGCTCTGTGGCCTCCCCTCTAACACTCTTGCACCCCTCCAATCTATTCTAAACTCTGCTGCCCGACTAATCCACCTGTCCCCCCGCTATTCCCCGGCCTCTCCCCTCTGTCAATCCCTGCACTGGCTCCCCATCACCCAGAGACTCCAGTACAAAAGCCTAACCATGACATACAAAGCCATCCACAACCTGTCTCCTCCATACATCTGTGACCTCGTCTCCCGGTACTTTCCTGCACGCAACCTCCGATCCTCACAAGATCTCCTTCTCTACTCCCCTATTATCTCCTCTTCGCACAATCGCATACAAGATTTCTCTCGTGCATCCCCCCTACTCTGGAATTCTCTACCACAACATATCAGACTCTCGCCTACCATCGAAACCTTCAAAAAGAACCTGAAGACCCACCTCTTCCGACAAGCCTACAACCTGCAGTAACCACCGATTGACCAAACCGCTGCACGGCCAGCTCTACCCTCACCTACTGTATCCTCACCCATCCCTTGTAGATTGTGAGCCCTCGCGGGCAGGGTCCTCTCTCCTCCTGTACCAGTTGTGACTTGTATTGTTCAAGATTATTGTACTTGTTTTATTATGTATACCCCTCCTCACATGTAAAGCGCCATGGAATAAATGGCGCTATAATAATAAATAATAATAATAATAATACTCGCTTGTCAGCAGGATAAACATAGGCACGGTTTTTCACATAAATAGTCCATGTGGTTTATTATCCACTCAGCATAAACCACGGAAGGCCATGTTCCACATCACAGACCTCACATAATACTTAGCACTTCACAATATACGGCTTTGAAGCACAGTCAGTAAACATGCAGGACCTTACTTTGTCCAGTTGTCCTGGGCGACTGCATGCCACACAGTTCAGTAACTGACCTTCATTAAAGGTACCTTCACACATAACGATATTGTTAACGATATCGTTGCTATTTGTGACGTAGCAACGATATCGTTAATGAAATCGTTATGTGTGACAGCGACCAACGATCAGGCCCCTGCTGGGAGATCGTTGGTCGCTGAATAAAGTCCAGAACTTTATTTCGTCGCTGGACTCCCTGGAGACATCGCTGGATCGGCGTGTGTGACACTGATCCAGCGATGTCTTCACTGGTAACCAGGGTAAACATCGGGTAACTAAGCGCAGGGCCGCGCTTAGTAACCCGATGTTTACCCTGGTTACCATGCTAAAAGTAAAAAAAACCAAACACTAGATACTTACCTACCGCTGTCTGTCCTCCAGCGCTGCGCTCTGCACTCCTCCTGTACTGGCTGTGAGCCGGAAAGCAGAGCGGTGACGTCACCGCTCTGCTTTCCGGCTCCCAGACAGTACAGGAGGAGAGCAGAGAAGCAGAGCGCAGCGCTGGAGGACAGACGGCTGTAGGTAAGTATCTAGTGTTTGTTTTTTTTTTACTTTTAGCATGGTAACCAGGGTAAACATCGGGTTACTAAGCGCGGCCCTGCGCTTAGTTACCCGATGTTTACCCTGGTTACCGGCATCGTTGGTCGCTGGAGAGCGGTCTGTGTGACAGCTCTCCAGCGACCAAACAGCGACGCTGCAGCGATTCGGATCGTTGTCGGTATCGCTGCAGCGTCGCTAAATGTGAAGGGGCCTTAAGGCACAAAGTCCTTTCCCCAGACCCGGGGTTACCTCGTAGGAGCTCCTGCTCCACAAGCTGACTCCTCGTCAGTTCATGGTCCTCACCACAGGTGACCTGTCCGGGTGATCTTCAGGATGTCTGTCGTTCTGGGTAGTGCATACGGTACCACTATTAATTACTCATATTATTACAGACGTCCATGTTATTACAGATGCCCATGTTATAGACACCCATATTATTACAGATGCCCATGTTATAACTACAGACGACCATGTTATTACAGACGCAAATGTTATTTTAGAGATCCATGTTATTCATGTTATTACAGATACTCATGTTATTATAGACACTCATTAATACAGATGTCAAATTTATTACAGACACCCATGTTATAACAAACACCGATGTTATTACAGATACCCATGTTATTATAGATGCCCACGTTATTACATACACCCATGTTATTACAGACACCCATATTATTACAGATGTCCATGTTATTATAGATTTCCACATTATTACAGACACCCATGTTATTACAGAAGCCATGTTATTACAGAAACCCATGTTATTACAGACGCCCATGTTATTACAGATACCCATGTTATTACAGACGCCCATGTTATTATAGATGCCCATGTTATTATAGATGCCCGTGTTATTACAGACGCCCATGTTATTATGGATGCCCATGTTTATATGGACACCCATGTTATTAGATACATCCACATTATCATAGATGCTTATGTTTTCATAGACATCCACTCTATTACACACACGTTATTATAGACTCCCGTGTTATATATGCCCACATTATCATAGACATCCACTCTATTATAGAAATCCACTCTACTACAGACACGTATTATTATAGACGCCCGCTCTATTACAGACACCCACGATATCATAGACGGCCACTCATTACATATGTTCTTACAGATGCCCACTGTCACGGTTCCACCCCTCAGGGTGTCTGAGATGCAGTTACTAGTTAAGTAAATAAGGCAGCACACTGCAGCGCTAGAACATACAAACTTGAAAAACGAAATCTGAAATGCATTACTGCACTAGAAATATGAACAATGAGAGCTTTTAGCGCATAAAAATGGCCAATTTTATGTGTACCTGGTAGCCCCGTTACGGCATCTCTCTTATACCAGGTCCTAAACTTGCCTTACCTCGCTGAGAATAAACGTCTCCATCTGAATGGGTACATGTGAAAACCTCTTACTAGACTAACATTCTCTCTCTCTGTGGAGGGGTATTGGACCTGCTGTAATTAAAACACCTGAAGCTAGGAGGCGGAGTGCACGATCAGAAGGCTAAAGAATACATTTCAAAAACCTGACAGCCACATCCAAACATAGACTCAGTGTGAACAGGTGCTGAACCTAGAGTCGCCAACTCGTATATAGTTAAGTAAATAAGGCAGCACACTGCAGCGCTAGAACATACAAACTTGAAAAACGAAATCTGAAATGCATTACTGCACTAGAAATATGAACAATGAGAGCTTTTAGCGCATAAAAATGGCCAATTTTATGTGTACCTGGTAGCCCCGTTACGGCATCTCTCTTATACCAGGTCCTAAACTTGCCTTACCTCGCTGAGAATAAACGTCTCCATCTGAATGGGTACATGTGAAAACCTCTTACTAGACTAAAATTCTCTCTCTCTGTGGAGGGGTATTGGACCTGCTGTAATTAAAACACCTGAAGCTAGGAGGCGGAGTGCACGATCAGAAGGCTAAAGAATACATTTCAAAAACCTGACAGGCACATCCAAACATAGACTCAGTGTGAACAGGTGCTGAACCTAGAGTCGCCAACTCGTATATAGTTAAGTAAATAAGGCAGCACACTGCAGCGCTAGAATATACAAACTTGAAAAACGAATTTTGAACTGCATTACTGCACTAGAAATATGAAAAATGAGAGCTTTTAGCGCATAAAAATGGCCAATTTTATGTGTACCTGGTAGCCCCGTTACAGCATCTCTCTTATACCGGGTCCTAAACTTGCCTTACCTCGCTGAGAATAAACGTCTCCATCTGAATGGGTACATGTGAAAACCTCTTACTAGCCTAAAATTCTCTCTCTGTGGAGGGGTATTGGACCTGCTGTAATTAAAACACCTGAAGCTAGGAGGCGGAGTGCACGATCAGAAGGCTAAAGAATACATTTCAAAAACCTGACCGGCACATCCAAACATAGACTCAGTGTGAACAGGTGCTGAACCTAGAGTCGCCAACTCGTATATAGTTAAGTAAATAAGGCAGCACACTGCAGCGCTAGAACATACAAACTTGAAAAATGAAATTTGAACTGCATAACTGCACTAGAAATATGAAAAATTAGAGCTTTTAGCGCATAAAAATGGCCAATTTTATGTGTACCTGGTAGCCCCGTTACGGCATCTGTTGTGAATTCTGTTGTCGAACTCCCTCCTGTGGTCGTGAATGGTACTTCGGCGAGTTCTGTCCATGGACTCCCTCTGGTGGCTGTGAGTGAAGCTGCTGCTTCTGAGGTTCCTTACACAGGTGACGTGGTTTATCCTTTGGTTGGCTGCTCTATTTAACTCCACTCAGATCGTTACTCCATGCCAGCTGTCAATGTTCCTGCATTGGTTCAGTTCGCTCTTGGATCTTTCTGGTGACCTGTCTTCTCCAGCAGAAGCTAAGTTCCTGATTATTATTTGTTCATTGTTTCCTTGTCCAGCTGGTTATCATGATTTTGTCTTGCTAGCTGGAAGCTCTGGGATGCAGAGTGGCATCTCTGCACCGTTAGTCGGTGCGGAGGTCTTTTTGCACACTCTGCGTGGTCTTTTGTAGTTTTTTGTGCTGACCACAAAGATACCTTTCCTATCCTCTGTCTGTTTAGTAAGTCTGGCCTCCCTTTGCTGAAACCTGTTTCATTTCTGCGTTTGTGACTTTCATCTTTACTCACAGTCAATATATGTGGGGGGCTGCCTATTCCTTTGGGGAATTTCTCTGAGGCAAGGTAGGCTTTATTTTCTATCTCTAGGGCTAGCTAGCTCTTAGGCTGTGAAGAGGCGTCTAGGGAGAGTCAGGAACGCTCCACGGCTATTTCTAGTTGTTGTGATGGGATTAGGGGTTGCGGTCAGCAGAGCTCCCACATCCCAGAGCTTGTCCAGTGTAAGTTTAACTATCAGGTCGTGCCGGGTGCTCCTAACCACCAGGTCATAACAGTACAGCTGGCCCAAAGTATTAATGTATCTCAACAGAGGGATAAGAGAAGTTTTGAGACCATTTTTTTTTCTTTGCACTATGTTTTGTCTTTCTTTTCCCCTAAACCTTTGGGTGGTTCAGGACACAGGTGTAGATATGGACATTCAAGGTCTGTCCTCTTGTGTGGATAATCTCACTGCAAGGGTACAAAACATTCAAGATTTTGTGGTTCAGAATCCTATGTTACAGCCTAGAATTCCTATTCCTGATTTATTTTCTGGGGATAGATCTAAGTTCTTGAATTTCAAAAATAATTGTAAACTGTTTCTAGCTTTGAAACCCCGCTCCTCTGGTGACCCCGTTCAACAAGTAAAAATCATTATTTCTTTGTTGCGTGGTGACCCTCAAGACTGGGCATTTTCCCTTGCGCCAGGAGATCCTGCATTGCGTGATGTTGATGCATTTTTTCTGGCGCTTGGATTGCTTTATGATGAACCAAATTCAGTGGATCAGGCAGAGAAAATCTTGCTGGCTTTGTGTCAGGGTCAGGATGAAGCGGAGGTGTACTGTCAGAAGTTTAGAAAGTGGTCTGTGCTTACTCAGTGGAATGAGTGTGCCCTGGCGGCAATTTTCAGAAAGGGTCTTTCTGAAGCCCTTAAGGATGTCATGGTGGGATTTCCCACGCCTGCTAGTCTGAATGAGTCTATGTCCTTGGCCATTCAGATCGATCGGCGCTTGCGTGAGCGCAAAGCTGTGCACCATCTGGCGGTATTCTCTGAGCATAGGCCTGAGCCTATGCAGTATGATAGGACTTTGACCAGAGCTGAACGGCAAGAACACAGACGTCGGAATGGGCTGTGTTTTTACTGTGGTGAATCCACTCATGCTATCTCTGATTGTCCTAAGCGCACTAAGCGGTTCGCTAGGTCTGCCACCATTGGTACGGTACAGTCTAAATTTCTTTTGTCCGTTACTCTGATTTGCTCTCTGTCGTCCTATTCTGTTATGGCATTTGTGGATTCAGGCGCTGCCCTGAATTTGATGGACTTGGAGTTTGCCAGGCGCTGTGGTTTTTTCTTGGAGCCCTTGCAGCATCCTATTCCATTGAGAGGAATTGATGCTACGCCTTTGGCCAAGAATTAGCCTCAGTACTGGACTCAATTGACCATGTGCATGGCTCCTGCACATCAGGAGGATATTCGCTTTTTGGTGTTGCATAATCTGCATGATGTGGTTGTTTTGGGGTTGCCATGGCTACAGGTCCATAATCCAGTGTTGGATTGGAAATCTATGTCTGTGTCCGGCTGGGGTTGTCAGGGGGTACATGGTGATGTTCCATTGTTGTCAATTTCACCTTCCACTCCTTCTGAAGTCCCTGAGTTTTCATCAGATTACCGGGATGTATTTGAAGAGCCCAAATCCGGTGCCCTACCTCCTCATAGGGATTGCGATTGTGCTATTAATTTGATTCCTGGTAGTAAGTTTCCTAAGGGCCGTCTGTTTAATTTATCTGTGCCAGAGCACGCCGCTATGCGGAGTTATATAAAGGAATCCTTGGAGAAGGGTCATATTCGCCCGTCGTCGTCACCATTGGGAGCAGGGTTCTTTTTTGTGGCCAAGAAGGAAGGCTCTTTGAGACCTTGTATTGATTACCGCCTTCTTAATAAGATCACAGTCAAATTTCAGTATCCTTTGCCGCTGCTGTCTGATTTGTTTGCTCGGATTAAGGGGGCTAGTTGGTTCACCAAGATAGATCTTCGAGGGGCGTATAATCTTGTGCGAATTAAACAGGGCGATGAATGGAAAACAGCATTTAATACGCCCGAGGGCCATTTTGAGTACCTGATTATGCCATTCGGGCTTTCTCAAGCTCCATCTGTGTTTCAGTCCTTTATGCATGACATCTTCCGAGAGTACCTGGATAGATTCATGATTGTATATTTGGATGACATTTTGGTCTTTTCGGATGATTGGGAGTCTCATGTGAAGCAGGTCAGAATGGTGTTCCAGGTCCTTCGTGCGAATTCTTTGTTTGTGAAGGGGTCAAAGTGTCTCTTTGGAGTTCAGAAGGTTTCATTTTTGGGTTTCATTTTTTCCCCTTCTACTATCGAGATGGACCCTGTTAAAGTTCAGGCCATTTATGATTGGACTCAGCCGACATCTGTGAAGAGCCTGCAGAAGTTCCTGGGATTTGCTAATTTTTACCGTCGCTTCATCGCTAATTTTTCTAGTATTGCTAAACCGTTGACTGATTTGACCAAGAAAGGTGCTGATGTGGTCAATTGGTCCTCTGCGGCTGTAGAGGCTTTTCAGGAGTTGAAGCATCGTTTTTCTTCTGCCCCTGTGTTGTGCCAGCCAGATGTTTCGCTCCCGTTTCAGGTCGAGGTTGATGCTTCTGAGATTGGAGCAGGGGCTGTTTTGTCGCAAAGAAGTTCTGATGGCTCGGTGATGAAACCATGTGCCTTCTTTTCTAGAAAATTCTCGCCTGCTGGGCGCAATTATGATGTTGGCAATCGAGAGATGTTGGCCATGAAGTGGGCATTCGAGGAGTGGCGACATTGGCTTGAAGGAGCTAAGCATCGCGTGGTGGTCTTGACAGATCACAAGAATTTGACTTATCTCGAGTCTGCCAAACGGTTGAATCCTAGACAGGCTCGATGGTCGCTCTTTTTCTCCCGTTTTGATTTTGTGGTTTCATACCTTCCGGGATCTAAGAATGTGAAGGCTGATGCCCTGTCAAGGAGTTTTGTGCCTGACTCTCCGGGTGTTCCGGAGCCGGCGAGTATTCTTAAAGAGGGAGTAATTTTGTCTGCCATCTCCCCTGATTTGCGGCGCGTGCTGCAGAAGTTTCAGGCTGATAGACCTGACCGTTGTCCTATGGAGAAACTGTTTGTCCCTGATAGATGGACTAGTAGAGTTATCTCTGAGGTTCATTGTTCGGTGTTGGCTGGTCATCCTGGAATCTTTGGTACCAGAGATTTGGTGGCTAGATCCTTTTGGTGGCCTTCTTTGTCACGGGATGTGCGTTCTTTTGTGCAGTCCTGTGGGACTTGTGCTCGGGCTAAGCCCTGCTGTTCTCGTGCCAGTGGGTTGCTTTTGCCCTTGCCGGTCCTGAAGAGGCCCTGGACGCATATTTCCATGGATTTTATTTCTGATCTCCCTGTTTTTGAAAGGATGTCGGTCATTTGGGTGGTTTGTGATCGCTTCTCTAAGATGGTCCATTTGGTACCCTTGTCTAAATTGCCTTCCTCCTCTGATTTGGTGCCATTGTTTTTCCAGCATGTGGTTCGTTTGCATGGCATTCCAGAGAACATTGTCTCGGACAGAGGTTCCCAGTTTGTTTCGAGGTTTTGGCGGTCCTTTTGTGCTAAGATGGGCATTAATTTGTCTTTTTCTTCGGCTTTCCATCCTCAGACTAATGGCCAAACCGAACGAACTAATCAGACTTTGGAAACATATCTGAGATGCTTTGTTTCTGCTGATCAAGATGATTGGGTGTCCTTCTTGCCTTTGGCTGAGTTCGCCCTTAATAATCGGGCCAGCTCGGCTACTTTAGTTTCTCCTTTTTTCTGTAATTCTGGTTTCCATCCTTGTTTCTCTTCAGGGCAGGTTGAGCCTTCGGACTGTCCTGGTGTGGATACGGTGGTGGACAGGTTGCAGCAGATTTGGACTCATGTGGTGGACAATTTGACATTGTCCCAGGAGAAGGCTCAACGTTTCGCTAACCGCCGGCGCTGTGTTGGTCCCCGACTTCGTGTTGGGGATTTGGTTTGGTTGTCATCTCGTCATGTTCCTATGAAGGTTTCCTCTCCTAAGTTTAAGCCTCGTTTCATTGAGCCATATAAGATTTCTGAAGTTCTTAATCCTGTGTCATTTCGTTTGGACCTTCCAGCTTCTTTTGCCATCCATAATGTGTTCCATATGTCGTTGTTGCGGAGATACGTGGCGCCTATGGTTCCCTCCGTTGATCCTCCTGCCCCGGTGTTGGTCGAGGGGGAGTTGGAGTATGTGGTGGAGAAGATTTTGGATTCTCGTGTTTCGAGACGGAAACTCCAGTACCTGGTCAAGTGGAAGGGTTATGGTCAGGAAGATAATTCCTGGGTTTTTGCCTCTGATGTTCATGCTGTCGATCTAGTTCGTGCCTTTCATTTGGCTCATCCTGATCGGCCTGGGGGCTCTGGTGAGGGTTCGGTGACCCCTCCTCAAGGGGGGGTACTGTTGTGAATTCTGTTGTCGAACTCCCTCCTGTGGTCGTGAATGGTACTTCGGCGAGTTCTGTCCATGGACTCCCTCTGGTGGCTGTGAGTGAAGCTGCTGCTTCTGAGGTTCCTTACACAGGTGACGTGGTTTATTCTTTGGTTGGCTGCTCTATTTAACTCCACTCAGATCGTTACTCCATGCCAGCTGTCAATGTTCCTGCATTGGTTCAGTTCGCTCTTGGATCTTTCTGGTGACCTGTCTTCTCCAGCAGAAGCTAAGTTCCTGACAGTAATTATTTGTTCATTGTTTCCTTGTCCAGCTGGTTATCATGATTTTGTCTTGCTAGCTGGAAGCTCTGGGATGCAGAGTGGCATCTCTGCACCGTTAGTCGGTGCGGAGGTCTTTTTGCACACTCTGCGTGGTCTTTTGTAGTTTTTTGTGCTGACCGCAAAGATACCTTTCCTATCCTCTGTCTGTTTAGTAAGTCTGGCCTCCCTTTGCTGAAACCTGTTTCATTTCTGCGTTTGTGACTTTCATCTTTATATGTGGGGGGCTGCCTTTTCCTTTGGGGAATTTCTCTGAGGCAAGGTAGGCTTTATTTTCTAAGAATAATGAAAACAATTGAATCCGCGCTGAAAGGGCAAGACAGATGGAAAAAACAGACCTATGAAAAGTAAATGTGACACAATAACACGCAAATCACACCATACAAGCCCACACACCCCCACCTATAACAGAACAATCCCACCTTGAATAAACCTAGACCGGAGCCTAAACAAATAGCTGTACCAGCGCTACCGAACACGTGGAGGGACTCACCAGCAGGGGATGTGCCGACGTGTGTCACGGTGGGTGCAGTCCAGTCAGGAGAAAGGGATCCGGCGTGTAGAAACGCTTGCGGGAAGGTGGGCAGGCAGAGGTGATGAGCCTGCCCACCTTCCCGCAAGCGTTTCTACACGCCGGATCCCTTTCTCCTGACTGGACTGCACCCACCGTGACACACGTCGGCACATCCCCTGCTGGTGAGTCCCTCCACGGGTTCGGTAGCGCTGGTACGGCTATTTGTTTAGGCTCCGGTCTAGGTTTATTCAAGGTGGGATTGTTCTGTTATAGGTGGGGGTGTGTGGGCTTGTATGGTGTGATTTGCGTGTTATTGTGTCACATTTACTTTTCATAGGTCTGTTTCTTCCATCTGTCTTGCCCTTTCAGCGCGGATTCAATTGTTTTCATTATTCTTGGTAGTTCTTTGACAGGGGTGGCACCTCCCTGCCTTGTTTCCTTGCAGCTGAGGGTTTTTTCTTGTTGCCTGAGGTAGCGCGTGTGTAATATCTATTTCAGGCTTTATTTTCTATCTCTAGGGCTAGCTAGCGCTTAGGCTGTGAAGAGGCGTCTAGGGAGAGTCAGGAACGCTCCACGGCTATTTCTAGTTGTTGTGATGGGATTAGGGGTTGCGGTCAGCAGAGCTCCCAAATCTCAGAGCTTGTCCTGTGTAAGTTTAACTATCAAGTCGTGCCGGGTGCTCCTAACCACCTGAAGCTAGGAGGCGGAGTGCACGATCAGAAGGTTTTTGAAATGTATTCTTTAGCCTTCTGATCGTGCACTCCGCCTCCTAGCTTCAGGTGTTTTAATTACAGCAGGTCCAATACCCCTCCACAGAGAGAGAGAATTTTAGTCTAGTAAGAGGTTTTCACATGTACCCATTCAGATGGAGACGTTTATTCTCAGCGAGGTAAGGCAAGTTTAGGACCTGGTATAAGAGAGATGCCGTAACGGGGCTACCAGGTACACATAAAATTGGCCATTTTTTTCCGTGCTAAAAGCTCTCATTTTTCATATTTCTAGTGCAGTTATGCAGTTCAAATTTCGTTTTTCAAGTTTGTATGTTCTAGCGCTGCAGTGTGCTGCCTTATTTACTTAACTATATACGAGTTGGCGAATCTAGGTTCAGCACCTGTTCACACTGAGTCTATGTTTGGATGTGCCGGTCAGGTTTTTGAAATGTATTCTTTAGCCTTCTGATCGTGCACTCCGCCTCCTAGCTTCAGGTGTTTTAATTACAGCAGGTCCAATACCCCTCCACAGAGAGAGAGAATTTTAGTCTAGTAAGAGGTTTTCACATGTACCCATTCAGATGGAGACGTTTATTCTCAGCGAGGTAAGGCAAGTTTAGGACCTGGTATAAGAGAGATGCCGTAACGGGGCTACCAGGTACACATAAAATTGGCCATTTTTATGCGCTAAAAGCTCTCATTTTTCATATTTCTAGTGCAGTAATGCAGTTCAAATTTCGTTTTTCAAGTTTGTATGTTCTAGCGCTGCAGTGTGCTGCCTTATTTACTTAACTATATACGAGTTGGCGACTCTAGGTTCAGCACCTGTTCACACTGAGTCTATGTTTGGATGTGCTGGTCAGGTTTTTGAAATGAGATGCAGTTACTGACAGCTCGGCCATCCAATCTGGTACAGGGGTGTGCTGAAGCTGTCAGTACTTTGATTGACAGCATGACCATCCAGTCTGGTTCAGGGGGGTGCTGAGCTGTCGGTGTGATTATTGACAGGTCGACTAGCCAATCTATGACTGGGAGGCATCGCCAGTCTCAGGTGTTCACTATCCCGGGTAATTGCATGCCTACTTAAAGGGAACCTGTCACCTGAATTTGGCGGGATCGGTTTTCGGTCATATGGGCGGAGTTTTCAGGTGTTTGATTCACCCTTTTCTTACCCGCTGGTTGCATGCTGGCCGCAATATTGGATTGAAGTTCATTTTATGTCCTCCGTAGTACACGCCTGCGCAAGGCAATCTTGCGCAGGCCTTGCGCAGGCGTGTACTACGGAGGACATAGAATGAACTTCAATCCAATATTGCGGCCAGCATACAGCCAGCGGGTAAGGAAAGGGTGAATCAAACACCCGAAAACTCCGCTCATATGACCGAAAACCGGTCCCGCCAAATTCAGGTGACAGGTTCCCTTTAACTGAGCAGCACATTTTATTATAGACTTCTGTGTTATTATAGATGCCTACATTATCATACACGCCCACTCTATTATAGAAATCCACTCTACTACAGACATGTGTTATTACAGATGGCCACTCTATTACAGACACCCACGTTATCGTAGATATCAACTCTATTACATACGTTATTACAGATGCCCACATTATTATAGACATCCATGTTATTACAGACACGTTATTATAGACGCTAACGTTATTACAGACATGTTATTATAGACTTCCGTGTTATAGATGCCCACATTATCATACACGTCCACTCTATTATAGAAATCCACTTTACTACAGACACGTGTTATTATAGACACCCACTCTATTACAGACACACGTGTTATCATAGACGTCCACTCTATTACATACGTTATTACAGATGCCCACCTTATTATAGACACCCCTGTTATTATAAACACGTTATTATAGACACCCACGTTATGTGCCATATTTGGAGATCATGCTGCCCTAGGTACTTTAAGTGGTCATGCCTCACTGAAATGTCAAACTAATGCCTCAATTGCTCATCAGTATTTTCTCTAATAACTCCCCACGACAGCACACCAGAGGATGTAACCCCTCCCTAATAGGGACAGGAAACACAAAGATGTCAAATAGTCCCTCCCACATCTTCCCTTCAGTGTTTTTTCCTGTCCCTTTCAGGGATGAAGAGGTCATCCGATGGTGTGCTGCACTGGCGGCAGGCACCCGATGCAATAAAATAATAGCCGGGCAATAGGGGATCGAGTGGGCCTACCTCTCCTTCCTGAACGCTGCTCTCGTCTCCTGAAGGAATCAGGACTTCCCTCCACTCTGCACCTTCAGGCAAGGTCTGAGGGGTTCTTCAGGCTGGAGTCCTCTCTGAAATCTCCAGCCCATCTCCTCCCGCTCTTCCTCTCGTGGAGAGAAGCGCCAGTCTCCTGGGTTGCTTCAGGCGCGTCGTGCTGGAGCACGAGCGTCACAGCGGGCGGCTGAAGTAAAGTCAGACATCGGTCAGCGAGTTATGACAACGCTTCTGGATTTTTGCGTCCCAGGCTGGAACGCATTGCCGGGAGATGTCGGCTAATGGTGGCCACCTGTGATTGCTAAGCTGGCTTTCACATCTGGACACCGGGGAGGAGATCCTCTAATGAGATGCTAGCGTTGTGGAGCGCCTCGTCAGGGCAAGGGGGTACTCGGTACCGGGTCCTGCGGTTCACAGGGGGATGTCACGACGGCGACCCAGTCCGTGGCCCTGGGACGTCTGTATAAAAGGGGAAGGTCTTTAAAGGGATAAAGTTTATGCTCGTGACGCCACCTGTGGTATTCGGTCAGGGTGACCAACGCTGCTTTAAAGGGTCCGCTGGGGTGATGTTATGGCAGCTAGATGGTACACCTTCCCACATGTGAAGTATATCCCCACGGCTTCCCAGTGTGTAGATGGTAGAATAGTGAGGGGTGTAGAGAAGAACGAGGACACAGGTTTGCAGTCTCTTTACCTCGTTTACTGAAGTCTTCAGCAGCCACAGTCCAGGGCACCAGATCACAGGGCAGGTAGAGTCCGGCCAGTTTGGAGGCAAGTCCAGAGTCCCCTTGTCCAGGTGGAAATCAATAGCTTTCCCCTGCGCTGTAGTGGTGTAGTCCCTTACTGCATAAGCTTCAAATAAGGTCCTCACAGATGTTGTCTCTCTCTCTCTCTCTCTGTCCCCCGTAGTCGGATAGAACAAAACCCGTATGGCTGTTGGCTTGAGGCAGTTTATAGGGACTGTAGCATACCCCAGCCTCTGGGGAGTGCCACCGTGCATGCTGGGTGTGGGTGCGGACAGGTAACGTGCACTTAGCTGTCCTGCCGATGTCTGAAGTAAGGCGTAGAGGTCCTTACTACTTCAGTGTTCCGGCTACCGGCGTTCTGCGCCTCAGAAGGAGGCAGCCTGCTCGGGGCTGGTCCCCTTCTGGTATCCTCTCCTGTGCTTTGCTTTCCTTCAAGCTCACTGCAATGTATTCTGCTTTCTATAATGTCTCCTTCTGGGAGCTGTAGCACTTCAGGCTACACTTTCCCTCTGTTTCTCTGACAGGAACAGCACTCTTTCCCTCCCGATCAGGATGTTCTTATAGGGGAGTTCACCTTAAACAAGCTTAGAGCTCCCCTTCTGGTCTGGATTGTGAACATGTTGCATGTTTGTGGTACCTGGATGCAGTTATCCTTCCTTACCTCTGAACGTAGCATCACTCTCCCCTGGAGGAAAGCAATACCACTGTGACGACAGGACCCAGGGGCGCCACAGTTGTATCCAGTCACCCATATAAGAGCCCCGGATAAGAAGACACCTTAAGGTAGGACAAATCCTGTGCATTAACATGGAGGATTCAGGTTCTTCCTGATCTGCATCTGCAGTGCCAAGCGCTGTTCCAGTAAGTAGTCTGGCACTGGGAGTCCATCTCCAGGGTGAAGGTATGGCACATTATAGCTTTTTTTTCCTTATCCCTTCTCTTCCAGAGGGACAAGGATCCTGCACCAGGAAGCAGATCTAAAGGCCCATGTGAAGTTGCAGTTTGTACAAAGAAACTGGCTTCTTCCCATAAGAAACACTTAACGTACCGTCACACATAACGATATAGTTAACGATATCGTTGTTTTTTGTGACGTAGCAACGATATCGTTAACAAAATCGTTATGCGTGACTGCAACCAACGATCAGGCCCCTGCTGGGAGATCGTTGGTCGCTGGGGAAAGTCCAGGACTTTATTTCGTCGCTGGATCACCTGCTGACATCGCTGAATCGGCGTGTGTGACGCCGATTCGGCGATGTCTTCACTGGTAACCAGGGTAAACATCGTGTTACTAAGCGCAGGGCCGCGTTTAGTAACCCGATGTTTACCCTGGTTACCAGTGTAAATGTAAAAAAAACAAACACTACAGACTTACATTCCGGTGTCTGGTCACGTCCCTCGCCTTCAGCTTCCCGCACTGACTGTGAGCGCTGGTCGGCCGTAAAGCACAGCACAGCGTTGACGTCACTGCTCTGCTTTACGGCTGGCGCTCAGTCAGTGCGGGAAGCTGAAGGCGAGGGACGTGACCAGACACCGGAATGTAAGTATGTAGTGTTTTTTTTTTTTTACATTTACACTGGTAACCAGGGTAAACATCGGGTTACTAAGCGCGGCCCTACGCTTAGTAACCCGATGTTTACCCTGGTTACCCGGGGACTTCGGGATCGTTGGTCGCTGGAGAGCTGTCTGTGTGACAGCTCTCCAGCGACCAAACAGCGACGCTGCAGCGATCGGCATCGTTGTCTAGATCGCTGCAGCGTCGCTAAATGTGACGGTACCTTAATGTGAGGAATGTACTGAGAAGATCATCAGGGATGAGCAACATTCCTTAACCCCTTCATGACCAGGGGATTTTTCGTTTTTCCGTGTTCATTTTTCGCTCCCCTCCTTCCCAGAGCCATAACTTTTTTATTTTTCCGTCAATTTGGCCATGTGAGGGCTTATTTTTTGCGGGACGAGTTGTACTTTTGAACGACATCATTGGTTTTAGCATGTCGTGTACTAGAAAACGGGAAAAAAATTCCAAGTGCGGTGAAATTGCAAAAAAAGTGCAATCCCACATTGGTTTTTTGTTTGGCTTTTTTGCTAGGTTCACTAAATGCTAAAAATGACCTGCCATTATGATTCTCCAGGTCATTACGAGTTCATAGACACCAAACATGACTAGGTTATTTTTTATCTAAGTGGTGAAAAAAAATTCCAAACTTTGCTAAAAAAAAAAAAAAAAAAAAAAAATTGCGCCATTTTCCGATACTCGTAGCGTCTCCATTTTTCGTGATCTGGGGTCGGTTGAGGGCTTATTTTTTGCGTGCCGAGATGACGTTTTTAATGATAGCATTTCGGTGCAGATACGTTCTTTTGATCGCCCGTTATTGCATTTTAATGCAATGTCGCGGCGACCAAAAAAACGTAATTCTGGCGTTTCGAGTTTTTTTCCCGCTACGCTGTTTAGCGATCAGGTTAATACTTTTTTTTATTTGATAGATCGGGCAATTCTGAGCGCGGCGATACCAAATATGCGTAGATTTGATATTTTTTTTATTGATTTATTTTGATTGGGGCGAAAGGGGGGTGATTTAAACTTTTATGTTTTTTTTATTTTTTTCACATTTTTTTAAACTTTTTTTTTTAACTTTTGCCATGCTTCAATAGCCTCCATGGGAGGCTAGAAGCAGGGACAGCACGACCACAGGGTGGCGCTCACAGCGACGGGCAATCAGTAACCATAGAGGTCTCAAGGACCTCTATGGCTACAATGGAGACGCATCGCCGACCCCCGGACATGTGACGGGGGTCGGCGATGACGTCATTTCCGGCCGCCCGGCCGGAAGCGGTAGTTAAATGCCGCTGTCTGCGTTTGACAGCGGCATTTAACTAGTTAATAGGTGCGGGCAGATCGCGATTCTGCCCGCGCCTATTACGGGCACATGTCAGCTGTTCAAAACAGCTGACATGTCCCGGCTTTGGTGCGGGCTCACCGCGGAGCCCTGCATCAAAGCAGGGGAGCCGGCATCGGACGGTATAGTACGTCCGATGCCGGTAAGGGGTTAATGGAAGAAATCAAAGGAATAATGATAATAATAGCCAGTCCAAAAGCCTGCAATTGTCAGAAGTAATCTCCCTAGTTTCAGAGAGGGAAAGAAACAGGACCCTACTCCAGCTTCTTTCTGATAAAGAAACCAAGCTGATCTCATCGGATTATAATCAACTTGAAACCCCTGAACAAGTGCATAGTGTACAGGAGTTTCAAGATGGAATCCATCAAATCAATGGTTTCCCTGATAGTCCACCACTTTGTCATGGCTACGATTGATCTTCAGGACGCATATTATCACGCCCCTATCCACCTGACCTATCAGAAGTTCCTGAGATTCACGGTTGTCCACGGAGAACAAACAGTGCACTATCAGATCAGCGTTCTCCCATTCGGTATATCATCTGCACCAAGGATCTTCACGAAAATGATGGCAGAAGTCATCAGTGTATATCAGAGGTCAGGGTATTTTCATAATTATGTACCTCAACGACTTTCTGCTGGTAGCCTCCTCAATACCGTTACTCCAGGAACAACTGCTGACAACAACCCAGATCCTGTCATCCCTGGTTGGTTAGTTAACCACCAAAAATCGGTTTGTTGTGGTTTCATCCACAACAAAGACATTCCTGGGGGTTCTGTTGGATTCCCACAACCAGACATCTTTTTTATCAAGAAAGAAACTGCTAGGGCTAGCGGAATGCACCAAATAATTAGGAAGATGGTATAAGGTGCGTTCACAGCCCGAGGTCCACCGTGCAAAGATGGAACCCGCTGCTGAGTAATGACGGACTATATGGCGGTATAATGTGGATACACACACGGGTTAGCTTCACCTGGTATGAAGGAAGCGAACCCTGTTGCGTAACAGGGCCGCAGTACTGCACAAACGACGCCAGCAAGGAGTCACAGAACTCTATCCCAAGACTCAGGGAAAGAGTTCCTCTAGATCTCTTGCGCTCAACACCGCTACTGGGGTGTCAGAGTTAAACAGAAACAATAATTAAAGGGAACCTGTCACCCCGTTTTTTAAATATTAGATAAAAATAGTGTGAAATAGGGGCAGAGCTGGGCTTTACATTAGTGCCTATTTGGTGCCTTTATTCCCCCGTTAGGCTGCCGAAATACCTTTGTGAACTGGCCGTTTTGTCCTGTCACTCAAGTTGGTCAGGTCGGATGGGCGTGGTGAAATAGCGGTTCCTCCCCCCTGCTTCCCGGCGTGTCTGTCGTAAACGCGATCTGTGAATCGCACAGATCGCGCTCTTTCTTAGCAGTTGCGCAGTGAATTCGCCTCTGGCGCCTGCGCATTATGCTTTGCCCAACTGTGGGCATAGCATAATTTACATCACTGCGCATGCGCGGGTCGTAACTTTAGCCTGGGTGCCCCGGAAGTGATCATATGGGCATAGTGTTTATCTGGATGCCGGTAAAATTTTCTCAGCCCGAACTGCGAGCGTAAGTTTGGTGCCAAAATTACGCTCGCAGTTCGAGCTGAGAAAATTTTACCGGCATCCAGATAAACACTATGCCCATATGATCACTTCCGGGGCACCCAGTCCATATTAATGTGTAAAATAAAGAATTAAAATAAAAAATATTGATATGCTCACCTCTCCGGAGGCCCCTCGACATCACCGCTGGTAACCGGCAGCCTTCTTTGCTTAAAATGAGCGCGTTTAGGGCCTTCCATGACGTCACGGCTTCTGATTGGTCGCGTGCCGCTCATGTGACCGCCACGCGACCAATCACAAGCCGCGACGTCATTCTCAGGTCCTAAATTCCTAGAATGAGGAGTTTAGGACCTGAGAATGACATCGCGGCTTGTGATTGGTCGCGTGGCGGTCACATGAGCGGCACGCGACCAATCAGAAGCCGTGACGTCATGGAAGGCTCTAAACGCGCTCATTTTAAGCAAAGAAGGCTGTCGGTTACCAGCGGTGATGTCCAGGGGCCTCCGGAGAGGTGAGCATATCAATATTTTTTATTTTAATTCTTTATTTTACACATTAATATGGATCCGATACCGATTCCCGATACCACAAAAGTATCGGAACTCGGTATCGGAATTCCGATACCGCAAGTATCGGCCGATACCCGATACTTGCGGTATCGGAATGCTCAACACTAGTTACGACCCGCACATGCGCAGTGATGTAAATTATGCTATGCCCACAGTTGGGCAAAGCATAATACACAGGCGCCAAATTAGACGTTACTGCGTATGCGCTAAACACAACGCCAACGGCGGGACTAAATTGCGCAGGGAAACGCAAGAGGTGGGGGAGGAACCGCTATTTGACCACGCCCATCCGACCTGACCAACTTGAGTGACAGGACAAAACGGCCAGTTCACAAAGGCATTTCGGCAGCCTAACGGGAGAATAAAGGCACCAAAAAGGCACTAATGTAAAGCCCAGCTCTGCCCCTATTTCACACTATTTTTATCTAATCTTTAAAAAACGGGGGTGACAGGTTCCCTTTAAATGCACAAGAGTGCTTGCAGTCTTGCTCTGGTGGATGCCACTAACCACCCAGGCTTGGGTCAGGAAAGCGCCCTATTAGCGCACGGCGCCGCACTGGCGGTCACTGCAATCACACTGCAATCGTGTGTTAAGTGCAGGTAGCACTGTCAGGTGCTAGATAGCAAGCATCCACCATTCGCGAGCAGTCAACAGCACTAGGAAGGGGATGATTAAAGGGAACCTGTCACCCCGTTTTTTTAAGATGAGCTACAAATAACGTTAAATAGGGGCAGAGCTGGGCTTAACATTAGTGTATTTTGGAGCCTTTATTTCCCACCTATGCTGCCGAAATACCTTTGTAAAATCGCCGTTTTGGGCTGTCACTCACGCTGGTCAGGTCATATGGGCGTGGTGACAGCGCTGTTTCTCCCCCAGATCTCCGTTGGTGGCATAGTGGTGTGCGCATGTCCAAGTGGCGAATCCACTGCGCAGCTTGAAGGAAAATAGCGCGATTTGCGCTATGCAGCCGTTTATCGGTGGGCACGGCCATCTTTGTGAGGCCGCGTGTGCGCAGATGGTTCTTCTCGGCTGCCCGGGGCTTCAGGAAAATGGCCACGGGATGCCACGCGTGCGCACATGGAGATCTCGGCGGCCATTTTCCTGAAGCCGAGTTCGCATCTCGGCTGCAGGAAAATGGCTCCCGTGATCGCCATCTGCGCACGCGCGGCATCCCGTGGCCATTTTCCTGAAGCCCCGGGAAGCCGAGAAGAACAATCTGTGCACGCGCGGCCTCACAAAGATGGACGCGCCCACCAATAAACGGCTGCATAGCGCAGATCGCGCTATTTTCCTTCAAGCTGCACAGTGGATTCGCCACTTGGACATGCGCACACCACTACGCCACCAACGGAGATCTGGGGGAGAAACAGCGCTGTCACCACGCCCATATGACCTGCCAGCGTGAGTGACAGCCCAAAACGGCGACTTTACAAAGGTATTTCGGCAGCATAGGTGGGGAATAAAGGCTCCAAAAATACATTAATTTAAAGCACAGCTCTGCCCCTATTTAACGGTATTTTTAGCTCATCTTGAAAAAGCGGGGTGACAGGTTCCCTTTAAAGAGCGACAGTCACACATCTACACACACGCGTTTTCAAGTATACACTAGCGCACGGCCAAGCGGCCATGCAAACCTATTATAGCAGCAGTGCTATGGGACCTTCCAGATGGTCCAATAGGAGCCGCAACAGGACCTGAGCATATGACCCCTGACCCCCAATGGGAGGTCGTCCCGTGGGCATGCTCAGTATGAGAAAAGCAGGACTTAGTCCCAGGAAGACCTGCTCAATGCTGATCAGTGCTGGTTGCAAAGGCAGAGCCTGGAAGGGCAGCAGTAACCAGTCGCACAGTATCAGCCTGAGCCAGATGCTGGGACCGATGTCTCCGCTGAGCAGGCTCCACTGCGGCTGGAGAGGAATGGGAAACCGCAGCGGAGATAGTTCGAGATTTCCCCTGTGCAGAGGCGGGAACTCAACACCTAACAGAAACAGATCTAGTTAACTTAACATCAAGGATAAGCATACTGCAAAGCAGGAAATTGGTGTCAATGAGATGTGTCATGTCAGTCTTCGGCTCCATGACATCCTCCATCCAAATCGTAGCTTGGGCCCAGGCACATACCAGAACATTACAGACCCACATTCTTGCCAATTGGGATGGATTCCAGAATCCCTAAAGAAGAACCCAATACTTCCTTGGGTAAAAGCCTCTCTTTCCTGGTGGCTCGGCCCAAGGAACCTGAACAGAGGAGACCCCTGGATCTAGGACCCTATGGTCATTATGAAAGTAGGTGCTAGCAGAAGGAGGAGCTGGGGAGCCATGGTGTCCCAAGAGGTATTACAGGGACTCTGGCCAAGAAAGATCACCTAACAATCCTCCAACTTCAGAGAACTGAAGGCTGTAGAGGAAGTGCTCAGATCGGCAATATCTCAGATCCGAATACCCATGTGAAGATCTACTCAGACAATATGACAACAGTAGCCCACCTCCATCACCAAGGAAGCAAGAGGACCTAAAATATAGAACATGAGCCAAAGAACATATCTCTCATCAGCTCTCCACATAAAAGGTTCGGTCAATGTACAGACCGATTTCCTCAGCAAGAGAGAGATTCACCCAGGAGACTGGAGTCTATATCCCGAAGTCTTCCAGATACTAACAAAAAAAGGAGTCACCCAGAGATAGTTACGCTGTCACGCTGCAGGTAAACGCAAACTCCACTAGTGTTGAGCGATACCTTCCGATATCCAGAATTATCGGATTGGATCGGCCGATATCCAAAAAATATCGGATATCGCTGATACCGATACCCCGGCCGATACCAATGCAAGTCAATGGGACACAAATATCGGAATGTAAATAAGCCCTTTCTGTCCTTCTACATCCTGTTCCGGAGAGGGGAAGAGTGTGGGCGGTGCATGGGCAGACACTGTGCATGTCTGTGTGTGGGGCGGGGTCTGTGCGGGCCTTCTGGGGATCTGTATGGGCCTCTCGGGGGTCTGTGCGGGCCTGCCGGGGCTCTGTGCGTGTGTGCCAGTGCTCTATGCGGCGTGCCGGGGCTCTGTGCGGCGTGCTGGGGCTATGTGCGGCGTGCGGGGCTCTGTGTGGCGTGCCGGGGCTCTGTGCGGCGTGCGGGGCTCTGTGCGGCGTGCTGGGACTCTAGGCAGTGTGCTGGGGCTCTGTGCCTGTGTGCTGGGGCTCTGTGCAGCATGCGGGGCTCTGTGCTGCGTGCTAGGGGTCTGTGCGGTGTGCTGGGGCTCTGTGCCTGTGTGCAGGCATCGTCGTTTTTTCCATTTCTTTTTTTTTTAAATTCAACGCTCATTAAGTAGCCTTAGAAACATCGGCCTTTCTATTATATATCTATGGCTATATCTATCCATAGATATATTTATAGATAGATATATCTATAGATACATAGATGTTTCTAAGGCTACTTTCACACTTGCGACGCATAGCGACGGACCCGTACCAACACAAGTGTTAAAGAGGCCTTAATGAGCATTGAATTTAATAGGGGGACCCCCCCAAAAAATGACGTGGGGTCCCCCTATATTTCATACCCAGAAAGGCTATGCAGACAGCTGCGGGCTGATATTCATAGCCTAGAGAGGGGCCATGGATATTGCCCCCCCTCCCCCTAGGCTACAAATACCAGTCCGCAGCTGCCCCAGAAATGGCGCATCTGTAAGATGCGCCAATTCCGGCACTTAGCCTCTCTCTTCCCAGTCCCGTGTAGCGGTGGGATATGGGGTAATAAGGGGTTAATGTCACCTTGCTATTGTAAGGTGACATTAAGCCGGGTTAATGACGGAGAGGCATCAATAAGATGCCTATCTATTATTAATGCAATAGTAGTAAAGGGTTAATAAAACACACACATTAGGAAAAAAGTATTTTAATATTCTTCATTTAACCATACTTACCATACCTCAGCGCCTGCAAAAAACGTAAAATAATAAACCGTATACTGCCTGTCCGCCGTAGTCCAATTAATAACGAGTGTCCCATGACGATCTCCCCTATGGAACAGAGACATTGGGTGATGTCACCGCTCTATAGGACCCTCAGTGACACACTGACAGGAGACAATGGCTCCTGCAGTGCATCACTGAGGTTAACTTACGACAAAGTCTCACTTTATGGCAATTGCTGCGTGGGAAAATTTCTCATACAGCAATGCCAAAAGTGAGACTAGTGTTGTGAATTCTGTTGTCAGGCTCCCTCCTGTGGTCATGAATGGTACTTCGGCTGGTTCTGTCCATGGACTTCCTCTGGTGGGTGTTTCTGAGTTTCCTTCCACAGGTGACGAGGTTAATTCGTTAGCGGGCTGCTCTATTTAACTCCACTTAGATCTTTGCTCCATGCCACCTGTCAATGTTCCAGTATTGGTCTAGTTCACTCCTGGATCGTTCTTGTGACCTGTCTTCCCAGCAGAAGCTAAGTTCCAGCTTGTATTTCTTTGGTTTGCTATTTTTCTGTCCAGCTTGCTATTTTTATTGTTGTCTTGCTTGCTGGAAGCTCTGGGACGCAGAGGGAGCGCCTCCGCACCGTGAGTCGGTGCGGAGGGTCTTTTTGCGCCCTCTGCGTGGTCTTTTTGTAGGTTTTTGTGCTGACCGCAAAGTAACCTTTCCTATCCTCGGTCTGTTCAGTAAGTTGGGCCTCACTTTGCTAAATCTATTTCATCTCTGTGTTTGTATTTTCATCTTTACTCACAGTCATTATATGTGGGGGGCTACCTTTTCCTTTGGGGAATTTCTCTGAGGCAAGGTAGGCTTTATTTTTCTATCTTCAGGGCTAGCTAGTTCCTTAGGCTGTGCCGAGTTGCATAGGGAGCGTTAGGCGCAATCCACAGCTATTTCTAGTGTGTTTGATAGGATTAGGGATTGCGGTCAGCAGAGTTCCCATGTCCCAGAGCTCGTCCTTTATTATCAGTAACTATCAGGTCATTCCGTGTGCTCTTAACCACCAGGTCCATTATTGTCCTGACCACCAGGTCATAACAGACTAGGGACTATTTTTTTTTACAGCGGCAGAGGAATACAGTGCAGAAGGATACCTTCCTCCCGTCATTATGTTCCTGGAGCCCTAAAGAGCGGTCACAACAGCTGATGCTGCTGTTCTCTACGGGAGATCGTTGTGGGACACTCGTGGATTTCTGCGGACAGGGAGTATATTGGTTGTTTTTTATTGTTAAGCTAGGAAATCAAGACTCATGAGGATGTAGTCGTCCGGAACGCTGCGGACACAACCGCAAATGTGAAACCAGTCTTACATTTCATAGTGCAGCATCAATTGCTTCAGGAACCCAAGGCACTACTTCAGATCCTTGTGATAGCGTAGTGGAGCAGACAGACGAGGATTGGCTTCAAGGGCATAAGTTGCAGGCTCCATACTCTCTGTGGAGGATGCTGCAACTTGGGCTTGAGCAACTGTCTTCACTCCTCAGGACATCCAACCAGGTATTCACAGTCCACAGATAAGACAATTTTTTTTCCTGATGATGTTGCTGACAGCTCAACTCTTGGTACAGCTCCGTGGTCTCAGGGGTCTCTTGGGATCAGTGGGGTCCATGGCATGTACAAAGTGTTACACTCGTAAATCTTATAAAAAGCAACTTTTCTAATCAAAAACAACCCATTCAACGAAGGATATGTTACATATTCACTATTTGATGTGTGCATAGATAAATGTGACGGGTAAAAAACTGGACACCAGATGGCAGTGTTGTTACATTTTCATAGACTATATGTCTGCCTTAGCTAACATTACAAATACACATTACATTTTGTGGTGCAAATCTGTTATAAGAATCTAATATATTTTTTCTTAAAGTATGCAGTAAAAATAAGTAAGAAATTTCTGTGCAAATAAAAGTCTAAGGCTACGTTCCCACAATGAGCTTTTGGTGCGTTTTTGACGCTGTGTCAAAACGCAGCATCTTACAGTGCCAGCAAAATGGATGGGATTTATTGAAATTTCATTTGCACTGTGCTTCTTTATAATAATGTGTAAAATGGCCTGAGGTTTGTGTTTCAAATCGACAGTGTGTCAATTTCTCATACGGATACGTAAGAGAAATTGACATTAGATGCGGAAAATATGCAGCAATAAAACACACATGCATTTTTTAGTGCGCTTCCGCAATGGAAATGCATGAAAAATGTATGTAATCCACACCTATGTATATAAATACAGTTTTGTCAAAGCAAAAAAACAGGAAGTATCAAAAACAAAGCAGGTTTATTTAAAGCGTGACACACCAGAAGCAAAAACACAATAAAAAAAAACCTCACACAAAAACGCAATGAAAAAATGTATCTTAATTTATTTAATAGGTGCAGAAATTCTGCAACAACAAAAATGCACGAAAAACTCATTGTGGGAACGTAGCCAAACGACTGTGAAACCTTTGATTTTCGCTGCGTTACTGTTATTTGCTCCAAATTTATAAAAGTGGCTCACAATGTTTGATAAATTTTGGGGGCATCGTTAGATATAACACATCTCTCTCAAACAGATGTTCTACGTTTTACTCCTCCACCCTACTGGAGTAATTTAGCAACTTTTAGCGCAACTTTTTAAAAATATGCATTTTTTTTTAAAGTAGGGCTGAAACCATCTTTGTTTGGCTATAGCCCCCACCCAAACTCCGCCAATCTTTTTAAGGGCTTGCTCACATTGGACGAGGGGAATCCGTGTGATTCAACTTATGTTATACAAGTGCAATGGGAATGTGTGTTTTTTTTCTCAATTAGCATCCGTATGCACATGTAATCTGTATGCAATGTGTTTTTAACATCATCTTTTACATACTTTAAATCTCTATGTAATTTAAAGCTAGTTTTAAAACTAATAAAACAATCTTATACACAGATATAGATTGATAGATCTACAGTTTGGGGAAAAAAGTATTTAGTCAGCGACCAATTGTGCAAGTTCTCCAACTTAAAAGATGAGAGAGGCCTGTAATTGACATCATAGGTACTGCAGTGCGCAGGCGCCGGGCCTCTCTGACCTTTTCAGCGCCTGCGCACTGCAGTACTTTCCTTTGCCCTCAACAGGGCAGACAAAGTACGCCTGCGCCGGAGCCACGGCGTGAAGACCAGAAGAGGACGTCATGGAATGAAGATGGGAGGCGCCGCAGCGGACCTGAGACACCCCTTTGACCAGACCGCAGCGGGACCGCCCCTGGGTGAGTATAATCTAACCTCTTTTTCTCATCTTTCAGGTAACATCGGCGGCTTATCTACAGCATTACAAAATGCTGTAGATAAGCCCCTGATGACGGTGAGCTTACCTCACCATCGATTTTGGGGGTGACAGGTTCCCTTTCAGTTTTTCTTTTTTAATACATTTGCAAAAATTACTATATTTCTGTTTTTTTTCAGTCAAGATGGGATGCAGAGTGTACACTAATGAGAAAAAATGAACTTTTTTGAATTTAGAAAATGGCTGCAATGAAACAAAGAGTGAAAAATTTAAAGGGGTATGTAGCATTTCGCCTACTAGGTGTCTTGGGGACGCATGCTTGGCAGCAGGATAATCATAGACAGGCACGGTTTTTCACATAAACAGTCCATGTGGTTTATTATACTCTCAGCATAAACCACTGTAGGCCATATTATGTATCAAAGGCTTCACATATTCCTTTACTTCATCATATATGGCTTTACAAAGCATTCACTATTCAAGCCTGTATCTCTCCAATCACCGGGTGACTGCACAGTTCAGCAACTGTCCTATGTTAGCGCACACAGTTCTTTCCCCATACCAGAAGTTACCTCTCAGGAGCTCTTGCTCCACAGGTTGACTCCTTGATGTCAGTCCTGGCTTCACCAGCACAGAAGCCGTCCCAGGCACTGTAGGTACACGGTCTCTCCAGGTGCTTCCAGGAAGATTCCACTGGCAGGAAATACCAACACCGACAATCTAGGACCTACAGCACACATACCACTCAGCGCCAAAGCTCAACCATGTGCTGTTCAGGAAACCTACTCCCAGGACGTCCAACACAGGCTTCCAGGACCTTGCACTCAGACCAAACAGATCCAAACACTCTGAACATGTGACCCACACCCTGGTCACATTATCAAGGTGTAACCACTCCCCCAGGTGGGAGTGTGTGTGGCTAGTTTGACCCACCCATCTCTCATAACTAGCCCTGTCAGTCTCCCTTGTTAAGCAATACAATTTACTTGTAGGACTACAGGTCTCAGAACATCCTTTCTTCAGGCTGACAGTGCAGAGTGTCTTCCTCTGCGACACACATAGCAGCCATTCACAAAAATTCCGGATTTTGACTCATTACCACAGTTATTCCTGAGATTGCCTTGCATTCTTATGGTCTCAATATGCCTCCATGCGTATTCTGGGAAGACCATACAGCGCTCCCTAGCTGTTACAGAGGTCACTGCACCACAGGTATGAATACTTTTTGTACCCACTGTATGTGAGACCTCCCATGGTAACGGCTCCCCTGAATCTACTATCCCCAACCATACAATGTGCCTAGGTTTGGGAGTACAATGGGAGTGAGACTTTGATACAGATGAGATTGATAGTCGGTTTACATAAGATCTAGCCTGCTCATCTTTCTCTGCTGGCTGCCACTGAATGGAAACATTGATTCCTGAAGATGAACTGACGAGCAAGCGAATAACTAATAAAACACATCAAGCAAATTAACTATTAAAGTACAATAATATTGATGTAACCGGTGATTCGTGCTGGAAAAAATCTCTATGAATTGGAGCTGTGAACTACGCTCTACGTCCATTCGTCCTATAATCTTTAGAAAGTGGCCATATCCTCACAGTCCCCCATTTTAATAGCCAGTAAAGGCTAAATATATAGTTGTGAGCTGATATTAATAGCATGGGAAGCTCCATGGGTATTACCCCCTTCCCAGGCAATAAACATTGGCTCCCAGCCATCAGCTTTCCCTCTGCTTATGCAGAAGCCCACGCCTTTTTTTTTCAGAAAAATAATCATTTTTTTTAATTAAATACATATAAAGTATGCTGCACACACACTGTACTAATTGTATTTGTCACTGACATCTGTGTATCTATCTATTCTATGCCTATATACTGTATGTAATTCATCTAATCTATGCTGTCGGCTCCTGCAGTGATTTTATAGTACACGGCTGCTGAATTATTGGCTTTTCTTCTATCTATCTATGTAATATATATGCATATATATGTGTGTGTCCCAGACATCAATTTATGTATTCTATGTGCATATACAGTTGTACTCAAAAGCTTACATACCCCGGCAGAATTTTTGCTTTCTTGTCCTTTTTTTCAAAGAATATGTATGATAACACCAAAACGTTTTCTTCATTCATGGTTAGTGGTTGGGTGAAGCCATTTGTTGGCTGTGTTTTCTCTTTTTAAATCATAATGACAACCCAAAACATCCAAATGACCCTGATCAAAAGTTCACGTACCCTGGTTATTTTGGCCTGATAACATGTACAGAAGTTGACACAAATGGATTTGAATGGCTACTAAAGGTAACATCCTCACCTGTGACCAGTTTGCTTGTAATCAGTGTGTGTGTGCATAAAAACTGAGTGAGTTTCTGGGATCCAGACAGACTCTTGCATCTTTCATCCAGCCACACTGACGTTTCTGGATTGTGAGTCATGGAGAAAGCTAAATAATTATCAACGGATCTATGGGAAAGGGTAGTTGAACTGTATAAGACAGGAAAGGGATACAAAAAGATATCCAAGGAATTGATAATGCCAATCAGCAGCATTAAAACTGTGATTATCAAATGGAAAATCAGGGGCTCTGTAAAAAAATAAATAAAAACACGGTAGACCAACAAAAATTTCATCCACAACTGTCAGGAAAATTGTTATGGATGCAAAGAAAAACCCACAAATACATCAGCTGAAATGCAGAAGTCTCTGAAAACTAGTGGTGTTGCTGTTTCAAGATGCACAATAAGGAGGCACTTGAAGGAAAATGGGCTGCATGTTCGAGTCTTCAGAAGAAAGCCATTACTGCACAAATGCCACAAAGTATCTCTCCTACAATATGCAAAACAGCACAGAGACAAGCTTCAAAACTTCTGGAACAAGGTAATTTGGAGTGATGAGTCCAAAATTGAAATTTTTATCCACAACCATAAATGTTATATTTGGAGAGAGGTCAACAAGGCCTATGATGAAAGGAACACCATTCCTACTGTCAAGCACGGAGGTGAATTGCTGATGTTTTTGGGATGTGTGAGCTACAAAGGCACAGGAAACTTGGTCAAAGCTGAAGGAAAGATGAATGCAGCACATTATCAGCAAATACTGGAGACAAATTGCACTCATCAGCCTGGAAGCCGCGCATGGGGCATACTTGGACGTTCCAACTTGACAACGATCCAAAACACAAGGCCAAGTCGACCTGTCATTGGTTACAGCAGAACAAAGTGAAGATTCTGGAGTGGCCATCTCAGTCTCCTGACCTCAATATCATTGAGCCACTCTGGGGAGATCTCAAGTGTGCAGTTCATACCAAACAGCCCAGGAGTGTACAGGAACTGGTGGCTTTTTCCCAAGAAGAGTGAGCAGCTTTACCATCTGAGAAAATAAAGAATCTCATCCACATCTACCACAAAAGACATCAAGCTGTCATTGATGTGAGAGGGGGCAATACACGGTATTAAGAAATGGGGTATGTGAACTTTTGATCAGGGTCATTTGGATGTTTTAGGTTGTCATTACGATTTAGAAAGAGAAAACACAGTAGTTTGAGAATAAATGGCTTCAGAACATAGCATAAGCAGGAATTAAAACATAACTTTTAATGTATAACCAAATAAAGGAATATATTAAATAAACTGTCACCCAAAAAAAGTGTATCAATAAAAAAGTACTACTGGGTACACCCTGTCAGGGGACGTGCCATACAAAATGTAGTACTTATTCAAGATTTTTGTGCAGACGCTGGCAGTGGTCCAGTGTCCTATCACTCAACCCAAGGTACCTGATTAAATGGAGATAATGCCTATAGAGGAAGCATGCATTTATCAAATGCCAATCCAGATAAACAGATAACCTTGGTTGCATTAGTATTAGCAGTTGTCACAAAATAAAGGGAGGGGTAAGACCAATTGGAAAAGGTATGTACACAAATGTAATATTGGAACAATCTCACCAATTGCTGAGGATAGGTAAGGCGGAGCCCCAATTCGCTTAGGTGGAGAAATCCTTCAAGCCACAGCATCAGGAGACAATTCCCTGTCAGTCCCTGGGGGGCTATCAATAAATCTCAATCCCCGAGCTCCTGTCCTTACATCTACCCCTAAGGTATAACATGCCCTGCACTCTCCCTATTTCCAGGTCCCAAGCAGGATCATCAGGGGACTCGCTTGCATGGGAGATAAGGTGCTTCAGTGCTACAAGTAGAGCTGCCACCCTCTATACTAAACTGCAGAGAGTGGGAGGAACCGTTGGTTTGCACTTAAATAGTCTGCTACAAGGCAATAATGGCCTATCACCTGTCAGACCCAAATCATGTGACAGGTCCAATGAGCCAGACAATATGTGCGGCGCTTAAAATAGAAAAAGAAACGCCAAAGTACTACCTTCAAGAAAACAGTCAGACACCATGCCCCATAGTGTGCTCAAATTACCTGTCCGCTGCCTTTTCACATGTTTAGAGACGCCATAAACCTACGTGAATCCACGAGGCTAGTGACTTCCTGTAACAACAGGAAGTTAACGTCGCCATAGCAACAAGATGCAGGTAAAGACAAAAAAAAAAGGAATCCACAGTCTCTGGGAGGCTTTGCCAGTTGGCAATAGCTGCTGAAAAATATCAGATAGACACCGCAGACACCTTCTCTGTGCAGTTTTACTTACTAAAATGCGCCACCAGTTCATAGTGGGAACCCGCAATCAACGACTCCGGGGAGGGCCGGATGTTAGCGCTGCCATGACTACAGTACGCCAATCTAGCCTAAAAATGGGCAAAGTAACCGCTCATTCAGGCAAGCTACGCCAATGGGCAGCAGTTGCCAAGGCGTAGTGGTAAGGAATAGTTATTAGATCCCAATATGTGTTCATACGAGACGTTACAGTTAACAAATGCGGCCGAGAGAAACCAATCCCCAGTAAACACCGGATGTTGACGTTGCCACAGCAACCGGGCGCCTCCAACACTGCGCATAAAATGAAATGTAAACACATGGAATGGATTCATGAGCGCATAACTATAGCGCTACGCTAATGGGCGACAGAAATTGGATGGTAGCAAAGTGTCTATTAAGTTTGAATGATTAGATACTGCGTCATAAGTCACAGAGGGAGCCCACATCCTTGTAGATGGATGCCATAATGTAACGGCATGGCGGTATACAGCAGAACAGATGTCATTGATGCATGAGGGCATACAGTGGACACAAAATGCCTATATGTCTACATTAGCAATATGTCCTAGGCGCTTAGTCACACACCAGGATGTCAGCGTTCATCAATGACGGTTAGACCTATAAGCGAATGAAACAGCCCCACTGATAGTTACCATTGCCCAATGTTATGGGGTAACTGCTTGCAACTACGGCTCATATACACAAATAATAGCTGTACCTGCAACAGCCCATAAAAAGCTGAGTCAAATTAAATGCACAGTGTTATATGGGAATGCTCCGAGTCAAGTGAGATGCACAGTGTTATATGGGAATGCTCTGAATAGAAGATCAGTACATACACATATCTGCTCCAAAGTTTGCTGAAAAAGATGTGCCCCACGTAAAATATATGATTGAGGCCATATAGATATCCTTTAACAATAATGCAAAAACCCAAAAAGGTGACAAATAGGAAAGGATTTGTGGGAAGGTACACTTTCATGTGTAAAACAGCACTTGGCTAGCAACAATAAGGTACAGACAGATGAATCAGATAAAACATCCATAGTTAATTTGGTCATTAAGACCATGAGGTGAAACAGTGTTCAAATAAAATATCCACTTCGCCTCTTTCCGTAACAGCAACTGATCCCAGTTGCCCCCTCGCATCGGTGCAGAGACCTTTTCTATAGCCACAAAGCGCAGGTTTTTAACTTGTCCATTATGCATATGGTTGATGTGTCGAGGTACGGATGTGTCCCTATTGTGTTCGACATCACCAACATGCTCGCCAATTCTTTTTTTAAATTCTCTGATGGTCTTACCACTGTATTCCATGCCGCAGGTACATGCGGCTCTATAAATGACCCCCTTTGTGCTGCAGTTAATAAACTGCTTGATTTCATACCTCTTCCCTGTCACATTGCTCACAAAGAATTTACTTGGATCCACAAACTGGCAAACCATGCAATGACCACATCTGTGGCACCCTGTAACATTACTTTTAAGCCACGTGCCCGTTTGGGGAGTGGTAAAGTGGCTATGGACAATTGTGTCTTGTAGTGAGCGAGCTTTTCTATATGTGATGGTGGGAGCATCACCCATACGTTCTGCTATATCCGGATCCATTTGCAGGACTGACCAGTGTCTCCTAAGGATGTCTCTGACACAAGTTGCACCATTGTCATAGGTAGTGATGTAACGGGCAACAGTATCATCCTGTCTCCTGGGTACGGGATTCAACAATTCACTGCGGTCCCTACCCTTAGCTTCATGATACGCCTTACTGAGGACACTGCGGGGATAACCTCTAGCCAAAAACCTCTCTCTCAACTCCCGAGACAGCTGAGGGGGACTGCTATGGGCAGTCCCTGTGCCCCAGCCTACGTGAACCTCTTCCATTACATTGGGTAATTGTACCAATCAGTGGGGCTGTTTTATTAGCTTATAAGTCTAACCGTCATTGATGAACGCTAATATCCTTGTGTGCGACCAAGCGCATAGGACATATCCCTAACGTAGACATATAGGCATTTCTTGTCCATTATATGCCCTCGTGCATCAATGACATCTGTTCTGCTGTATATGACACTGTGCACTTAATTTGACTCGGAGCATTCCCATATAACACTGTGCATCTCACTTGACTCGGAGCATTCCCATATAACACTGTGCATTTAATTTGACTCAGCTTTTTATGGGCTGTTGCAGGTACAGCTATTATTTGTGTATGAGCAGTGGTTGCAAGCATTTACCCCATAACATTGGGCAATGGTAACTATCAGTGGGGCTGTTTCATTCGCTTATAGGTCTAACCGTCATTGATGAACGCTGACATCCTGGTGTGTGACTAAGCGCCTAGGACATATTCCTAATGTGGACATATAGGCATTTTGTGTCCACTGTATGCCCTCATGCATCAATGACATCTGTTCTGCTGTATACCGCCATGCCGTTACATTATGGCATCCATCTACAAGGATGTGGGCTCCCTCTGTGACTTATGACGCAGTATCTAATCATTCAAACTTAATAGACACTTTGGTACCATCCAAATTCTGTCGCCCATTAGCGTAGCGCTATAGTTATGCGCTCATGAATCCATTCCATGTGTTTACATTTCATTTTATGCGCAGTGTTGGAGGCGCCCGGTTGCTGTGGCAACGTCAACATCCGGTGTTTACTGGGGATTGGTTTCTCTCGGCCGCATTTGTTAACTGTAACGTCTCGTATGAACACATATTGGGATCTAATAACTATTCCTTACCACTGCGCCTTGGTAACTGCTGCCCATTGGCGTAGCCTGCCTGAATGAGCGGTTACTTTGCCCATTTTTAGGCTAGACTGGTGTACTGTAGTCATGGCAGCGCTAACATCCGGCCCTTACCGGAAGTCGTTGATTGCGGGTTCCCACTATGAACTGGTGGCGCATTTTAGTAAGTAAAACTGCACAGAGAAGGTGTCTGCGGTGTCTATCTGATATTTTTCAGCAGCTATTGCCCACTGGCAAAGCCTCCCAGAGACTGTGGATTCCTTATTTTTGTTTGTTTTTTTGTCTTTACCTGCATCTCGTTGCTATGGCGACATTAACTTCCTGTTGTTACAGGAAGTCACTAGCCTCGTGGATTCACGTAGGTTTATGGCGTCTCTAAACGTGATAAGGCAGCGGACAGGTAATTTGAGCACACTATGGGGCATGGTGTCTGACTGTTTTCTTGAAGGAAGGACTTTGGCGTATTTTTTTCTATTTTAAGCGCCGCACATATTGTCTGGCTCATTGGACCTGTCACATGATTTGGGTCTGACAGGTGATAGGCCATTATTGCCTTGTAGCAGACTATTTAAGTGCAAACCAACGGTTCCTCCCACTCTCTGCAGTTTAGTATAGAGGGTGGCAGCTCTACTTGTAGCACTGAAGCACCTTATCTCCCATGCAAGCGAGTCCCCTGATGATCCTGCTTGGGACCTGGAAATAGGGAGAGTGCAGGGCATGTTATACCTTAGGGGTAGATGTAAGGACAGGAGCTCGGGGATTGAGATTTATTGATAGCCCCCCAGGGACTGACAGGGAATTGTCTCCTGATGCTGTGGCTTGAAGGATTTCTCCACCTAAGCGAATTGGGGCTCCGCCTTACCTATCCTCAGCAATTGGTGAGATTGTTCCAATATTACATTTGTGTACATACCTTTTCCAATTGGTCTTATCCCTCCCTTTATTTTGTGACAACTGCTAATACTAATGCAACCAAGGTTATCTGTTTATCTGTATTGGCATTTGATAAATGCTTCCTCTATAGGCATTATCTCCATTTAATCAGGTACCTTGGGTTGGGTGATAGGACACTGGACCACTGCCAGCGTCTGCACAAAAATCTTGAATAAGTACTACATTTTGTATGGCACGTCCCCTGACAGGGTGTACCCAGTAGTACTTTTTTATTGATACACTTTTTTTGGGTGACAGTTTATTTAATATATTCCTTTATTTGGTTATACATTAAAAGTTATGTTTTAATTCCTGCTTATGCTATGTTCTCAAGATTTTGGTAGGATCATGTGATACATTTAAACTATTATATATTGCTGTTTTTGCGAATAAATGGCTTCACCCAACCACTAACCGTAAGTGGAGAAAAAGTTTTGGTGTCATCATTCATATTCTCTGAAAAAAAGGCCAAGAAAGCGAATATTCTGCTGGGGTATGTAAACTTTTGAGCACAACTGTATCTATTCTATCTATTGTATTCTAACCTGTCAGTGTGATTTTCTTGTGTGCGGCACAGGAATTGCTGGCTTTTCACAGGACATCGGTGAGTAAACATTGGACAACACTCGCATGGTCCGAGTGCTGTGCGATTTTTTTTTTTTTCTCACACATAGGTTTGCATTGACAAGTCTTGGCTGAGTCTCGGTGCCAATCGCAGCATGCTGCGATTTTACACGCACGCAGAATATGCCTGAGAAAATAAACGGTGATGTGAGCTGCCCCATAGATTAACACTGGTCCAAGAGCTATGCGATGTTTTTTGCATTAGCCCGTATTCTACGGTATTATTTACTTTTCTTTTGTTTACAGCTCTTTTCTTCTGAAATAGAAGACTTCCGGCACAGGAATCCTTTTTCAGCAAAAATTCTTACTTTATTTAAACATCTTCAGCGATAAAAAACATCATGGGGACCCCCTTCCCCCATAGGCCTGACGTGGTTCGAACCCAGTAAAAACAGTCCTTCCTCAAAAGACTTTGAGAAAGGACTGTTTTTACTGGGTCCGAAATGCGTCAGGCCTATGGGGGAGTCCCCATGATATTGTGTTTTATCGCTAAAGATGTTTAAATAAAGAAATAATTTTTACTGAAAAAGGATTCCTGTGCCGGAAGTCTTCTATTTCTATTTGCACATATGTGGTAGTCAGTCACTGATCTCCAGGCACGGACGGTCTCAGGTATATTTTGGTGAGCAAAGTTTTCTCTTCCCTGTTCTCTTTTCTTCTGAGCTTGTGATCAATGCACTGAATCTGGCCAAGATTGCTGATAGCTTCTGATCCTAGTGATCTTCAGTACAATGCTGATGAGCTGAAGAACAGCGGTGGTTGGTCTCCCAAGCAATAGGCTGTAAACAAGAGATAAAAGTTTTAGGCTATGTGTGCACGATGCGGATTTGTGGCGTTTCCGCAGTGTTTTTTCTGCGCGGAAATGCTATAAATCCGCAATGTATTATTAAAGCAATGTTAATCAATGGCATTCCTGAATTGTTGTCCACATGCTGCCGAAATTTCCATCCTTATTTGCAGCATTTTATTTTCTGCAGCATGTCAATTCTTTTTGCGGATCTGGAAAGTTTCTGCACCCATTGACTTACAATGACTCAGTCAATTCCACAGCCAAACCACAGGTTTGTTGATTTGCTGCCGATTTGCATGCCAAAAATGCTGCAGAAAGGAAATGATGTCAGAAGGAGGCAGAGTGTGTGGGCGGAGAATATGTGTGAGAAGAGAATGTGTGAGCAGAGAATATGTGCGTGTCTGTCTGTGTCTGTCTGCGGGTGTCTGTGTGTGTCTGCATCTGTCTGCGGGTGTGTGTCTGTCTGCGGGTGGCTGTGGGTGTGTGTGTGTCTGTCAGCGGGTGTCTGTCTGCAGTTGTCTGTGTGTGTGTGTGTACCCAGGTGTCGTCTGATGGGACTACTACTCCCATCCAGCTATGTCTGCTGTCACATATAACAGTGACAGCATGAGCCGATGATGGGAGAGTAGTCCCATCATCCGGCGCTTGTGTTCAATTGTAAAGAAAAAAACATTTACATATTCACATACAAAATACCTACTCGCCAAACACCTATTCCCCGACGCCCAGGTCTCCTGCAAGCAATCAAGAATAATAAACTGATATATACTCCCTTTCCGCCGTAGTCCATTTAATAACGAGTGTCCCACGTCAATCTCACATGTAGAACAGTCACATCGGGATACGTTAACGCTCTACCCTTCCTCCGGTGATACACTGATAGGAGATGATCGCTCAGGCTGTGTATCACCGAGTCACTGCGAGAGTTCATCGGAGTTCATCAGCTGATTAGTTCCGGTACTCTCACTTGCGGCACCACTACATGAGAAAATTATCATGCAGCGGTACCGTAAGTGACAGCACCGGAGCTGATGAACTCCGGTGTACTCTGTGATACACTCCAGGAGGATTACCTCCTGTCAGTGTATCGCCGCAGGCCGGGTAGAGCGATTATATCTCCTGATGTGACTGTTCTACACGTGAGATCGTCGTAGGACACTCAGTAATGGACTACATTGGACAGGGAGTATTATATGTTGGTTTATTATTTTATTTTTGTTGCCAGAGACGAGGGCGTTGGGGATTAGGCATTCAGTAAGTATGGTAAATTAAGATTCAATAAAGGAGTCTGTGTGATTATTTCAAATAAAGGACTTTATTCTGGCTGTGTCTTTATTTACCATGTAACTATAGGATTAGTAATGGTTAGGTGTCTTATTGATGCCTCTCCATTACGAACCTGTGGGCTTTATGTCACCTGACAATACAAAGGTGACATCAACCCCACAAATATGAACCCCACTTGCCACCACTACAGGGCTAGTGGGAAGAGTGCGACTAAGTGCCAGAATTGGCGCATATATAAGATGTGCCATTTCTGTAACAGCTGAGAGCTGAAGTTTTTAGCCTGGGGAGTGCCAATATCCATGGCCTCTTCCCAGGCTATTAATATCAACCTGCAGCTGTCTCCCTAGCCTTTGCTGGCTCAATTTTATAGGGGGACCCCTTGTAAACTAGCGAGTTAAGGCTAATCAAACAGCTGTGAGCTGATGTTAATAGCCTGGGAACCTTTATGGCTATTGGCTCCTTCCCAGAATATTAACATCTGCCTTCAGCCGTCGGCTTTCTCTCTGCTGGTTATTAAAATTATGCAGGAGCCCACACTTTTTAAAAAAAAAAATGTTTGAAAAATAAACAGACATTGCATTTCACACAGATTTCTGACAGTTGCTTTTTTGTTACAGCATATGTACCGTATATACCCGAGTATAAGCCGAGACCCTTAATTTTGCCACAAAAAACTGGGAAAACTTAATGACTCAAGTATAAGCCTAGGGTGGAAAATGCAGCAGCTACCGGTAAATGTCAAAAATAAAAATAGATACCAATAAAAGTAAAATGAATTGAGACATAAGTAGGTTAAGTGTTTTTGTATATCCATATTGAATCAGGAGCCCCATATAATGCTCCATACAGTTCATGATGGGCTCCATAAGATGCTCCATATAGACATTTGCCCCATATAATGCTGCACAAATGCTGATTATGGCCCAATAAGATGCTCCATAGACACATTTGCCCCATATAATGCTCCACAAATGCTGATTATGGCCCCATAAGATGCTCCATAGAGATATTTGCCCCATATAATGCTGCACAAATGCTGATTATGGCCCCATAAGATGCTCCATAGATATTTGCCCCATATAAATGCTGCACAAATGCTGATCATGGCCCCATAAGATGCTCCATAGAGATATTTGCCCCATATAATGCTGCACATGGCCCCATAAGATACTCCATAGACTATTATGCCCCATATGCTGTTGCTGTGATTAAAAAAAAAAATCACATACTCACCTTTCGTCGCTCAGGCCCCCGACCCTTGGTATATTCACCTGTCCGCGTTCCACCGTCGGCGCCGCTGTGTCTTCTGCGTCCTCTGCACTGACTGTTCAGGCAGAGGGTGACACGCACACTAATCGCGTCATCGCACCCTCTGACATGAGTGTCACTGCAGAGGATGCAGAAGACACAGCGGCGCCGACGGTGGAACAGGTGACAGGTGAATATGGCGCACTGTCCCCCGTCATACTCACCTGCTCTCGACGCGGTCCCTGCACATCCCTGGTTCTCCGGTCACCGGCAGCTTCCTGTAGTGAGTGGTCAAATGGTACCGCTCATTACAGTAATGAATACGCGGCTCCATCCCTAAGGGAGTGGAGTTGGGTCCATATTCATTAGTGTTATGAGCGGTACCATGTGACCGCTCAATACAGGAAGAAACTGTCAGCGCCCGGAGAACCAGGGACGTGCAGGGACCGCGCCAGGAGCAGGTGAGTATTATTAGACAGCTGCCTCTCCCCCTCCTCTGCCGATCCCTGGGAATGACTCGAGTATAAGCTGAGAGGGGGACTTTCAGCCTAAAAAAATGGGCTGAAATTCTTGGCTTATACTCGTGTATATACGGTAGGTTAATTATTTTAATGCTCCTAAATAGACTGGTGTGTACATCTTTATTTAATATTAACGAGGGTATCTGGCTGCGGAGGTTGAACAAGGAAATGACATCACAATTATTTTTTTTAATATATCTTTACTAGCTGAAGAGCCCGGCGTTGCCTGGGCATAGTAAATATCTGTGGTTAGTTATAGCACCTCACTTCTCTTATTTTCCCATCACGCCTCTCATTTTCCAAATCACATCTTTCATTTTCCCCTCACATCTCTCATTTTCTCCCTCACTCCTCTCATTCCCCCCTAACACTTGTCATTTCAACCTCACATCTGTCATTTTCTGATCACTCCACTATTTTTCCTCACTCCTCTCATTTTGCACTCACACCTTTTCATTTTCACCTCACACCTCTCATTTTCACCTCATCACCTCAGTATATACATGTTTGTCATCTCCCTTATATATAGTATACATCTGTATGTCATCTCCTGTATATAGTATATACCTGTATGTCATCTCCCCTGTATATAGTATATACCTGCTGTGTGTCATCTCCCCTATATATAGTATATACCTGAATGTCATCTCCTTCTATATATAGTATATACCTGTATGTCATCTCCTCCTGTATATAGTATATACCTGTGTGTCATCTCCCCTGTATATAGTATATATCTGTGTGTCATCTCCTTCTGTATATAGTATATACCTGCATGTCATCTTCTATATATAGCATATACCTGTATGTCATCTCCTCCTATATATAGTATATACCTATAGGTCATCTGCTCCTGTATATAGTATATACCTGTGTGTCATCTCCTCCTGTATATAGTATATACCTGTATGTCATCTCCTCCTGTATATATATGTACCTGTATGTCATCTCCTCCTCTATATAGTATATACCTGTGTGTCATCTCTCCTGAATATAGTATATATCTGTGTGTCATCTCCCCTGTATATAGTATATACCTGTGTGTCATCTCCTGTATTAGACCTCATTCACACGTTATTTGCTCATTATTTTTACCTCAGTATTTGTAAGCTAAATTGGCAAGCCAACAGGAAGCCCTCCCCCTGGCAGTATATATTAGCTCACACATACACATAATAGACAGGTCATGTGACTGACAGCTGCCGTATTTCCTATATGGTACATTTGTTGTAGTTTGTCTGCTTATTAATCAGATTTTTATTTTTGAAAGATAATACCTGACTTGTGTGTGTTTTAGGGCGAGTTTCGTTTGTCAAGTTGTGTGTGTTGAGTTGCATGTGGCGACATGCGTGTAGCGACTTTTGTGAGATGTGTTTTGTGTGGCAACATGCATGTAGCAACTTTTTGTGTGTCGAGTTGCATGTGACAGGTTAGTGTAGCAAGTTGTGTGCAGCAAGTTTTGCGCATGGCGAGTTTTGCGAGTTTTATGTGTGGTGCCTTTTGAGTATGTGCAAGTTTTGTGTGATAAAGTAATTTATTATGTTCACCACAGTGGTATTGCAAAGCTGGGGTCACCACAATCATATATAAAAGGTACTGAGGTAACGTTTCGGCCTTGTTGTGGGCCTTTGTCAAACCTCACTTGTTGCAGAAAGAGAGAAGTGGAAGGTACCCCGAAGTTGCAGGGACAGATAATAACATGAGGCAGGATCCAAAGAAAGCATTTGGCGAAGATGCAGAGAGAAGGTAAGTCGGGGAAGGGGGAAAAAAATCCCCAGTATGCGCTGCGGATCCGGTGTGCTGGTGTACCTGTAGTGATGTGTGACAAAAACATTTAACATAAAAACTAATTTAATAACAGGTGATTTTCAGATGATAAATTCCTATTAAGTCTATCTTTAGGCTTTTATCAAGAAAAACTATTTTTTTATTGCTCCATATTTTACTAACCCCCCCCCCCCCCCAATAAAAACTGTACCTGTATACATTTTTAGTTAAAATTGACATGGTACAATCATGGTACAGAGAATGCAGACAAAAGCTAGAAATCTTGATTTTAAGCTTTGCGCCTAGTTGGGGCCATTTCCGACCTCCAACATTGTAGTGACATATTCCGACGGGTAACCACTAAAACTGCTTTAGAATCTGATGTTTTAGCTTAGGTCTTCAGTATCACTTTACTATTTAAGAATAACACTTGAAAAGATATTTTTGTTTGTAGGTTTATTTGGCACCTTGTTAATGTTTTCTTATTTTTAATCTTATCGTATTGGTAGTGATCTTCTGTGAGTATTTAATCCATCATTTGTGCAGTCGCCATACAGAAACGGCTATATAAAATACTGGTTTCTTTATGTAGTCTTTTTTTGTTAGAGTGGAAATGGCTTTGTAGAAGATGTGATGATTTATTGATAAATGGGAAGAGTCAATCTGCCTCATATATAATATCTGTCATGTCACTAATGAATCCAGGGCTGCACTTACCCATATCTTTGCACCTGCTCTAGCTCTTCCACCGCATAGACTTACTTGACTGGTTGGCTTTAATCATTACTTATTATGTCTAATCTTTTCCAGATGTGGCTTCTTTATTGTGTTAACTTGTAATAGCATTTTAACTCTTTTCATTTTTTAGATTAATGAAGAAAATGACTGATCTGGTAGATGGTATCTGCCATGGTTCCAGTACTACACATATGTAAATAATGGATATTAATTTACTATTCACATGCTTGAAAAATTCAAAATTGTTTGGTAAGATGCCATTATGGAAAGTCGTGCAGCTCATACTAGACAATGAGATAAACAATTCATTTCTCCATTGTTATGCTAAATTTGCAAAAACATTGCTGTATGTAAATTCCTGAAATGAGTAAAAGTTCTCCTCCATGAAATGTGAACATTAATGAGCAAGTATGTGTCTGCATCGTCTTGGCACTTAGGCCCCGATTCATCATTTGTTTTTTTAAGTCACTTTCCCTTTAATTCTTGTGGTATTGGTTGCCATTTTTATGCCATTTTTGAATATGGTACAAAGTACAAAATTGACTTCTTTCCCGTCTTTAACTGTTTTTGCAATTTTTGATGTAAAATGTTTCATGTTGCTACAAAAAGTTGACAGGCTGAAAAAATACGGAGTGTTACTGGAGTGGAATTTCTGCCATATTTTGCAACTTTTCAAAAAGTCGTAATCAATGAATCAGGCTGAGGCATCGGGAATTGCTAAATGCTGCCCACAAAGCACAAATAAAAAAAGAAACAGATGAGCACATCTAAAATAGACTTCAAATAGATTAATGAATTGGGTGCAAACAAAAAAGGAGCAAAACTACACAAAACTAGACAAATAAAAAAATAATGATGAATCAGGGCCTTATCTGCTGCCCATGACAGGCCAACAACTATAAGCACATTATGGCAGTATATTGTCAAAGTACGTAACAAGGTTCACACTGTTTGGCACTATGTGGCAGTATTTAGCTATGTTTGATCATGGTATAGTGTGTTATAGGAACATTATTGGTAAAGTTTCACAAAGAAATTAAATCAGTTTTTAATTCTTCTCAAAATATTATCTTTTATGTTTCTTTGGACAAAACTGGAAATGCACAGTCAACTTGCATAGAGTGCACAGTTAGTACATAAAGTGCCTTGCAAAGTATTCGTACCCTGTCAACTTTTCCACATTTTTTCACGTTCCACCCACAAACTTATAGGCTATGTGCACACTTTGCAGATTGGGGTGCAGAATTTTCCGCACAAAATCCGCATCTCCTGGCAGAAACCGCAGGTGCGGATTTGCCGCCGATTTTGTGTGGTTTTGATGCGGAATTAATGCGGATTTTGTGCGGATTTTCTGTGGTTTTTACCATTGCGGATTTCTATGATGGAAGGGTGCAGAAATGCTGCAGATCCGCACAAAAGAAGTGACATGCACTTCTTTTCAATCCGCAGCGGATTCAGTGTGGAATTTTCCGGACCATTAGCACAGCTTTTTTCTCTATTGATTTACATTGTACTGTAAATCACTGTGCGGAACTGCAGCGTTTCTGCACGGAAAAATGATCCGCAGCAAATCCGCATCGTGTGCACACAGCCATAGGGGTTGTGCCACAAACAAAAGTATATTTTAATCAACAGATCTTAGAATAAAAATAAGGCTACTTTCACACTAGTGTTTTTTGCAATACGTCGCAATGCGTCGTTTATGGGAAAAAACGCATCCTGCAAAGTTGTTTGCAGGATGCGTTTTTGCCCCATAGATTAACATTTGCGACGCATTGACACACGTTGCAACCGTTGTGTGACGGTTGCACCGTGTTGTGGCGGACCGCCGGGAGCAAAAAGCGTTACATGTAACTCCGCCCCCACCTCTTCGCACCTTACAATGGGGCAGCGGATGCGCAGGAAAAATGCATCCGCTGCCTCCGTTGTGCGGCGCATTCACTGCTAGCGTCGGAACCTCGGCCCGACGCACTGCGACGCTAGTGTGAAAGTAGCCTAAGTTCCACAATTGGATGTGTTTAAATGAAATGTTCCTGTGCTGAGATAATCTTATAAATGTGCCCCTGCTGTGTACTGTGTAATGGCTGTGTATAACTGTGCAGGGACATGATCTGATTATACCACCGCTCCTGGGCAGGGGAGGGGGAAAAGAGTTTGAAGACATTACAGCATGGAATCACAACTGATTCTTTTTGTGAAGTAAAGCATTTCCCTGCCTGTTTTTAATCAATGTTTTACCTCACAGAAAGAATGAGCTGTGATCTCATGCTATAATGCCTGTATACTCTCTTTTGCTGCTCCCCCTGCCCAGGAGCTGTGGTATGATGTGGTATGGTTCCAGCATGGTCAGACACAGCCATTACACAGTACACAGCAGGCGCACATTTATAAGATTATCTCAGCACAGGAACATTTTTTAAACATATCCAATTGTGGAGTTGATAGGTGATTCCCAATGTAACATAAGTAAAGATCAGTCACTGAACAGGATCAGGGCAGAGAGAAGTCAGCAGGGGACCGCATCAGACTAGTCAGACACAACAAACTGTCACTGGCCGGCTTTGCAAAGTATGTTTTCTGTTTTGTATGTTTTTTTCAGCATTTGCAATCACACAGCCAGGTTCTGATTCATGTTGTTCAAGGTTTGTCCTCCATGAGTATGAAGATAGGTTCCCTATAAATCCCTGCTGATGCTGATATATCACAAGGTGTTAGTAAACCTAAAACACAAAAAGAAAAATATGCCAGACAGAGAATATAAAAACAATTAATCTTTATTGAGAAAACTCATTAAATGTGTAAAAGATTTTTTACCATCAGGTCTGGATTCCATTTTAAATGATTTTGTAAGATTTAGCTATGCCTACTTACTGTTCCTTATTCCTACATACATTGTTACTATGTGACAAGTTGGTGGCATGCGGAACTCCTTTGCGGCAGTGTGCATGCGTGCTCTGCGGCCGACATTTTCCTGCTTGTGGCAGTGCGACTTTTTTAAATCTCCTGTGCATGTCCAGGGGCTTTCGTAACTATGTTCTCCCCCGTGCATGCACAGTGATGTTAGACTCTTGCTGCCGGCACAGGACCTGGCGGTTGCAGTGCGCATGCGCCAATGGAGCTGCTTCTATTTGCCGACACAGACTATGTGATCGGTCACCTGACTGACCATCAATGGCAATTGATTTTCTACACATCCCCTTGAGAAAGGACCTTATTAATATGAGAAACGGGCATTGGGGAATATGGGATCCAGTCCGATGCCTTCAGCTACCTTCTCTCTATATTAAGCGCTGCTTCAAGCAACTTTTACATGTTACTATTTATTATGAGCTGATATTTTTGATTGAAGGGCTGCGCTGTACCTCCCTCTTGTCATTATTGGTTTCAGGTAGCTGATAGGCACAGTTGGTCCTCTCTTTGTCCTTTGTTTACTTTACTATTACTTTTTGTACTTTGTTATACTTTTGGATTGACCTAATATTCATAAAAATACACGGTTTTAAACCACAATACTCCTTTTTTTTCTCCTCATTCCCATACATTTTTACTATTGTAGCCACTACTCGCATCCTTACCCACCTTTTTTTTGCATGTGATCCCATGTCTACTTAAATCCTCTTTTAATCTGATACTTATTTCTAAACTAGATGGTGGCCCGATTCTAACGCATCGGGTATTCTATAATATGCATGTCCACGTAGTATATTGCCCAGCCACGTAGTATATTGCCCAGCCACGTAGTATATTGCCCAGCCACGTAGTATATTGCCCAGCCACGTAGTATATTTCCCAGCCACGTAGTATATTGCCCAGCCACGTAGTATATTGCCCAGCCACGTAGTATATTGCCCAGCCACGTAGTATATTGCCCAGCCACGTAGTATATTGCCCAGTGACATAGTATATTGCCCAGCCACGTAGTGTATTGCCCAGCCACATAGTATATTGCCCAGCCACATAGTATATTGCCCAGCCACGTAGTATATTGCCCAGTCATGTAGTATATTGCCCAGGATCCCCTTTTAATCTGATACTTATTTCTATATCTAATAACTTTTCTCAATAAAGATGAATTGAGTTTATATTCTCCTTCTGGCATATTTTTAGTTTTAGTTTTAATTTTACTAACATAAATGTTCAAGCATTCACTTCTCATCATCCGTCTTCCTGAACTCATTACTTTGAAATGCTTCTATAATTCATCTTGAGAAATTACAAACTTTCTGCTCGCTGAGGGATCAGGTTATGTAATATCCATAGAAGTCTATGTAGAGGAGAAGCTGTGGGAGGAGCAGAGAGAGTAAGGTAGAGACACAAAGCCATGTAATGACCAGAAACAATATTATTCTTCATGTACACATACAGTGCCTTGCGAAAGTATTTGGCCCCCTTGAACTTTTCAACCTTTTCCCACATATCATGCTTCAAACATAAAGATACCAAATATAAATATTTGGTGAAGAATCAACAAGAAGTGGAACACAATTGTGAAGTTAAATGAAATTTATTGGTTATTTTTAATTTTTGTGGAAATTCAAAAACTGAAAAGTGGGGCGTGCATTATCTACTATATAATTGTCTAAGGGTCACTTCCGTCTTTCTGTCTGTCCATCTGTCTGTCTGTCACAGAAATCCCAAGTCGCTGATTGGTCGCGGCAAAAGGGCCACGACCAATCAGCGACGGGCACAGTCCGGCGGAAAATGGTGGCTCCTTACTCCCTGCAGTCAGTGCCCGCTCCATAATCCCCTCCAGTCAGCGTTCACAAAGGGTTAATGGCAGCGTTAAAGGACCGCGTTATGCCGCGGTGTAACGCACTCCGTTAGCGCTGTTATTAACCTTGTGTGACCAACATTTTACTATTGATACTGCCTATGCAGCATCAATAGTAAAAAGATCTAATGTTAAAAATAATAATAAAAAATAAATTATTATATACTCACCCTCGCTACGTCATCATCTCGCGAGACCACAATGCACTCTTGGGACCGGAGCGTAGCGAGAAGCATCGGTAAACGCCTCGGCTGGATCCCGGGGGCCGACGGAGGGTGAGTATATAACTATTTTTTATTTTAATTCTTTTTTAACAGGGATATGGTGCCCACATTGCTATATACTATGTGGGCTGTGTTAGATACTGCATGGGCTGTGCTATATACTACATCTCTGTGCTATATACTATGTGGGCTGTGCTATATACTACGTCGCTGTGCAATATATTATGTGGCTGGGCAATATACTACATCGCTGTGCTCTATACTACATGGCCTGGGTTATATACTGCATGGGCAGTGTTATATACTACGTCTCTGTGCTATATACTACGTGGCTGTGCTATATACTATGGGGCTGTGCAATATACTACGTGGCTGTACAATATACTACATGGCTGTGCAATATATTACGTGGCTGGGCAATATACTACGTGTCTGTGCTATATACTACGTGTCTGTGCTATGTACTACATCGCTGTGCTATATACTATGTGGCCTGTGTTATATACTGCATGGGTTGTGTTATATACTACGTCTCTGTGCTATATACTACGTGGCTGTGCAATATACTACGTGGCTGTGCAATATATTATGTGGCTGTGCTATATACTACGTGGCTGTGGTATATATTACGTGGCTGGGCAATATACTACATCGCTGTGCTATAAACTACGTGTCCTGTGTTATATACTGCATGGGCAGTGTTATATACTACGTCTCTGTGCTATATACTATGTGGCTGTGCTATATACTACGTGGCTGTGCAATATATTACGTGGCTGGGCAATATATTACGTGGCTGGGCAATATACTACGTGGCTGAGCAATATACTACGTGGCTGAGCAATATACTACGTGGCTGGGCAATATACTACGTGGCTGGGCAATATACTACGTGGCAATTTGAATCACGGTTTGCTAATTGCTCGCAGCCGGCAGAATCCAATGTGTAAATTGCATTATTCTGAAAACTTTGTAAATAAACTACATACAGATTCTAGAATACCCGATGCGTTAGAATCGGGCCACCATCTAGTTTAGAAATAAATATCAGATTAAAAGAGGATCCAAGTAGACATGGGATCACATGCAAAAAAAAGGTGGGTAAGGATGCGAGTAGTGGCTACAATAGTAAAAATGTATGGGAATAAGGAGAAAAAAAAGGAGTATTGTGGTTTAAAACCGTGTATTTTTATGAATATTAGGTCAATCCAAAAGTATAACAAAGTACAAAAAGTAATAGTAAAGTGCACAAAGGACAAAGAGAGGACCAACTGTGCCTATCAGCTACCTGAAACCAATAATGACAAGAGGGAGGTACAGCGCAGCCCTTCAATCAAAAATGTCAGCTCATAATAAATAGTAACATGTAAAAGTTGCTTGGAGCAGCACTTATACTATGTGGCCTGTGTTATATACTGCATGGGTTGTGTTATATACTACGTCTCTGTGCTATATACTACGTGGCTGAAGGTAGCTGAAGGCATCGGACTGGATCCCATATTCCCCAATGCCCGTTTCTCATATTAATAAGGTCCTTTCTCAAGGGGATGTGTAGAAAATCAATTGCCATTGATGGCCAGTCAGGTGACCGATCACATAGTCTGTGTCGGCAAATAGAAGCAGCTCCATTGGCGCATGCGCACTGCAACCGCCAGGTCCTGCGCCGGCGGCAAGAGTCTAACATCACTGTGCATGCACGGGGGAGAACATAGTTAAGAAAGCCCCTGGACATGCACAGGAGATTAAAAAAAGTCGCACTGCCACAAGCAGGAAAATGTCGGCCGCAGAGCACGCATGCACACTGCCGCAAAGGAGATCCGCATGCCACCAACTTGTCACATAATAACAATGTATGTAGGAATAAGGAGCAGTAAGTAGGCATAGCTAAATATATCTTACAAAATCATTTAAAATTGAATCCAGACCTGAATAGTTACCTGAAATGACAAGTATGTTTTTAAATACTTTTTTTTAATTAGATAACATTGACAATTAATTGCCTTGCAAATAATTTTATGATAAACTTTAATTGATGAAAAATAATAAAGAAATAACCCAGATATTTGCAGCAGCGTCGTGTTACGGTACATCTTTAAAAATTAAAAGTGCTTCTAGATATTTACATTTCTCTTTAGATTTGGTTACTACATCATTCATCTGCACGGCTCAAAAATTGAGGATTTTCAATTCCCTTTCACTACCACTCCCAGTGATATCACTCTGGCACTCATGCATGTATCACAGCCAACTCTGACTACAGCTGGTTATCTGTCTGTGCTTGCCATGAGCCCCACCTTCATGTCCACATTTCTATGAAGATATTAAATTGATATTTATAGATATTTATTTAAAAGCTGTTGAAAAGCTGTGCCCTAGGATGCACTTGTAAAACACTTTGGGCTACATGTAGACAAATTGTTAGTGCTGAATATAGTAAATCAGATCACTGAAATAATCGTCTGGAATCGTCTTTTAATTCAATGGAAAATTGGTTGTGAAAATGCACATAGTCGTGATTCCTCACTTGTGGGGGTTTTAAGTCACTTTTCTTTTTTGTCTTGCCGTATTTGTTGTCCTTTAAGCACCTAGTTCTTCAAAATGGTGCACACATGTTCATGAATTTTGCGTGAAATAAAAATTCTCTTTAGTTTGTCTTTCTTGTGCCTTGTTCAGGCATATCAGTATATTTACACAAAATCTTCATGACTTTTTAAAAGTCACCAATAATGAAAAGCAACAAAACCTGGATTACAAAAATCATGCCAACAGTGGTGAACAGATTTTAAAAAGAAAAACGATGAACAAGTAGACAGGAGATTTCAAAATATTGTACTCTGTGTGGGGCTCTGTGGGGGGTTCCTGATATTGTGTGAGGAACCTTTATTACTGTGTGTTAACCCCTTAAGCCCCAAGGGTGGTTTGCATGTTAATGACCGGGCCAATTTTTACAATTCTGACCACTGTCCCTCTATGAGGTTATAACTCTGGAACGCTTCAACGGATCCTGATGATTCTGACATTATTTTCTCATGACATATTGTACTTCATGATAGTGGTAAAATTTCTTCGATGAGACTTGCGTTTATTTGTAAAAAAAAATTGGAAATTTGGCGAAAATTTTGAAAATGACTCAATTTTCCAACTTTTAATTTTTATGCCCTTAAATCACAGAGATATGTTGCACAAAATACTTAATAAGTAACATTTTCCACATGTCTACTTTACATCAGCACAATTTTGGAACCAAAACTTTTTTTGTTAGGGAGTTTTAAGGGTTAAAAGTTGACCAGCAATTTCTGATTTTTACAACACCATTTTTTTTTAGGGACCACATCTCATTTGAAGTCATTTTGAGGGGTGTATATATATATATATATATATATATATATATATATATGTGTGACACCATTCTAAAAACTGCACCCCTCAAGGTGCTCAAAATCACATTGAATAAGTTTATTAACCCTTCAGGTGTTTCACAGGAATTTTTGGAATGTTTAAATAAAAATGAACATTTAACTTTTTTTCACACAAAATTTACTTCAGCTCCAATTTGTTTTATTTTACCAAGGGTAACAGGAGAATATGGACCCAAAAGTTGTTGTACAATTTGTCCTGAGTACGCCGATACCCCATATGTGGGGGTAAACCACTGTTTGAGCGCATGACAGAGCTCGGAAGCAAAGGAGCGCCATTTGACTTTTCAATGCAAAATTGACAGGAATTGAGATGGGACGCCATGTTGCGTTTGGACAGCCACTGATGTGCCTAAACATTGAAACCCCCCACAAGTGACACCATTTTGGAAAGTAGACCCCCTAAGCAACTTATCTAGATGTGTGCTGAGCACTTTGACCCACCAAGTGCTTCACAGAAGTTTATAATGCAGAGCCGTAAAAATAAAAAATCATATTTTTTCACAAAAATGATCTTTTCGCCCACAATCTTTTATTTTCCCAAGGGTAAGAGAAGAAATTGGACCCCAAAAGTTGTTGTACAATTTGTCCTGAGTACGCCGATACCCCATATGTGGGGGTAAACCACTGTTTGGGCGCATGTCAGAACTTGGAAGGGAAGGAGCGCCGTTTGACTTTTCAATGCAAAATTAACAGGAATTGAGATGGGACGCCATGTTGCGTTTGGAGAGCCACTGATGTGCCTAAACATTGAAACCCCCCACAAGTGACACCATTTTGGAAAGTAGACCCCCTAAGGAACTTATCTAGATGTGTGCTGAGCTCTTTGACCCACCAAGTGCTTCACAGAAGTTTATAATACAGAGCCATAAAAATAAAAATTATTTTTCTCCCACAAAAATTATTTTTTAGCCCCCAGTTTTGTATTTTCCCAAGGGTAACAGGAGAAACTGGACCGCAAAAGTTGTTGTCCAATTTGTCCTGAGTATGCTGATAACCCATATCTGGGGGGAACCACCGTTTGGGTGCATGGCAGAGCTCGGAAGGGAAGGAGGGCCATTTGGAATGCAGACTTAGATGGAATGGTCTGCAGGCATCACATTGCGTTTGCAGAACCCCTAATATACCTAAACAGTAGAAATCCCCCACAAGTGACTCCATATTGGAAATTAGACCCCCCAAGGAACTTATCTAGATGTGTTGTGAGAACTTTGAACCCCCAAGTGTTTCACTACAGTTTATAACGCAGAGCCGTGAAAATAAAAAATCATTTTTTCCCACAAAAATGTTTTTTTAGCCCCCCAAATTTTTATTTTTCCAAGGATAGCAAGAGAAATTGGACCTCAAAAGTTGTTGTCTAATTTGTCCTGAGTACGCCGATACCCCATATGTTGGGGTAAACCCCTGTTTGGGCGTATGGGAGAGCTCAGAAGGGAAGGAGCACTGTTTTACTTTTTCAACGTAGAATTGGCTAGAATTGAGATCGGACGCCATGTCACGTTTGGAGAGCCGCTGATGTGCCTAAACAGTGGAAACCCCCCAATTATAACTGAAACCCTAACCCTAGCTCCAACCCTAGCCCTAACCCTAGCCCTAACACTAACCCTAACCCTAGCCCTAACCCTAACCCTAGCCCTAACCCTAGCCTTAACCCTAACCCTACCCGTAACCCTAGCCCTAACCCTAGCCCTAACCCTAGCCCTAATCATAACCCTAACCCTAGCCCTATCCCTAACCCTAACTCTAGCCCTAACCCTAACCCTAGCCCTAACCCTAATGGGAAAATGGAAATAAATACATTTTTTTATTTTATTATTTTTCCCTAACTAAGGGGGTGATGAAGGGGGGTTTGATTTACTATTTATAGCTTTTTTAGCGGATTTTTGGATTTGTGATCCAATGTTTTATTCCAGAGAAGTCCACATTTTTCTTATATGTAAATGAGCTGTTCAGGACTATGCAGACTGATCTGCATGAGCTTATTCTAAATAACAGGAGGATAATATACATGGCGCTGTGTAGCACCAGACACCACTGCAAATCCACATAAATCAACAATGCTGCAATATTTGAAAAAGACTCAAGTTGAGACGAAACACTGTAATTGCATCTGTAATCACATTCAACACTCATTGATGTAATTCCATCACTTGTACTAATAATTGTTCTCATGAGTTTCACTACTTCTCTGCAAGACTTCTAAGTGTGCAGTGAAAATTCTTCATTAGTTAAGTGGGGTATTTCTCCCGTCCACTGACACCTCGCATATTTCCCCAAGTGAGTGTACTCCAATTTGGTGAATAATCTAGTCAATGTGCCAAGGCGTGCTTACACGTGCCGCTCACTATGTGCTGAGTGGTGACTGAAGCCGCACTGGTACAACTCTATGATTGAAAGCCGGCGGCTCCCAAGAGGAATAATGTTAATTTTCTCCAAATAGCCTAAGCCACATACTGCTGGTAAGATATATATCCTGGCAGTAGTAATATCAAATGCAGGTAACATTTGGCCTCATTTGCCTCTAAAATAATATATTAGCAGGAAGGAAGCAGAGGGTGTAATGGATTGTATGCCCCATCACTCATCTCAATCACAGCAGGATGATGTAGCTGTCATAATTCCCCAGTGTGTTTGGACATAGTGAATGACAGTTCTGCTGTTCAATCTAGGACACGGGTGTGTTGAGATTTCAGTATGGTGATGGATAGCTCAGCCGTCCAATCAGATGCTGGGACATGCTGAGCTGTCAGTGTTTTGAGTGACAGTTTAGCCATCCAATCAGTGCATGCCAGGGCTTCATCCATGTGTCTCCTGTTTGGAGTAATTACCGGGCTATTTATCCAGCTCTCTACCTTAGATTACTGTCAATTGTAGCTTTGCTCAAGAGTTGTGCTCTATGCTCCTAATCTTGTATTCTGATTTTTGTTGCTTGACCTTGGATTTGCCTTTGACATTGTGTTTGCTTAGCCCTTTTGTCATGATCCACTACCTTATTGGAATTCTGACCCCGGACTGTGATCTGACTACGTCTTTTTTTCCAATCTGTAAATGACATCTATTTTTGTTCTGACCTATAGTCCCCTAACCTAGAGCACCTTTGGTGGCTAACATACAATACCAGTAAAACTTTTTGCACAGTCAGCCTTTGTTCTAAGAAGATACAGTGCTGGAGAGATTGGGAACACCATTCTAACACCAAACGATGTTACAGGCTCTGTGACTTATGATGATAGGGATACTCTCAGAGACAAATATACTTGCAGAGGCAAATATCCGAGTGGGAATCAGGTGGTAATGCAAGGAGCGCTGGCCATTTCCCACGCTGCAGCACCTGTTAGAAAAATCAGGGATAATGATAAAGATGATGATAATTCTGTGGTGGATAAAACCTGGGAATCAGACAGGGGTGACAAGGAGGTTAGGTCAGCAGAGGCGAAAGTTGCTGGCATCGGCGATACACAGCACAGGTGACTAATGTCAAAAAGATCTTCTGAGTCCAAATCAGCATTTTCTGCTGCCAGTTCTGGAGCGATGCAGCTGTTATGACTGAGCCCTAACACTCACACGTGGATGAGCAAATCAGGGGGGATATTAACTCCTTCATGACCCCAGCTTTTTTCTGTTTTGCGTTTTCGTTTTTAGCTCTCCTCCTTCCCAGAGCCATAACTTTTTTATTTTTATGTCAATATGGCCATGTGAGGGCTTATTGTTTGCAGGACAAGTTGTACTTTTGAACGACATCATTAGTTTTAGCATGTCATGTACTAGAAAATGGGAAAAAAATTCCAAGTGCAGTGAAATTGCAAAAAAAGTGCAATCCCACACTTGTTTTTTTTGTTTAGCTTTTTTCTGCTAGTCTCTCTAAATCCTAAAGCTGACCTGCCATTTTGATTCTCCAGGTCATTATGAATTAATAGACACCAAACATGACCAGGTTATTTTTTATCTAAGGGTATGTTTCCACGTGCAGTAAACGCTGCGTGTTTGACGCTGCAAAGAGACGCAGCGTCAAACACGCAGCGTCCAGATGTTACAGCATAGTGGAGGGGATTGAATGAAATCCCGTCTCCACTATGCGTGGTAACACGCACGCGGCGGCCCTGCGACTCCGGACATGCGCTGCATGTTTTAAGATCGCAGCATGTCCGTATACCTTGCGGCGACGCTGCGTCACCGCAAGGTATAACACAGGGCCCTATGGTGGGGCGCGATGATCCCCGATGTGTGCTATGAACAAATCCGGCATCATCGCGTCCCAGAAAGGGGGTGGAGCTTAGCGCAGAGCGGGTTTGCCGCTCCGACGAAACCACCGGCCATCCTGATCGTAGACACATACCCTGACTAGTAAAAAAAAATTACAAACTTTGCTAAAAAAAAAAAAAGGGGCAATTTTCTGAAACCAGTAGCGTCTCTATTTTTCGTGATCTCAGGTTGGGTGAGGGCCTATTTTGTGCATGCCGATCTGACATTTTTAATGATACCATTTTGGTGCAGATACGTTCTTTTGATCGCCCGTTATTGCATTTTAATACAATGTCACGGTGACCAAAAAAACATAATTCTGGTGTTTCGAATTTTTTTTCTCGCTACGCCATTTAGCGATCAGGTTAATCCTTTTTTTATTGATAGATTGGGTGATTCTGAACTTGGCAATACCAAATATGTGTAGGTTTGAATTTTTTTTATTGTTTTATTTTGAATGGGGTGAAAGGGGGGTGACTTGAATTTTTATAGTCTTTTATTTTTTCATATTTTTAAAACATTTTTTTTAACTTTTGCCATGCTTCAATAGCCTCCATGGGAGGCTAAAAGTTGGCATAGCCTGATCGGCTCTGCTACATAGGAGCGATGCTCAGATCACTCCTATGTAGTAGATTTACTGCATTGCTATGAGCGCCAACCACAGGGTGGCGCTCACAGCAATCCGGCATCAACAACCATAGAGGTCTTCAATAGACCTCTCGTTGTCATGCCGATGCATCGCTGACCACTGATCACGTGACGGGGTCAGCGATGCGCTCATTTCTGGCCCGATGGCCGGAAGCGCTAGTTAAATGCCGCTATCAGCGTTTGACAGCGGCATTTAACTAGTTAATAGCGGCGGGTGGATTGCGATTCCACGCGCCGCTATTGCGGGCACATGTCAGCTGTTCAAACCAGCTGACATGTCCCAGCTTTGATGCGGGCTCACCGCCGGAGCCCGCATCAAAGCAGGGGTTCTGACCTCGGACGTACTATTCCGTCTGAGGTCAGAAAGGGGTTAAGCCTGCACACCCCAGGTTTATATACAGACTACGCAATTCCTAAACTAACTCTGATTTGTCCATGTCTGACGCGGAGGTTGCACCCTAAAATTAAGCAACGGCACCGCCACTAAATGTCGGCTGACTTTGAGTGTCCTTAACTGCATCCTCATCTATAGACAGAGTGTAAACTAAAACCACAACAACAGAATGAAGTGCACACAGACAGAGGGTGAGACATAGGGCTAAAGAAAATGTTCATAGAGTCATATATGAAAGAAGGAAGCAAAAGAAAAGAACCCAAAAAGATCTTTGGTATACATGGAAACCCCCAGACCCTAAATGTAATAAAATGGGAAAAGAGCTGAGAAGGGGAATACACAAACAAACTGCAGGAGAAACAATAGAGAAAACTTCAGCAAGATAATTGTTCACTGGGGAGCTGAGACTCCAAACATCCATCTAACTTGGAATATAGGAACAGGAACACATGGGCTACTTGCACAGTGAACAAGTCTGTAGGATCATGTTCACACACCACCAAGAAACCTGAAGACACAAAAGAGAATAGTAAAACCAAAAACACTCAGTTTGAAAAAATTATTGCAGTAATCCGCAAGTGCTAGTAAAAGATGTAAAAAACAGGGTATTTGGTTGATACGTTTTTTGCAAAAAATGTATACTAAGCTGCTCTACCAATCAAACTGAGTGTTTTTGGTTTTACTATTCTCTTTTGTGTCTTCAGGTAACTTGGAATATAGCCTGCAAAGACTGCATGTGAAAGGAAAGTATACAGTCATGGCCAAAAGTATTGACACCCCTGCAATTCTGTCAGATAATACTCATTTTCTTCCTGACAATGATTGCAAACACAAATTGTTTGGTACTATTATCTTCACTTAATTTGTCTTGAATGAAAAAACACAAAAATAATTGTCCTAAAGCCAAATTGGATCTAATTCCACACCAAACATAAAAAAAAGGGGGTGGACAAAAGTATTCGCACTGTTCAAAAAATCATGTGATGCTTCTCTACTTTATGTAATTAACAGCACCTGTAACTTACCTGTGGCACCTAACAGGTGTTGGCAATAACAAAATCACACTTGCAGCCAGTTGACATGGATTAAAGTTGACTCAACCTCTGTCCTGTGTCCTTGTGTGTACCACATTAAGCATGGAGAAAATAAAGAAGACCAAAGAACTGTCTGAGGACTTGAGAAACCAAATTGTGAGGATGCATGAGCAATCTCAAGGCTACAAGTCCATCTCCAAAGACCTGAATGTTCCTGTGTCTACCGTGCTCAGTGTCATCAAGAAGTTTAAAGCCCATGGCACTGTGGCTAACCTCCCTAGATGTGGACGGAAAGGAAAAATTGACAAGAGATTTCAACGCAAGATTGTGGGGATGTTGGATAAAGAACCTCGACTAACATGCAAACAAGTTCAAGCTGCCCTGCAGTCCGAGGGTACAACAGTGTCAACCCGTACTATTCGTCGGCATCTGAATGAAAAGGGACTGTATGGTAGGAGACCCAGGAAGACCCTACTTCTTACCCCGAGACATAAAAAAGCCAGGCTGGAGTTTGCCAAAACTGTTGTGAATTCTGTTGTCAAGCTCCCTCCTGTGGTCATGAATGGTACTTCGGCTGGTTCTGTCCATGGGCTTTCTCTGGTGGTGATGAGTGGGGCTGCGGCTTCTGAGGTTCCTTCCACAGGTGACGAGGTTAATTCGTTAGCTGGCTGCTCTATTTAACTCCACCTAGATCATTGCTCCATGCCACCTGTCAATGTTCCAGTATTGGTCTAGTTCACTCCTGGATCGTTCTTGTGACCTGTCTTCCCAGCAGAAGCTAAGTTCCTGCTTGTTTTTCTCTGGTTTGCTATTTTTCTGTCCAGCTTGCTATTTTGATTGTTGTCTTGCTTGCTGGAAGCTCTGGGACGCAGAGGGAGCGCCTCCGCACCGTGAGTCGGTGCGGAGGGTCTTTTTGCGCCCTCTGCGTGGTCTTTTTGTAGTTTTTTTGTGCTGACCGCAAAGCTACCTTTCCTATCCTCTGTCTGTTCAGTAAGTCGGGCCTCACTTTGCTAAATCTATTTCATCTCTGTGTTTGTAATTTTCATCTTTACTCACAATCATTATATGTGGGGGGCTGCCTTTTCCTTTGGGGAATTTCTCTGAGGCAAGGTAGGCTTTATTTTTCTATCTTTAGGGCTAGCTAGTTCCTTAGGCTGTGACGAGGCGCCTAGGGAGCGTCAGGAGCGCTCCACGGCTATTTCTAGTGTGTGTGATAGGTTTAGGGATTGCGGTCAGCAGAGTTCCCACGTCTCAGAGCTCGTCCTATATTATCAGTAACTATCAGGTCATTCCGTGTGCTCTTAACCACCAAGTCCATTATTGTCCTGACCACCAGGTCATAACAGTACAGGTGGCCCAAAGTACTAATGCATCTCGATAGAGGGATAAGAGAAGCTCTGAGACCATTTTTTTTCTTTGCAGTGTGTTTTGTCTCTCTTTTCCCCTTTAACTCTGGGTGGTTCAGGATACAGGTGTAGATATGGACATTCAAGGTCTGTCCTCTTGTATGGATAATCTCACTGCAAGGGTACAAAACATTCAAGATTTTGTGGTTCAGAATCCAATGTTAGAGCCTAGGATACCTATTCCTGATTTGTTTTTTAAGGATAGATCTAAGTTTCTGAATTTCAAAAATAATTGTAAATTGTTTCTTGCTTTGAAACCTCGCTCCTCAGGTGACCCTGTTCAACAAGTGAAAATCATTATTTCTTTGTTGCGTGGTGACCGTCAAGACTGGGCATTTTCCCTTGCGCCAGGAGATTCGGCATTGCGTGATGTTGATGCGTTTTTTCTGGCGCTCAGATTGCTTTATGATGAACCTAATTCAGTGGATCAGGCAGAGAAAATCTTGCTGGCTCTGTGTCAGGGTCAGGATGAGGTAGAGATATATTGTCAGAAGTTTAGGAAGTGGTCTGTACTCACTCAGTGGAATGAATGTGCCCTGGCAGCAATTTTCAGAAAGGGTCTCTCTGAAGCCCTTAAGGATGTCATGGTGGGATTTTTCATGCCTGCTGGTCTGAATGAGTCTATGTCTTTGGCCATTCAGATCGATCGACGCTTACGTGAGCGTAAAGCTGTGCACCATTTGGCGGTATTATCTGAGCATAGACCAGAGCCTATGCAATGTGATAGGACTTTGACCAGAGCTGAACGGCAAGAACACAGACGTCGGAATGGGCTGTGTTTTTACTGTGGTGATTCCACTCATGCTATCTCCGATTGTCCTAAGCGCACTAAGTGTTTCGCTAGGTCTGCCACCATTGGTACGGTACAGTCAAAATTTCTTTTGTCCGTTACTCTGATCTGCTCTTTGTCATCCTATTCTGTTATGGCATTTGTGGATTCAGGCGCTGCCCTGAATTTGATGGACATGGAGTTTGCTAGTCGCTGTGGTTTTTTCTTGGAGCCCTTGCAGTATTCTATTCCATTGAGAGGAATTGATGCTACGCCTTTGGCCAAGAATAAGCCTCAGTACTGGACCCAATTGACCATGTGCATAGCTCCTGCACATCAGGAGGATATTCGCTTTTTGGTGTTGCATAATCTGCATGATGTGGTCGTTTTGGGGTTGCCATGGCTACAGGTCCATAATCCAGTGTTGGATTGGATATCTATGTCTGTGTCCAGCTGGGGTTGTCAGGGAGTACATGGTGATGTTCCATTTTTGTCTATTTCGTCATCCACCCCTTCTGAAGTCCCAGAGTTTTTGTCGGATTACCGAGATGTATTTGATGAGCCCAAATCCAGTGCCCTACCTCCTCATAGGGATTGCGATTGCGCTATCAATTTGATTCCTGGTAGTAAGTTTCCTAAGGGCCGACTGTTCAATTTATCTGTGCCAGAGCACGCCGCTATGCGGAGTTATGTAAAGGAATCCTTGGAGAAGGGTCATATTCGCCCGTCGTCGTCACCATTGGGAGCAGGGTTCTTTTTTGTGGCCAAGAAGGATGGTTCTTTGAGACCTTGTATTGATTACCGCCTTCTTAATAAGATCACAGTCAAATTTCAGTACCCTTTGCCGCTGCTGTCTGATTTATTTGCTCGGATTAAGGGGGCTAGTTGGTTCACCAAGATAGATCTTCGTGGTGCGTATAATCTTGTGCGTATTAAACAGGGCGATGAATGGAAAACAGCATTTAATACGCCCGAGGGCCATTTTGAGTACCTGGTTATGCCATTCGGGCTTTCCAATGCTCCATCAGTATTTCAGTCCTTTATGCATGACATCTTCCGAGAGTACCTGGATAAATTCCTGATTGTATATTTGGATGATATTTTGGTCTTCTCGGATGATTGGGAGTCTCACGTGAAGCAGGTCAGAATGGTGTTCCAGGTCCTTCGTGCGAATTCTTTGTTTGTGAAGGGGTCAAAGTGTCTCTTTGGAGTTCAGAAGGTTTCATTTTTGGGTTTCATTTTTTCCCCTTCTACTATCGAGATGGACCCTGTTAAAGTCCAGGCCATTTATGATTGGACTCAGCCGACATCTGTGAAAAGTCTGCAAAAGTTCCTGGGCTTTGCTAATTTTTATCGTCGCTTCATCAGTAATTTTTCTAGTGTTGCTAAACCGTTGACTGATTTGACCAAGAAAGGTGCTGATGTGGTCAATTGGTCTTCTGCGGCTGTGGAAGCTTTTCAGGAGTTGAAGCGTCGTTTTTCTTCTGCCCCTGTGTTGTGCCAGCCAGATGTTTCGCTTCCGTTTCAGGTCGAGGTTGATGCTTCTGAGATTGGAGCAGGGGCTGTTTTGTCGCAAAGAAGTTCTGATGGCTCGGTGATGAAACCATGTGCCTTCTTTTCTAGAAAGTTTTCGCCTGCTGAGCGCAATTATGATGTTGGCAATCGAGAGTTGTTGGCCATGAAGTGGGCATTCGAGGAGTGGCGTCATTGGCTTGAAGGAGCCAAGCATCGCGTGGTGGTCTTGACGGATCACAAGAATTTGACTTATCTCGAGTCTGCCAAACTGTTGAATCCTAGACAGGCTCGTTGGTCGCTATTTTTCTCCCGTTTTGATTTTGTGATTTCGTACCTTCCAGGCTCTAAGAATGTGAAGGCTGATGCCCTGTCAAGGAGTTTTGTGCCCGACTCTCTGGGTGTTCCTGAGCCGGCGGGTATTCTCAAAGAGGGGATAATTTTGTCTGCCATCTCCCCTGATTTGCGGCGGGTGCTGCAAAAATTTCAGGCTGATAGACCTGACCGTTGCCCAGCAGAGAAACTGTTTGTCCCTGATAAATGGACTAGTAGAGTAATCTCTGAGGTTCATTGTTCGGTGTTGGCTGGTCATCCGGGAATCTTTGGTACCAGAGATTTGGTGGCTAGATCCTTTTGGTGGCCGTCTTTGTCGCGGGATGTGCGTTCTTTTGTGCAGTCCTGTGGGACTTGTGCTCGGGCTAAGCCCTGCTGTTCTCGTGCCAGTGGGTAGCTTTTGCCCTTGCTGGTCCCGAAGAGGCCCTGGACGCATATCTCTATGGATTTTATTTCGGATCTCCCTGTCTCTCAAAAGATGTCGGTCATTTGGGTGGTTTGTGATCGCTTCTCTAAGATGGTCCATTTGGTACCCTTGTCTAAATTGCCTTCCTCCTCTGATTTGGTGCCATTGTTTTTCCAGCATGTGGTTCGTTTACATGGCATTCCGGAGAACATCGTTTCGGACAGAGGTTCCCAGTTTGTTTCGAGGTTTTGGCGAGCCTTTTGTGCTAGGATGGGCATTGATTTGTCTTTTTCCTCGGCTTTCCATCCTCAGACAAATGGCCAAACCGAACGTACTAATCAGACTTTGGAAACATATCTGAGATGCTTTGTTTCTGCTGATCAGGATGATTGGGTGTCCTTTTTGCCTTTGGCTGAGTTCGCCCTTAATAATCGGGCCAGCTCGGCTACTTTGGTTTCGCCTTTTTTCTGCAATTCTGGTTTCCATCCTCGTTTCTCTTCAGGGCAGGTTGAGTCTTCGGACTGTCCTGGTGTAGATACTGTGGTGGATAGGTTGCAGCAGATTTGGACTCATGTGGAGGACAATTTGACATTGTCCCAGGAGAAGGCTCAACGTTTCACTAACCGCCGGCGCTGTGTGGGTCCCCGACTTCGTGTTGGGGATTTGGTTTGATTGTCGTTCCGTTATGTTCCTATGAAGGTTTCCTCTCCTAAGTTTAAGCCTCGTTTCATTGGTCCGTATAAGATTTCTGAGGTTCTCAATCCTGTGTCATTTCGTTTGACCCTTCCAGCTTCTTTTGCCATCCATAATGTATTCCATAGGTCATTGTTGCGGAGATACGTGGCGCCTGTGGTTCCATCCGTTGATCCTCCTGCCCCGGTGTTGGTTGAGGGGGAGTTGGAGTATGTGGTGGAGAAGATTTTGGATTCTCGTATTTCGAGACGGAAACTCCAGTACCTGGTCAAATGGAAGGGTTATGGTCAGGAAGATAATTCCTGGGTCTTTGCCTCCGATGTTCATGCTGCCGATCTGGTTCGTGCCTTTCATTTGGCTCGTCCTGGTCGGCCTGGGGGTTCTGGTGAGGGTTCGGTGACCCCTCCTCAAGGAGGGGGTACTGTTGTGAATTCTGTTGTCAAGCTCCCTCCTGTGGTCATGAATGGTACTTCGGCTGGTTCTGTTCATGGGCTTCCTCTGGTGGTGGTGAGTGGGGCTGCGGCTTCTGAGGTTCCTTCCACAGGTGACGAGGTTAATTCGTTAGCTGGCTGCTCTATTTAACTCCACCTAGATCATTGCTCCATGCCACCTGTCAATGTTCCAGTATTGGTCTAGTTCACTCCTGGATCGTTCTTGTGACCTGTCTTCCCAGCAGAAGCTAAGTTCCTGCTTGTTTTTCTCTGGTTTGCTATTTTTCTGTCCAGCTTGCTATTTTGATTGTTGTCTTGCTTGCTGGAAGCTCTGGGACGCAGTGGGAGCGCCTCCGCACCGTGAGTCGGTGCGGAGGGTCTTTTTGCGCCCTCTGCGTGGTCTTTTTGTAGTTTTTTGTGCTGACCGCAAAACTACCTTTCCTATCCTCTGTCTGTTCAGTAAGTCGGGCCTCACTTTGCTTAATCTATTTCATCTCTGTGTTTGTAATTTTCATCTTTACTCACAGTCATTATATGTGGGGGGCTGCCTTTTCCTTTGGGGAATTTCTCTGAGGCAAGGTAGGCTTTATTTTTCTATCTTTAGGGCTAGCTAGTTCCTTAGGCTGTGACGAGGCGCCTAGGGAGCGTCAGGAGCGCTCCACGGCTATTTCTAGTGTGTGTGATAGGTTTAGGGATTGCGGTCAGCAGAGTTCCCACGTCTCAGAGCTCGTCCTATATTATCAGTAACTATCAGGTCATTCCGTGTGCTCTTAACCACCAAGTCCATTATTGTCCTGACCACCAGGTCATAACACAAAATTTACCTGAAAAACCGTTTTGTAAGAATGTTCTCTGGTCAGATGAGGCAAAAGTAGAGCTTTTTGGGCAAAGGCATCAACATAGAGTTTACAGGAGAAAAAAAGAGGCATTCAAAGAAGAGAACACGGTCCCTACAGTCAAACATGGCAGAGGTTCCCTGATGTTTTGCGGTTGCTTTGCTGCCTCTGTCACTAGACTGCTTGACCGTGTGCATGGCATTATGAAGTCTGAAGACTACCAACAAATTTTGCAGCATAATGTAGGGCCCAGTGTGAGAAAGCTGGGTCTCCCTCAGAGGTTATGGGTCTTCCAGCAGGACAATGACCCAAAACACACTTCAAAAAGCACTAGAAAATGGTTTGAGAGAAAGCACTGGAGACTTCTATGGTGGCCAGCAATGAGTCCAGACCTGAATCCCATAGAACACCTGTGGAGAGATCTAAAAATGTCAGTTTGGTGAAGGCACCCTTCAAATATCAGGGACCTGGAGCAGTTTGCCAAAGAAGAATGATCTAAAATTCCAGCAGAGCATTGTAGGAAACTCATTGATGGTTACCGGAAGCGGTTGGTCGCAGTTATTTTGGCTAAAGGTTGTGCAACCAAGTATTAGGCTGAGGGTGCCAATACTTTTGTCTGGCCCATTTTTGGAGTTTTGTATGAAATGATCAATGTTTTGCTTTTTGTTTCATTCTCTTTTGTGTTTTTTCATTTAAGACAAATTAAATTAAGATAATAATAACAAATAATTTGCGTTTGCAATCATTTTCAGGAAGAAAATGAGTATTATCTGACAGAATTGCAGGGGTGTCAATAATGCAATCTATTCAAGCCATATTTACATTTCAAAAACCAAATGTCACTTCTTCCCTTCCAAGCCCTGCCGTGTGTCCAAACAGATACATGTGGGGTATGGACACACTCAGAAGAAAGTGGGTAACAAGATATGTGATCCAATTTTTGTGTTTCCTTTTTCAAAAGTGAAAAATTTGTGAAAAAAGTGAAAAAGCAACATTTATGTGAAAAAAAATGAAATTTTCAATATGACAACCTATTGTTATCAAATTATGTATAGCACCTATGGGTTCAAAATGCTCACTATACCTCTGGATAAAATCCTTGATGTGTGTAGTTTCCAAAATTGGGTCACTTGGGGAATTCTGCTGTTTAGGCACATTAGGAGCCATGTAAATATGACATGGTGCTTAAAATCTATTTCAGGCAAATTTGTGTTCCAAATTTCAAATCACACTCTTTCCCTTCTGAACCCTGCCGTTTGTCAAAAAAGAGATTTATGGCCACATGTGGTGTATCACCACCCTAAGAAGAAACTGGGTGACAAATTTTAAGATCCATTTTCTCATGCTATTCCTTGTTAAAGTGTAAAAAAATAGGGATAAAGCAACATTTTATAGGAAAAATTACATTTTATTTTTTCCATTCCACTTTGCATTAACTCCGGTAAAGCACCTGAAAGGTTAAAAAAAATTCTGAGGGTATGTTCACACGTTCCTGATTTCCATCCTTTTTTTCTGCACTAAAAACCGCAGCTCTTGGCAGAAAACGCAGGTCCTTTTGTTGGTGCGTTTTTGGTGCGTTTTTTGATGCGTTTTTTGATGCGTTTTTTAGTGCGTTTTTTAGTGCAGTTTTCTATGCAGAGTCTCTGTGTGTTTTCTAGGAAGTTTAGGGTTAATGGCTGAAAATACCCTAACCCTAACCCTAACCCTAACCCTACCCCTACCCCTAACCCTAACCCTACCCCTAACCCTAACCCTATTCTAACCTTAGTGGGGAAAAAAAAAATATTTACTTTTTTATTGTCCCTACCTATGGGGGTGACAAAAGGGGGGGGGGTCACACTGCAGCGGTTCTGCACCACAAACCGCAGTAAAACCCGCAGATATTTTTTTCATCTGCGGGTTTCACTGCGGGTTTGACCTCACAATGGAGGTCTATGGGTGCAGAACCGCTGCAGTTTCACAAAAAGAAGTGACATGGTACTTCTTTTTTACCGCAGCAATTCAGTGCGTTTTTTTTTTAGAATTTCAGGATCATGTGCACAGTGGTTCCTGTTTTCCATAGGGTACAGTGTAATGTACCCTGCATGGAAAACAGCTGCGGAACCGCAGCGGCAAAACCGCTGCGGTTCCGCAGTAAAAAAAGCACTGTGTGAACATGGCCTGACAGTAGTTTTGAAATATTTGAGGGATCCAGTTTTTAAGAAGGTATCATTTTTGTGGAATTACCAGTATATAGGCCCCTCAAAGTCTATTTAAATCTGAATGAGGAAAATGAGAAATTACTACTCAACTTCTAACATCCTAACAAAAATAAAATGACATTTGAAAAATGATTTATTAATTATTTTGTATACTATGACTAACTGGTTTAAGGACATACAAATTTAAAGTTTGAAAATGGCACATTTTTCTAAATTTCGCTCAAATTCTGATATTTTCACAAATAAATTCAAAACAATGTGTCATGAGAAAACAATCCCAGAATCACTGGGATACGTTTAAGAATTCCAGAATTATTACTACAAAAAAAATTTGGTCTGGTCATTAAAGTCAAAATAGGCTCGGTCACTAAGGGGTTAAAAATATTTATGGACCCAAACTCCATAGCATCATACAAGGCTGTTTAGTTCCAGTCAAGAGATTTGCATCTAATCTGGGTATCACGGTATATACAGGTCCTTCTCAAAAAATTAGCATATAGTGTTAAATTTCATTATTTACCATAATGTAATGATTACAATTAAACTTTCATATATTATAGATTCATTATCCACCAACTGAAATTTGTCAGGTCTTTTATTGTTTTAATACTGATGATTTTGGCATACAACTCCTGATAACCCAAAAAACCTGTCTCAATAAATTAGCATATCAAGAAAAGGTTCTCTAAACGACCTATTACCCTAATCTTCTGAATCAACTAATTAACTCTAAACACATGCAAAAGATACCTGAGGCTTTTATAAACTCCCTGCCTGGTTCATTACTCAAAACCCCCATCATGGGTAAGACTAGCGACCTGACAGATGTCAAGAAGGCCATCATTGACACCCTCAAGCAAGAGGGTAAGACCCAGAAAGAAATTTCTCAACAAATAGGCTGTTCCCAGAGTGCTGTATCAAGGCACCTCAATGGTAAGTCTGTTGGAAGGAAACAATGTGGCAGAAAACGCTGTACAACGAGAAGAGGAGACCGGACCCTGAGGAAGATTGTGGAGAAGGACCGATTCCAGACCTTGGGGAACCTGAGGAAGCAGTGGACTGAGTCTGGTGTGGAAACATCCAGAGCCACCGTGCACAGGCGTGTGCAGGAAATGGGCTACAGGTGCCGCATTCCCCAGGTAAAGCCACTTTTGAACCATAAACAGCGGCAGAGGCGCCTGACCTGGGCTACAGAGAAGCAGCACTGGACTGTTACTAAGTGGTCAGAAGTACTTTTTTCTGATGAAAGCAAATTTTGCATGTCATTCGGAAATCAAGGTGCCAGAGTCTGGAGGAAGACTGGGGAGAAGGAAATGCCAAAATGCCTGAAGTCCAGTGTCAAGTACCCACAGTCAGTGATGGTGTGGGGTGCCATGTCAGCTGCTGGTGTTGGTCCACTGTGTTTCATCAAGGGCAGGGTCAATGCAGCTAGCTATCAGGAGATTTTGGAGCACTTCATGCTTCCATCGGCTGAAATGCTTTATGGAGATGAAGATTTCATTTTTCAGCACGAACTGGCACCTGCTCACAGTGCCAAAACCACTGGTAAATGGTTTACTGACCATGGTATTACTGTGCTCAATTGGCCTGCCAACTCTCCTGACCTGAACCCCATAGAGAATCTGTGGGATATTGTGAAGAGAAAGTTGAGAGACGCAAGACCCAGCACTCTGGATGAGCTTAAGGCCGCTATTGAAGCATCCTGGGCCTCCATAACATCTCAGCAGTGTCACAGGCTGATTGCCTCCATGCCACGCCGCATTGAAGCAGTCATTTCTGCCAAAGGATTCCCGACCAAGTATTGAGTGCATAACTGAACATTATTATTTGATGGTTTTTTTGTTTGTTATTAAAAAACACTTTTATTTGATTGGATGGGTGAAATATGCTAATTTATTGAGACAGGTTTTTTGGGTTATCAGGAGTTGTATGCCAAAATCATCAGTATTAAAACAATAAAAGACCTGACAAATTTCAGTTGGTGGATAATGAATCTATAATATATGAAAGTTTAATTGTAATCATTACATTATGGTAAATAATGAAATTTAACACTATATGCTAATTTTTTGAGAAGGACCTGTACTGAGACTCTGAATGTAAGAAGTAGATAAAAGTAGCAAAAATGTAAAAAAAAACGGTTTTATTATTAAAAAAATTAAACACTCTTACAAAAATTTTTTCTCAAAAGTGGTGAAAAAAAATCAAAAGTATCTCAAAATGGTAAGCAACAAAATGCAGCTCACTACTAAAAAAAACAAGCCCTCACAGAGATAAGTAAAAATAGTATGGGTGTCAGAATAAAATGAGGACAAAAACAAAAAAAAATAGATTTTGTTTAAAAAAAAATTGGTTTTCTTGTGTAAATAAAGTAAAAGAAAACAAAAATTAAAAAAATACATTCGGTATTTTCATTATCTTATTAACCATTAGAATAGAGTGAACATGTCAATTATGCAGAACAATGAGTTGTGTATAAGCAATAAATAAATCAAGGATTAATGAATTGTGTCCATTTCACCTACCAAAAATTATAATTAAAAAGTGATTAAAAAGTCGTATTAACCACAATATCGTAAAATAGAGCTTCTCATGCAACAAATAAGCCCTTATACAGAAAAATGTAAAACGCTGGGCTCAGGGCCGCCATCAGGGCATTACAGGCATCACTGCCGTATGGGGCCCGGTGATGAGGAGCAAAAAGGGGGGCCCGAGCGAGCACGCTGGCAGCCAGTCCGGTCCGCGCTCTGCTCGGCCCCCCCTGACATTTTTATTCAGGCTGCGGCTGCAGTGCCACTGTGCTGTGCCTGCTGTCTCTAAATGAGCCTTGTACCTTTAAGGCGGCCGGGCCCGCGGTGATTCATGGGCCCGCCCGCCGCAAGTTAGTGACGTCACACGCTGCCCTGCTCCACTTCCTCATTCCGGGACCAGAGCAGAGCAGCGTGCGGCGGCACACCACGTGGACGGCGGAGGCCGAGGGAGCAGAGAAGAGGCAGCGGGGGACCACCGGACGACGAGGGACCCAGCGGAGGAGAAGAGGCAGGCGGCAGCGGGGGACCGGTCACCGGCAGAGGAGAAGAGGGCAGAGGCAAGCGCCGGCGGCAGCGGGGCCCGGGGGACCGGCAGAGCAGAGGAGAAGAGGCAAGCGCCGGCGGCAGCGGGGCCCGGGGGACCGGCAGAGCAGAGGAGAAGAGGCAAGCGCCGGCGGCAGCGGGGCCCGGGGGACCTGTCAGTGGGGCAGAAATGCTGGACACAGTGGGGCAGAAATGCTGGACTCAGTGGGGCAGAAATGCTGGACTCAGTGGGGCAGAAATGCTGGACACAGTGGGGCAGAAATGCTGGACACAGTGGGGCAGAAATGCTGGACACAGTGGGGCAGAAATGCTGGACACAGTGGGGCAGAAATGCTGGACACAGTGGGGCAGAAATGCTGGACTCAGTGGGGCAGAAATGCTGGACACAGTGGGGCAGAAATGCTGGACTCAGTGGGGCAGAAATGCTGGACACAGTGGGGCAGAAATGCTGGACACAGTGGGGCAGAAATGCTGGACACAGTGGGGCAGAAATGCTGGACACAGTGGGGCAGAAATGCTGGACACAGTGGGGCAGAAATGCTGGACACAGTGGGGCAGAAATGCTGGACTCAGTGGGGCAGAAATGCTGGACTCAGTGGGGCAGAAATGCTGGACACAGTGGGGCAGAAATGCTGGACACAGTGGGGCAGAAATGCTGGATACAGTGGGGCAGAAATGCTGGACACAGTGGGGCAGAAATGCTGGACACAGTGGGGCAGAAATGCTGGACTCAGTGGGGCAGAAATGCTGGACTCAGTGGGGCAGAAATGCTGGACACAGTGGGGCAGAAATGCTGGACACAGTGGGGCAGAAATGCTGGACTCAGTGGGGCAGAAATGCTGGACACAGTGGGGCAGAAATGCTGGACTCAGTGGGGCAGAAATGCTGGACACAATGGGGCAGAAATGCTGGACACAGTGGGGCAGAAATGCTGGACACAGTGGGGCAGAAATGCTGGACACAGTGGGGCAGAAATGCTGGACACAGTGGGGCAGAAATGCTGGACTCAGTGGGGCAGAAATGCTGGACACAGTGGGGCAGAAATGCTGGACTCAGTGGGGCAGAAATGCTGGACACAATGGGGCAGAAATGCTGGACACAGTGGGGCAGAAATGCTGGACACAGTGGGGCAGAAATGCTGGACTCAGTGGGGCAGAAATGCTGGACACAGTGGGGCAGAAATGCTGGACTCAGTGGGGCAGAAATGCTGGACACAATGGGGCAGAAATGCTGGACACAGTGGGGCAGAAATGCTGGACACAGTGGGGCAGAAATGCTGGACACAGTGGGGCAGAAATGCTGGACACAGTGGGGCAGAAATGCTGGACACAGTGGGGCAGAAATGCTGGACTCAGTGGGGCAGAAATGCTGGACACAGTGGGGCAGAAATGCTGGACTCAGTGGGGCAGAAATGCTGGACACAGTGGGGCAGAAATGCTGGACACAGTGGGGCAGAAATGCTGGACACAGTGGGGCAGAAATGCTGGACACAGTGGGGCAGAAATGCTGGACACAGTGGGGCAGAAATGCTGGACACAGTGACAGGGGCAGAATGCTGGACACAGGGGCAGACTGTGAGACCCGGGGGCAGAATGCTGGACATTGGGGCAGAATGCTGGAAATTGGGGCAGAATGCAAGACACGGGGCAGAATGGAGATACAGGGCATGATTCGAGACACGGGGCAGGATGAAAGACATGGGGGCATGACTGGAGACAGATGGGGGAGGATTGGAGACAGATGGGGCAGAATGGAGACTCAGTGGGGCAGAAATGCTGGACTCAGTGGGGCAGAAATGCTGGACACAGTGGGGCAGAAATGCTGGACACAGTGGGGCAGAAATGCTGGACACAGTGGGGCAGAAATGCTGGACACAGTGGGGCAGAAATGCTGGACACAGTGGGGCAGAAATGCTGGACTCAGTGGGGCAGAAATGCTGGACACAGTGGGGCAGAAATGCTGGACTCAGTGGGGCAGAAATGCTGGACACAGTGGGGCAGAAATGCTGGACACAGTGGGGCAGAAATGCTGGACACAGTGGGGCAGAAATGCTGGACACAGTGGGGCAGAAATGCTGGACACAGTGGGGCAGAAATGCTGGACACAGTGGGGCAGAAATGCTGGACACAGTGGGGCAGAAATGCTGGACACAGTGACAGGGGCAGAATGCTGGACACAGTGACAGGGGCAGAATGCTGGACACAGGGGCAGACTGTGAGACCCGGGGGCAGAATGCTGGACATTGGGGCAGAATGCTGGAAATTGGGGCAGAATGCGAGACACGGGGCAGAATGGAGATACAGGGCATGATTGGAGACACGGGGCAGGATGAAAGACATGGGGGCATGACTGGAGACAGATGGGGGAGGATTGGAGACAGATGGGGCAGAATGGAGACACGGGGCATGATTGGAGACAAGTGGCTGGATTTCAGACATGGGGGCATGGTTGGAGACATAGGGGGCAGAATGGAGACATGGGGCATGATTGGAGACAGATCGTGCAGGATCATGTGGCAGGATGGATATGATGCAGAAAGATGGGGCAGGATGGAGAGATCACATGGGGCGATCATATGGGGCAGGATGGGGAGATCATATGGGGCAGGATGGGGAGATCATATGGGGCAGAATGGATACTCATGAGGGCAGGATGGGAGAACATGTGGCTGACGCCAGGAATGAGACACACGGTGGCCAGGCTGGGGGATATTATTACCATAGGGGCTAATTTAGGGATATTATTACTGCAGTGATGTATTTATTTTATTTTTTGAGGACACGGTTTTAAATGGGGGGGCGGTCCTGTTACTGTGTAGAGTGACACTATGTCGCCTCTTTTTCTTCATGTGGTGTAGTGTAGAAGGTGGGAAAAATTAAGTAATGTATTCTACAAGCGGAGCTCGAGATAACTGTGTTATTTCCTGCAGAGAGAAGTCCTGGCTGGATTAAATGATGGCGGTCTGTGCTGGATGAAAGATGAAGGACTTCACCTAGAGACGTCACTGGTGAGTCAGTGTGTTACCTATACACTGACACTATACACTGTATACTGTATACAGAGCTCCTGTGTATAATTTCACTAGTGATCACTGTATTATCTGTACACAGACACTGCATACTAAGTACAGATCTCCTGTGTATAATGGCACTTATGGTGATAGTATGGTGCTTTTTTTAAATTACTGATCAGAATTGTAGTATTCAGTCACTATGTGGTGGTAATATGTGGTCTGGACATGGTGTTGCGGTATTTGTTCCTTGTATGTGATATTATTCGATCACTGTGGTGGTAATATGTCATCTGGTCATGGTGTAGCGGTATTTGTTCCTTGTATGTGATATTATTCGATCACTGTGGTGGTAATATGTCATCTGGTCATGGTGTTGCGGTATTTGTTCCTTGTATGTGATATTATCCGATCACTGTGGTGGTAATATATCATCTGGTCATGGTGTAGCGGTATTTGTTCCTTGTATGTGATATTATTGGTCATTTTAAAAATTGAAAAATAAATAAAAATATACCTAAATTGTATTGCATATTTTAACAAATATTTAATAGGTTACAGTAGAGTAGGGCCCGGCCAAAAGTGTCTACCGTGTTATGGTGGCGGCTTAAAAAATCTTTTGGCCAAAACAAAAGCTGCTGGCTATATGTGTGATCTGGTGATGGGAACTGTTGATGTGTGATAGGTGAGAAGTGGAGTTTTTCCAAGAGAGAGCGGTGGGTCTGTGGACAGTTCGAGGGGTGGAGCGTGGAGGCGGGGCTGGGGTGGAGCCTGGGCAGAGTCTCAAGGGGGCCCCGAAAATTTTGCCAGTATGGGGCCCCGAAATTTCTAGTGGCAGCCCTGGCTGGGCTCTTGGAATACAGCAACACGAAAAAAAATTGTTTTCAGAGTACTTATTGTACAAAAGTAATAAAACACAACTAAAACTAAATCAATTTGGTAACGCCTTAAAGTTAACACTTTTGTCCGGATTCATCATTACATTTTCACAAGTTTTTTGGTGTCAATACCTCTCTATTACTTTTTGACTTGTGTCAAATTCATCAACAATTTGTACCCTTTTTAAGTTAGTATGTATTTTACTTTAACATCCATATGGCTTTTCAAAATGCTATAGATCGAAACATCATATGTGACTTTTTACAAAATACAAAGGTATTCAAATTCACCCCTGAAGTGATTTCATGCATGCCAGTTATTTTTTAAGTAATTTTGTGCCTCCTCAAAATGGACGACTGTTTGCTGTAAAATGTTGCAAGATGGATCAAAGAAAAGAAATAGCATTTTTGATCTTTGTGCACCATTTTGAAGAACTTGGTGCAAAAATATCAAGGAAAACCACAGGAAAAAATGACTTAAAAAATGCATTTTTTACAGAATAGTACAACATTTCAAATATAAAAAATGGCATAAGTATTTTTTTTTATTCCTTATCATAAAAAGTTAAAGAAGTCTCAGCAAATTAATTCCCCAATACCTCCTAAGTGTGTATATAATGAAGAATAAGTGTATTGAAATAATTATTGATCACCAGTGGCCACTCTGGTCCTCTTCTGGCCCACATGATCTGAACTCAGGTGTTTTCTTAATGTAAGTCTATAAAGCATTGTTTTGACTTTACATAGTAACATAGTTAGTAAGGCCGAAAAAAGACATTTGTCCATCCAGTTCAGCCTATATTCCATCATAATAAATCCCCAGATCTACGTCCTTCTACAGAACCTAATTGTATGATACAATATTGTTCTGCTCCAGGAAGACATCCAGGCCTCTCTTGAACCCCTCGACTGAGTTCGCCATCACCACCTCCTCAGGCAAGCAATTCCAGATTCTCACTGCCCTAACAGTAAAGAATCCTCTTCTATGTTGGTGGAAAAACCTTCTCTCCTCCAGACGCAAAGAATGCCCCCTTGTGCCCGTCACCTTCCTTGGTATAAACAGATCCTCAGCGAGATATTTGTATTGTCCCCTTATATACTTATACATGGTTATTAGATCGCCCCTCAGTCGTCTTTTTTCCAGACTAAATAATCCTAATTTCGCTAATCTATCTGGGTATTGTAGTTCTCCCATCCCCTTTATTAATTTTGTTGCCCTCCTTTGTACTCTCTCTAGTTCCATTATATCCTTCCTGAGCACCGGTGCCCAAAACTGGACACAGTACTCCATGTGCGTCTAACTAGGGATTTGTACAGAGGCAGTATAATGCTCTCATCATGTGTATCCAGACCTCTTTTAATGCACCCCATGATCCTGTTTGCCTTGGCAGCTGCTGCCTGGCACTGGCTGCTCCAGGTAAGTTTATCATTAACTAGGATCCCCAAGTCCTTCTCCCTGTCAGATTTACCCAGTGGTTTCCCGTTCAGTGTGTAATGGTGACATTGATTCCTTCTTCCCATGTGTATAACCTTACATTTATCATTGTTAAACCTCATCTGCCACCTTTCAGCCCAAGTTTCCAACTTATCCAGATCCATCTGTAGCAGAATACTATCTTCTATTGTATTAACTGCTTTACATAGTTTTGTATCATCTGCAAATATCGATATTTTACTGTGTAAACCTTCTACCAGATCATTAATGAATATGTTGAAGAGAACAGGTCCCAATACTGACCCCTGCGGTACCCCACTGGTCACAGCGACCCAGTTAGAGACTATACCATTTATAACCACCCTCTGCTTTCTATCGCTAAGCCAGTTACTAACCCATTTACACACAATTTCCCCCAGACCAAGCATTCTCATTTTGTGTACCAACCTCTTGTGCGGCACGGTATCAAACGCTTTGAAAAAATCGAGATATACCACGTCCAATGACTCACCGTGGTCCAGCCTATAGCTTACCTCTTCATAAAAACTGATTAGATTGGTTTGACAGGAGCGATTTCTCATAAACCCATACTGATATGGAGTTAAACAGTTATTCTCATTGAGATAATCCAGAATAACATCCCTCAGAAACCCTTCAAATATTTTACCAACAATAGAGGTTAGACTTACTGGCCTATAATTTCCAGGTTCACTTTTAGAGCCCTTTTTGAATATTGGCACCACATTTGCTATGCGCCAATCCTGCGGAACAGACCCTGTCGCTATAGAGTCCCTAAAAATAAGAAATAATGGTTTATCTATTACATTACTTAGTTCTCTTAGTACTCGTGGGTGTATGCCATCCGGACCCGGAGATTTATCTATTTTAATCTTATTTAGCCAGTTTCGCACCTCTTCTTGGGTTAGATTGGTGACCCTTAATATAGGGTTTTCATTGTTTCTTGGGATTTCACCTAGCATTTCATTTTCCACCGTGAATACCGTGGAGAAGAAGGTGTTTAATATGTTAGCTTTTTCCTCGTCATCTACAACCATTCTTTCCTCACTATTTTTTAAGGGGCCTACATTTTCAGTTTTTATTCTTTTACTATTGATATAGTTGAAGAACAGTTTGGGATTAGTTTTACTCTCCTTAGCAATGTGCTTCTCTGTTTCCTTTTTGGCAGCTTTAATTAGTTTTTTAGATAAAGTATTTTTCTCCCTATAGTTTTTTAGAGCTTCAATGGTGCCATCCTGCTTTAGTAGTGCAAATGCTTTCTTTTTACTGTTAATTGCCTGTCTTACTTCTTTGTTTAGCCACATTGGGTTTTTCCTATTTCTAGTCCTTTTATTCCCACAAGGTATAAACCGCTTACAGTGCCTATTTAGGATGTTCTTAAACATTTCCCATTTATTATCTGTATTCTTATTTCTGAGGATATTGTCCCAGTCTACCAGATTAAGGGCATCTCTAAGCTGGTCAAACTTTGCCTTCCTAAAGTTCAGTGTTTTTGTGACTCCCTGACAAGTCCCCCTAGTGAAAGACAGGTGAAACTGTACAATATTGTGGTCGCTATTTCCTAGATGCCCAACCACCTGCAGATTTGTTATTCTGTCAGGTCTATTAGATAGTATTAGGTCTAAAAGTGCTGCTCCTCTGGTTGGATTCTGCACCAATTGTGAAAGATAATTTTTCTTGGTAATTAGCAGAAACCTGTTGCCTTTATGGGTTTCACAGGTTTCTGTTTCCCAGTTAATATCCGGGTAGTTAAAGTCCCCCATAACCAGGACCTCATTATGGGTTGCAGCTTCATCTATCTGCTTTAGAAGTAGACTTTCCATGGTTTCTGTTATATTTGGGGGTTTGTAACAGACCCCAATGAGAATTTTGTTACCATTTTTCCCTCCATGAATTTCGACCCATATGGACTCGACATCCTCATTTCCTTCGCTAATATCCTCCCTTAAAGTGGACTTTAGACAAGACTTTACATAGAGACAAACCCCTCCTCCTCTCCGATTTTTACGATCCTTTCTAAACAGACTGTAACCCTGTAAGTTAACTGCCCAGTCATAGCTTTCATCTAACCATGTCTCGGTTATTCCCACTATGTCAAAGTTACCTGTAGATATTTCTGCTTCTAGTTCTTCCATCTTGTTTGTCAGGCTTCTGGCGTTTGCGAGCATGCGGTTTAGAGGATTTTGTTTTGTTCCAATCTCCTCGCTGTGGATTGTTTTAGAAATGTTCTTACCTCCCTTCTGAGCATGTTTTCCTGGATCTTCTTTGTTCAAGTCTAATGTTTTTCTTCCCGTCCCCTCTTCTTCTAGTTTAACGCCCTCCTGATGAGTGTAGCGAGTCTTCTGGCGAATGTGTGTTTCCCAGGTTTGTTGAGGTGTAGTCCGTCTCTGGCGAGGAGTCCATCGTACAAGTAATTCACACCGTGGTCCAGGAATCCGAATCCTTGTTGTCTGCACCATCGTCTTAGCCAGTTGTTTGCATCAAGGATCCTGTTCCATCTCCTGGTGCCATGCCCGTCTACTGGAAGGATAGAAGAAAAAACTACATGTGCATCCAGTTCCTTTACTTTCTTCCCCAACTCTTCAAAGTCTTTGCAGATTGTCGGTAGGTCCTTCCTTGCCGTGTCATTGGTGCCAACATGTATCAGAAGAAATGGGTGGACGTCCTTGGAGCTGAAGAGCTTTGGTATCCTATCGGTCACATCCTTGATCATCGCACCTGGAAGGCAGCATACTTCTCTTGCAGTTATGTCCGGTCTGCAGATGGCTGCTTCTGTGCCTCTCAGTAGTGAGTCTCCCACCACCACCACTCTTCGTTGCTTCTTGGCTGTACTTTTTGCTGTCACTTGTTGCTGTGTGCCCTTTTCTTTTTTGCTTGCTGGTATTGCTTCATCCTTAGGTGTGCCATCTTCATCCTCTACAAAGATTTGATATCGGTTCTTCAGTTGTGTGGTTGGTGATTTCTCCATGGTCTTCTTGCTTCTTTTGGTCACATGCTTCCACTCATCTGCTTTTGGAGGTTCTCTGACACTTTTTTCACCTTCTGTGACCAGTAGAGATGCTTCTGTTCTGTCTAGAAAGTCTTCATTCTCTTTGATGAGTTTCAAAGTTGCTATTCTTTCTTCTAGACCCCGCACCTTTTCTTCTAAAAGGGCCACTAGTCTACACTTCTGACAGGTGAAATTTAATTCTTCTTCTGGTCGATCTGTGAACATGTAGCACATGCTGCAGCTCACCATGTAGGTTGTCACATCTGCCATGTTGCTCCTAGATCCTGCTGACTTGCTGTGTGTTTTCCTTCTTGTGTAATCTACTCAGCCAAGCTCTCTTGCAATAATGTCCTACAGGCAAAAATTCGCGCGCCGTAAGGCTTATATATACAGTATATACAGTACAGACCAAAAGTTTGGACACACCTTCTCATTTAAAGATTTTTCTGTATTTTGATGACTATATGAAAATTGTAAATTCACACTGAAGGCATCAAAACTATGAATTAACACATGTAGAATTATATACTTAACAAAACCCCATTTATAAGGCAAGAAATTCCACTTATTAAACCTGACAGGGCACACCTGTGAAGTGAAAACCATTCCCAGTGACTACCTCTTGAAGCTCTTCAAGAGAATGCCAAGAGTGTGCAAAGCAGTCATCAAAGCAAAAGGTGGCTACTTTGAAGAACCTAGAATATAAGACACATTTTCAGTTGTTTCACACTTTTTTGTTAAGTATATATTTCCACATGTGTCAATTCATACTTTTGATTCCTTCAGTGTGAGTTTACAATTTTCATAGTCATGAAAATACAGAAAAATTGTTAAATGAGAAGGTGTATCCAAACTTTAGATCTGTACTATATATATATATATATATATATATATAATCTACTATATAATTGTCTAAGGGTCACTTCTCTCTGTCACGGATATTCATTGGTCACGGCCTCTGTCTGTCATGGAAATCCAAGTCGCTGATTGGTCGTGGCAAAATGCCCATGACCATTGCCACGACCATTCAGCGATGGGCGCAGTCCGGCGGCACCATGGCCGCTCCATCCTCCCCGCAGTCAGTGCCCGCTCCATACTCCCCTCCAGTCAGCGCTCACACAGGGTTAATGGCAGCACTAATGGCTAATGGCAGCACTAACGGACTGCGTTATGCCGTGGTGTAACGCACTCCATTAACGCTGCTATTAACCCTGTGTGACCAACTTTTTTACTATTGATGCTGCCTATGCAAGATCGCTACATCATCATCTTGCGAGACAGCAATGCACTCTTGGGACCGGAGTGCGCGAGGAGCGTTGGTAAACTGACTACGTGACTGGGCAATATACTACGTGGTTGGGCAATATACTACGTGGGCTGTGCAATATACTATGTGGACATGCATATTCTAGAATACCCGATGCGTTAGAATCGGGCCACTATCTAGTATATATATATATGTGTATGTATATATATATATATATATATATATATGCACTGTATTGTTGATTATGAGGTATTTGTGGTTAAAACATATCTTTTACAATATTGATAATTTGTTTTGTGAATTACACGCTCCATGTTTCCTTGTTTTAATGCTAGTTAGGAGCTCCATAGAGCTATAGCCTGTATCAGTTGCAGTGGACAGTTTGGGGACTGTTTTCTTAGAATATGTTTTCTGTGCCTGAGATTTTTTATTTTATCACTTCCCTCAGTGTCTATCCCCCTCCTGAAACAGTGTGCCATCAAGTGGTGGTACTGCAGTTTCTTACTACCAACGACCTGGATCCATGGTGATAAATGTTGTGGAAGAGGTGAGTGCAGCGCCGGCATTCTGCTTCTATTTCAGCCACCGTATATTCAAACTGTGAAGCAAGATGTAGTCAGGGTGCAGAGACAGAAGCAGTGAGTTACAGCAGCAACACCCCAAACCTTCTAGCACCACCCTCAAATGAATCGTCATCAGGGTGGGCATTGATAGAAGCATTGAGTGACACCAGCACCGATCAACAGATTCTAGCATCACCTTCAAATGAATAGTCTTCAAGGGGCGGCGTTTTAGAGAAAAATACTTTAAAAGCTGTCTGGGACCGAGCCACCCTGGAGACCAGTCAGACAGGTGGTTCCCTGGTGGCTTCTTCCCACCTGCTGGCCTTGATTGACAGGTCTCTCCCTATATGCATACATAAGCAGAGACCTGTCAATTCAGGTCTGCAAGTGGAGACAAGCATGAATAAGCTGTCAGGTTCAATTTAACATTTGCTCATTCACAAAAAATATTGGTACTTGGGTACTCAGTAGTTGTATATCTTTGGTTCATACACTTGCCTTTTCAGGGTATATCGAAAAGGATGAAACATACTACAGCAGATTGTTACTCTATTTGCTATTTTGAAAGTATGTGGAACCTTCTTTTTACTGAGAATATAAACTCCCCTGATTGCTATATTACCATTACAATGGATAGCTGCTGATGACATAGATATGGGGTATCGTGTACATCTGATTCAATTATTTCAGTTATCCCAGAACCACTTCAGTCTCCATACTGTTAATAAACTGGAAAAGACTTTAAGAACAATATTACTTGAATCAATGTGCAAAGTGATATCAAGTTAAAGAAGGCTATGCACAGAATGGGCTTTGTCTAAATTATGCAACCTATGGTTTTCTCTACATCCTGCAAGTTAGAAATGCTGGAGTGTGTTTTTTTAGATAATATTGATTCAGTAAAATAATGAGGTTTCTTCTTTCAAATACGTACTAGGAAAGTTCAATAATAACTTGCTTACAGGTTAATAGGAACTCTTCAACCCTTATTGTGAAATAGAATATTTTATTAAGAAAAACAGGAATCATTCAAAGTATGTCAATTTTCTAATTCACTTACAATTTTTTTAAATAGCACTGGCGACAGAAGTATTCACAAAGGCTGTTATTGTAATTCATTTTTACATTAACATTATCGCATGGGTCAGGAGGTCCACCCAACAAAATAAGATAATAATATCTATTGTGACTGTAATAAGACATAGTCAAAAAGGTCTAAAAAAATAACAGTTGGTTTCTTGCATGTGCTCGTAACTGTATGGCTATTTCTAAAAGAGAAATAAGGGAAAAACAAGCAACTCATCTCCTGGAGCATGACAAAAAAATTGTTTGTCAGAAAGACCCAAACAATTCATTTTTGTGATGTTCCAGGGGCTGTAATTTTTTTTTTTAAATGTGGTGATAAGTGTTTTTTTCCATTATGTGTTGGATTTGTTCGTGGAATCATTTTAGCGTACACAAAACTTATTGACAAACCTATATTGACGGTGTTGTCCAGTCTTAAGCTACAAGCCTGTAGTCTATGTGAATGCAGACTTGTGAATCCTCAAATAGGGCACATTGTGTGCTGTGAAGATTCACTGCCAGCGACAGGAGCAGTGGGCAAATAGCCGCAAATATGTGATTTACATACCCGTGGTCACATGCTGACTAGATGGGCACAACCTTGCTCGATGCACGTGTATTGAGAGAGGCCGGAAACCGTCTAATTGGAATGCAGTCGGAAGTATGGATATCACATGACTGCCTGCTCTCATTACCAGTGTAAATTATATATAGTGAGGGTGTTGTTCAAGATATTTTCACAGACGAGAAAATAACTAATTTCCACACAACCCACTGTCAGTAACTATTTTACTTAGAAATGAAGAAAACACATATAACAAAAATTTTGCCAGAAGGCTGTTTCCACTGTACTGGACATCTCGGCACCCAAGAGAACCGTTTCTGCTATTTACTCTATGGGAATTTGCCTATTTCCGTGCCTGTCAGAACCGGCCACTGTTACCTTATTACACCCTAAGAGCAAACTGGTTTAATTAAGTGAGTGCAAAGCGCGGGCTCTCCTGTGGTCTAGCACAGTAGTTCACAAACTTAAGAATATATATTTCTATTCCTATTTCTCAACCAAACATTCCCCTCCCGTCCTGTATAAACTCAAGAAACTAGAGGAAAAGTGCGTCCTTGACTATATGGAGAATATTACAGAATTAACCAAACATATATCAGCGAGGGTGCCGTGGCCAAAGTCTATTGGAACTGAATCACTGCTCCATCTTATATTGTCGCACAGAGAGACTCCTCTTCCAGAGAGCAGAGAGGAAAACACAAGTCCTTCCTGGAGTTCACTGTGTGCCGTGTCAGCGCCTATATGTAGCGTAGAATCCTCAGTTACTGAACAGCACGAAAATGTAGTGACAAATCTAGGGTTTCTGGCCATTGATTCGGGTACAAAAACATGGTCTGTAGAGTCAATATACCTAAATAACTAACTAAAGGCTAAAGGTACCTTCACACTAAACGATATCGCTAGCGATCCGTGACGTTGCAGCGTCCTCGCTAGCGATATCGTTCAGTTTGACACGCAGCAGCAATCAGAATCCTGCTGTGATGTCGTTGGTCGGGGCTAGAGGGCCAGCACTTTCTTTGGTCGCTGGCTCTCCCGCTGACATCGCTGAATCGGCGTGTGTGACACCGATTCAGCGATGTCTTCGCTGGTAACCAGGGTAAACATCGAGTTACTAAGCACAGGGCCGCGCTTAGTAACCCGATGTTTACCCTGGATACCATCCTAAAAGTAAAAAAAAACAAACGCTTCATACTTACCTTCGGCTGTCTGTCCCCGGCGCTGTGCTTTCCTGTACTCACCCTCGGACGCGCCCTGCTTCTTTCCGGCAGCCTTCCTTCCTAAGAATCAGCTCTTGAAGGACCTTCGGTGACGTTGCGGCTTGTGATTGGTCGCGTGAGCGGTCACATGGGCGGTCGCGCGACCAATCACAAGCCGCGACGTCATCTAAGGTCCTTCACGCGCTGATTCTAAGGAAGGAAGGCTGCCGGTTAGTACCAGGGCGCGTCAGAGGGTAAGTATAGCAATATTTTTTATTTTAATTCTTTATTTTACACTTAAATATGGATTCCGATTCCGATTTCCGATATTGCAAACATATCGGAACTCGGTATCGGAATTCCGATACCAGATTCAGAAGATCGCCGACCTCATGGCCGACCCCACACAGGGGTCGGGTCGGGTTTCATGAAACCCGACTTTGCCAAAAGTCGTCGACTTCTGAAAATGGCCGACCCGTTTCGCTCAACCCTAGCGCCAACATATTCCGCAGCACTTTACACTTACGAAAAACTTGCACGAGTCTCGCACCTCAGTATCCGGCACTGCCACCGGCACTTGGACCAGAGCGTTCTGCTGCATAGAAATACATGCAGCCGCAGACGCAGTGCCAGACTCGTGTGATTTTCTCGCAAGTGAGACCCCGGCCTTAAACGCAATATCTGCTTAATTTAAAAAAAAAAATGGCATGGGCTCCTGCGCAATTTTCTGTGCCAGAAAGGGAAAGCCAGTGACTGGGGGCCGATGTTTATAGCCTAGGAAGGGGGTAATACCCATGGAGCTTCCCAGGCTATGAATATCAGCCCGCAGCTATATATTTAGCCTTTACTGGCTATTAAAATAGGGGGACCCCCCATAAAAACGATGTGGGGTCCCCTATAATTAATAGCCAGAAAAGGCTATGCAGACAGCTGCTGTCTGATATTAGTAGCCTAGGAAGGGGCCATAGATATTGGCCCCCCGGCTACAAACACCAGCTCTCAGCCGCCCCAGAAATGGTGCATCTCTAAGATGCGCCACTTCCGGCACTTAGCCTCTCTCTTCCCACTGCCCAGTAGCAGTGGCATATGGGGTAATATTTGTGGGGTTGATGTCACCTTTGTATTGACATCAAGCCGGCTTAGTAATGGAGAGGTGTCAATAAAACACCAATCCATAACTAATCCTATAATTGGTAAAGGGTTAAATAAACACACAGCCAGAATAAAGTATTTTAATGAAATAAAACACCACACAATTTCCCTTTTTTATTGTACTGCTAATCCATGTGACGCCTTCGGTCTCCTGTAAAAATAAAATAATAAACCAACACAAATGCTCCCTGTTTCGACCTAGTCCATTTAAAAATGAGTGCCTCACGATGATCTTCCCTATAGAGCTGTCACATCAGGAGATGTAACCGCTCTTAATCTCTAAATTCTATGTGAGAATTTTGACACTCTATTGAACATGAATTCCCCTTAAAAATCTCTTTATTCTTAAAATTACTAAAAAACACCTTCCCAGTGATATCCATTGCAAAAAATAGCAAAAATTAAATTAATGACCAAGGTCTGGCACATACCCTACCATAGACCTATCTGTACCCTGCCTTACTGTGGAGGTTGGCACCCTAGATGTACGATTCTGGCGCCCCCACTCAATGTGGGCTATCCCTCACTGCCCTAACTCACCTTATAATAAAGGTGGGAAAACAATATTGCAAAGAACAGAAATGAAGAAAGCAAAAAATGGTCAAAAAAAAAAAAAAAAAAAACAATATAAAAAATAATCACAAACTTCACAAGGGCAGTAACATTTGGGTATCCCCCTATTCAGTTGATCCCATCTTTCTTTGGCACAGGATATGATAAATACTTTGCCTAAATATTGCTTAAGGACTGCTTGACCTATAACATACTCAATAGTACAATCAGCTGGATACATTCCAGACCAATAACATACATGCAATAATTCAAAAAGACATAAAAAACATCCTATATCGCATCTAATCAAATAGGACAGTGGATGAATGATTACTTATCCAATATAGGACGTGCCCCAACGCGTTTCCCCATTGTAGAGTTCATCAGGAGGCCTTTGAGATGTCAGTAAAATGAGATGTCCCCAATGCGATGCCATAATGGATGAAAAAAGCATAGCTGGCGGTCGCAAACAGGTGGAATCTCCCAATGTGACAGCTCTCCATGGGAGAATGTCATGGGACACTCGTTATTAAATGGATTATGTCAGAACAGGGAGTATACTGTTGGTTTATTATTTAACTTTTTTTTACAGGTGATCGAGGGCGTTGGGGATTAGCTATGTGGTGAGTATGTACGGTATATGTCTATGTGTTTTGTTTTTTTGTTTTTTACACTTGAACACAGTAGCCTGATGATGGGATTACTACTGTCCCATCATCGGCTAGCTGTCACTGTAGCAGGCATAGCCGGATGGGATTAGTAGTCCCTTCGGACGATGCATGCCTACATACAGACCTGCATGCACACACACAGCTCCACACACACCCGCAGACACCCGCACACACACACATACACACAGATGCACACAGACACCCGCACATATTCACCGCACACACATAGTCTCCTCCCAGACACATAGTCTTCGCCCACACACTCTTCCTCCTCCCGATCTGCAGTGTTTCTTGCACGCAACTCTGCAGCAAAACCGCAGATCTTTTTAACCCCTTTCTGACATCCAAAATACTATCCCATCCATGTGGGCTGGGCCCCTCTGACCATGGATGGGATAGTATGTCAAAGCCGATCGGCCGCACAAATGGGTGGTGTGCGGCCGACCGGGGCCGGGTGTCAGCTGATTCTCACAGCTGACACCCAGCATTAAGTGCCAGGAGTGGTCACGGACTGCTCCTGGCACTTTAATCCCCGAAACACTGCGATCAAACAAGATGGCAACGTTCTGGTGGCATAGAGAAGCATTGCGCAGGGATTGGGCTCCCTGCACGCTTCCCTCAGAACAACACGATGTCTCGATGGAGACTCCTGGCAAGAATGGCCACGGAGTCCTTCTGGGTCCTGGATATGGCTTCTCAGTGCATGCTAAGAGCAGGCGCCGGCAAGCCTCCTTTACTGCCTGTCAAATCGTTGATCTGATATAGTGCAGTGCAAAGTGTCAGATCATCTATAATGTGTGCAAAACTGTAAAGCGCTGCGGAATATGTTAGCGCTATATAAAAATAAAGATTATTTATTTATTTATATCTATCTGACTTTATACAGTGATGTCTCATCCTGGGACGATGTAAAAATATATATATAAAAAAAAATTGGCATATGTAAAAATATTGTTTTTTTAAATTGAAAACTAAAGAAAAAAATAAGCAATGCTTTATCATCATACCGCCAAACAAAAAGTGGAATAACACGCGATCAAAAAGACAGATATAAATAAACATGGTCCTGCTGAAAATGTCATCTTGTCGCAAAAAAAGAGCCACCATACAGTGTCATCAGCAAAAAAATAAAAAAGTTATAGCTCTCAGAATAAAGCGATGCAAAAATAATTATTTTTTATTGTATAAAAGCGCCAAAACATAAAAAGTATAAATAAGGTATTGCTGTTATCGTACTGACCTGAAGAATAAAACTGCCTTATCAATTTTACCACACGTGGAATGGTATAAATGCCCCTCCCAAAGAAATTCAATAATTACTAGTTTTTGTTCATTCTGCCCCCTAAAAATCGTAATAAAAAGCGATAAAAAATATCATGTGCCTGAAAATGGTACCAATAAAAACGTCAAGTCGTCCCGCAAAAGTAAGACCTCACAAGACTCTGTGGGCCAAAATATGGAAAAATTATAGCTCTCAAAATGTGGTGATGCAAAAACTATTTTTTGCAATTAAAAACGTCTTTTAGAGTGTGACAGCTGCCAAACATAAAAACCTGCTATAAATAGTAAATCAAACCCCACTTTATCACCCCTTAGTTAGGGAAAAATAATAAAATAAACAAATGTATTTATTTCCATTTTTCCATTAGGGTTAGGGCTAAAGTTAGGGTTATAGTTGGGGCTAAATTTAGGGTTAGGGTTGGAGCTAAAGTTAGGGTTAGGGTTGGTGCTAAAGTTAGGGTTGGGGCTAAAGTTATAGTTAGGGTTTGGATTAGGGTTATGGTTGGGATTACGTTTATGGTTGGGATTAGGGATAAGGTTGGGATTAGGGTTAGGGGTGTGGTTAGAGTTATGGTTAGGGTTGGGATTAGGGTTAGGGGTGTGTTGGGGTTAGGGGTGTGTTGGGCTTAGGGTTGTGGTTAGGGTTGGGATTAAGGTTAGGGGTGTGTTGGGGTTAGGGGTGGAGTTAGAAGTGGGGGTTTCCACTGTTTAGGCACATGAGGGGCTCTCCAAACGCGACATGGCGTCTGATCTCAATTTCAGCCAATTCTGCATTGAAAAAGTCAAAAGGTGCTCCTTCTCTTCCGAGCTCTGCCATGCACCCAAACAGTGGTTTACTCCCACATATGGGGTATTAGCGCACTCAGGACAAATTGGACAACGTTTTGGGTCCAATTTCTCCTGTTACCTTTGGGAAAATAAAAAATTGGGGGCGAAAAGATCATTTTTGTGAAAAAAATATGATTTTTTATTTTTACGTCTTTACAGTATAAAATTCTTTGAAGCACTTGGGGGTTCAAAGTCCTCACCACACATCTAGATAAGTTTCGTAGGGGGTCTACTTTCCAAAATGGTGTCACTTGTGGGGTTTTTATACTGTTTATGCACATCAAGAGCTCTCCAAACGTGACATGGCGTCCGATCTCAATTCCAGCCAATTTTGTGTTGAAAAGTCAAATGACACCCCTACTCTTACGAGCTCTGTCATGCGCCCAAAATTGCACAACAACTTTTGGGGTCCAATTTCTCCTGTTACCCTTGGTAAAATAAAACAAATTGGATCTGAATTAAATTTTTTGTAAACATTCCTAAAATTCCTGTGAAGCACCTGAAGGGTTAATAAACTTGTTGAATGTGGTTTTGAGCACCCTAAGGGGTGCAGTTTTTAGAATGGTATAACTTTTGGGTATTTTCTATCATATAGACCCCTCAAAGTGACTTCAAATGTGATGGTGTCCTTAAAAAAAATGGTGTTGTAAAAATCAAAAATCGCTTGTCAATTTTGACCATTATAACTCCCTAAAAAAAAAAATTTCTTTCCAAAATTGTGCTGATGTAAAGTAGACATGTGGGAAATGTTACATATTAAGTACTTTTTGTGACATACTGTATCTGTGTGATTTAAGGGCATGAAAAGTTAAAGTTGGAAAATTGCAAAATTTTCTAAATTTTTGCCAAATTTTTATTTTTTCACAAATAAACGCAAGTCATATCAAATAAATTTTACCACCATCATGAAGTACAATATGTCACTAGAAAACAGTGTCAGAATCACTGGGATCCGTTGAAGCGTTCCAGAGTTATAACCTCATAAAGGGACAGTGGTCAGAATTGTAAAAATTGGCCTGGTCATTAACATGCAAACCACCCTTGGGGATAAAGGGGCTAAACCTGTCGTTTTGCTGTGGATCTGCCTAACTCAGTGGAAGTCAATGGGTGCAGAAATGCTGCAGATCCACAAAAAGAATTGACATGCTGCGGAAAATAAAGCGCTGCAAATCCGTGCGTATTTTTCCGCAGCATGTGCACACCAATTCTCAATTTCCCATTGACTAACATGGGTTGTGTACTACACTGCGGATTTGATGCAGAAATGCATCAAAATCCGCGACATGTGCACATAGCCTGACCCATCGGGTGCTTTTCAGGAATTAATGCAAAATGGCATGACAGAAATGAAAAAGTTTATTTTTGCCATCTAAATTTTGATAACTTCTGAACAGGCCGCTATAGCCGGCAGACTTTAAGGCCGTTATTTGGCACTGAATTGCAATGGCAAACATCAAGACCCCACAATCAAGATCTCCTAGTGCCAATGGGGTTAAAGAGGAAACCCCCACACTCTGTTAACCATCTAGATGCTGTGGTCACTGTTGACAGCAGCATTTAAGGGATTAAACAACCATAATTTGGCCAACACTAATCGTGTCTGATGCAGCTAGTTGTCAGCTATAGTGTACAGCTGATAGCTGCTGGATTGTCACCTGTATGGGGATGCTAGTCTCTTATATCGCAGGTCAGTAAAAAGACGTATTGGTGGTCATTAAGGGGTTAAATTCTTTTACTTTTCACATTTAGAGATGATAAATAATAAGTTGAATTGAGAACACAGCTGAGACTGTAGACCATGTATTTTTAATATCCTAAAAATGAATAAATGTAACATGCAATAATTCATCATCAGGAATTTTCTTATAGTTAAATATATATTTTTGGCTTCCCTATATGATTCTCAGACTTGTGCTGAGTACATAAAAGCTGCTTCTAGGGGTGTATAGTTCATTTGCTTTTTAACAAATTTGCTGCCCATTGATGGGGTTCAATAAGACCTTGACTAGGATCATTCTTTATTTCCTTGAAGAACAGCTGCACTTTAGTCCAAAGACTTGTGACTCCAAGCTTTCTCCAAGATGACTTTGATCCAGCTGAAGAATACTGACAATATAATTAACGTAACGTGAGTAATGGAGCTGCTCCTGCCAAGCATTGTTAAACAGAGCTAGAGACCATCATGCGGAACACAGAGCTGAATCACTCAAGCCAATGTGATAAAAGGTCGATGCAACAAATACAAGACACTTTTATCAGGGAGCTTCTGAGGAGGCTCATTGCTACTGTACATGAGAACAGAAATAATGACTTTACAAGATCTTTCTCTTGACTCTAGTTGGTAATACGGCTTATTTCAAGATGATGAAAGACAGTGATGCCCCTATAAATACGCTTACTGCACATGGTGGTACAGTTGTTCTGACACCAGCTATGTGTATTTCTGGCCTTCATTGTGCATCATCTATAACAATATTGTTTTATTCCTACATTTTTGTCATTCTTACATATCTGTGTGCTATGTAGTGATCATAGATTTGCACTTGCTGTTTTTGCCAAGGGATATATATGTGTGCCGAGCTTAAATCAATAGAGTGTCATAAAATATAAAGCAGGGGAAGACAACCAGAAGTCAACATCTCAAGGCAAAGGTTGAGGACTCTAGGGCATCACCAAAACTAAAAGCAAGTTAAACAAGTTAACATAAATGTATCCTGGAGTCGTTGTACACAAATATTACAGCTGCATCGACAAAACCAACTGCTGCAGCCGCGGCATCCTTCCAATATTCAGTCCGGAGTACATCAAGTGAAGAAAACATGATCCACTTTAATGACTCCAGTCCAGTATGGTGATAACTTCATGTTCTGGAGGAAGCAAAATATTCCCCCAGCCTAGTGATCACTTTCATGATTCAGGTTGAAGTAAAATGTAGTGTATGTACCTGATGAAGGAGTCAGTCCGGATTTAAAGGGAGTTGTCTGTATCCACATGAAATTCCATAAATAAGCCAATTTATTTTACTCGAGTAATGGATGTGTTCACTGGGATTTCGTTCCTCCTGAATGTGTGATTATCACTATAATGAGCAGCAGCGCCATTCGAGTTTTCACTTCATTTGATGTACACAGAAAATATGGGCACAGTGAAACACAGCCACAGTCCTTATATACAGTTAGGTCCATATATATTTGGACAGAGACAACATTTTTCTAATTTTGGTTCTAGACATTACCACAATGAATTTTAAACAAAAAAATTCAGATGCAGTTGAAGTTCAGACTTTCAGCTTTCATTTGAGGGTATCCACATTAACATTGGATGAAGAGTTTAGGAGTTTCAGATCCCTAACATGTGCCACCCTGTTTTTAAAGGGACCAAAAGTAATTGGACAATTGACTCCAAGGCTGTTTCATGGAGAGGTGTGGGCAATCCCTTCGTTATGTCATTCTCAATTAAGCAGATAAAAGGCCTGGAGTTGATTTGAGGTGTGGTGATTGCATTTGGAAGGTTTTGCTGTGAAGTAAACATGCGGTCAAAGGAGCTCTCCATGCAGGTGAAACAAGCCATCCTGAAGCTGCGAAAACAGAAAACCCATCCGAGAAATTGCTACAATACTAGGAGTGGCAAAATCTACAGTTTGGTACATCCTGAGAAAGAAAGAAAGCACTGGTGAACTCATCAATGCAAAAAGACCTGGGCGCCCACGGAAGACAACAGTGGTGGATGATCGCAGAATAATCTCCATGGTGAAGAGAAACCCCTTCACAACAGCCAACCAAGTGACCAGCACTCTCCAGGAGGAAGGTGTATCAATATCCAAATCTACCATAAAGAGAAGACTGCATGAAAGTAAATACAGAGGGTTCACTGCATGGTGCAAGCCACTCATAAGCATCAAGAATAAAAAGGCTAGACTGGATTTTGCTAAAAAATATCTAAAAAAGCCAGCACAGTTCTGGAAGAACATTCTTTGGACACATGAAATTAAGATCAACCTCTACCAGAATGATGGAAAGAGAAAAGTATGGTGAAAGCGTGGTACGGATCATGATCCAAAGCATACCACATCATCTGTAAAAGATGGCGGAGGCAGTGTGATGGCTTGGGCATGCATGGCTGCCAGTGGCACTGGGTCACTAGTGTTTATTGATGATGTGACACAGGACAGAAGCAGCCGAATGAATTCGGAGGTATTCAGAGCCATACTGTGTGCTGAGATCCAGCCAAATGCAGCAAAACTGATTGGTCGTCGTTTCATACTACAGATGGACAATGACCCAAAACATAAAGCCAAAGCAACCAAGTAATTAATTCAAGCAAAAAAGTGGAATATTCTTGAATGGCTAAGTCAGTCACCTGATCTCAACCCAATTGAGCATGCATTTCACTTCCTAAAGACTAAACTTCAGACAGAAAGGCCCACAAACAAACAGCAACTGAAAACCACTGCAGTGAAGGCCTGGCAGAGCAAAGGAGGAAACACAGCGTCTGGTGATGTCCATGAGTTCAAGACTTCAGGCAATCATTGCCAACAAAGGGTTTTCAACCAAGTACTAAAAATGAACATTTTATTTAAAATTATTGAATCTGTCCAATTACTTTTGGTCCCTTTAAAAACAGGGTGGCACATGTTAAGGAGCTGAAACTCCTAAACCCTTCATCCAATTTTAATGTGGATACCCTCAAATGAAAGCTGAAAGTCCGAACTTCAACTGCATCTGAATTTTTGTTTAAAATTCATTGTGGTAATATCTATAACCAAAATTAGAAAAATGTTGTCTCTGTCCAAATATATATGGATCTAACTGTAAGTAGAGATCAGAGAAATCTCAGTTGTATGCCAAGAGCAAGGTTAATTGTGGATAGAGATGAGCTGATCAGGCAAAATTCTAATTCAACTGTTCACATGGATTTTCCTGGGAAATTCAATTTAAACAGAAGTTATTGTCCGTGAATTTATTGCCTCTTATAATGTCCTGGGTTCTCTCTGTGCTTCCGTCATGTCGCATTTCCGGCCCGATGTGCATGGTTTCCTGCTGCTAGCAGGTCCTGCAGTATGTGCAGTAAACTTCGCAATGTGGAGCCCTGGCCTAGAGTGAACAGCCTGCCGGATTTGTGAGGCAATAATGGTGTGGAGGACCGGACAGTGGCTAGGGCAAAGCAAGGGCGATAGGCAAGGTGATCATGCTTTTTTTTAACCCTTTACTGTCTCTTTACTGTTGAGCCCAATCTGACTGCTGTTTTGCTAAATTCACACAAAATGAATTACAAAAAAATCTGTATTCTACAAATTGTAAAATTTGAGTATAATTAATTTCCAATCAAATAAATTCACTCATCTGTAATTGCAGGAGATAATATTAAGATACAAGGGATCCCTTGCCATGCAAATCTTAACCTAACCCATTTTTTATAAAAGCCATTGAGCAGTGCTTTCATGATGCCGGTTTATAAATATAATAAAAGTGTGCTTTAACAGCAGCGTGTTTATTTTTGTTCTATTTTTACAGCGCAATAAGACATTAGTAAATACCGTAAGGGTACCGTCACACTATACGATTTACCTACGATCACGACCAACGATATGACCTGGCCGTGATCGTAGGTAAATCGTAGTGTGGTCGCTGGGGAGCTGTCACACAGACAGCTCTCCAGCGACCAACGATGCCGAGGTCCCCGGGTTACAAGCGAACGCATCGCTAGATCGGTGTCACACACACACCGATCTAGCGATGCCAGCGGGAGATCCAGCGACGAAAGAAAGTTCTAAACGATCTGCTACGACGTACGATTCTCAGCAGGATCCCTGATCGCTGCTGCGTGTCAGACACAGCGATATCGTAACGATATCGCTGGAACGTCACGAATCGTACCGTCGTAGCGATCGAAATGGCAGTGTGTGACGGTACCCTAAGAGACTTCAGATACCCCCCACCGTCCCAAGTCACTATTTGATTAATCATGAATTAGTAAGTTGGGTATTACTTCTTTTGTTTTTTTTAATAGCATACTAAGTTTGTTTAAATTAAGATAGCTGGACTTACCCTTCAATATATAATTTTCCGTGAGAAAATTTCCCCCAAACCTCACGTCAGTTTTAGTTCTGCGAACCCGGACACATCTGAAAGCAACATCAGTGAATTGGATTCTAACATCTCTTGTCGGGATTTTTCATACAACAGAAAAATAAAAAATGGTAAAAAAAGCCCAAATTATGCAGTGGCAGGAAAAACCGCAAACATGCCAGGGATGGTTACTCGTCTCAGGAAAATATTCTAATTCAATATTATAAATCCAATGTCCTTAATGTCTCAAAAAATTCATTACTATCTGAGCAGATCCGTGTTCTTTCATATGAACTTAATTTTGCGCCAGAACACAATTTTGATCTTTTTGGAACTCTGTTATACATGGATAGATTTATTAAGAATTTAACCATAAAAAAACGTTTTTTTCTGGAATATTCTACTATCCAGGAAGAGGCATTATTCAATGTCAATGAATTTCGTTCATTTAACTTTATTGAACAATGTGCACTCCTTAACTTGAAAGAATTGCAGACAATTGAGGATTCAGTTGCCACACAGCACATAATCAGGCTCAGGCTTTTAAGACAAGTAACCCATATTTTTATTTGGTTCAATCAACAACAGAATCAATGGACCGCTTGAGGTGATATAGACAGAATTTACACTCATCCGTCAGCTCCAAATAGAAACATTTCAATCTTTCCTCTCGGGAGCTTAATGCAATAATGGAGTTGAAGAAGAGGGACAATATTGTCATTAAGATGTTTGTTAAAATGGGGCTTAGGGGTTGTGATGGATTTTGACATTTATCAGTCCCAAATGATCAAAATGTTGGCAGATGAAAAAACTTATCAGAAGGTTTCCTCTAATCCCTTATCTGCTCTAACTAAAGGTACCTTCACATTGAACAATTTAACAAAGATATCGCTAGCGATCCGTGACGTTGCAGCGTCCTGGATAGCGATATCGTTGAGTTTGACACGCAGCAGCGATCTGGATCCTGCTGTGACATCGTTGGTCGGAGCAGAAAGGCCAGAACTTTATTTCGTCGCTGGATCTCCCACAGACATCACTGAATCGGCATGTGTGATGCCGATTCAGCGATGTCTTCACTGGTAACCAGGGTAAACATCGGGTTACTAAGTGCAGGGCCGCGCTTAGTAACCCGATGTTTACCCTGGTTACCAGTGTAAATGTAAAAAAAACCAAACACTACATACTTACATTCTGTCGCGTCCCTCGGCGTTCTGCTTCCCTGCACTGTCAGCGCTGGCCGGCCGTAAAGCACAGCGGTGACGTCACTGCTCTGCTTTACGGCCAGCCGGCGCTCACAGTGCAGGGAAGCAGAGCGCCGGGGGACAGACACCGGAATGTAAGTATGTAGTGTTTGTTTTTTTTTACATTTACACTGGTAACCAGGGTAAATATCGTGTTACTAAGCACGGCCCTGCGCTTAGTAACCCGATGTTTAACCTGGTTACCAGGGGACGTCACATAGTTGGTAGCTGGAGAGCTGTCTGTGTGACAGCTCTCCAGCGACCACACAGCGACGCTGCAGCGATCGGCATCATTGTCTAGATCGCTGCAGCGTCGCTAAATGTGACGGTACCTTAAAGGAACCCATCTATTGATCCAGGAAGGCTTTACCTTCGGGGTAATCACAGATTAACAAATGGACTATTTAATTGTAGAACACCAGTTATTGCCTGTCATGTATGCTCTCCCAAGGTGCATAAGGCCACTAACCCTCCCTCCATGAGGCCCATTGTCTCTGGCATTGACTCAGTTACAGAACATCTGGGGGTGGCTTGATTGCCTTTTACAACCCCTGGTACAGAGGACACAGGGGTTTCTCAACAACTCAAGGGATATACTGGATCAATTCACATATTGAATGGTGCTCCAATTGTACGTGGCTGAGCTGCGACATAATCTCCCTGTATACATGCATTCCATATGCAGTGTGTGAGCCACTAGAATTCTATATGATGCATTTCATTGATTATACATCTGCCATAAGTTAATTTATTATACATGTTGCACATTTTTTAATGAGTAACATTTTTTTCATGTATAGCAAGGAATTTTTTCTTCAACATAAAGGTGTCTCAATGGGAGCTAATTATTCCCCTCAATTGCTAACTTAGTTATGTTTTTTAGGGTGTCAAAGTTGTTATATTTTTCCTCTAATCTATCTTTGTTGGATCTCTTCTAGTATGGGAGATACATCGATGACCTCCTCTTTATTTTGAAGGGGTGATGTGTCTAACATACCGGAATTTGTATCCTACATCAATGATATCCCTTTTGGTTTGAAATTTACCTCTGTTTTTCACAATTCTTGAATTTCCTTCCTAGATCTCAAATTGAAATGATCTGAATGTGGTATTGCAACCTCTACTTTTTCTAAACCCCTATCGAGAAATACAATTCTACATGCAGCAAGCAGGCCCACGATTAAGGCTATCCTGGTTGGTGTGTTTACTTGTATCAAGGGAAATTGCGGCAATGCTAATAATTTTAAAGGGAGAGTTGAAGACTTGTAGTCCAAAATTGAAAATGAGGGGTTTTACAACATGGACTCAATACCTGGCACTGCCTCCGGCACTTGGGACTGGAGCATGCGGCTGCATGTATTTCTATGCAGCTGAACGCTTCGGTCCCGAGTGCCGGCAGCAGTGCCAGGTATTGATGCGCGAGTTTCTCGCATTGCACTCGCAAGTGTGACCCCAGCCTAACACTCAAAGTGTTGTGACTTAGTGTACTAGTGGACAGAATTGCTAAAGGTGTTTTTTAACAGAATTGAAAATCTGCAATCGTAAAGATTAACTGTTATGGTGGAGGAGGCATTACCTGTGCAGAACACTGACTCAGACTGACAAAGCTAACATCATCCAGCCATGACTGCAATGTGCCATGATTTACATAATGCAGGTAAAGAAGCTGCGGAGACACCATCACGTGTTTCTCGACGCAAGCAGTGAATAGCCAGGCCTTTCCCCGGGAAGGAAGAACCACGGGAAGGGCAGCATCCTATGAAGGAAAGCCACCTATGCCAAGCATGGTATCCATCCACAGACAGCTGTTTCGGGGTGTTTGCCCCTCATCAGTGTGGAGTAGGAATCTGGCTATTAGGAGCAGTGCCTAGTAAAAAGGCTATAAAGGCACAGATGATTGGCCTCGGGGAGACCAAAACATCCAACACTGCGGAGACACCATCACGTGTTTCTCAGCGCAGTGATTCCAGAACACTGCCCCCATCCCTTATGGGAAATATGCAGATGCAGGTAAAGAAGCTGCGGAGACACCATCACGTGTTTCTCGACGCAAGCAGTGAATAGCCAGGCCTTTCACCGGGAAGGAAGAACCACGGGAAGGGCAGCATCCTATGAAGGAAAGCCACCTATGCCAAGCATGGTATCCATCCACAGACAGCTGTTTCGGGGTGTTTGCCCCTCATCAGTGTGGAGTAGGAATCTGGCTATTAGGAGCAGTGCCTAGTAAAAAGGCTATAAAGGCACAGATGATTGGCCTCGGGGAGACCAAAACATCCAACACTGCGGAGACACCATCACGTGTTTCTCAACGCAGTGATTCCAGAACACTGCCCCCATCCCTTATGGGAAATATGCAGATGCAGGTAAAGAAGCTGCGGAGACACCATCACGTGTTTCTCGACGCAAGCAGTGAATAGCCAGGCCTTTCCCCGGGAAGGAAGAACCACGGGAAGGGCAGCATCCTATGAAGGAAAGCCACCTATGCCAAGCATGGTATCCATCCACAGACAGCTGTTTCGGGGTGTTTGCCCCTCATCAGTGTGGAGTAGGAATCTGGCTATTAGGAGCAGTGCCTAGTAAAAAGGCTATAAAGGCACAGATGATTGGCCTCGGGGAGACCAAAACATCCAACACTGCGGAGACACCATCACGTGTTTCTCAACGCAGTGATTCCAGAACACTGCCCCCATCCCTTATGGGAAATATGCAGATGCAGGTAAAGAAGCTGCGGAGACACCATCACGTGTTTCTCGACGCAAGCAGTGAATAGCCAGGCCTTTCCCCGGGAAGGAAGAACCACGGGAAGGGCAGCATCCTATGAAGGAAAGCCACCTATGCCAAGCATGGTATCCATCCACAGACAGCTGTTTCGGGGTGTTTGCCCCTCATCAGTGTGGAGTAGGAATCTGGCTATTAGGAGCAGTGCCTAGTAAAAAGGCTATAAAGGCACAGATGATTGGCCTCGGGGAGACCAAAACATCCAACACTGCGGAGACACCATCACGTGTTTCTCAACGCAGTGATTCCAGAACACTGCCCCCATCCCTTATGGGAAATATGCAGATGCAGGTAAAGAAGCTGCGGAGACACCATCACGTGTTTCTCGACGCAAGCAGTGAATAGCCAGGCCTTTCCCCGGGAAGGAAGAACCACGGGAAGGGCAGCATCCTATGAAGGAAAGCCACCTATGCCAAGCATGGTATCCATCCACAGACAGCTGTTTCGGGGTGTTTGCCCCTCATCAGTGTGGAGTAGGAATCTGGCTATTAGGAGCAGTGCCTAGTAAAAAGGCTATAAAGGCACAGATGATTGGCCTCGGGGAGACCAAAACATCCAACACTGCGGAGACACCATCACGTGTTTCTCAACGCAGTGATTCCAGAACACTGCCCCCATCCCTTATGGGAAATATGCAGATGCAGGTAAAGAAGCTGCGGAGACACCATCACGTGTTTCTCGACGCAAGCAGTGAATAGCCAGGCCTTTCCCCGGGAAGGAAGAACCACGGGAAGGGCAGCATCCTATGAAGGAAAGCCACCTATGCCAAGCATGGTATCCATCCACAGACAGCTGTTTCGGGGTGTTTGCCCCTCATCAGTGTGGAGTAGGAATCTGGCTATTAGGAGCAGTGCCTAGTAAAAAGGCTATAAAGGCACAGATGATTGGCCTCGGGGAGACCAAAACATCCAACACTGCGGAGACACCATCACGTGTTTCTCAACGCAGTGATTCCAGAACACTGCCCCCATCCCTTATGGGAAATATGCAGATGCAGGTAAAGAAGCTGCGGAGACACCATCACGTGTTTCTCGACGCAAGCAGTGAATAGCCAGGCCTTTCCCCGGGAAGGAAGAACCACGGGAAGGGCAGCATCCTATGAAGGAAAGCCACCTATGCCAAGCATGGTATCCATCCACAGACAGCTGTTTCGGGGTGTTTGCCCCTCATCAGTGTGGAGTAGGAATCTGGCTATTAGGAGCAGTGCCTAGTAAAAAGGCTATAAAGGCACAGATGATTGGCCTCGGGGAGACCAAAACATCCAACACTGCGGAGACACCATCACGTGTTTCTCAACGCAGTGATTCCAGAACACTGCCCCCATCCCTTATGGGAAATATGCAGATGCAGGTAAAGAAGCTGCGGAGACACCATCACGTGTTTCTCGACGCAAGCAGTGAATAGCCAGGCCTTTCCCCGGGAAGGAAGAACCACGGGAAGGGCAGCATCCTATGAAGGAAAGCCACCTATGCCAAGCATGGTATCCATCCACAGACAGCTGTTTCGGGGTGTTTGCCCCTCATCAGTGTGGAGTAGGAATCTGGCTATTAGGAGCAGTGCCTAGTAAAAAGGCTATAAAGGCACAGATGATTGGCCTCGGGGAGACCAAAACATCCAACACTGCGGAGACACCATCACGTGTTTCTCAACGCAGTGATTCCAGAACACTGCCCCCATCCCTTATGGGAAATATGCAGATGCAGGTAAAGAAGCTGCGGAGACACCATCACGTGTTTCTCGACGCAAGCAGTGAATAGCCAGGCCTTTCCCCGGGAAGGAAGAACCACGGGAAGGGCAGCATCCTATGAAGGAAAGCCACCTATGCCAAGCATGGTATCCATCCACAGACAGCTGTTTCGGGGTGTTTGCCCCTCATCAGTGTGGAGTAGGAATCTGGCTATTAGGAGCAGTGCCTAGTAAAAAGGCTATAAAGGCACAGATGATTGGCCTCGGGGAGACCAAAACATCCAACACTGCGGAGACACCATCACGTGTTTCTCAACGCAGTGATTCCAGAACACTGCCCCCATCCCTTATGGGAAATATGCAGATGCAGGTAAAGAAGCTGCGGAGACACCATCACGTGTTTCTCGACGCAAGCAGTGAATAGCCAGGCCTTTCCCCGGGAAGGAAGAACCACGGGAAGGGCAGCATCCTATGAAGGAAAGCCACCTATGCCAAGCATGGTATCCATCCACAGACAGCTGTTTCGGGGTGTTTGCCCCTCATCAGTGTGGAGTAGGAATCTGGCTATTAGGAGCAGTGCCTAGTAAAAAGGCTATAAAGGCACAGATGATTGGCCTCGGGGAGACCAAAACATCCAACACTGCGGAGACACCATCACGTGTTTCTCAACGCAGTGATTCCAGAACACTGCCCCCATCCCTTATGGGAAATATGCAGATGCAGGTAAAGAAGCTGCGGAGACACCATCACGTGTTTCTCGACGCAAGCAGTGAATAGCCAGGCCTTTCCCCGGGAAGGAAGAACCACGGGAAGGGCAGCATCCTATGAAGGAAAGCCACCTATGCCAAGCATGGTATCCATCCACAGACAGCTGTTTCGGGGTGTTTGCCCCTCATCAGTGTGGAGTAGGAATCTGGCTATTAGGAGCAGTGCCTAGTAAAAAGGCTATAAAGGCACAGATGATTGGCCTCGGGGAGACCAAAACATCCAACACTGCGGAGACACCATCACGTGTTTCTCGACGCAAGCAGTGAATAGCCAGGCCTTTCCCCGGGAAGGAAGAACCACGGGAAGGGCAGCATCCTATGAAGGAAAGCCACCTATGCCAAGCATGGTATCCATCCACAGACAGCTGTTTCTTTTTTTTTTTTTTTTTTCCCTCAGATGGGAAAATCCACGGTCCAGAAATCCAAGACCAAAGAAAAATCCCAAACAGCTGCGTCAAATCCAAAACACAAAAGCTGTTCCCATCATCATCGGAAAATTTCAGTTTAATACAACATCAGAAAAAGCAAGTCAAGACATATTTACAAGGTATCTCCACTTCTTCACCTTCCAAATCCCTTCGGCATCCACCTCCCCCCTTATTCTTTTATCCCATAGAAAACACACATACATCTTCCCCAAAATCACTTTTAGACTATTCTTTACTACAATTTCCTTTCTCTTAAAAACATACACATTCCTCACATCCCATAATACTTCTTTTATACATGCAACTATTAACCACAACACTCTCTCCTTCACTCCATCACACATTCCCAAGCCAAACATGAACAACTCGAATGATAACAAGCTCACACCACACAATTATTTACACAACGGTCCCATTCTTCCAATCACCTCCCTAGCATAATGACAATTCCAAAACACATGTATTACACTTTCCCTTCCACCACACCCACCTCTCGGACACATATCATTTCTCCCCAACCCACGATTCTTCTGAAATTCTCTAACTGGTAACACTCCATGCAAAGACTGCCACACAATCTCACTCTGCCTATTCGTCATACCGTCTAACCGCACTTTCTTCCATACTTTTTCTATATCATTCCCTCTTACCATGTTTATTCCACACTCTGTCTCTCTACATTCAATCATCCTATATACAGCCTTCTTATTACTCAACAACCTAACATCCACATCACATAACTCATACTTCACCAAAAATTTATAAACCCACACATACCATCTAGGCACGTCAAAAGCAACCGGATACCTCAGATCCCTCTCTCGCCACTTCAAACGAAATAAATACGCCCCAAACAAAAACCTACACAGACAAGAAAACTTGCCATCCATCCTAATCACCCTCAACACAAAAACCACAAAATTTACACCAAGAAACACCTCAAGGTTTGGAAAACCCAACCCACCTTTTTCTAAACGTTTCACCAAAACCTCCCTCCTAGCCCTCTCCATTCTAGAATTCCACAAAAACACAAACAGAATCCTATTTAACCCTCTCATACACATATACCCCGGCGGAAAGACCACTGCAATATATAAGAAAATAGGCAAAATCACACTTTTAATAACTAAGATTTTTCCAAAAAACGAAAGACTTCTCATCTTCCAAAAACATAACTTCCGCTCAACCTTTCCTTTTGCATCATCCCAACTTTCTTTCCCATCCAAACTCTCTGAAAATTTCACCCCCAAAACCTTAATAGACCCAGTCACCTCATTCACTCCTACATCCTTACTTAAAACCCCTCCCCCAAAAACCTTACACTCACTCTTCTCCCAATTCACCTTAAATGCTGACGCACCACAAAAAATAGACGCTAATAACTTCACCCGCCTCACAGAATACTCTGAATCACACAACACACACACGTCATCCATATAAGCACTAACCTTCCATTCCCTCCCTCCACCTCCTGGCACTTGTACTCCTCTAATCACTTTATCTTTCCTCAACATACAAAGCAACGGTTCAATCGCACAAATAAAAACCACAGGAGACAAAGGACAACCTTGTCGCACACCTGAAAAAACATTCACTCTTCTACCCACAGAACCATTCATCAAAACACAACTATAAATGTCTTTATATAAGCTCCTCACCCTCCAAACAAAATCAGGCGGAAACCCCATTCTCAATAATACCCGGAACAAAAAACTATGTGATAACCGATCATACGCCTTTTCAAAGTCCAAACTCAAAACAAATACACTCTTCTTCCGACTCATACAGTCCCACAAACAATCTCTCAACATACACACACACTCATGTATACGTCTCCCAGGCACCGCACAACACTGTTCATCCCCAATCACACTCTCTATCACATCACGCATCCTATTCGCCATTACTTTCGCATAGATCTTATAATCGCAATTCAACAACGTTATCGGTCTCCAATTTTTTAAACTCTTCAAATCTCCTTTTTTAGGTATTAACACAACCATACCTGCACGCATACTCTCAGCCACCTCCATACTAGACCACATATACTTACACACATCCACAAAATCCTTACCAATCACATGCCACATCACCCTATAAAACTCTATAGGAAGACCATCCTCTCCTGGAGTCTTATTTAACGCCATGCTATTCATTACCTTCCATACCTCATCACCTGTCACCTCACCCATCACTCTCTCTCTCTCCATCTCACTCAATTTATTTTCTAATACACTTAGTACATCCTCCTCCAAAGCCTCATCCCTCCACTTCACTGCATACAGCTCCTCATAAAACTTAGCCACATGTTCACACATATCCTCCCCACTTACCTCTCTTCCATCCTCTGCATTCAAAACACCCATACTCTGCTTTTTCCCAAAAACCTTTTTAAAGAAAAACCTCGAACACCTTTCATCTTGCTCCATTCTATCAATTTTTGCCCTAAAAATAATACTCTTCCCTTTCTCTTCCAAAAACTCTTTAATTTCTTTTTTAACCTTTTTTATCCCCTCCTCCACCTCCATTCCTCCTTCCCTCAATTTATACAATAAACATAAACGGGCATTCAACTTAACAAACTTTTCCCTCTTAATTGCCGCAAATTCATACCCCACACTTTTAAAAAACTTTTTTGTCTGCCTCTTAACCCAATCCCACCACTCACAAACATTCCCAAAACTTTCCTTACTTTTACACCACTGTTCATACTTTCTCACATACTCCTTCCTCACAGCTTCATTTTCCAACAATTTCACATTTAATTTCCACAAACCCTTTCCAAACACACCACTAACATTAATATCTAACTCGCACAACACACAAACATGGTCCGAAAAAACGACCCTATCCTGCTTATATCCAACAGGAATAATATTTTTAGAAATAAAACAATAATCCAACCTGGACTGTGCTCTTCCACTATCAGAAAAAAAGGTATCTAACAAAGGGTTAACCTTACACACACGCTGCATATCACTCAAATCAAAGTCAGTAACTAACTCCAGCAAAACTTTTCCAGACACATCCACATTCACTCCCCCCACATCACAATTCATATCACCCACAATCACCACAGGCACTCTTCCTGGAACAAAAAGCTTCACTTTTTCAAATAATAACTTACGCTCATTTTTTTCTACTGGCGCATAAATATTGATAACACAAAACTTAGCATTTTTATATTCAAAATTCGCTAAGATACACCTCCCCACCTCCACCACCAAATAATTATTCAAAACCACCTCCTGCCCCTTAACTAAAATACCCACACCATCATTTCTATTATTTGCACTACCAGACCACACAGACGCACCATAAGACCACTCATCCCCTTTCACACCATCCACAATCCCACATTCTTGCAAACAAAAAATAGATGCACTCTGCATAGCTAAAAAATCCAAAATTGCTGCTCTCCTCCTCGCTTTCTTAAAAACTCTCACATTTTGAGAAACTATAGAAAAACCCATACTATAAAAACAAAAAACAATGCAAAAATTACCACAAAACTACACACATTACACAAAAAGCCCTTGACAAAGGTCAAGACTCACAGAAAGGAGAGAAAAAAAAAAAAAAAAACAACAGATCCACTGAGCTTTCATTTTACCCAGTATCACCATTGTCCTCCTCTGCCATTCGGACTGAACAGCAAGTCTCTGAACCACTAGCCCCTTCGTGCTCACTCCATTTTTTTTTAGCTGGCCCAATTTTCCTCTTAGGCATACTACTGCATGCCTCATCACTTTCCCCATCCTCCTCCCTCTGACACTTATTCGCACCCCTGTCCTGATCTGAAGAAAGCCCTCTAATATTCTGAGGATCTGAGGGGTGCACAGGGCTCTCAGCTTCAGAAATACGCACGTCTTCCTCCGTTGCATCCATTGCTTCCTCAAGAGAAAACATTTCAGGCACAGTAGAGTCATCATCTTCTTCCTCATCTTCTTCCTGATCTTCTTCCTTCTTCTTAAACCCCTTCTCTACTTTTTTTGCCGCCAACCAAAACTCCTTATCTTCCTTCTGTGCATCACTCATAGTACCACGGGGTGCTAGCACAATGTCATCTGGAGTCACAGAGCGTCTTTCCCTCTCCCTCTCCCTCCTTTCCTCTCTCTCCATTCTTTCAGTTTCCTTCCTGATAGTCGCCAACCTCCTCCTTCTCTCCTCCTCCTCTCTCCATTCACTCTCTGAGCGTCTAGGCGCCCTCCACGGACAATCCTTATACATGTGGTCACTACTACCACACACGTCACAGGTCTTAGCCATCGGGCAATCACCAGCCATATGCCCCTCCTTCTTGCAGTTTCGGCAACACTGCCCCTTCTGGCAGTCTGCCTGGACATGTCCAAAAGAGAAACATCTCCTGCAAAACAGAGGCTGCCCAGGGTACGTGAGGAAACCCCTATGCCCTGCCACAGAGAAGTTCGCCGGAGGGTGTCTGAACCCACCCACACTGCCAGGATCTCTTCTGAACTTTACACGATATTTGTATCGACAATTGAAGATTCCTAAACAGTTCACTTGCTTCTCTCCCTTTGAAACAAAGTCACAATACTGTGAGAGGAAGCTCTCCAACAATGCAGGTTCAGTAAAGGGGTTATAGACAGTGATAGTCACCTGCCTTTCCTGAAGACCAAACAGTGGTTCACATTTGACTCCCTTCAAACAGGGATCTCCGGCATGATTCCGAAACCACTCATAGACATTCAGGCAATAATGCTCCGACATAAAAGTAACATCGTAGTTACCTTGATTAGGGAACTCATTGATGCTATAGATGTTCTCCCGCTTTCCTCCAGCCTTTTCCTCAATAAGGTCACGTACAATAAAGACCACGCTGTTCCTTGCCCGGATAGATGGCTCCAACGTCACTCGGATGGTGTTCTTCACATAACTCATCTTCAAAGCTGTCGGTACAAACGACCACAGAAAAAAACAGAATTCTCTGCAAAAGGGTCTGGATTGCTCCAGAAAACCTCACTCCAGACAGCTGTTTCGGGGTGTTTGCCCCTCATCAGTGTGGAGTAGGAATCTGGCTATTAGGAGCAGTGCCTAGTAAAAAGGCTATAAAGGCACAGATGATTGGCCTCGGGGAGACCAAAACATCCAACACTGCGGAGACACCATCACGTGTTTCTCAACGCAGTGATTCCAGAACACTGCCCCCATCCCTTATGGGAAATATGCAGATGCAGGTAAAGAAGCTGCGGAGACACCATCACGTGTTTCTCGACGCAAGCAGTGAATAGCCAGGCCTTTCCCCGGGAAGGAAGAACCACGGGAAGGGCAGCATCCTATGAAGGAAAGCCACCTATGCCAAGCATGGTATCCATCCACAGACAGCTGTTTCGGGGTGTTTGCCCCTCATCAGTGTGGAGTAGGAATCTGGCTATTAGGAGCAGTGCCTAGTAAAAAGGCTATAAAGGCACAGATGATTGGCCTCGGGGAGACCAAAACATCCAACACTACGGAGACACCATCACGTGTTTCTCAACGCAGTGATTCCAGAACACTGCCCCCATCCCTTATGGGAAATATGCAGATGCAGGTAAAGAAGCTGCGGAGACACCATCACGTGTTTCTCGACGCAAGCAGTGAATAGCCAGGCCTTTCCCCGGGAAGGAAGAACCACGGGAAGGGCAGCATCCTATGAAGGAAAGCCACCTATGCCAAGCATGGTATCCATCCACAGACAGCTGTTTCGGGGTGTTTGCCCCTCATCAGTGTGGAGTAGGAATCTGGCTATTAGGAGCAGTGCCTAGTAAAAAGGCTATAAAGGCACAGATGATTGGCCTCGGGGAGACCAAAACATCCAACACTGCGGAGACACCATCACGTGTTTCTCAACGCAGTGATTCCAGAACACTGCCCCCATCCATAGTAACATAGTAACATAGTAACATAGTTAGTAAGGCCGAAAAAAGACATTTGTCCATCCAGTTCAGCCTATATTCCATCATAATAAATACCCAGATCTACGTCCTTCTACAGAACCTAATAATTGTATGATACAATATTGTTCTGCTCCAGGAAGACATCCAGGCCTCTCTTGAACCCCTCGACTGAGTTCGCCATCACCACCTCCTCAGGCAAGCAATTCCAGATTCTCACTGCCCTAACAGTAAAGAATCCTCTTCTATGTTGGTGGAAAAACCTTCTCTCCTCCAGACGCAAAGAATGCCCCCTTGTGCCCGTCACCTTCCTTGGTATAAACAGATCCTCAGCGAGATATTTGTATTGTCCCCTTATATACTTATACATGGTTATTAGATCGCCCCTCAGTCGTCTTTTTTCTAGACTAAATAATCCTAATTTCGCTAATCTATCTGGGTATTGTAGTTCACCCATCCCCTTTATTAATTTTGTTGCCCTCCTTTGTACTCTCTCTAGTTCCATTATATCCTTCCTGAGCACCGGTGCCCAAAACTGGACACAGTACTCCATGTGCGGTCTAACTAGGGATTTGTACAGAGGCAGTATAATGCTCTCATCATGTGTATCCAGACCTCTTTTAATGCACCCCATGATCCTGTTTGCCTTGGCAGCTGCTGCCTGGCACTGGCTGCTCCAGGTAAGTTTATCATTAACTAGGATCCCCAAGTCCTTCTCCCTGTCAGATTTACCCAGTGGTTTCCCGTTCAGTGTGTAATGGTGATATTGATTCCCTCTTCCCATGTGTATAACCTTACATTTATCATTGTTAAACCTCATCTGCCACCTTTCAGCCCAAGTTTCCAACTTATCCAGATCCATCTGTAGCAGAATACTATCTTCTCTTGTATTAACTGCTTTACATAGTTTTGTATCATCTGCAAATATCGATATTTTACTGTGTAAACCTTCTACCAGATCATTAATGAATATGTTGAAGAGAACAGGTCCCAATACTGACCCCTGCGGTACCCCACTGGTCACAGCGACCAAGTTAGAGACTATACCATTTATAACCACCCTCTGCTTTCTATCACTAAGCCAGTTACTAACCCATTTACACACATTTTCCCCCAGACCAAGCATTCTCATTTTGTGTACCAACCTCTTGTGCGGCACGGTATCAAACGCTTTGGAAAAATCGAGATATACCACGTCCAATGACTCACCGTGGTCCAGTCTATAGCTTACCTCTTCATAAAAACTGATTAGATTGGTTTGACAGGAGCGATTTCTCATAAACCCATGCTGATATGGAGTTAAACAGTTATTCTCATTGAGATAATCCAGAATAACATCCCTCAGAAACCCTTCAAATATTTTACCAACAATAGAGGTTAGACTTACTGGCCTATAATTTCCAGGTTCACTTTTAGAGCCCTTTTTGAATATTGGCACCACATTTGCTATGCGCCAGTCCTGCGGAACAGACCCTGTCGCTATAGAGTCACTAAAAATAAGAAATAATGGTTTATCTATTACATTACTTAGTTCTCTTAGTACTCGTGGGTGTATGCCATCCGGACCCGGAGATTTATCTATTTTAATCTTATTTAGCCGGTTTCGCACCTCTTCTTGGGTTAGATTGGTGACCCTTAATATAGGGTTTTCATTGTTTCTTGGGATTTCACCTAGCATTTCATTTTCCACCGTGAATACCGTGGAGAAGAAGGTGTTTAATATGTTAGCTTTTTCCTCGTCATCTACAACCATTCTTTCCTCACTATTTTTTAAGGGGCCTACATTTTCAGTTTTTATTCTTTTACTATTGATATAGTTGAAAAACAGTTTGGGATTAGTTTTACTCTCCTTAGCAATGTGCTTCTCTGTTTCCTTTTTGGCAGCTTTAATTAGTTTTTTAGATAAAGTATTTTTCTCCCTATAGTTTTTTAGAGCTTCAATGGTGCCATCCTGCTTTAGTAGTGCAAATGCTTTCTTTTTACTGTTAATTGCCTGTCTTACTTCTTTGTTTAGCCACATTGGGTTTTTCCTATTTCTAGTCCTTTTATTCCCACAAGGTATAAACCGCTTACACTGCCTATTTAGGATGTTCTTAAACATTTCCCATTTATTATCTGTATTCTCATTTCTGAGGATATTGTCCCAGTCTACCAGATTAAGGGCATCTCTAAGCTGTTCAAACTTTGCCTTCCTAAAGTTCAATGTTTTTGTGACTCCCTGACAAGTCCCCCTAGTGAAAGACAGGTGAAACTGCACAATATTGTGGTCGCTATTTCCTAAATGCCCAACCACCTGCAGATTTGTTATTCTGTCAGGTCTATTAGATAGTATTAGGTCTAAAAGTGCTGCTCCTCTGGTTGGATTCTGCACCAATTGTGAAAGATAATTTTTCTTGGTTATTAGCAGAAACCTGTTGCCTTTATGGGTTTCACAGGTTTCTGTTTCCCAGTTAATATCCGGGTAGTTAAAGTCCCCCATAACCAGGACCTCATTATGGGTTGCAGCTTCATCTATCTGCTTTAGAAGTAGACTTTCCATGCTTTCTGTTATATTTGGGGGTTTATAACAGACCCCAATGAGAATTTTGTTACCATTTTTCCCTCCATGAATTTCAACCCATATGGACTCGACATCCTCATTCCCTTCACTAATATCCTCCCTTAAAGTGGACTTTAGACAAGACTTTACATAGAGACAAACCCCTCCTCCTCTCCGATTTTTACGATCCTTTCTAAACAGACTGTAACCCTGTAAGTTAACTGCCCAGTCATAGCTTTCATCTAACCATGTCTCGGTTATTCCCACTATGTCAAAGTTACCTGTAGATATTTCTGCTTCTAGTTCTTCCATCTTGTTTGTCAGGCTTCTGGCGTTTGCGAGCATGCAGTTTAGAGGATTTTGTTTTGTTCCAATCTCCTCACTGTGGATTGTTTTAGAAATGTTCTTACCTCCCTTCTGAGTATGTTTTCCTGGGTCGTCTTTGTTCGAGTCTAATGTTTTTCTTCCTGTCCCCTCTTCTTCTAGTTTAACGCCCTCCTGATGAGTGTAGCGAGTCTTCTGGCGAATGTGTGTTTCCCAGGTTTGTTGAGGTGTAGTCCGTCTCTGGCGAGGAGTCCATCATACCAGTAATTCACACCGTGGTCCAGGAATCCAAATCCTTGTTGTCTGCACCATCGTCTTAGCCAGTTGTTTGCATCAAGGATCCTGTTCCATCTCCTGGTGCCATGCCCGTCTACTGGAAGGATAGAAGAAAAAACTACCTGTGCATCCAGTTCCTTTACTTTCTTCCCCAACTCTTCAAAGTCCTTGCAGATTGTCGGTAGGTCCTTCCTTGCCGTGTCATTGGTGCCAACATGTATCAGAAGAAATGGGTGGACGTCCTTGGAGCTGAAGAGCTTTGGTATCCTATCGGTCACATCCTTGATCATCGCACCTGGAAGGCAGCATACTTCTCTTGCAGTTATGTCCGGTCTGCAGATGGCTGCTTCTGTGCCTCTCAGTAGTGAGTCTCCCACCACCACCACTCTTCGTTGCTTCTTGGCTGTACTTTTTGCTGTCACTTGTTGCTGTGTGCCCTTTTCTTTTTTGCTTGCTGGTATTGCTTCATTCTTAGGTGTGCCATCTTCATCCTCTACAAAGATTTGATATCGGTTCTTCAGTTGTGTGGTTGGTGATTTCTCCATGGTCTTCTTGCTTCTTTTGGTCACATGCTTCCACTCATCTGCTTTTGGAGGTTCTCTGACACTTTTTGCACCTTCTGTGACCAGTAGAGATGCTTCTGTTCTGTCTAGAAAGTCTTCATTCTCTTTGATGAGTTTCAAAGTTGCTATTCTTTCTTCCAGACCCCGCACCTTTTCTTCTAAAAGGGCCACTAGTCTACACTTCTGACAGGTGAAATTGGATTCTTCTTCTGGTCGATCTGTGAACATGTAGCACATGCTGCAGCTCACCATGTAGGTTGTCACATCTGCCATGTTGCTCCTAGATCCTGCTGACTTGCTGTGTGTTTTCCTTCTTGTGTAATCTACTCAGCCAAGCTCTCTTGCAATAATGTCCTACAGGCAAAAATTCGCGCGCCGTAAGGCGCGCGGTTTGGTGATGCTTTCGAAGCAGCTGGTCCCGGCTGTACCCAACGATCTTCTAGCTTAGGGAGACTTCGCTTCTCCCAGAAGGCACCTGGAATATGCAAATTAGCCTCCTGAAGCTTGAATCCCTGGTTTGGTGATGCTTTCGAAGCAGCTGGTCCCGGCTGACCCAACGATCTTCTAGCTTAGGGAGACTTCGCTTCTCCCAGAAGGCACCTGGAATATGCAAATTAGCCTCCTGAAGCTTGAATCCCTGGTTTGGTGATGCTTTCGAAGCAGCTGGTCCCGGCTGTACCCAACGATCTTCTAGCTTAGGGAGACTTCGCTTCTCCCAGAAGGCACCTGGAATATGCAAATTAGCCTCCTGAAGCTTGAATCCCTGGTTTGGTGATGCTTTCGAAGCAGCTGGTCCCGGCTGTACCCAACGATCTTCTAGCTTAGGGAGACTTCGCTTCTCCCAGAAGGCACCTGGAATATGCAAATTAGCCTCCTGAAGCTTGAATCCCTGGTTTGGTGATGCTTTCGAAGCAGCTGGTCCCGGCTGTACCCAACGATCTTCTAGCTTAGGGAGACTTCGCTTCTCCCAGAAGGCACCTGGAATATGCAAATTAGCCTCCTGAAGCTTGAATCCCTGGTTTGGTGATGCTTTCGAAGCAGCTGGTCCCGGCTGTACCCAACGATCTTCTAGCTTAGGGAGACTTCGCTTCTCCCAGAAGGCACCTGGAATATGCAAATTAGCCTCCTGAAGCTTGAATCCCTGGTTTGGTGATGCTTTCGAAGCAGCTGGTCCCGGCTGTACCCAACGATCTTCTAGCTTAGGGAGACTTCGCTTCTCCCAGAAGGCACCTGGAATATGCAAATTAGCCTCCTGAAGCTTGAATCCCTGGTTTGGTGATGCTTTCGAAGCAGCTGGTCCCGGCTGTACCCAACGATCTTCTAGCTTAGGGAGACTTCGCTTCTCCCAGAAGGCACCTGGAATATGCAAATTAGCCTCCTGAAGCTTGAATCCCTGGTTTGGTGATGCTTTCGAAGCAGCTGGTCCCGGCTGTACCCAACGATCTTCTAGCTTAGGGAGACTTCGCTTCTCCCAGAAGGCACCTGGAATATGCAAATTAGCCTCCTGAAGCTTGAATCCCTGGTTTGGTGATGCTTTCGAAGCAGCTGGTCCCGGCTGTACCCAACGATCTTCTAGCTTAGGGAGACTTCGCTTCTCCCAGAAGGCACCTGGAATATGCAAATTAGCCTCCTGAAGCTTGAATCCCTGGTTTGGTGATGCTTTCGAAGCAGCTGGTCCCGGCTGTACCCAACGATCTTCTAGCTTAGGGAGACTTCGCTTCTCCCAGAAGGCACCTGGAATATGCAAATTAGCCTCCTGAAGCTTGAATCCCTGGTTTGGTGATGCTTTCGAAGCAGCTGGTCCCGGCTGTACCCAACGATCTTCTAGCTTAGGGAGACTTCGCTTCTCCCAGAAGGCACCTGGAATATGCAAATTAGCCTCCTGAAGCTTGAATCCCTGGTTTGGTGATGCTTTCGAAGCAGCTGGTCCCGGCTGTACCCAACGATCTTCTAGCTTAGGGAGACTTCGATTCTCCCAGAAGGCACCTGGAATATGCAAATTAGCCTCCTGAAGCTTGAATCCCTGGTTTGGTGATGCTTTCGAAGCAGCTGGTCCCGGCTGTACCCAACGATCTTCTAGCTTAGGGAGACTTCGCTTCTCCCAGAAGGCACCTGGAATATGCAAATTAGCCTCCTGAAGCTTGAATCCCTGGTTTGGTGATGCTTTCGAAGCAGCTGGTCCCGGCTGTACCCAACGATCTTCTAGCTTAGGGAGACTTCGCTTCTCCCAGAAGGCACCTGGAATATGCAAATTAGCCTCCTGAAGCTTGAATCCCTGGTTTGGTGATGCTTTCGAAGCAGCTGGTCCCGGCTGTACCCAACGATCTTCTAGCTTAGGGAGACTTCGCTTCTCCCAGAAGGCACCTGGAATATGCAAATTAGCCTCCTGAAGCTTGAATCCCTGGTTTGGTGATGCTTTCGAAGCAGCTGGTCCCGGCTGTACCCAACGATCTTCTAGCTTAGGGAGACTTCGCTTCTCCCAGAAGGCACCTGGAATATGCAAATTAGCCTCCTGAAGCTTGAATCCCTGGTTTGGTGATGCTTTCGAAGCAGCTGGTCCCGGCTGTACCCAACGATCTTCTAGCTTAGGGAGACTTCGCTTCTCCCAGAAGGCACCTGGAATATGCAAATTAGCCTCCTGAAGCTTGAATCCCTGGTTTGGTGATGCTTTCGAAGCAGCTGGTCCCGGCTGTACCCAACGATCTTCTAGCTTAGGGAGACTTCGCTTCTCCCAGAAGGCACCTGGAATATGCAAATTAGCCTCCTGAAGCTTGAATCCCTGGTTTGGTGATGCTTTCGAAGCAGCTGGTCCCGGCTGTACCCAACGATCTTCTAGCTTAGGGAGACTTCGCTTCTCCCAGAAGGCACCTGGAATATGCAAATTAGCCTCCTGAAGCTTGAATCCCTGGTTTGGTGATGCTTTCGAAGCAGCTGGTCCCGGCTGTACCCAACGATCTTCTAGCTTAGGGAGACTTCGCTTCTCCCAGAAGGCACCTGGAATATGCAAATTAGCCTCCTGAAGCTTGAATCCCTGGTTTGGTGATGCTTTCGAAGCAGCTGGTCCCGGCTGTACCCAACGATCTTCTAGCTTAGGGAGACTTCGCTTCTCCCAGAAGGCACCTGGAATATGCAAATTAGCCTCCTGAAGCTTGAATCCCTGGTTTGGTGATGCTTTCGAAGCAGCTGGTCCCGGCTGTACCCAACGATCTTCTAGCTTAGGGAGACTTCGCTTCTCCCAGAAGGCACCTGGAATATGCAAATTAGCCTCCTGAAGCTTGAATCCCTGGTTTGGTGATGCTTTCGAAGCAGCTGGTCCCGGCTGTACCCAACGATCTTCTAGCTTAGGGAGACTTCGCTTCTCCCAGAAGGCACCTGGAATATGCAAATTAGCCTCCTGAAGCTTGAATCCCTGGTTTGGTGATGCTTTCGAAGCAGCTGGTCCCGGCTGTACCCAACGATCTTCTAGCTTAGGGAGACTTCGCTTCTCCCAGAAGGCACCTGGAATATGCAAATTAGCCTCCTGAAGCTTGAATCCCTGGTTTGGTGATGCTTTCGAAGCAGCTGGTCCCGGCTGTACCCAACGATCTTCTAGCTTAGGGAGACTTCGCTTCTCCCAGAAGGCACCTGGAATATGCAAATTAGCCTCCTGAAGCTTGAATCCCTGGTTTGGTGATGCTTTCGAAGCAGCTGGTCCCGGCTGTACCCAACGATCTTCTAGCTTAGGGAGACTTCGCTTCTCCCAGAAGGCACCTGGAATATGCAAATTAGCCTCCTGAAGCTTGAATCCCTGGTTTGGTGATGCTTTCGAAGCAGCTGGTCCCGGCTGTACCCAACGATCTTCTAGCTTAGGGAGACTTCGATTCTCCCAGAAGGCACCTGGAATATGCAAATTAGCCTCCTGAAGCTTGAATCCCTGGTTTGGTGATGCTTTCGAAGCAGCTGGTCCCGGCTGTACCCAACGATCTTCTAGCTTAGGGAGACTTCGCTTCTCCCAGAAGGCACCTGGAATATGCAAATTAGCCTCCTGAAGCTTGAATCCCTGGTTTGGTGATGCTTTCGAAGCAGCTGGTCCCGGCTGTACCCAACGATCTTCTAGCTTAGGGAGACTTCGCTTCTCCCAGAAGGCACCTGGAATATGCAAATTAGCCTCCTGAAGCTTGAATCCCTGGTTTGGGAAATATGCAGATGCAGGTAAAGAAGCTGCGGAGACACCATCACGTGTTTCTCGACGCAAGCAGTGAATAGCCAGGCCTTTCCCCGGGAAGGAAGAACCACGGGAAGGGCAGCATCCTATGAAGGAAAGCCACCTATGCCAAGCATGGTATCCATCCACAGACAGCTGTTTCGGGGTGTTTGCCCCTCATCAGTGTGGAGTAGGAATCTGGCTATTAGGAGCAGTGCCTAGTAAAAAGGCTATAAAGGCACAGATGATTGGCCTCGGGGAGACCAAAACATCCAACACTGCGGAGACACCATCACGTGTTTCTCAACGCAGTGATTCCAGAACACTGCCCCCATCCCTTATGGGAAATATGCAGATGCAGGTAAAGAAGCTGCGGAGACACCATCACGTGTTTCTCGACGCAAGCAGTGAATAGCCAGGCCTTTCCCCGGGAAGGAAGAACCACGGGAAGGGCAGCATCCTATGAAGGAAAGCCACCTATGCCAAGCATGGTATCCATCCACAGACAGCTGTTTCGGGGTGTTTGCCCCTCATCAGTGTGGAGTAGGAATCTGGCTATTAGGAGCAGTGCCTAGTAAAAAGGCTATAAAGGCACAGATGATTGGCCTCGGGGAGACCAAAACATCCAACACTGCGGAGACACCATCACGTGTTTCTCAACGCAGTGATTCCAGAACACTGCCCCCATCCCTTATGGGAAATATGCAGATGCAGGTAAAGAAGCTGCGGAGACACCATCACGTATTTCTCGACGCAAGCAGTGAATAGCCAGGCCTTTCCCCGGGAAGGAAGAACCACGGGAAGGGCAGCATCCTATGAAGGAAAGCCACCTATGCCAAGCATGGTATCCATCCACAGACAGCTGTTTCGGGGTGTTTGCCCCTCATCAGTGTGGAGTAGGAATCTGGCTATTAGGAGCAGTGCCTAGTAAAAAGGCTATAAAGGCACAGATGATTGGCCTCGGGGAGACCAAAACATCCAACACTGCGGAGACACCATCACGTGTTTCTCAACGCAGTGATTCCAGAACACTGCCCCCATCCCTTATGGGAAATATGCAGATGCAGGTAAAGAAGCTGCGGAGACACCATCACGTGTTTCTCGACGCAAGCAGTGAATAGCCAGGCCTTTCCCCGGGAAGGAAGAACCACGGGAAGGGCAGCATCCTATGAAGGAAAGCCACCTATGCCAAGCATGGTATCCATCCACAGACAGCTGTTTCGGGGTGTTTGCCCCTCATCAGTGTGGAGTAGGAATCTGGCTATTAGGAGCAGTGCCTAGTAAAAAGGCTATAAAGGCACAGATGATTGGCCTCGGGGAGACCAAAACATCCAACACTGCGGAGACACCATCACGTGTTTCTCAACGCAGTGATTCCAGAACACTGCCCCCATCCCTTATGGGAAATATGCAGATGCAGGTAAAGAAGCTGCGGAGACACCATCACGTGTTTCTCGACGCAAGCAGTGAATAGCCAGGCCTTTCCCCGGGAAGGAAGAACCACGGGAAGGGCAGCATCCTATGAAGGAAAGCCACCTATGCCAAGCATGGTATCCATCCACAGACAGCTGTTTCGGGGTGTTTGCCCCTCATCAGTGTGGAGTAGGAATCTGGCTATTAGGAGCAGTGCCTAGTAAAAAGGCTATAAAGGCACAGATGATTGGCCTCGGGGAGACCAAAACATCCAACACTGCGGAGACACCATCACGTGTTTCTCAACGCAGTGATTCCAGAACACTGCCCCCATCCCTTATGGGAAATATGCAGATGCAGGTAAAGAAGCTGCGGAGACACCATCACGTGTTTCTCGACGCAAGCAGTGAATAGCCAGGCCTTTCCCCGGGAAGGAAGAACCACGGCAAGGGCAGCATCCTATGAAGGAAAGCCACCTATGCCAAGCATGGTATCCATCCACAGACAGCTGTTTCGGGGTGTTTGCCCCTCATCAGTGTGGAGTAGGAATCTGGCTATTAGGAGCAGTGCCTAGTAAAAAGGCTATAAAGGCACAGATGATTGGCCTCGGGGAGACCAAAACATCCAACACTGCGGAGACACCATCACGTGTTTCTCAACGCAGTGATTCCAGAACACTGCCCCCATCCCTTATGGGAAATATGCAGATGCAGGTAAAGAAGCTGCGGAGACACCATCACGTGTTTCTCGACGCAAGCAGTGAATAGCCAGGCCTTTCCCCGGGAAGGAAGAACCACGGGAAGGGCAGCATCCTATGAAGGAAAGCCACCTATGCCAAGCATGGTATCCATCCACAGACAGCTGTTTCGGGGTGTTTGCCCCTCATCAGTGTGGAGTAGGAATCTGGCTATTAGGAGCAGTGCCTAGTAAAAAGGCTATAAAGGCACAGATGATTGGCCTCGGGGAGACCAAAACATCCAACATTGCGGAGACACCATCACGTGTTTCTCAACGCAGTGATTCCAGAACACTGCCCCCATCCCTTATGGGAAATATGCAGATGCAGGTAAAGAAGCTGCGGAGACACCATCACGTGTTTCTCGACGCAAGCAGTGAATAGCCAGGCCTTTCCCCGGGAAGGAAGAACCACGGGAAGGGCAGCATCCTATGAAGGAAAGCCACCTATGCCAAGCATGGTATCCATCCACAGACAGCTGTTTCGGGGTGTTTGCCCCTCATCAGTGTGGAGTAGGAATCTGGCTATTAGGAGCAGTGCCTAGTAAAAAGGCTATAAAGGCACAGATGATTGGCCTCGGGGAGACCAAAACATCCAACACTGCGGAGACACCATCACGTGTTTCTCAACGCAGTGATTCCAGAACACTGCCCCCATCCCTTATGGGAAATATGCAGATGCAGGTAAAGAAGCCTTTATAGCCTTTTTACTAGGCACTGCTCCTAATAGCCAGATTCCTACTCCACACTGATGAGGGGCAAACACCCCGAAACAGCTGTCTGTGGATGGATACCATGCTTGGCATAGGTGGCTTTCCTTCATAGGATGCTGCCCTTCCCGTGGTTCTTCCTTCCCGGGGAAAGGTCTGGCTATTCACTGCTTGCGTCGAGAAACACGTGATGGTGTCTCCGCAGCTTCTTTACCTGCATCTGCATATTTCCCATAAGGGATGGGGTCAGTGTTCTGGAATCACTGCGTTGAGAAACACGTGATGGTGTCTCCGCAGTGTTGGATGTTTTGGTCTCCCCGAGGCCAATCATCTGTGCCTTTATAGCCTTTTTACTAGGCACTGCTCCTAATAGCCAGATTCCTACTCCACACTGATGAGGGGCAAACACCCCGAAACAGCTGTCTGTGGATGGATACCATGCTTGGCATAGGTGGCTTTCCTTCATAGGATGCTGCCCTTCCCGTGGTTCTTCCTTCCCGGGGAAAGGCCTGGCTATTCACCGCTTGCGTCGAGAAACACGTGATGGTGTCTCCGCAGCTTCTTTACCTGCATCTGCATATTTCCCATAAGGGATGGGGGCAGTGTTCTGGAATCACTGCGTTGAGAAACACGTGATGGTGTCTCCGCAGTGTTGGATGTTTTGGTCTCCCCGAGGCCAATCATCTGTGCCTTTATAGCCTTTTTACTAGGCACTGCTCCTAATAGCCAGATTCCTACTCCACACTGATGAGGGGCAAACACCCCGAAACAGCTGTCTGTGGATGGATACCATGCTTGGCATAGGTGGCTTTCCTTCATAGGATGCTGCCCTTCCCGTGGTTCTTCCTTCCCGGGGAAAGGCTTGGCTATTCACTGCTTGCGTCGAGAAACACGTGATGGTGTCTCCGCAGCTTCTTTACCTGCATCTGCATATTTCCCATAAGGGATGGGGGCAGTGTTCTGGAATCACTGCGTTGAGAAACACGTGATGGTGTCTCCGCAGTGTTGGATGTTTTGGTCTCCCCGAGGCCAATCATCTGTGCCTTTATAGCCTTTTTACTAGGCACTGCTCCTAATAGCCAGATTCCTACTCCACACTGATGAGGTGCAAACACCCCGAAACAGCTGTCTGTGGATGGATACCATGCTTGGCATAGGTGGCTTTCCTTCATAGGATGCTGCCCTTCCCGTGGTTCTTCCTTCCCGGGGAAAGGCCTGGCTATTCATTGCTTGCGTCGAGAAACACGTGATGGTGTCTCCGCAGCTTCTTTACCTGCATCTGCATATTTCCCATAAGGGATGGGGGCAGTGTTCTGGAATCACTGCGTTGAGAAACACGTGATGGTGTCTCCGCAGTGTTGGATGTTTTGGTCTCCCCGAGGCCAATCATCTGTGCCTTTATAGCCTTTTTACTAGGCACTGCTCCTAATAGCCAGATTCCTACTCCACACTGATGAGGGGCAAACACCCCGAAACAGCTGTCTGTGGATGGATACCATGCTTGGCATAGGTGGCTTTCCTTCATAGGATGCTGCCCTTCCCGTGGTTCTTCCTTCCCGGGGAAAGGCCTGGCTATTCACTGCTTGCGTCGAGAAACACGTGATGGTGTCTCCGCAGCTTCTTTACCTGCATCTGCATATTTCCCATAAGGGATGGGGGCAGTGTTCTGGAATCACTGCGTTGAGAAACACGTGATGGTGTCTCCGTAGTGTTGGATGTTTTGGTCTCCCCGAGGCCAATCATCTGTGCCTTTATAGCCTTTTTACTAGGCACTGCTCCTAATAGCCAGATTCCTACTCCACACTGATGAGGGGCAAACACCCCGAAACAGCTGTCTGTGGATGGATACCATGCTTGGCATAGGTGGCTTTCCTTCATAGGATGCTGCCCTTCCCGTGGTTCTTCCTTCCCGGGGAAAGGCCTGGCTATTCACTGCTTGCGTCGAGAAACACGTGATGGTGTCTCCGCAGCTTCTTTACCTGCATCTGCATATTTCCCATAAGGGATGGGGGCAGTGTTCTGGAATCACTGCGTTGAGAAACACGTGATGGTGTCTCCGCAGTGTTGGATGTTTTGGTCTCCCCGAGGCCAATCATCTGTGCCTTTATAGCCTTTTTACTAGGCACTGCTCCTAATAGCCAGATTCCTACTCCACACTGATGAGGGGCAAACACCCCGAAACAGCTGTCTGGAGTGAGGTTTTCTGGAGCAATCCAGACCCTTTTGCAGAGAATTCTGTTTTTTTCTGTGGTCGTTTGTACCGACAGCTTTGAAGATGAGTTATGTGAAGAACACCATCCGAGTGACGTTGGAGCCATCTATCCGGGCAAGGAACAGCGTGGTCTTTATTGTACGTGACCTTATTGAGGAAAAGGCTGGAGGAAAGCGGGAGAACATCTATAGCATCAATGAGTTCCCTAATCAAGGTAACTACGATGTTACTTTTATGTCGGAGCATTATTGCCTGAATGTCTATGAGTGGTTTCGGAATCATGCCGGAGATCCCTGTTTGAAGGGAGTCAAATGTGAACCACTGTTTGGTCTTCAGGAAAGGCAGGTGACTATCACTGTCTATAACCCCTTTACTGAACCTGCATTGTTGGAGAGCTTCCTCTCACAGTATTGTGACTTTGTTTCAAAGGGAGAGAAGCAAGTGAACTGTTTAGGAATCTTCAATTGTCGATACAAATATCGTGTAAAGTTCAGAAGAGATCCTGGCAGTGTGGGTGGGTTCAGACACCCTCCGGCGAACTTCTCTGTGGCAGGGCATAGGGGTTTCCTCACGTACCCTGGGCAGCCTCTGTTTTGCAGGAGATGTTTCTCTTTTGGACATGTCCAGGCAGACTGCCAGAAGGGGCAGTGTTGCCGAAACTGCAAGAAGGAGGGGCATATGGCTGGTGATTGCCCGATGGCTAAGACCTGTGACGTGTGTGGTAGTAGTGACCACATGTATAAGGATTGTCCGTGGAGGGCGCCTAGACGCTCAGAGAGTGAATGGAGAGAGGAGGAGGAGAGAAGGAGGAGGTTGGCGACTATCAGGAAGGAAACTGAAAGAATGGAGAGAGAGGAAAGGAGGGAGAGGGAGAGGGAAAGACGCTCTGTGACTCCAGATGACATTGTGCTAGCACCCCGTGGTACTATGAGTGATGCACAGAAGGAAGATAAGGAGTTTTGGTTGGCGGCAAAAAAAGTAGAGAAGGGGTTTAAGAAGAAGGAAGAAGATCAGGAAGAAGATGAGGAAGAAGATGATGACTCTACTGTGCCTGAAATGTTTTCTCTTGAGGAAGCAATGGATGCAACGGAGGAAGACGTGCGTATTTCTGAAGCTGAGAGCCCTGTGCACCCCTCAGATCCTCAGAATATTAGAGGGCTTTCTTCAGATCAGGACAGGGGTGCGAATAAGTGTCAGAGGGAGGAGGATGGGGAAAGTGATGAGGCATGCAGTAGTATGCCTAAGAGGAAAATTGGGCCAGCTAAAAAAAAATGGAGTGAGCACGAAGGGGCTAGTGGTTCAGAGACTTGCTGTTCAGTCCGAATGGCAGAGGAGGACAATGGTGATACTGGGTAAAATGAAAGCTCAGTGGATCTGTTGTTTTTTTTTTTTTTTTTCTCTCCTTTCTGTGAGTCTTGACCTTTGTCAAGGGCTTTTTGTGTAATGTGTGTAGTTTTGTGGTAATTTTTGCATTGTTTTTTGTTTTTATAGTATGGGTTTTTCTATAGTTTCTCAAAATGTGAGAGTTTTTAAGAAAGCGAGGAGGAGAGCAGCAATTTTGGATTTTTTAGCTATGCAGAGTGCATCTATTTTTTGTTTGCAAGAATGTGGGATTGTGGATGGTGTGAAAGGGGATGAGTGGTCTTATGGTGCGTCTGTGTGGTCTGGTAGTGCAAATAATAGAAATGATGGTGTGGGTATTTTAGTTAAGGGGCAGGAGGTGGTTTTGAATAATTATTTGGTGGTGGAGGTGGGGAGGTGTATCTTAGCGAATTTTGAATATAAAAATGCTAAGTTTTGTGTTATCAATATTTATGCGCCAGTAGAAAAAAATGAGCGTAAGTTATTATTTGAAAAAGTGAAGCTTTTTGTTCCAGGAAGAGTGCCTGTGGTGATTGTGGGTGATATGAATTGTGATGTGGGGGGAGTGAATGTGGATGTGTCTGGAAAAGTTTTGCTGGAGTTAGTTACTGACTTTGATTTGAGTGATATGCAGCGTGTGTGTAAGGTTAACCCTTTGTTAGATACCTTTTTTTCTGATAGTGGAAGAGCACAGTCCAGGTTGGATTATTGTTTTATTTCTAAAAATATTATTCCTGTTGGATATAAGCAGGATAGGGTCGTTTTTTCGGACCATGTTTGTGTGTTGTGCGAGTTAGATATTAATGTTAGTGGTGTGTTTGGAAAGGGTTTGTGGAAATTAAATGTGAAATTGTTGGAAAATGAAGCTGTGAGGAAGGAGTATGTGAGAAAGTATGAACAGTGGTGTAAAAGTAAGGAAAGTTTTGGGAATGTTTGTGAGTGGTGGGATTGGGTTAAGAGGCAGACAAAAAAGTTTTTTAAAAGTGTGGGGTATGAATTTGCGGCAATTAAGAGGGAAAAGTTTGTTAAGTTGAATGCCCGTTTATGTTTATTGTATAAATTGAGGGAAGGAGGAATGGAGGTGGAGGAGGGGATAAAAAAGGTTAAAAAAGAAATTAAAGAGTTTTTGGAAGAGAAAGGGAAGAGTATTATTTTTAGGGCAAAAATTGATAGAATGGAGCAAGATGAAAGGTGTTCGAGGTTTTTCTTTAAAAAGGTTTTTGGGAAAAAGCAGAGTATGGGTGTTTTGAATGCAGAGGATGGAAGAGAGGTAAGTGGGGAGGATATGTGTGAACATGTGGCTAAGTTTTATGAGGAGCTGTATGCAGTGAAGTGGAGGGATGAGGCTTTGGAGGAGGATGTACTAAGTGTATTAGAAAATAAATTGAGTGAGATGGAGAGAGAGAGAGTGATGGGTGAGGTGACAGGTGATGAGGTATGGAAGGTAATGAATAGCATGGCGTTAAATAAGACTCCAGGAGAGGATGGTCTTCCTATAGAGTTTTATAGGGTGATGTGGCATGTGATTGGTAAGGATTTTGTGGATGTGTGTAAGTATATGTGGTCTAGTATGGAGGTGGCTGAGAGTATGCGTGCAGGTATGGTTGTGTTAATACCTAAAAAAGGAGATTTGAAGAGTTTAAAAAATTGGAGACCGATAACGTTGTTGAATTGCGATTATAAGATCTATGCGAAAGTAATGGCGAATAGGATGCGTGATGTGATAGAGAGTGTGATTGGGGATGAACAGTGTTGTGCGGTGCCTGGGAGACGTATACATGAGTGTGTGTGTATGTTGAGAGATTGTTTGTGGGACTGTATGAGTCGGAAGAAGAGTGTATTTGTTTTGAGTTTGGACTTTGAAAAGGCGTATGATCGGTTATCACATAGTTTTTTGTTCCGGGTATTATTGAGAATGGGGTTTCCGCCTGATTTTGTTTGGAGGGTGAGGAGCTTATATAAAGACATTTATAGTTGTGTTTTGATGAATGGTTCTGTGGGTAGAAGAGTGAATGTTTTTTCAGGTGTGCGACAAGGTTGTCCTTTGTCTCCTGTGGTTTTTATTTGTGCGATTGAACCGTTGCTTTGTATGTTGAGGAAAGATAAAGTGATTAGAGGAGTACAAGTGCCAGGAGGTGGAGGGAGGGAATGGAAGGTTAGTGCTTATATGGATGACGTGTGTGTGTTGTGTGATTCAGAGTATTCTGTGAGGCGGGTGAAGTTATTAGCGTCTATTTTTTGTGGTGCGTCAGCATTTAAGGTGAATTGGGAGAAGAGTGAGTGTAAGGTTTTTGGGGGAGGGGTTTTAAGTAAGGATGTAGGAGTGAATGAGGTGACTGGGTCTATTAAGGTTTTGGGGGTGAAATTTTCAGAGAGTTTGGATGGGAAAGAAAGTTGGGATGATGCAAAAGGAAAGGTTGAGCGGAAGTTATGTTTTTGGAAGATGAGAAGTCTTTCGTTTTTTGGAAAAATCTTAGTTATTAAAAGTGTGATTTTGCCTATTTTCTTATATATTGCAGTGGTCTTTCCGCCGGGGTATATATGTATGAGAGGGTTAAATAGGATTCTGTTTGTGTTTTTGTGGAATTCTAGAATGGAGAGGGCTAGGAGGGAGGTTTTGGTGAAACGTTTAGAAAAAGGTGGGTTGGGTTTTCCAAACCTTGAGGTGTTTCTTGGTGTAAATATTGTGGTTTTTGTGTTGAGGGTGATTAGGATGGATGGCAAGTTTTCTTGTCTGTGTAGGTTTTTGTTTGGGGCGTATTTATTTCGTTTGAAGTGGCGAGAGAGGGATCTGAGGTATCCGGTTGCTTTTGACGTGCCTAGATGGTATGTGTGGGTTTATAAATTTTTGGTGAAGTATGAGTTATGTGATGTGGATGTTAGGTTGTTGAGTAATAAGAAGGCTGTATATAGGATGATTGAATGTAGAGAGACAGAGTGTGGAATAAACATGGTAAGAGGGAATGATATAGAAAAAGTATGGAAGAAAGTGCGGTTAGACGGTATGACGAATAGGCAGAGTGAGATTGTGTGGCAGTCTTTGCATGGAGTGTTACCAGTTAGAGAATTTCAGAAGAATCGTGGGTTGGGGAGAAATGATATGTGTCCGAGAGGTGGGTGTGGTGGAAGGGAAAGTGTAATACATGTGTTTTGGAATTGTCATTATGCTAGGGAGGTGATTGGAAGAATGGGACCGTTGTGTAAAGAATTGTGTGGTGTGAGCTTGTTATCATTCGAGTTGTTCATGTTTGGCTTGGGAATGTGTGATGGAGTGAAGGAGAGAGTGTTGTGGTTAATAGTTGCATGTATAAAAGAAGTATTATGGGATGTGAGGAATGTGTATGTTTTTAAGAGAAAGGAAATTGTAGTAAAGAATAGTCTAAAAGTGATTTTGGGGAAGATGTATGTGTGTTTTCTATGGGATAAAAGAATAAGGGGGGAGGTGGATGCCGAAGGGATTTGGAAGGTGAAGAAGTGGAGATACCTTGTAAATATGTCTTGACTTGCTTTTTCTGATGTTGTATTAAACTGAAATTTTCCGATGATGATGGGAACAGCTTTTGTGTTTTGGATTTGACGCAGCTGTTTGGGATTTTTCTTTGGTCTTGGATTTCTGGACCGTGGATTTTCCCATCTGAGGGAAAAAAAAAAAAAAAAAAAAAAAAAAAAGAAACAGCTGTCTGTGGATGGATACCATGCTTGGCATAGGTGGCTTTCCTTCATAGGATGCTGCCCTTCCCGTGGTTCTTCCTTCCCGGGGAAAGGCCTGGCTATTCACTGCTTGCGTCGAGAAACCCGTGATGGTGTCTCCGCAGCTTCTTTACCTGCATCTGCATATTTCCCATAAGGGATGGGGGCAGTGTTCTGGAATCACTGCGTTGAGAAACACGTGATGGTGTCTCCGCAGTGTTGGATGTTTTGGTCTCCCCGAGGCCAATCATCTGTGCCTTTATAGCCTTTTTACTAGGCACTGCTCCTAATAGCCAGATTCCTACTCCACACTGATGAGGGGCAAACACCCCGAAACAGCTGTCTGTGGATGGATACCATGCTTGGCATAGGTGGCTTTCCTTCATAGGATGCTGCCCTTCCCGTGGTTCTTCCTTCCCGGGGAAAGGCCTGGCTATTCACTGCTTGCGTCGAGAAACACGTGATGGTGTCTCCGCAGCTTCTTTACCTGCATCTGCATATTTCCCATAAGGGATGGGGGCAGTGTTCTGGAATCACTGCGTTGAGAAACACGTGATGGTGTCTCCGCAGTGTTGGATGTTTTGGTCTCCCCGAGGCCAATCATCTGTGCCTTTATAGCCTTTTTACTAGGCACTGCTCCTAATAGCCAGATTCCTACTCCACACTGATGAGGGGCAAACACCCCGAAACAGCTGTCTGTGGATGGATACCATGCTTGGCATAGGTGGCTTTCCTTCATAGGATGCTGCCCTTCCCGTGGTTCTTCCTTCCCGGGGAAAGGCCTGGCTATTCACTGCTTGCGTCGAGAAACACGTGATGGTGTCTCCGCAGCTTCTTTACCTGCATCTGCATATTTCCCATAAGGGATGGGGGCAGTGTTCTGGAATCACTGCGTTGAGAAACACGTGATGGTGTCTCCGCAGTGTTGGATGTTTTGGTCTCCCCGAGGCCAATCATCTGTGCCTTTATAGCCTTTTTACTAGGCACTGCTCCTAATAGCCAGATTCCTACTCCACACTGATGAGGGGCAAACACCCCGAAACAGCTGTCTGTGGATGGATACCATGCTTGGCATAGGTGGCTTTCCTTCATAGGATGCTGCCCTTCCCGTGGTTCTTCCTTCCCGGGGAAAGGCCTGGCTATTCACTGCTTGCGTCGAGAAACACGTGATGGTGTCTCCGCAGCTTCTTTACCTGCATCTGCATATTTCCCATAAGGGATGGGGGCAGTGTTCTGGAATCACTGCGTTGAGAAACACGTGATGGTGTCTCCGCAGTGTTGGATGTTTTGGTCTCCCCGAGGCCAATCATCTGTGCCTTTATATGATTTACATAATGTCCTCTGCAATTTCCCACTAGTACACTTTCCAGGGGCAAAGGAGGACAATTATGACCCGCGTTTAGTAACATTACTGCTCGGATGGCTGACGCCAGTGGTGGCAATGCAGCCTCTTGCTGCTCCCACATTAATATTGCAAGATGCAATGGTATGAATTTGTTTTCTTTAATATTGCGTCATTCATTGTTTTTGAAGTTATTTCTTTTACCATATTTTTTTGCTACTCTTGAGTGAACTGTTGTCACTGTTTTCCATAATTCACCCTTTCACAAAATGGACTGAACATGGTACATGCCAAGATAACAGCAGTGTAACAGGTTGCAGTATTGATGTGGCATGACTTAGCATCACATTTGACTAATAAATGAGTTTGGCAAAAAAACAGTAGTTTGTAGACAGTCACACAGTTAAATATCTGTATTTTTACATTTCTTGTCTTTTTTAAAGCAGTTTTTTCTTCCTCTCCAAAAGAACTGAAAAAGTAATGTTAGGCACATTCCCAATAAGACAGAAGAAGCCACAGACAGTAGATTGTGGCATGCACACTTTATGAGTTAGTTACAATTTAATCTCTGGATTTTTTTCTCACTTCTTTTTTGTATTTCAACAGTTTTTCCAGGCCATTTCTTAAAAAGCAACAAAAATACACCCACAGAAATAACATGGGACACACACACTAGGTGTGTTATAGGGAAAAGACGTTTGTCAACACCCATGTATCTATCAGGACAATAACGTATACTCCGGATATACATAAATACAAAGAAAAAATGGAGTTCTATACGGAAAGCGTTTTAAAAGAACAGTATTTATTAAAGAATCATTAAAAAATCGTAACATTAACAAAATACAAAAGAAGGGAAGACCCTAGAACATACACATCCAAGTCATAAGCACCCAGAAAACGTGTATAACATCATGGTATATATAACCATCAATAATAGCACACAAAACTACGATGTATTTACTGGCTCTCATATGGACAAGTGTCCTTCATACATAAAATTAGCAGAGAGACCAGTATATAGTGCATATCAGGAATCGAATTTCTTACCCATGATGAAGTAAATGGTGCTTAATGACTCCGGAGAGCCCCCTGACGCGCGAAACGCGCGTCAGGGGGCTCTCCGGAGTCATTAAGCACCATTTACTTCATCATGGGTAAGAAATTCGATTCCTGATATGCACTATATACTGGTCTCTCTGCTAATTTTATGTATGAAGGACACTTGTCCATATGAGAGCCAGTAAATACATCGTAGTATTGTGTGCTATTATTGATGGTTATATATACCATGATGTTATACACGTTTTCTGGGTGCTTATGACTTGGATGTGTATGTTCTAGGGTCTTCCCTTCTTTTGTTTTTTGTTAATGTTACGATTTTTTAATGATTCTTTAATAAATACTGTTCTTTTAAAACGCTTTTCATTTCTTAAAAAGGACTGAACAAGAAATGATAGGTACATGGCACGCCTAAAAAATGACAACATCAGCAGGCTGCAGTATTGGTAAACCATATACAGAGGGTGAATTTTTTAAATTTTCTAAGTAAATATATTAGTAAAGGTGCTATTGACATGAAATTCTCACCAGATGTTGGTAACAACCCATCCAGCTGAAATACCCATTAACACCATCAGTGAAGTTTAGAGGTGAGAACATTATGGAGTGTGGCTGTTTTTCAGCATACGGCACTAGCAAACTTCATATAATTGAAAGAAGGATGAATGCACAAATGTACAGACTGACATTCTTGATAAAAATCTACTGCCATCTACCAGGATGATGAAAATAAAATCAAAAGCAAAACAATGATCCCAAACACACAGCCAAGGAAACTCAATTGTTTTCAGAGAAAAAAAACCCAAAGCTACTAGAATAGCCCAGGTAATCACTTGGAGTAAATCCAATAGAAAATTTGTGGAAGAAACTAAAGCTCAGAGTTCATAGAAGGAGTCCACAGAACCTTCAGGATTTAAAGAGTGCTTGTGTGGAAGAATGGGACAAAATCACACATGAGCAATGCATGCGATTAGTTTCTCCATAAAGGTGGTGACTTGAAACTGTCATCACCAACAAAGGCTTTTGTACAAAGCACTACATAAATTTCAGTAAGCATGTTCCATACTTGTTCCCTATGTAATTTTTCATTATTACACATAACTTAGTTTATGGATATCTATGGTTTGAATTCTTGGCTGTGTGGATTGGATGTGTTACCGACATCTGGTGAGAATTTCATGTCACTAGCTCCTTTAGAAATATATTTACTTAGAAAACTAGTGTTCGATACTTATCTCACCCAATGCATTTTTTTTTATCTCAGCAATATTTGTGGCTTGCTTATGAATGAAAAAATTAAAGAATGAAAAAAATGTGTAATTGAAATGTAGTCTCTGCAATATACTCACTTTGGTCAATCACTGCAAGGTCTCCTATTTCTCCCACTATCCATTGAATATTTATATTTTTTTCACAGACTGTGCTCTAATCCTCATTACTGCAGTTCAACAAAATGCGCTATCTGTAGAATTTGTCGTTTTATGGCTTTTTCACTCTTTATTGTTAAGCTGTGATCTGTGACATGCTCTCACTATCCAAATTCACCACAAAATAGCTTCTGCAATATTCTTGATGTTTCAATTTATGTGTCTTGCTCAGTGGTGGTCAGCATTCAGTGTTCCTTACCTTAGCCGTGTCTGAGAACTGAAAACCTTGCACTTCTGAACACTCTAGGGAGGTTGCAGTTCTGAAATATGACAGCACTGGAAGATAATGGGTTCCTGGTCACTTCACTTTTGATTCATTCTCAAACCTTTGACAGTTAATTTGTATATTTGTGGCAACATGTTTTTTGTCACCCTGTTGACCATTTGCAACAAAGCTTTTGATGACTCTGTGATCACAGCCCCAATGCCTTAGCACTTTCAAGAGTGCTTCATCCCTATTTAAGACTTGCAACATTTTTTTTGACTTTTCAGAGTCAAATAAAAAAATTTTCATTTTTTTTCCATTTTGCCTAATAATTCTGCACACTTGATAAAGGGTGGTGATAGATTGTATTATATTGATGCCAAGTCTAACTAGACAAAGAAACACACATCAATGTATACCACCATTAGATCATTGAACAGGGAAGGGGTGAAGGAAGAGGGATGTGTAATAAAATATAACCTTTATTAATAACTAGCTGAAGAGCCTCTCATTGCCCGGGCATACTAACTAACTGTGATTAGTTATAGCACCTCACTTCTCTCATTTTCCCATCATGCCTCTCATTTTCCCCCTCACTTCTCTCATTTTCCCCTTCACTCTTCTCATTTTCCCCCCTAACATCTGTCATTTTGACCTCACACCTGTAATTTTCCCCTCAGTATATACCTGTATGTAATCTCCCTTGTATATACCTGTATGTCATCTCCTGTAGATAGTATATACTTGTATGTCATATCCCCTGTATATAATATATACCTGTATGTCATCTCCTATATACAGTATATACCTGTATGTCATCTCCTCCTGTATATAGTATATGCCTGTGTGTCATCTCCTCCTGTGTATAGTATATACCTGTGTGTCATCTCCTCCTGTATATAAATACCTGAGTGTCATCTCCTCCTGTATATAGTATATACCTGTGTGTCATCTCCTCCTGTATATAGTATATAACTGTGTGTGATCTCCTCCTGTATATAGTATATACCCGTGTGTCATCTCCCCTGCATATAGTATATACTCGTATGTCATCTCCTCCTGCATATAGTATATACCTGAATGTCATCTCCTCCTGCATACAGTATATACCTGTATCTCATCTCCGGGATATAGTATATAGTATATACCTGTATGTCATCTCCCCTGTATATAGTATATACCTGTATGTCATCTCCTCCTGTATATAGTATATACCTGTATGTAATCTCCCTTGTATATGGTATATACCTGTATGTCATCTCCTGTATATAGTATATACCTGTATGTAATCTCCACTGTATATAGTATATACTTGTATGTCATCTCCTCCTGTATACAGTATATACCCGTATGTCATCTCCTCCTGCATATAGTATATACCTGAATGTCATCTCCTCCTGCATACAGTATATACCTGTATCTCATCTCCGGGATATAGTACATAGTATATACCTGTATGTCATCTCCTGTATATAGTATATACCTGTATGTAATCTCCACTGTATATAGTATATACTTGTATGTCATCTCCTCCTGTACACAGTATATACCCGTATGTCATCTCTTCCTGCATATAGTATATACCTGAATGTCCTCTCCTCCTGCATATATACCTGTATTTTATCTCCTCCTGTATATAGTATATACCTGTAGGTCATCTCCCCTGTAAATAGTATATAACTGAATGTCATCTCCTCCTGTATATAGTATACACCTGTGTCATCTCCTCCTGCATATAGTATATACCTGTGTGTCATCTCCTCCTATATATAGTATATACCCGAATGTCATCTCCTCCTGTATACAGTATATACCTGTGTCATCTCCTCCTGTATATAGTATATGCTTGTGTGTCATCTCCTCCTGTATATAGTATATACCTGTGTCATCTCCTCCTGTATATAGTATATGCGCTGTATGTCATCTCCTCCTGTATATAGTATATACCTGTATGTCATCTCCTCCTGTATATAGTATATACCTGTGTGTCATCTCCTCCTGTTTATAGTATATACCTGTGTGTCATCTCCTCCTATATATATAGTATATACCTGAGTGTCATCTCCTCCTGTATATAGTATATACCTGTATGTAATCTCCCTTGTATATAGTAACATAGTAACATAGTTAGTAAGGCCGAAAAAAGACATTTGTCCATCCAGTTCAGCCTATATTCCATCATAATAAATCCCCAGATCTACATCCTTCTACAGAACCTAATAATTGTATGATACAATATTGTTCTGCTCCAGGAAGACATCCAGGCCTCTCTTGAACCCCTCGACTGAGTTCGCCATCACCACCTCCTCAGGCAAGCAATTCCAGATTCTCACTGCCCTAACAGTAAAGAATCCTCTTCTATGTTGGTGGAAAAACCTTCTCTCCTCCAGACGCAAAGAATGCCCCCTTGTGCCCGTCACCTTCCTTGGTATAAACAGATCCTCAGCGAGATATTTGTATTGTCCCCTTATATATTTATACATGGTTATTAGATCGCCCCTCAGTCGTCTTTTTTCTAGACTAAATAATCCTAATTTCGCTAATCTATCTGGGTATTGTAGTTCTCCCATCCCCTTTATTAATTTTGTTGCCCTCCTTTGTACTCTCTCTAGTTCCATTATATCCTTCCTGAGCACCGGTGCCCAAAACTGGACACAGTACTCCATGTGCGGTCTAACTAGGGATTTGTACAGAGGCAGTATAATGCTCTCATCATGTGTATCCAGACCTCTTTTAATGCACCCCATGATCCTGTTTGCCTTGGCCGCTGCTGCCTGGCACTGGCTGCTCCAGGTAAGTTTATCATTAACTAGGATCCCCAAGTCCTTCTCCCTGTCAGATTTACCCAGTGGTTTCCCGTTCAGTGTGTAATGGTGATATTGATTCCTTCTTCCCATGTGTATAACCTTACATTTATCATTGTTAAACCTCATCTGCCACCTTTCAGCCCAAGTTTCCAACTTATCCAGATCCATCTGTAGCAGAATACTATCTTCTCTTGTATTAACTGCTTTACATAGTTTTGTATCATCTGCAAATATCGATATTTTACTGTGTAAACCTTCTACCAGATCATTAATGAATATGTTGAAGAGAACAGGTCCCAATACTGACCCCTGCGGTACCCCACTGGTCACAGCGACCCAGTTAGAGACTATACCATTTATAACCACCCTCTGCTTTCTATCACTAAGCCAGTTACTAACCCATTTACACACATTTTCCCCCAGACCAAGCATTCTCATTTTGTGTACCAACCTCTTGTGCGGCACGGTATCAAACGCTTTGGAAAAATCCAGATATACCACGTCCAATGACTCACCGTGGTCCAGCCTATAGCTTACCTCTTCATAAAAACTGATTAGATTGGTTTGACAGGAGCGATTTCTCATAAACCCATGCTGATATGGAGTTAAAGTTATTCTCATTGAGATAATCCAGAATAACATCCCTCAGAAACCCTTCAAATATTTTACCAACAATAGAGGTTAGACTTACTGGCCTATAATTTCCAGGTTCACTTTTAGAGCCCTTTTTGAATATTGGCACCACATTTGCTATGCGCCAGTCCTGTGCAACAGACCCTGTCGCTATAGAGTCCCTAAAAATAAGAAATAATGGTTTATCTATTACATTACTTAGTTCTCTTAGTACTCGTGGGTGTATGCCATCCGGACCCGGAGATTTATCTATTTTAATCTTATTTAGCCGGTTTCGCACCTCTTCTTGGGTTAGAGTGGTGACCCTTAAAATAGGGTTTTCATTGTTTCTTGGGATTTCACCTAGCATTTCATTTTCCACCGTGAATACCGTGGAGAAGAAGGTGTTTAATATATTAGCTTTTTCCTCGTCATCTACAACCATTCTTTCCTCACTATTTTTTAAGGGGCCTACATTTTCAGTTTTTATTCTTTTACTATTGATATAGTTGAAGAACAGTTTGGGATTAGTTTTACTCTCCTTAGCAATGTGCTTCTCTGTTTCCTTTTTGGCAGCTTTAATTAGTTTTTTAGATAAAGTATTTTTCTCCCTATAGTTTTTTAGAGCTTCAATGGTGCCATCCTGCTTTAGTAGTGCAAATGCTTTCTTTTTACTGTTAATTGCCTGTCTTACTTCTTTGTTTAGCCACATTGGGTTTTTCCTATTTCTAGTCCTTTTATTCCCACAAGGTATAAACCGCTTACACTGCCTATTTAGGATGTTCTTAAACATTTTCCATTTATTATCTGTATTCTTATTTCTGAGGATATTGTCCCAGTCTACCAGATTAAGGGCATCTCTAAGCTGGTCAAACTTTGCCTTCCTAAAGTTCAGTGTTTTTGTGACTCCCTGACAAGTCCCCCTAGTGAAAGACAGGTGAAACTGCACAATATTGTGGTCGCTATTTCCTAGATGCCCGGCCACCTGCAGATTTGTTATTCTGTCAGGTCTATTAGATAGTATTAGGTCTAAAAGTGTATAGTATAGTATATACCTGTATGTCATCTCCTCCTGTATATAGTCTCCCTTGTATATAGTATATACCTGTATGTCATCTCCTGTATATAGTATATACCTGTATGTAATCTCCACTGTATATAGTATATACTTGTATGTCATCTCCTCCTGTATACAGTATATACCCGTATGTCATCTCCTCCTGCATATAGTATATACCTGAATGTCCTCTCCTCCTGGATATATACCTGTATCTTATCTCCTCCTGTATATAGTATATACCTGTGTATCATCTCCTCCTGTATATAGTATATACCTGAATGTCATCTCCTCCTGTATATAGTATGTACCTGTGTGTCATCTCCTCCTGCATATAGTATATACCTGTGTGTCATCTCCTCCTATATATAGTATATAACCGAATGTCATCTCCTCCTGTATACAGTATATACCTGTGTCATCTCCTCCTGTATATAGTATATACTTGTGTGTCATCTCCTCCTGTATATAGTATATACCTGTGTCATCTCCTCCTGTATATAGTATATGCGCTGTATGTCATCTCCTCCTATATATAGTATATACCTGTATGTCATCTCCTCCTGTATATAGTATATACCTGTGTGTCATCTCCTCCTATATATATAGTATATACCTGAGTGTCATCTCCTCCTGTATATAGTATATACCCGTGTGTCATCTCCCCTGCATATAGTATATACCCGTGTGTCATCTCCTCCTGCATATAGTATATACCTGAATGTCATCTCCTCCTGCATACAGTATATACCCATGTCTCATCTACTCCTGTATATAGTATATACCTGTATGTCATCTCCCTTGTATATAGTATATACCTGTATGTCATCTCCTCCTGTATATAGTATATACCTGAATGTCATCTCCTCCTGTATATAGTATATACCGGTGTGTCATCTCCTCCTGTATATAGTATATACCTGTGTGTCATCTCCTCCTGTTTATTAGAAACATGTCACCACCACTGTAATTTTCTCCCACAGTTTTGGCTTATAAATACTGAGGTAAAATACTGACCAAATACTGAACGTGTGAATGTGGTCTCCACCTGCAGCGCCTCACTCTTCTCTATACACAGCCTCATACTGCAGTAGCACCTCACTTCTCTCATTTTACCCCTCACATCTCTATCCATGAGACTCCTCCCTTTTCATTGACGTCATGTCTCACGAAATGAAGCAACTCCATGGTAGACACGACGGAGCTAGATTTGGCCTGTGCCTGCTATGCGGAGGCGGAGTGTCTAAGGAAAACTGTTGCTTATAGCAATCACAGCTCAGCTTTCATCTCTTAAACAGCTCTGCTGAAATGAAAGATGCTTACTGATTGGTTGCGGAGTGGGCGGGGCTATGTGGAGTGGGACATACACACATACACACAAACATACATACACTCAGCTTTATATATTAGACTAGCTATTGAACCTGTTCTACGCCCGGGTGGCGAGCATTTATATTGGTATATGGTCTCCATCCTGGTATGTGCTGCTCCATCCTGCGTCCCCATCCTGTCATGAGCTGCTCCATCCTGCGTCCCCATCCTGTCATGTGCTGCACCCATCCTGCGCCCCCATCCTGCCATGTGTTGCACCCATCTTGCGCCCCCATTCTGTCATGTGTTGCACCCATCCTGCGCCCCCATTCTGTCATGTGCTGCTCCCATCCTGCGCCCCCATTCTGACATGTGCTGCTCCCATCCTGCGCCCCCATCCTGTCATGTGCTGCTCCCATCCTGTGCCCCCGTTCTGTCATGTGCTTCTCCCATCCTGCGCCCCTGTTCTGTCATGTGCTGCTCCCATCCTGTGCCCCTGTTCTGTCATGTGCTGCTCCCATCCTGCGCCCGTTCTGTCATGTGCTGCTTCCATCCTGCACCCCGTTCTCTCATGTGCTGCCCTATTCTGTCATGTGCTGCTCCCATCCTGCGCCCCCGTTCTGTCATGTGCTGCTCCCATCCTGCGCCCCCATCCTGTCATGTGCTGCTCCCATCCTGCGCCACCATTCTTTAATTTGCTTCACCCATCAATATGCCCCATACGCTGCTCCATTATGGTTGATGGCCCCCATAAGATGCTCCATAGTATATGCCCCCATACACTGCTCCATTATGGTTTATGGCCCCCATAAGATGCTCCATAGTGTATGCCCCTGTACACTGCTCCATAAAGGTTTATGGCCCCCATAAGACGCTCCAGTGTGTATGCCCCCGTACACTGCTCCATAAAGGTTTATGGCCCCCATAAGACGCTCCAGTGTGTATGCCCCCGTACACTGCTCCATAAAGGTTTATGGCCCCCATAAGACGCTCCAGTGTGTATGCCCCCGTACACTGCTCCATAAAGGTTTATGGCCCCCATAAGACGCTCCAGTGTGTATGCCCCCGTACACTGCTCCATTATGGTTTATGGCCCCCATAAGATGCTCCGTAGTGTATGCCCCCGTACACTGCTCCATAAAGGTTTATGGCACCCATAAGATGCTCCATTGTATATGCCCCCGTACACTGCTCCATTATGGTTGATGGCCCCCATAAGATGCTCCATTGTATATGCCCCCGTACACTGCTCCATTATGGTTGATGGCCCCCATAAGATGCTCCATAGTATATGCCCCCGTATGCTGCAGCGATATATAAAAAAAAAAAAAACATACTCACCTATCGTCGCTGGGCGCCGAGTGCTGGGGGGCTTGAGCAGGTGGGGACACCGGCGCGCTGTGGGGGTCAGGTGCAGCTCAGGCCCCCCAGCACTTGCTATATTCACCTGGCCGTGATCCAGCGCTGCGCGCCGCCATCTTCCGGCTCCTCTGGCTGTGATTGGTCAGTCAGAGGGCGGCGCCGGCGCGCATTAAGCGCGTCATCGCGCCCTCTGAACTGTGAACGTCACAGCAGAGGACCGGGACACGGAGCCGCACGCAGCGCTGGAACGGGGGGCAGGTGAATATATTCACCCTCCTGGCGCGTCCACGGTCCCTGCCTCTCCGGTGGAGATTGCGGTGTGCGTTCAGTGCTTACGCATACCGCGATCTCCTGGGATCGTCACTCTGTGGGGGCCAGACTGCGCCGGTGCTTGCGCAGTCTATAAAGGCTTCGGACAGAGTGACGCTCCCAGCGTTATATTATAGATTTGGTAAAATATACTAAGAGAGTAACCATACATCCATGTAGGATGTATATGGAATCATGGTATACAGTAATTATTATGTGATCCACTAATACCCGATGGATCACAATTCATCCACAGCCACGTACATATATATTAACCCATTATCTATCAATGTCCATTTTTTGGGACGCCTAATCTTTTGCTTCTAGCAACTAAGATTTTATAATTTTTATTAGGTCCAATTTTTTGTGTTGTGTTTGTAAAATGAATGTTTTCAAAATAGGAAATCATGTCATTGTCATTTTTAATTGAATATTGGGATGCCCTTTTCTGAAAAATCCGTAAAATGAAAATTTCTAGTTTGGCAAGTAATGGGGTAACAGCTATTAGCCGCCTACCTACAAAGGGTATATACATTAATATTATCCACTATAATTTTGTACCATTATTGGTACAATATTGTAGCTGCAGTATCTCTAAACTGATCGATTCAATCAAACCTGACTTTTAATTCTACAAGGGACAATAGTCATCATTCGTTTTTCTAACAATATGTCATCTAGCACTGCGATCCATCGATACACATCACCTGATGCTTTAAACCAGTGTTTCCCAAACTCCAGTCATCATGGACCCACGGGTCATGTTTTCAGGATTTCCATAGTGTTGCACAGGTGAGACAATTTCTGATGCCTTGATGATACTTCCACTACTTGAGCAATACTAAGGAAATCCTGAAACATGCCCCGTGGGATCCGTGAGGACTGGAGTTTGGGAAACACTGCATTAAACCAATAAAGTTTGTACAGCTTAGAATTTGATCATATAATGTTTATGCAGATTTTCTATCACTCATTTGCTTATTTTTTCTGCATATACTGTAGTTTACCAACTTGTTTATCTGCTTTGTATTGATGACTGGCAAAAACGCTGAAACATGTTTCTGTAAATGGAGTTTCTGGTTTGGATTACCATCCCAAGTCATGTAGCAATGACCTTTAAAGGGTCAATATTGACTTTTAGGAGTACCACCTCCAATTGGTGGCACTAGAGTTCCTTCCCTTTGCTCTCTGCAGAAGCTATTTGCACATTTACATTCACGAGCATTGTATCGCCTACTAGTCTATGAAAACTTGGTGGTCTTCACAAGGAAAACTTTAACACTGAGATACCCTGCCAAAGACTTCTCCACCAGCCAAACTGTTCTCCTGCTTTATACTGATGAGGGGCAAAACCCTGAAACACGAGTCTGCACATGGAGTTTCTGGTTGGACATTTTAGTATTGCTATCTACAGTAGGGCAGAGGTTCACATTGCATTGGTGCACTCTGTGCAGCCTCATTGGGGATGAAGAGGTAATGGGGCTACTGGACTACAAAGGGCCCATATACTATATTTGCACAGGGGCCCTCTCCGGTTTGTGACTGACTTTAGGTGGCATTAAAGTTCCTGCCCTCATTCTCTCTGAAGAAGCTATTTGCCCTATAAAATAGCCCAACACCATAGTCTTTGACATTAAAGGAGCTGTCAGGTCTAAAGGTCTACAGTCTGAGTGGACAACCATTTTAATGACAGCGACAATTTTATTGTGATGGAAAGCAGTTAATATCGGGGCCATCTCTCGAGTGACATTGTGATGGAACTATAGTCTTGCTTTACGCTAGGTACTTCACTAAGAATAACTCAGGCAAAAGCAATAGTTCTACTAGGCAACAAATGTGAATTAGACGTAACGTTGGTAAGAAGGTAACGTCTAAGAACTTTAATAGCACTTTTAAAAAGAAAACATCACATGTATTCTACAATATTTTAACCATTGCACATTAAAGTAATATTGTACTTCGCATTAAAAATAAACATTTATTATAAAAATATAAAACTTTAAATGTCATACTTTAAATGAACAAGTCCAGTTACATCCCACACCGAATAATCTGTACAACATTAAACAATTCCACAGGAACAAGCATTTACTTTTAGTTACTGGGTAAAGTTATATTACAAATGTGCTGCTCCAGTGTTCACATAACTGATAGTCTAGAATCATGAAATCTATACACCATATATACAGGTAGAAACTGTTCCAATTCTGTTCTGACAGTGAGAAATGATTATATAGTAACAGGGTGAGTCCTCGTCCAAGAAGGGCACCTTCCTGGCCGCTAGTGGGCTGGCATTGCCCATCCATTTAATGGAATGTACATCTGAATTCCAGTGTTTAATTACATACTGTATGACAAAGGTAAAAAACATATACTTAACCTTTTATTGTACATATATAGGTTACATCAGTAACGCTCTGAAGAGGTTAGTGTAACTTGTGCAATACACTATTCAATATACAGTAAGTGAGATCACAGCACAACAGGCATTGGAAAGACCATTTATAAGGGTGTTTCGTGAGCAGAAAAAAAAGGTGAATATCAACTACGCCCAGATATGATCTAAGTTTGATGACAACATGCCCCTGTCTTGTTTCCGTCAGGTATAGCGTTGTTAAGTAGACTTTATGTGAGGGGTGCAGGGTTTCTCCAAGGAGCTGTCATGACAAAGGAGAAGGCAACCATGGGCCGGGAAAAGAGCAGGAGAAACTTTTCTTTCCCAGTCATGTGCGGATTACAGGTGTTTTTTACCTACAGATTTTCTTCATTTAATGTAACTGTATGGGGAAAATCTGCACATAAAACTAAGCATGCTCTGTGTAAAAAAAATGTGGTTATTTAACAAGAATTCCTGATTGCTGAACCATTTTAACTCCTTTCCGCCTCTTTTGCTCATTGAAAACTAGAAACTGACTATAGAAATGCTAGTAAGACATCACAACACAGTGACTCAGTAACAACTATGTCTTTGACATATAATCTTGGTCCACCATGGCTATTCTAAGCATCGTAGGAAAAATGAATCATCTTCTGGTGTGCCGCAGAAATCACATCCAAACAATATCCTGTTCCACCACCTATTCGGCAGTTATACAATCATTCCTCTTTCTTGGCTTTTCAAGTTTCCAATGCATGTTTTTATTGTCCACAATTTTCTTCAAATAGTGTAGATACTAATCCACTTCTTAACATGGCAGTATCTGCCTAGATAAAAGTGCTATACAGACAAACATAAAATACAGTCCTCACAATGAGAAGAACAGCCATATAGTATATTGTCCGTTTTTACTTTATGGGCCGTTTTCATTGTATTCAACACATGGCGACTGAAGACTAAATAAAAAACATAAAAATAATGTTGCTTATTTTGTACCATCTTCATGACATCAGTCTGTAGTTGTCATTATACAAAAAGTTCTGCTTCTAGTGCAAGAAAAAAAAAAACTGTGACCAACGCTACCAGCGCCGACAAACACATTGAAGAAGTAGATAGACAAATATTTAGTCTCTAGTTGAAAATCTACACGAAGAGATTGAAGTTTTCGTCTCTTGAAATAGTGAAAAATCACGTAGCAAGGTTAAAATCCATGTTTTCGTCAGCTGGTAATAAAGAAGGGTAGGGAGCAGAACATTTTATGTTGACGTATGTTGTGTTGATAAGCACATAATGCTCCCCAATGAAAGTTGAGAAGATGGAAGAAATTCTTGAGACCAGTTCAGAAAACGTTGGACGTAGTTCTGGTTTTGGGTGCCAACATTTCAACATAACTTCAAACCTGTTTTTGAAAAGAAAATCATAATGTTTAGAGGATCTACAGACATTCTTATGCAGCTACTCGCTATTTTCGGTGTCTGGAAATAACATAAAAGGAACATAAGTTTTAACATTTAATTATGTGATAGACTTGAGTTGTCCTTCTACTAAATTACCCCAGAACATTAAAGAAAGTGTCCAGGAAAAAATCTTGGTTAAATTGTAAACTTGAAGATATACTGTATAATAGCTGATATCTCTAACCATGTCATACCACAAGTTCTTATCTTCTTACTACATAGCAGGGCTACCTCAGCAAATGTTTCAACGATTGCACCTAATCACTACATTTATTTAGACATTTGTGGCTTCAGTTAATAATATGAAGCAGAAGGTGTACTCAATAGAATGTACTAATTAATTTCTATCTCTACCATGAAGCCATATCGGTATAACACAAATGAGGTATAGAAATCTGATACAGATTTGTATACTTATAGGAAGTATGTCACCAGGATCTCTCAAAGGAGATGTCTTGACAAAGGAGCAGTCAGTCAAGCAGGAGAAAGCAGCAATGGGCATGGAAAAGAGCAGCAGTGACAGAGGCTTGAAAAGAGCTTCTACAGCCTCATTTGCATATCGACTCAAGATCTGAGTTTTCACAAACGGAGCAACAGACTGTCTAATTAATGGTATTGCTGGACTTGTCTTTGCAAGAAATACATATGCATATAAATAGTTTCAGGGGTGAAATCCCGCTGACGGATGCCCTTTAAAATTAACCCAGGGTACTTTAACCAGTTCAGTGAACAACTGTATGTAGCAACTTTTGCATAAGTCTACCATCATGAACCATAGATATGGAAAATTAAGTGGGCTTACTAACGGAATAATTTTATTAGTTGGTAGATTGTCTGGCTTAGGCTGTCAATATTCTTATAATAGCCCTGGTTTGACCTATAGAGATAGTCTCAGTAAAAAAGGAGTGCAGCTAGACAAACCTTAAATAGACTTGTATCGTTTAAATTACTGTACTTGTTTTTATTTTGTATACCCTTCCTCACATGTAAAGCGCCATGGAATAAATGGAGCTATAATAATAAATAATAATTTTCACACAGCTTTGACTCCTCATTGTTGCTCACATCTCTACAGTACTTTCTAGTGCCAGATACTAGTGGACTGAAACTCTTTCTATCCCCTGACTCAACGCCTCACTCATCCTTTGGTCAGTTACATCCTTGACAGCTTCCTAGTAACTATCTTTAGCTTGGTTCTTGACTATGGTACTTTTCCTTCAGCCCTCCAGTCACCAGCACAGGCTAGACAGTACCAAACCGAATTAGAGGATATACATCTCTAGTGAGTAGAATAACTTTCACTCTTTAACTTTGACCTTCTGATTCTACTTAATTTTAGCCAGATAAGCATTCAAAATGTTATGATTATATTAGAAATATGGTATTTCAATAGTTATAGTCTCTAAATCTTAAAAGAGTTGTTCATGAGTGTGATAAAAATGGCCCCTGTCACATATTTCAAGCAGTAACCTGTCCTAGTCATGTATCAGTTGCAGCCTAAAGCAACTCTGCTTGAGACATGTGTCTCAACCCTCAGAGGACCATTTTTGTGAACACACATTCCTGTTATCAACAAGGAGGAAAGATCAACTTGGCTGTCTGAGCACAACAGGTTTTCCTTCTCCAGCTTCAGTCCTACATTGTGCTCAGTCAGTCTTTGTGCCTTACTGTAAAGCTCTCTGGCTGCCTGAGCAAAATTGGTTTATAAATGAGGAAGGAGCAATATGAAGCTGAAGAACAAAAACCATATTATACTTAGTCAACGCTGGAGTTTTTCTCCTGTTACTGCTTTGTGACAGAGTGAGAAGATCAGGTATGTTAGTTCACAATGATGTTCCTCTGACAGTTGAGATACATGTCTAGAATGGTATTTCTTCCGACTTCAACCCATCGTGACACGCGACTAACATAGGTTGCAGCTTCAACTATGGGACATTGACTAATTTTATCACATTCTCTGAGAACCTCTATAAAGAGCTATTACAATTGTTGAATTATTAAAAATATAAATATGACCAAATCACATAATTATCATGGGCATGCTAACATACTGAACATTGTAACATAGTACATGGTTCATCTGAAACTTACAAAGCATCCGGGCAATATTCTGGTTGTAAAAGTCTTCGTCCTTGTAGCAAGTATACCGTTATATCAAAAGAGTTAACATCCGCGTAGGGTGGCGCTCCCCTGGTCATTAACTCCCATAGCAGTATGCCAAATGACCACTACAAAATAATGAAAAACATAAGTATTAGGGATACTTGAATGTTGTGTTGTATTGAAGTAAATATCTAAATTTTCACCCATGAAAGCTGATTTTTGGCTTTTGACATAGATATATTTATTACTAGCCACTAATACATTTATACCACTAATCACAATCTTCTATTGCAGGTTTTATACTTATTATAAAAGTTGTCTTTCTGGAACACAAGACTCGACAGAATGAATATCTAATAATGTGCTGTCCAGATGTCTAATGGCAATCAGTTTCTGGGTTAAGAGGCAGCATTATGTAATTTATATCATAATTGCAGACTCCCCAATTCTACTAACGCAAACTTGCAATTGTGAAGTATTCATGAGATCATTAAACCACTGAGGGCTTTGTCACCTGGGTAATAACTTTACATGAATATACTTTAGCAAATACACACGAGAGTCATTCAGATGAAACCCTGTCATACAAGGGTAATATAGCGAGCGGCTTTCCAGGAATACACACACACCACTGAGAATATTGCTTTACATGTTATACAGGGGATTCTATGACAGAGCACGGGTTAGTTTTGATAAACTGTTTGTCATTGCTAGGAAACTTAAATATGAGAAACTTGCATAGCTCTACTAATGGAAAAAGAAAAGCTTCATCTAAAATTCTTTAGAACTTGGAATTGCCACAAACGTTGTCCATATGTATGGATATTGCAATAGGGGTGCAGGAATAGGTAAGGGATCTCAAAATGGATCCCACATAGCATAAAGGAACAGTAGCCGTATATATGAATAGTTCAAAAGCGCACTCTGCCTGGAGCACAGCACACAGATTATATACTGCCTATGTCATGATAGTAATACGAGTTACATCCTTCAAGAGGGCTGAAGTTATATCTGTGCTGTATTCACTTGAATGGGGTTGAGTGACTTGCTTGACAAGCTGACAATTTTATTGATACAATTTTTGGCTAGATGTAACATTTTTTTTTTGGTCACTACTCCTCCCTTAAAAAAAAATCACACACTTCTGACACTTTGATTTCTTTTCTTGTTGCAGTGTTTACCAATCAGATTAATTAATTTTATATTTCAATAGATCAAACTTTTATTAAAGTGATGATTCTCAATGTATTCTATTTTTTTATTTATTTATTTTCAAATGGGGAAAAGAGGATCGATTTGAACTTTTAAATTTTATACTTTTTCTTTTAGATTTTTACAAACTTTTTTTATTTTACTTTTTAGACCCCCTGAAGGGGATTGACATTTTCATGGTCCGATTTCTTATACAATATAGTGCCATACCATAGGCCTTTGTCTTAACATAAAAGGTGCATTAAAATGATGCAAACATTTCAACAACAATGAATGAATTTGATAATAATTACCACATCTGATTTCGTGGTGAACTTCTGGGTCTGCAGACTTTCCAGGGCCATCCATTTCACCGGCAGTTTGGCTCCAGTTTTGTTGTGAACACTGTAGTATTCCTTATCGTACACATCTCTGGCAAGACCAAAGTCAGCCACCTTGACAGTGAATGTTTCATCAAGCCTACATGAGAAAAATTCAGTGAAGAACTTAATCACTTTCCTGGCTTTGTCCTACTCCAAGTCAATTCCTTCCCTATTCATTGTAGAAATCAGCATACATAAAATATGATGCAGAATTTATTGGACACTACGACTAACTGACCTATTTAGGGGACACTAATTTTTCTTAAACTCATCCTAACTGATATTATGAAGAATGAGAAAAGGAAGTCCTTTTGTATATGTTCCAGGAGGCATCAATTTTGCTATTTCTTATCCTCCATACTACAGTATTAGAGCACGTAAAACACTAACATTAAAAAGTTACTCCCCCCCAAAAGGTTTCTCTATCGATATGATATGGGATAACATACTGATTACTGGGGATATCACCACAGGGACTGCAATGAACCCAAGATCAGGGCTCTGGCTTTCTCATTGCAGTGAATGGAGCAAGCAAACCTCCACTCTACTCAGGATGAGGCCGCAGAGCCATATTTTCGGGGTTCCAGAGCCCCGATCTTGGGACAGATTCCCCAGTTGTCAGAACTCCAGTGAACAGCAAGTTATTACCAATGCTCCCTACCCTATAGATGGAGAATAGAATAACTTGTTTTTTTAAGATATAACCCTTTAAGGAAGTCCCTATGCAGGGCAAGCCTCACTCATTTAACTAACTTCACTTTGTCATATACAGCAATAAGCCATAAATTACAACCATCTGCCTAATATTATTAAGTTCTCTCTTTTGCCAAGAAAATAGTTCTCACTTGACAAAGCATGGACTACACAAGACTTCTGAAGATGTCGCCTATGGTATTTGGTACCTAGATGTTAAAGGGAACCTGTCACCCCGTTTTTTCAGTAGGAGATAAAAATACCGTTAAATAGGGCCTGAGCTGTGCTTTACAATAGGGTATTTTTTGTCCCGATTCCCTACCTATGCTGCCGAAATACCTTACAAAAGTGGCCTTTTTCGCCTGTCAATCAGGCTGGTCAGGTCAGATGGGCGTGGTCATAGCGCTGTTTCTCCCCCACATCTTGCTTATGTTCCCGTTGGTGGCGTAGTGCTTCTCGCATGCGCAAGTGCCGAATGCACTGCGCAGCTGTAGAAAAAGAGCGCGCTCGCCGCTATTCAGCGGTTTTTCGGTGGGCGCGGCCATCTTCCTGAGGCCGCGCGTGCGCAGATGGAGTTTCCTGCTTCCTGGGGCTTCAGGAAAATGGCCACGGGATGCCGCGCGTGCGCAGATGGACATCGCGGCGGCCATTTTCCTGAAGCCGAGATTCTAAAATTCTGTTAGTTGTGAGGTGAGTCATTGTTAAATCCAACTAGCTCATCCTCAGATTGGGATTCCTACAGGCTGAAATCTGAAGGCCAAGTAAACATCTTAAACTCTTAAGGTACCGTCACACTCAGCGACGCTGCAGCGATATAGACAACGAGCCGATCGCTGGAGCGTCGCTGTTTAGGTCGCTGTAGAGACGTCAAACACAGCAACACCAGAACGATGCAGGAGCGATCCAGTGACGTAACGGCGACTCACTTCTCATTCTCGCTGGTTGTTAGCTCCATGTCAAACAGCCGGAGTGTACCGATCCGACACACATCTAGGGGCCCTGTGCTCGTTGCTGGCGTAGTTGCCTTTGATGTCAAACATGACGATACACGCCGACCTGGCAACGAAATAAAGTTCTGGACTTCTAGCTCCGACCAGCGATGGCACAGCGGTATCCAGATCGCTGCTGCGTGTCAAACACAACGAGATCGCTATCCAGGACGCTGCAAAGTTACGGATTGTTGTCGTTCTCTTTGCAAAGTTGCTGAGTGTGACGGTACCTTTAGTTGTGTTCCATGAACCACTGCAATCTTTGGTCTGTGGAGACGCATTCTCCTGCTGAAGGCTTGGCTTTCCACTCTCCACAAGGAGAAACGTTACCCCTTAGACCCTAGACCCAGGCTCATAAGAGAAAAGGTCACCTTGTCACTTTCAGATGGGCTCACACAATTTGATCAGGCTGTGCAATAAGAATCTCACATTTATAAATTTAGTCATAAACGTAGTAATGCAGGTCTGAATTAATATTACATTTAGTGATCACTTGGCCTGCTCAGAGTGCGGTTGTATATAGAACATGCCTATTGTAGGCACTTTTAGCAGTGGGCACCTGGTCTGCAGCTCTGCACCCCAATATTCAGTGATCTGTGCAATGCGTTGAGTGATCTGTGTTGGGTCTGAACATTTCTGTCATAGCCCTTAAGAAAAGAGTTGCCTAGCCACTTAAATAAAAAAGTATGGTGATAAAAGTAATAGAAGAAGTAGCACTCACATTATCAATCCCCTGTTTTTCTGACGGATCTCTGGTCCCCTCCAAGTCTCTGTGCTTTCTGCCCTACCTGGATGAGCTTGTGACCAACATTCACCACACAAGCCAATGATGAGCTGCATTTGTCAGGTCTGTCCTGATACAGCAGGAAGAACAGGTGCCGGCAGGGTAACCCCTGAGAAGTGTTGGATTGGGGAAAACTGTCACATCCCCACTTTTACCCATTTTTCCTGCTTTTAACACACTGACTTCAAGCACTGACTGTTCTCTTGCTGCCTAATATATTGTTGTGCCATTGTAGCAAATGGAATCAGTGTTATTCATTTTCCCTATGGGTGGTGTTAATGTTATGGCTGATTGCTACTTGCTACATGTCACTTGTTGTTCCTATGTTTATGGAATGTATCGTTTATAATGCTGGTGGACGTGTGCTGTGACGTTACAAAACAGCACAAAACACAGTAGGATGAGTGCTTCACCATTTTCACAGTGTGTATTGTATACAATGTGTTTGTTCAGCATTTCACAGATATATTTTCATGCCTCGGCATCTGGTCAAACATTACCTGAGTATTCCATAATAGTGCATTTAATCAACTTCGAAAATGACAAAACGATGATATGGATCTGTTAATGCTAGAATGCGTTACCAAACGTTTTTAGCTGGGACCTTACTTAGAAAATGTTATTAATGCCTAAGATCAGGCAGATGAAAACTGGCCTTTTGTGTGTAAGTTATCTTTTTAGCATCACTATATAAAGGGTAATGAAAATGTAGAAATGTGACAAAGGAAATCAATTTATCATTTAGCATGAAGCAAAGGGAACTTATAAACATATTAACATTTATCTTCCTGATAAAAGCACACCTGTGGAATGTATCAGATGGGAAATTGATACTGTTCTTTCCGGTGATAAAACTAAGAATAACTCTGGAATAGCTTAAAAACAATGATGCTTCACACAGGGTCAGCAGGCTTGGGACTTCTGTATATTGGAAACATTTGACACCCATAAGACCCTATTTATTTTGGGGGGTGCTAAAAAAATCAAACTATGATCAAACTATGCTTAGAAGTACATTTTTATGTTGATGGCGCTTTCAATAAAGGGAAAGTAAACTACATGTAATATGCTGTGTGACTGATTGTATTGTGTCCATTAGAGTATATCGAATAGGCTGCGTCCAGCAGAGTATATCTATTCCTTAGGCCTCTTTCACACTTCCATTTTATTGAATCCGTCACAATGCGTCGGCGCGACGTATCGACAGATGCGTCAAAAATAGTGAAAAACAGATGCAACGGATTCAGAATTTCGACGGATCCGCTAGACGGTTCCATCGAAAAACTGGATCCGTTGCATCCGTTTTTACCATCCGTCCGGCTGTGCTCATGGCTATTAATATCTGCCCTCATTCACTGGCTTTCCCACTCTGCTGGAGAAAATTGTGCGGGAGCCCACGCCAATTTTTTCTGCGATTTAACCCTTTAATTTAATAGCTAGAGCCCCCAAATTTTACACCAAGACACTTCCTACATTAGTAGTGAGGAATATGTAATAAAAGAAGGGATATGAGATGGTTTACTGTATGTAAACCATGTCTCATATCCTGTCGGGTTTGAGAAGGAGATAGCAAAAGTCGGCAATTGAATTACCGACTTTTCTGCTATCAAGCGCTGTATGAAATATTAATATATATACATATATGTGTCTCACTGACATATATATATATATATATAGACAGTATATATGTTTTAACGATTATTTGAGACCATGGATCCATTGTATGTCCGTTTTGCAAGCCGGCGAGAAAAACTCGCAGTATGGATGCCATACGGATTACATACGGAGGATGACATGCGCAAAATATGCTGACACACCCTGCCTACAGATGACATATGGATCACTATTTTGGGAACATTTCCGCATTTTCATACGCTGAGTGTGACGCCGGCCTTAGAATAACATTTTAACAAAAAACAAACTCTAAACTTACAAATTAAGTCTGCAACATGTGTGGCCATCAACCAAAAGTGGACATTTTTGTGCTGTTATAACAAATGTCTATTTAGTAACAAGTAATCTTCCAGGTCACAGTAAAAGCAATGTAACACTTCTAATGTATTGTTCTCTGCATTATAGATTATGTTACACTGCTGCTGCATAGACTTCTCCTGTTTGCCCTCTGACCTATTCACTTTAGCTTTAATTTACAGCACTATGGCATTAAAATCATTATGTCATAGTAAATTTAAAGACTTTTTAAGTACAATGACCTGCCTTTAATTAAATGTGGATTTTATTGCTACAAGTCGAAATGAGAAATGACTCAGATGTGGCATCAATCATCTGAGAATTACGAATACCGGCGATAAAGGAGGGGCCGTCTGGCATGGTGCAAAAAACATTGCAGTAAGGACAGATTGGCCATGCCATATTACTAAATCTGGAGTAAGCAATACGTTCTCTATCTATCTATCTATCTATCTATCATTGCAGCCATTTAGTACCGTACATTCAAAAAAGTTCATTTTTTCTCATTAACGTACACTCTGCACCCCATCTTGACTGAAAAAAAACAGAAATGTGGTAATTTTTGCAAATTTATTAAAAAAGAAAAACTGAAATGTCACATGGTCATAAGTATTCAGACCCTTTGCTCAGTATTGAGTAGAAGCACCCTTTTGAGCTAGTACAGCCATGAGTCTTCTTGGGAATGATACAAAAAGTTTTTCACACCTGGATTTGGGGATCCTCTGCTATTCTTCCTTGCAGATCTCCTCCAGTTCCATCAGGTTGGAGGGTGAATGTTGGTGGACAGCAATTTTCAGATCTCTCTAGAGATGCTCAATTAGGTTTCGGTCAGCGCTCTGGCTGGGCCAGTCAAGAATGGTCACAGAGTTATTCTGAAGCCACTCCTTTGTTATTTTAGCTGTGTGGTTAGGGTCATTGTCTTGTTGGAAGGTGAACCTTCGGCCAAGTCTGAGGTCCAAAGCACTCTGGAAGAGGTTTTCATCCAGGATATCTCTGTACTTGGCCAAATCCATGTTTCCTCCAATGACAAACAGTCGTCCTATCCCTGCAGCTGAAAAAAAACCCCATAGCATGATGCTGCCACTACCATGTTTCACTGTTGGGATTGTATTGGGCAGGTGATGAGTAGTGTCTGGTTTTCTCCACACATACCGCTTAGAATTATCACCAAAAAGGTCTGTCTTCGTCTCATCAGACCAGACAATCTTATTTTTCATAGTCTGGGAGTCCTTCATGTGTTTCTTAACAAACTCTATGCAGGCTTCTGTTGGGCCACTCTACTATAAAGGCCCGACTAGTGGAGGCTGCAGTGATAGTTGACTTTGTGGTACTTTCTCCCATCTACCTACTGCATCTCTGGAGCTCAGCCACAGTGATCTTGGGGTTTTTCTTTACCTTTCTGAACAAGGCTCTTCTTCCACGATTGCTCAGTTTGGCTGGACGGCAAGGACTAGAAAGACTTCTGGTGGTCCCAAACTTCTTCCATTTAAAGATTATGGCCACTGTGCTCTTAGGAACCTTGAGTACTGCAGAAATTCTGCTGTAACCTTGGCCAGATATGTGCCTTGCCACAATTCTATCTCTGAGCTCCTTTGCCAGTTCCTTTGACCTCATGATTCCCATTTGGTCTGACATGCACTGTGAGATGTGCGGTCTTATATAGACAGGTGTGTGCCTTTCCAAATCAGGTCCTATCAGTTTAATTAAACACAGCTGGGCTCCAATGATGGAGTAGAACCATCTCAAGGAGGATCACAAGGAAATGAACAGCATGTGACTTAAATATGAGTGTCTGAGCAAAGAGTCTGAATACTTATGACCATGTGATATTTCAGTTTTTCCTTATTACTAAATGTGCAAAAATTGTTACCTTTCTGGGTTTTTTTCAGTCAAGATGGGGTGCAGAGTGTACATTAATGTGAAAAAATAGAACTTTTTTAAATTTACCAAATGGCTGCAATGAAACAAAGAGTGAAAAATTTAAAGGGGTCTGAATACTTTCTGTACCCACTGTGTCTATTATCTATCTATCTATCTATCTATCTATCTATCTATCTATCTATCTATCTATCTATCTATCATCTATCCCATATCTATCTATCTATTTATCTATCTATATATCCATCCATCCATCTATGTATCTATCTATCCCTGGGACATGGTCGCAACCACAATTTTTATGACGGTCATATTTTACGCTTTCCTTACTGGCAACTCAAGACATAATTCAAAAGGAAGTAAATAGATTTTGCTTTCCTAATGCCAGACGGATAAAACTAGCGTTTAAGATTTCACTATAATTTTCTCAATATCACCATCAAATTTTGCCTTGAAATTAATTTGCTTTGTTTGAGTGGAAATCCTATTTTAGGAGGCACTCACATTTCCTGGAAAAACGATTATCCCTTTGGGATAAAAAGTAACACACAGAGCTATGATAGCAGCTTTTGCTATGCCTTAATTAATAGGAAAGCATGTCTATTTTGGGCTGGTCTTCTAGACTAAAAAGAAATGAAGAAAAGCTGTGCTCAGAGCAGTGTGCTGCAGACTTGAATATTCACTCAGTCAATAGACTGTTATTTTATAAGAAAAAATATAGCAATTGAGAAGGGGTTATCCAAGTAGTGAACTACCCCTTTAAAGTCTTTAAAGGGGCTGCCCAGCAATTTATATAATATGAAATATTGTTTTGTGGCATACATCATATCGAATGACCATGGTGCACCTTAGGTCATAACATGTTCCCTCATTCTCTATTGCCCACAGTCAGGGCCAGTTTTAAACAAAGTGGGGCCCCAAATGCTCACATATTAAACTAGAGAGATCGACAATATTGAAGTCGTTCTTATTTCCCGGCGTCTTTACACCGGCTAAGGAAAAATGTTGGGGACAGATAGTCCTCGATACAGTATAATGCACGCCCCATGGTCCTTGATATAGTATAATGCAGCCCCCCTCAGAGTATACTGCAACCCCCCTCATAGAGTATACGGTTGTCCCACACACAGTGTAATGCAGCCCCCCTCTAAGAGTAGAATGCAACCCCCTCAGAGTATAATGCAGCCCCACACACACACACAGTATAATGCAGACCCACACACACAGTATAATGCAGCCCTCTCATAGTATAGTGCAGCACCCCCACACACTATATTACAGCCTCCACACAGTATAGTGCAGCCCCCACAAACATTATAGTGAAGCCCCCCACATACACAGTATAGTGCAGTCCCCCCACACACAGTATAATGTATCCCCCCACTTACAGTATAACGCAGCCCCCCACTCACAGTATAATTCAGCCCCCACACAGAGTATAATGCAGCCCCCACACACCAAACATAGTGCAGCCCCCCCACACAGTATAATGCATCCCCCACACACACATAATAGTGCAGTACCCCACACACAGTATAATGCAGCCCCCACATACACAGCATAATGCAGCCCCACAAAGTATAGTGCAGCCCCCCACACGCTATAGTGCATACCTCACACACAGTATAATGCAACCCCCCACATACACAGTATAGTGCAGTCTCCCCTGCAAACAGTATAGTGCAGTCCCCCCACACACAGTATAATGCAGCCCCCCACTCACAGCATAATGCAGCCCCCAACTCACAGTATAATGCAGCCCCCACACACAGTGTACTTCATCCCCCCACAAACACATAGTATAATGCAGCCCCCACAAACACAGCATAGTGCAGCCCCCCACACACTATAGTGCAGTCTCCACACACACTATAGTGCAGCCTCCATACACAGTATAGTGCAGCCCCCACACAGTATAATGCAGCCCCCACACAGTATAATGCAGCCCTCTCGCACAGTATAATGCAGCCCTCTCGCACAGTATAATGCAGCCCCCCACACAGTATAATGCAGCCCCCACAAACACAGCATAGTGCAGCCCCACACACAGTTTAATGCAGCCCCCTCCACACACAGTATAGTGCAGCCCCCCACACACAGTAAAATGCTCCCCCCGCACAGTATAATGCAGCCCCCCACACACGCAGTATAATGCAGCCCCCCCCACACACACAATATAAAGCAGCACCCACAAACACAGAATAGTGCAATCCCCCATATACACACCGTATAGTGCAATCTCCTCACACACAGTATAATGCAGCCCCCCCACACACAGTATAATGCTACACACACACTACTTACGTCTCCCCTTCGCTCCACCGCTGCTCTGGCTTCTGCAGAGCATCTCATCAGCTCCACTGCTGGCACACACTGGTTCAGAGGCAGAGGGGAAGTGATGGGAAAGGGAGCGTCATCTGACATGCTCTCCTCTATCACTGCTTTCAACTGTAAAGATGAATGCATGATGCGGGGGCAGCGCCAGCTCTTCTTACTCACGGGCCCCATAGCAGCCACTGGCTGGGGGCCATAGGCAGCTGCCTGGTCTGCCTGACCCTAACACCCGCCCTGACCACAGTGCGCTTTCTGTGGTTGTACTATGTAAGGATGGGAATATGAGAATGAGTAGAGCAGTGGGATTGACAGTGCTGGTTTAATGTCCTGCTGCATATTTCTTGCTTTGAAGACCACTGACTGGGGATAATTTTGCTGCGTGTAATTTCATATGGTAACAGAACAAGATGAACATAGCAACAGTTTAGGAGTTCAATAGGATAAAGCTTCCTCCATCTGTCGACAGGCAAAGACATCTCCATTAGATACTAGTTATCCAATTTACATGTCCTGGTCTCTGCAGACCTAGTGGGTCACACAATGGACCTATGCAATGGAAAATAGCATATTATAGTCTATTTTGAATAGTGAACTTATTTGTTATACTTACATGCAATTCCTTGCTGCTAGGTCTCTGTGAACAAACTTTTTGCTTGCTAAGTATTCCATTCCCTTAGCAACCTGTAGGCCAAATCCTATAAGATCTTTCACTGTTGGGTTCTAAAATAAAATATTAAATATAATCTTTTAATGTCAGCGAACATAGCATAAACTTAACATCACAAATGTTCAGCTACTTCTGAATGCAAATTTTCAGGTTTGTACTGTATGTAATGGGGAATGCATTCACTAATTAAATCCAAATATGTTCCTGTTTCTGATACTGTATGCTATATTTTCTAATATTATGTTATCATCTAGCATAGTAATAATATGATGACTGTTCTTTACAGAATGAGTGTCAGTCTTCCATGAGGCCCATTGGCCTCAAAGGGAAACTAGAAGATTTCAATTTTGTTTTTTTTTTCCATATAGTTATATAGAGAAGTATGAAAAGACCAAAAATCTTAAAAAAATAAGTTTAATATGAAAAACTGCCCCTGTCCAGGATTAAGCCATGCTGTTCTATGCAACCTATATGCTTAAAATCTATACTCTCTCTCCTCTCCCTTATTGCCAAAATTTTCAAAACTTCTCAATTTATTTAGTATTCAGTGACCTGCCTCTTATTTTACACTAGAAAGAGGCGGAGTGCGGTGAAATTAACATCTGTGTATGCTTAGTGGTGCTGACAGGAGCAGCGGACATATCTCACACCGTTTGTGCTTTCCAACATATTTGTTCTATATCATCCCTCTGTATTTTTGTATTGTATGTGTTTGGTCATTTGACCTCTTTCACCCCTTGTGCACTGTTTCTTCCTTGTTGTGTGCTGTATTTCGGTATCTGGTGTAGTGTTTCCTGAGCGGTGTTCGCTATGTGGTGTCTCCCCTGTGTACTGTGTGACTATTTACCCTATCTGGTCTCTTGCAAGCTGTTGTGACTATAATTGGAGGTGGTACATTGGTTTGTGCAGTTTGTATGTGTGTGTTTGTCCGTTCCCAAAGTGGACTAATATTTTTAGTTATTTTTTTGTTCATTCCAGTTACAATGGCAAATCCAGAAGCAGTGCCTCAGTGGTATGAACTATGTACATACCAGCATTAGACAGTATTTTTGTGTCTCTGATAGTAGACAAAATTGATACACAGTATGGGACTGTGGAGAAGTTTGTGCTGCGTGAGGTAATCAAAAATCGTAAGTAAGCATGTGCGGGTACACCACGCAGTTATGGCTGTTACTGGGAATAGCAGTGACGTATATCTCTCACTTGCGCAGGAGCAGTTCGTGGCCATAAGGCTGTTACTGCGGCTGCACAAGTAAAACATAGACGTCACCGCTATGCCCCACGCAGGCGCAGTAACAGCCACGTCGTTATTGCACATGCGTGGGTAGAGCGCGCAGTTGTGGCTGTTACTGCGCATGGGTGGGAACAGGGGACACAAGTATGTCACTTGCGGCCACGAACTATGCCTGCGCAAGTGACACTGCCGTGGTGCCTTATGGGATTTGAGGACAGCGGCCGAAAGTCCCAAATGGAGATTATATATATATATACTTCAGTCTGCAGTGTGATTCCTATAATTGTGTCCTAGAAGTGTGAAGATTACAGCAGAATTAAAACCTGAAAGATGTATACAGACTGTGCCCTGCTACCTGCCACCATAGCACTCTAACAAGCATCTCTATTCTTCCGAGAGGTATGTTCATCCACCCAGCTCTCCTGCTGTCTGTCTATGAAGTGCACATAGTGCATCACTCAGCTTTGCACATAGACTCGCCTCTGCACCTAGCATTCACATGGTATGCCTTTCAGCTAGCCCCAGCTTTACCCCACCCGTGTTATTTATTACATTGTTTACTCTGGCTTGATTGTATGCATCTGGTCCACTCTTAATTCTCTGACCATGATGAGCAGAGACCACTCCTCTCTGCTTCACACCTGAATGCACTTAAGGTACCGTCACACTTAGCGACGCTGCAGCGATACCGACAACGATCCGGATCGCTGCAGCGTCGCTGTTTGGTCGCTGGAGAGCTGTCACACAGACAGCTCTCCAGCGACCAACGATGCCGGTAACCAGGGTAAACATCAGGTTACTAAGCGCAGGGCCGCGCTTAGTAACCCGATGTTTACCCTGGTTACCATCGTTAAAGTAAAAAAAACAACCACTGCATACTTACCTACCGCTGTCTGTCCCCGGCGCTGTGCTTCTCTGCTCTGGCTGTGAGCACAGCGGCCGGAAAGCAGAGCGGTGACGTCACTGCTGTGCTTTCCGGCTGCCCGGCGCTCACAGCCAGAGCAGAGAAGCACAGCGCCGGGGACAGACAGCGGTAGGTAAGTATGTAGTGGTTGTTTTTTTTTACTTTAACGATGGTAACCAGGGTAAACATCGGGTTACTAAGCGCGGCCCTGCGCTTAGTAACCCGATGTTTACCCTGGTTACCAGCGAAGACATCGCTGAATCGGCGTCACACACGCCGATTCAGCGATGTCAGCGGGAGATCCAGCGACGAAATAAAGTTCTGGACTTTCTGCCCCGACCAGCGACATCACAGCAGGGGCCTGATCGCTGCTGCCTGTCACACTGGACGATATCGCTAGCCAGGACGCTGCAACGTCACGGATCGCTAGCGATATCGTCCAGTGTGACGGTACCTTTAGTTGTACTTATATTGCATAGCTAAAGTGTGATTCCTATAAGTGTGTCCTAGAAGTGCGAAGATTACAGTAGAATTAAAACCTGAATTGAACCTGAAGGGTACTGAAGGCAACTGTCCAGTCACTGGAAAAAATGTTTCTCTTTATTTTCACTCTCACTCCTATAATCCTTCACTTTATGCTACCTCCCCTACTCCCCACACCAAATAAGGAACTGTTTATCTCTGCTTCAATCCTCCCCATCCATCTCATCTCCTCCTCAGAACTGTTCCTTAACTTACAATCCTCTGCCTCCAAACACAGACAGCCCCCTCATGCCCTCTCCTGCTCCCACCTGCTAACACTTTCTCTGCTCCTTCTCACTGCTGGTGATATCTCTCCAAATCCTGGTCCTCCTTACCACATTCCCACAGTCATTTCTACCTTCCATCCACGCTCTATCACAAACTTCCGTAACCTCTCTAACCTTATACCCATTCACCCAGCCCCGCTTCCCCAGTCCCACTAACAGGAGCTCTGTGGAACGCTTGCTCTGTCTGCAACAAGCTTTCCTACATCTAACTTTTTATTACTACCAAACTTTCCTTCCTCGCCATCATCGAAACCTGGCTCTCCCCTTCTGACACAGCCTCCCCGGCTGTACTTTCTTATGGTGGCTTCCATCTTTCTCACACACCCCACCCCAGCAGCAAACATGGCGGAGGAGTTGGTTTTCTCCTGTCAGATAACTGCTCCTTCACCCCAATCACACTGCCACCCTCTGTTACCCTCCCATCCTTTGAGGTGCACTCTGTGCGCATCTACTCCCCCTCCAACCTCCAACTGGCTGTCATTTCCCACCCCCAGGGCCAGCCACCACCTTCTTTGACCACTTCACCACCTGGCTACTTCATTTCCTTTCCGCAGACATCCACACTATCATCATGGGCGACTTCAACATCAACATTGACACTTCCCTCTCAGCTGCCACTAAACTTCTATCTCTCACTTCCTCTTTCGGCCTTACTCAATGGTCTTCTACAGCCACCCACAAAGATGGTCACACACTGGACTTCATCTTCACCCGCCTTTGCTCCCTATCTAACCTCTCTAACTCACCTCTTCCTCTCTCTGACCACAACCTTCTCACATTCTCTTCACTGTCCACTCCATGTCTACAATCTCCACCCCACAAACTTTCACACCCTTGCAGAAATCTTAAACATTTTGACCTACATTCATTCTCTGAATTGCTCCTCCCTCTCACAGATATAAGTTCCTTACACAATGCGGATGACGCTGCCGCTCTATATAACACCACAATAGCTGTAGCTTTGGAATCTGCTGCCCCACTTACACACACGAACGCTTGCAAAATCAACAGACAGCCCTGGCACACCAGTCTGACCAAAGAACTGAGGCGAGCTTCCAGGGCTGCTGAGCGCAGATGGAAAAGATCCCACTCCAACGAGCACTTCATTGCATTCAAACAGTCCCTCACTACTTTCAAGACCACACTCGCCATAGCTAAACAAACCTACTTCTCATCTCTCATATCCTCCCTGTCTCACAACCCTAAACAGTTATTCAACACCTTCAATTCTCTCCTCCGTCCCCCAGCACCTCCCCACTTATCTCAGCTGAAGACTGCCTCATTTTTCAAGCAGAAGATTGATAACATCAGAGACAGTTTTGGTCAACAACCCCCAGAGCCCTTCCTCCCGACTTCCCAGTCCTCTGCCTCCAAAATCAACTTCTCCACCATTACAGAAGATCAACTCTCCACTCTACTCTCAAGACCGCATCTCACCACCTGTGCACTTGACCCGCTCCCATCCCACTTCATCCCAAACCCCACCACAGTCTTCATCCCAACCCTAACCCATCTCTTCAACCTATCACTACCAACTGGTGTTTTCCCGTCAAGCTTTGAACATGCCTCCATCACACCTATCCTCAAAAAGCCTTCTCTTGACCCATCCTCTGTATCTAGCTATCGCCCTATATCACTTCTCCCCTATGCTTCCAAACTACTGGAACAACACGTCTACCTCTTACAATCTGGCTTCCGGTCACACTATTCCACTGAAACTGCCCTAATTAAGGTCACCAATGACCTCTTAACCGCCTAGAGCAAGCGACACTACTCTGTCCTCCTCCTCCTCGACCTGACGGCTGCCTTTGACACAGTGGACCATTCCCTATTATTACAGACCCTCTCATCCCTTGGCATCACAGACTTGGCCCTATCCCGGATCTCATCATACCTAACAGACCGGACAATCAGCGTCTCCCACTCACACACCACCTCCTCACCTCGCCCACTATCTGTCGGAGTCCCACAAGGTTCAGTCCTAGGGCCCCTGCTCTTCTTCATTTACACCTTTGGCCTGGGACAGCTCATAGAATCTCATGGCTTTCAGTATCACCTCTATGCTGATGACACACAGATCTACATCTCTGGACCAGATGTCACCTCCCTACTAACCAGAATCCCTCAATGTCTGTCCACTATTTCATCCTTCTTCTCCACTAGATTTCTGAAACTTAACATGGACAAAACAGAATTCATCATCTTTCCCCCATCTCACTTGACCCCGCCAACGAACCTATCCATTACAGTAAATGGCTGCGCACTCTCCCCAGTCCCACAAGCTCGCTGCCTCGGGGTAATCCTTGACGCTGATCTCTCCTTCAAACCACATATCCAAGCCCTTTCCACTTCCTTCCGACTTCAACTCAAAAATTTTTCACGAATCCGTACATTCCTCAAGCAAGAATCTGCAAAAACCCTAGTGCATGACCTCATCATCTCTCGCCTTGACTACTGCAACCTCCTGCTCTGTGGCCTCCCCTCGAACACTCTCGCACCCCTCCAATCTATTCTAAACTCTGCTGCCCGACTAATCCACCTGTCCCCCCGCTATTCCCCGGCCTCTCCCCTCTGTCAATCCCTTCACTGGCTCCCCATTGCCCAGAGACTCCAGTACAAAACCCTAACCATGACGTACAAAGCCATCCACAACCTGTCTCCTCCATACATCTGTGACCTCGTCTCCCGGTACTTACCTACACGCAACCTCCGATCGTCACAAGATCTCCTTCTCTACTCCCCTCTTATCTCCTCTTCCCACAATCGTATACAAGATTTCTCTCGCGTATCACCCCTACTCTGGAACCCTCTACCACAACACATCAGACTCTCGCCTACCATCCACCTTCAAAAAGAGCCTGAAGACCCACCTCTTACGACAAGCCTACAACCTGCAGTAACCACCGATAGACCAAACCGCTGCATGACCAGCTCTATCCTCGCCTACTTTATTCTCACCCATCCCTCGTAGATTGTGAGCCTTCACGGGCAGGGTCCTCTCTCCTCCTGTACCAGTTATGACATTGTTTAAGATTATTGTGCTTGTTTTTATTATGTATACTCCTCACATGTAAATAAATGGCGCTATAACAATAATAATAATAAATATATATCTATAATATAACGCTGGGAGCGTCACTCTGTCCGAAGCCTCTATAGACTGCGCAAGCGCAAGCGCCGGCGCAGTCTGGGCCTCACAGAGCGACGCTCCCGGGAGATCGCGGTGTGCGTTCACACTGAACACACACCGCGATCTCCACCGCAGAAGCAGGGACCGCCAGGAGGGTGAGTATCGGCCTATATTCACCTGTCCCCGTTCCATCGCTGAGCGGCGCCATCTTCCCGGTCTTCGGTCTGTGGCCTTCAGTTCAGAGGGCGCGATGACGCGCTTAATGCGCGCCGGCGCCGCCCTCTGACTGAATAGTCACAGCCAGGAGACCGGGAAGATGGCGGCGCTCAGCGATGGAACGCCGGACAGGTGAGTAGAGTAAGTGCTGGGGGGCCTGAGCTGGCGGCGATACCGGCACCTGACCCCCACAGCGCGCCGGTGTCCCCGCCTGCTCAGGCCCCCCAGCACTCGGCGCCGAGCGGGTCAGAGGCAGTATGGGGACGCAGGATGGAGCAGCACATAAGGATGGGGACGCAGGATGGAGCAGCACATAAGGATGGGGACGCAGGATGGAGCAGGACATAAGGATGGGGACGCAGGATGGAGCAGCACATAAGGATGGGGACGCAGGATGGAGCAGCACATAAGGATGGGGACGCAGGATGGAGCAGCACATAACAGTATGGGGACGCAGGATGGAGCAGGACATAAGGATGGGGACGCAGGATGGAGCAGGACATAAGGATGGGGACGCAGGATGGAGCAGGACATAAGGATGGGGACGCAGGATGGAGCAGGACATAACAGTATGGGGACGCAGGATGGAGCAGGACATAAGGATGGGGACGCAGGATGGAGCAGGACATAAGGATGGGGACGCAGGATGGAGCAGCACATAACAGTATGGGGACGCAGGATGGAGCAGGACATAAGGATGGGGACGCAGGATGGAGCAGGACATAAGGATGGGGACGCAGGATGGAGCAGCACATAAGGATGGGGACGCAGGATGGAGCAGCACATAAGGATAGGGACGCAGGATGGAGCAGCACATAAGGATGGGGACGCAGGATGGAGCAGCACATAACAGTATGGGGACGCAGGATGGAGCAGCACATAACAGTATTGGGACGCAGGATGGAGCAGCACATAAGGATGGGGACGCAGGATGGAGCAGCACATAAGGATGGGGACGCAGGATGCAGCAGCACATAAGGATGGGGACGCAGGATGGAGCAGCACATAACAGTATGGGGACGCAGGATGGAGCAGGACATAAGGATGGGGACGCAGGATGGAGCAGCACATAAGGATGGGGACGCAGGATGGAGCAGCACATAAGGATGGGGACGCAGGATGGAGCAGCACATAACAGTATGGGGACGCAGGATGGAGCAGGACATAAGGATGGGGACGCAGGATAGAGCAGCACATAAGGATGGGGACGCAGGATGGAGCAGCACATAAGGATGGGGACGCAGGATGGAGCAGCACATAACAGTATGGGGATGCAGGATGGAGCAGCACATAAGGATGGGGACGCAGGATGGAGCAGCACATAAGGATGGGGACGCAGGATGGAGCAGCACATAAGGATGGGGACGCAGGATGCAGCAGCACATAAGGATGGGGACGCAGGATGCAGCAGCACATAAGGATGGGGACGCAGGATGCAGCAGCACATAAGGATGGGGACGCAGGATGCAGCAGCGCATGACAGGATGGGGACGCAGGATGCAGCAGCACATAAGGATGGGGACGCAGGATGCAGCAGCGCATGACAGGATGGGGACGCATGATGGAGCAGCGCATGACAGGATGGGGACGCAGGATGGAGCAGCACATGACAGGATGGGGACGCAGGATGGGAGCAGCGCATCACAGGATGGGAGCAGCGCATCACAGGATGGGGACGCAGGATGGGAGCAGCGCATGACAGGATGGGGACGCAGGATGGAAGCAGCGCATGACAGGAAAGGGAACGCAGGATGGAGCAGCGCATGACAGGATGGGGACGCAGGATGGAGCAGCACATGACAGGATGGGGACGCAGGATGGAGCAGCGCATGACAGGATGGGGACGCAGGATGGAGCAGCACATGACAGGATGGGGACGCAGGATGGAGCAGCACATACCATGATGGAGACAATATACCAATATAAATGCTCGCCACCCGGGCGTAGAACGGGTTCAATAGCTAGTATACATACAGTGGGGCAAAAAAGTATTTAGTCAGTCAGCAATAGTGCAAGTTCCACCACTTAAAAAGATGAGAGGCGTCTGTAATTTACATCATAGGTAGACCTCAACTATGGGAGACAAACTGAGAAAAAAAAATCCAGAAAATCACATTGTCTGTTTTTTTTTAACATTTTATTTGCATATTATGGTGGAAAATAAGTATTTGGTCAGAAACAAAATTTCATCTTAATACTTTGTAATATATCCTTTGTTGGCAATGACAGAGGTCAAACGTTTTCTGTAAGTCTTCACAAGGTTGCCACACACTGTTGTTGGTATGTTGGCCCATTCCTCCATGCAGATCTCCTCTAGAGCAGTGATGTTTTTGGCTTTTCGCTTGGCAACACGGACTTTCAACTCCCTCCAAAGGTTTTCTATAGGGTTGAGATCTGGAGACTGGCTAGGCCACTCCAGGACCTTGAAATGCTTCTTACGAAGCCACTCCTTCGTTGCCCTGGCGGTGTGCTTTGGATCATTGTCATGTTGAAAGACCCAGCCACGTTTCATCTTCAATGCCCTTGCTGATGGAAGGAGGTTTGCACTCAAAATCTCACGATACATGGCCCCATTCATTCTTTCATGTACCCGGATCAGTCGTCCTGGCCCCTTTGCAGAGAAACAGCCCCAAAGCATGATGTTTCCACCACCATGCTTTACAGTAGGTATGGTGTTTGATGGATGCAACTCAGTATTCTTTTTCCTCCAAACACGACAAGTTGTGTTTCTACCAAACAGTTCCAGTTTGGTTTCATCAGACCATAGGACATTCTCCCAAAACTCCTCTGGATCATCCAAATGCTCTCTAGCAAACTTCAGACGGGCCCGGACATGTACTGGCTTAAGCAGTGGGACACGTCTGGCACTGCAGGATCTGAGTCCATGGTGGCGTAGTGTGTTACTTATGGTAGGCCTTGTTACATTGGTCCCAGCTCTCTGCAGTTCATTCACTAGGTCCCCCCGCGTGGTTCTGGGATTTTTGCTCACCGTTCTTGTGATCATTCTGACCCCACGGGGTGGGATTTTGCGTGGAGCCCCAGATCGAGGGAGATTATCAGTGGTCTTGTATGTCTTCCATTTTCTAATTATTGCTCCCACTGTTGATTTCTTCACTCCAAGCTGGTTGGCTATTGCAGATTCAGTCTTCCCAGCCTGGTGCAGGGCTACAATTTTGTTTCTGGTGTCCTTTGACAGCTCTTTGGTCTTCACCATAGTGGAGTTTGGAGTCAGACTGTTTGAGGGTGTGCACAGGTGTCTTTTTATACTGATAACAAGTTTAAACAGGTGCCATTACTACAGGTAATGAGTGGAGGAAAGAGGAGACTCTTAAAGAAGAAGTTACAGGTCTGTGAGAGCCAGAAATCTTGATTGTTTGTTTCTGACCAAATACTTATTTTCCACCATAATATGCAAAACAAATGATAAAAAAACAGACAATGTGATTTTCTGGATTTTTTTTTCTCAGTTTGTCTCCCATAGTTGAGGTCTACCTATGATGTAAATTACAGACACCTCTCATCTTTTTAAGTGGTGGAACTTGCACTATTGCTGACTGACTAAATACTTTTTTGCCCCACTGTATATATATATACAGGATATATCTATCTTCTATATATATTATTGTCTAAGGGTTTTTCCGTCTGTCTGTCTTTCTGTCTGTCTGTCCTGGAAATCCCGCGTCTCTGATTGGTCGAGGCCGCCAGGCCTCGACCAATCAGCGACTGGCACAGCGACGATGATGTTATAAAGGACGTAGACTGTTGTGGATTCTGTTTTTGGGCTCCCTCTGGTGGTTACAGATGGTACTGGGTGACTTGTGTTTTCTGCGGTCTCTGGTGTCCACCTGTTCTATCAGGATATGGGAGTTTCCTATTTAACCTGGCTTTCTTGTCATTTCCTCGCCGGCTATCAATGTAATCAGTGTGTCTTGTTACCTCTGCTTCCCGCTTCTGTAATCTTCAGGACAAGCTAAGTTTTTGATTTTCCTGTTCCACGTTTTGCTTAATTTTTGTCTTAGTCCAGCTTGCAGATATGTGATTCCTTTTTGCTGGTTGCTCTAGTGGGCTGATATTATTCCTCATGTTCCATGAGTTGGCACATGAGTTCAAGTAATTTCAGGATGGTTTTTTGTAGGGTTTTTCGCTGACTGCACAGTTCACTTTTGTATCCTCTGCTATCTAGCTTTAGCGGGCCTCATTTTGCTGAATCTGTTTTCATAACTATGTATGTGCTTTCCTCTCATTTCACCGTCATTACATGTGGGGGGCTGCTATTTCTGTGGGGTGTTTCTCTGGAGGCAAGAGAGGTCTGTGTTTCTTCTAATAGGGGAAGTTAGTCCTTCGGCTGGAGCGAGACGTCTAGGATCATCGTAGGCACGTTCCCCGGCTACAGCTAGTTGTGTGTTAGGTTCAGGATCGCGGTCAGCTCAGTTTCCATCACCCTAGAGCTTGTTTTGTTTTTTGTGCTTGTCCTTTTGTGATCCCCTGCCATTGGGATCATGACAGTATAGCCGGCCAAAAGTGGTAATCGTATTGGCTGAAGTAGGAGGAAAAGTAGTCTGAGGAAGTTTTTTTTTTTTCCCTCAGAGTTTGCTGCCTAGCTTTAATTGCAGCCTTGCTGCGTCTTACCTCCTCTTAATCCCTGAATGGCTCTGACCTCAGCTGTTTATCATGGACGTCCAGAGTTTGGCTTCCAGCCTGAATAATCTTGCTGCTAAGGTTCAAAATATACAAGATTTTGTTGTACATGCTCCTATGTCTGAACCTAGAATTCCTATCCCAGAGTTTTTTTCTGGAGATAGATCTAGTTTTCTGAATTTTAGGAACAATTGCAAGTTGTTTCTTTCTTTAAAATCTCGCTCCTCTGGAGACCCTGCTCAGCAAGTCAAAATTGTTATATCTTTCCTGCGGGGTGACCCTCAGAATTGGGCATTTGCATTGGCACCGGGGGATCCTGCGTTGCTCAACGTGGATGCGTTTTTTCTGGCATTGGGTTTGCTCTATGAGGAACCTAACCTAGAGATTCAGGCTGAAAAAGCTTTATTGGCTCTCTCTCAGGGGCAAGATAAAGCAGAAATATATTGTCAGAAATTTCGGAAATGGTCGGTGCTTACTCAGTGGAATGTGTGCGCCCTGGCTGCAAGATTCAGAGATGGCCTTTCTGAGGCCATTAAAGATGTTATGGTGGGGTTCCCTGCACCTACAGGTCTGAATGAGTCTATGACTATGGCTATTCAGATTGATCGGCGTTTACGGGAGTGCAAACCTGTGCACCATTTGGCGGTGTCTTCTGAACAGGCACCTGAGACAATGCAATGTGATAGAATTCAGTCCAGAAGTGAACGGCAAAACTATAGGCGGAAAAATGGGTTGTGTTTTTATTGTGGTGATTCAGCTCATGTTATATCAGCATGCTCTAAACGCACAAAAAAGGTTGATAAGTCTGTTGCCATTAGTACTTTACAGTCTAAGTTCATTCTGTCTGTGACTCTGATTTGTTCATTATCAGCCATTTCCGTCGATGCCTATGTGGATTCAGGCGCTGCCCTGAGTCTTATGGATTGGTCATTTGCCAACCGCTGTGGGTTTAGTCTGGAGCCTCTGGAAGTCCCTATTCCTTTGAAAGGAATTGACTCTACACCTTTGGCTATGAACAAACCTCAGTACTGGACACAAGTGACCATGCGTATGACTCCCGTTCATCAGGAGGTGACTCGCTTCCTGGTACTGTATAATTTACATGATGTCTTAGTGCTTGGTCTGCCATGGTTACAAACTCATAACCCAGTCTTGGACTGGAAAACGATGTCTGTGTTAAGCTGGGGATGTCAGGGGGTTCATGATGATGCACCTCCGATTTCTATCGCTTCATCTACTCCTTCTGAGGTTCCTGTATTTTTGTCTGATTATCGGGATGTTTTTGAGGAGCCTAAGCTCAATTCGCTTCCTCCTCATAGGGATTGCGATTGTGCTATAGATTTGATTCCTGGCAGTAAATTTCCTAAAGGACGTTTGTTCAATCTGTCAGTGCCAGAGCATACTGCTATGCGGGATTATCTTAAGGAGTCCTTGGAAAAGGGACATATCCGTCCATCTTCGTCCCCTTTGGGAGCAGGTTTTTTTTTTCGTGGCCAAAAAAGATGGTTCCTTGAGGCCTTGTATAGATTACCGTCTTTTGAATAAGATTACAGTCAAATATCAGTATCCTTTGCCATTGTTGACTGATTTGTTCGCTCGCATTAAGGGGGCTAAATGGTTCACTAAGATTGATCTTCGGGGTTCGTATAATCTTGTGCGGATAAAGCAGGGTGATGAGTGGAAAACCGCATTTAATACGCCTGAGGGCCATTGTGAGTATTTGGTGATGCCTTTTGGACTTTCTAATGCTCCTTCTGTCTTCCAGTCCTTTATGCACGATATTTTCCGTGAATATCTGGATAAATTTATGATTGTGTATTTGGATGATGTTTTGGTTTTTTCTGATGACTGGGAGTCCCATGTTCCGCAGGTCAGGAAGGTGTTTCAGGTCCTGCGGGCCAATTCTTTGTTTGTAAAAGGTTCAAAGTGTCTCCTTGGAGTCCAGAAGATTTCTTTTTTGGGGTATATTTTTTCCCCTTCTACTATTGAGATGGATCCCGTCAAGGTTCAGGCTATTTGTGACTGGACGCAGCCTACATCTCTTAAGAGTCTACAGAAGTTCTTGGGCTTTGCTAATTTTTATCGTCGTTTCATAACTAATTTTTCTAGTGTTGTTAAGCCTTTGACGGATTTGACTAAGAAGGGTGCTGATGTTGCTGATTGGTCTCCTGCGGCTGTGGAGGCCTTTCAGGAACTTAAGCGCCGGTTTTCTTCTGCTCCTGTGTTGCGTCAGCCAGATGTTTCGCTTCCTTTTCAGGTTGAGGTTGATGCTTCCGAGATTGGAGCGGGGGCGGTTTTGTCGCAGAGAAGCTCCGATTGCTCAGTGATGAAGCCATGTGCGTTCTTTTCTAGAAAGTTTTCGCCCACTGAGCGGAATTATGATGTTGGTAATCGGGAGCTTTTGGCCATGAAGTGGGCATTTGAGGAGTGGCATCATTGGCTTGAGGGTGCTAGACATCGTGTGGTGGTCTTGACTGATCACAAAAATCTGATTTACCTTGAGTCTGCCAAGCGTCTGAATCCTAGACAGGCTCGTTGGTCACTGTTTTTCTCCCGTTTCGATTTTGTGGTTTCATACCTGCCAGGTTCAAAGAATGTGAAGGCGGATGCTCTTTCTAGGAGTTTTGTGCCTGACTCCCCTGGAAATTCTGAGCCCACTGGTATCCTTAGGGATGGGGTGATTTTGTCGGCTGTCTCCCCAGACTTGCGACGTGCTTTGCAGGAGTTTCAGGCGGATTAACCTGATCGTTGTCCGCCTGAAAGACTGTTTGTTCCGGATAATTGGACCAGTAGAGTCATCTCCGAGGTCCATTCTTCTGTGTTGGCAGGTCATCCTGGAATATTTGGTACTAGAGACTTGGTGGCCAGGTCTTTTTGATGGCCTTCCTTGTCGAGGGATGTGCGTTCTTTTGTGCAGTCTTGTGAAGTTTGCGCTCGGGCTAAGCCTTGCTGTTCTCGGGCCAGTGGATTGTTGTCACCTTTGCCTATCCCGAAGAGGCTTTGGACACACATTTCCATGGACTTTATTTCGGATCTCCCTGTCTCTCAAAAAATGTCCGTCATCTGGGTTGTGTGTGACCGCTTTTCTAAGATGGTTCATCTGGCACCCTTGCCTAAGTTACCTTCCTCCTCTGAGTTGGTCCCTCTGTTATTTCAGAACGTGGTTCGTTTGCATGGGATTCCGGAGAACATCGTTTCTGACAGGGGATCCCAGTTTGTGTCTAGATTTTGGCGGACGTTCTGTGCTAAGATGGGCATTGATTTGTCCTTTTCGTCTGCATTCCATCCTCAGACGAATGGCCAGACGGAACGAACTAATCAGACCTTGGAAACTTATTTAAGGTGTTTTGTTTCTGCTGATCAAGATGACTGGATTACCTCTTTGCCGCTTGCCGAATTTGCCCTTAATAATCGGGCTAGTTCTGCTACCTTGGTTTCTCCTTTCTTTTGTAATTCGGGGTTTCATCCTCGTTTTTCCTCTGGTTAGGTGGAGCCTTCTGATTGTCCTGGAGTGGACATGGTGGTGGATAGATTGCATCAGATTTGGAGTCATGTGGTGGACAATTTGAAGTTGTCCCAGGAGAGGGCTCAGCAGTTTGCTAATCGCCGTCGCCGCGTGGGTCCTCGACTTCATGTTGGGGACTTGGTGTGGTTGTCTTCTCGTTTTGTTCCTATGAAGGTCTCTTCTCCTAAGTTCAAGCCTCGGTTCATCGGTCCCTATAGGATCTTGGAAATTCTTAACCCTGTGTCGTTTCGTTTGGATCTCCCGGCATCGTTTGCTATTCATAATGTGTTCCATCGGTCGTTGTTGCGGAGGTATGAGGTACCTGTTGTTCCTTCGCTTGAACCTCCTGCTCCGGTGCTGGTGGAGGGAGAATTGGAGTATGTTGTGGAGAAGATCTTGGATTCTCGTGTTTCCAGACGGAAACTCCAATATTTGGTCAAGTGGAAGGGTTATGGTCAGGAGGATAATTCTTGGGTGGTTGCCTCTGATGTTCATGCTGCTGATTTGGTCCATGCATTTCATAGGGCTCATCCTGGTCGCCCTGATGGTTCTCGTGAGGGTTCGGTGACCCCTCCTCAAGGGGGGGGGTACTGTTGTGGATTCTGTTTTTGGGCTCCCTCTGGTGGTTACAGATGGTACTGGGTGACTTGTGTTTTCTGCGGTCTCTGGTGTCCACCTGTTCTATCAGGATATGGGAGTTTCCTATTTAACCTGGCTTTCTTGTCATTTCCTCGCCGGCTATCAATGTAATCAGTGTGTCTTGTTACCTCTGCTTCCCGCTTCTGTAATCTTCAGGACAAGCTAAGTTTTTGATTTTCCTGTTCCACGTTTTGCTTAATTTTTGTCTTAGTCCAGCTTGCAGATATGTGATTCCTTTTTGCTGGTTGCTCTAGTGGGCTGATATTACTCCTCATGTTCCATGAGTTGGCACATGAGTTCAAGTAATTTCAGGATGGTTTTTTGTAGGGTTTTTCGCTGACCGCGCAGTTCACTTTTGTATCCTCTGCTATCTAGCTTTAGCTCATTTTGCTGAATCTGTTTTCATAACTATGTATGTGCTTTCCTCTCATTTCACCGTCATTACATGTGGGGGGCTGCTATTTCTGTGGGGTGTTTCTCTGGAGGCAAGAGAGGTCTGTGTTTCTTCTAATAGGGGAAGTTAGTCCTTCGGCTGGAGCGAGACGTCTAGGATCATCGTAGGCACGTTCCCCGGCTACAGCTAGTTGTGTGTTAGGTTCAGGATCGCGGTCAGCTCAGTTTCCATCACCCTAGAGCTTGTTTTGTTTTTTGTGCTTGTCCTTTTGTGATCCCCTGCCATTGGGATCATGACAGTAGACAACCCGCGTTTGATTGGTCGAGGCCGCCAGGCCTCGACCAATCGGCGACGGGCACAGTATCGACGTAGATGTCATAATGGTTGCCATGGCGACGATGATGTCATAAAGGTTGCCTCGACCAATCAGCGACGGGCACAGTCTGCCGCGAATTCTGGAATCATCATTGTCCATATACTACGGGGACATGCATATTCTAGAATACCCGATGCGTTAGAATCGGGCCACAATCTAGTATATATATATATATATATATATATATATAGAGAGAGAGAGAGAGAGAGAGAGAGAGCATAAATTCTAAATTGTTGGCTTAGAAAATAAAATGTTCTGCAGCAAAATAGCGCCGGCGCTTGTGCAGTAGCATCTATCGGTAAGAGCACCATTTTGCTGGATGTAAATTTTTTCTTCTAAGCCAACAATTTATATGCATTATGTAAAATATGAGGCAGGTCACTGAAAGATCAGTGACCTGTCATAAGCACTTAAGGATGCATATCAAAGCAGAGCACCACAAAAAACTCGCACACAGTCCCACCCCAAAGCACGAGAATCTCATTAACTGAAAATTGCAAATACAGATTAAACAACAACCAAAAGACAGGATTTAATCAACCAAGGTATCATATTAATCAGTATAACAGTGCCAACCTAACAGTGTCTGTAGTTTGCTTAGCAAAATCCTAATGACAGTTTCGCTTTAACTACCGACACATGGTCCAGCGCTTGCGGCCAGGGACGCTACAATTCACTAACGGCACACTGGGTGAACATTGTGAAGGTCAGGACCGAGTCCCACCCTGACATGGCACATAAGCTACCGACACCGAGAATTAATGGTCCTACTTCTATTAGGGTTTCTTCCACCTCCTGCAGAAGTTTCTACAGCCCCTTGTGCTCCGCCTCATCCTCCATCTCCAATGTTCTCACAGCACACATCAGCTGGAAGCTCTGCAACACTTCCTCAGGGAAGTGGTAACAAACTCTGCTGAAGCTAATTTGTCTGGGAGACAAACTGTACACCATGGCACAATTATTGAAAGGAATAACAGACCAGACAAATTTGTGGCATGGTCGTGTGTGATAACGGCCGTAACCTGGTGGCGACTGTGAAGCTTAGAAAGCTCACACATATACCATGCTTGACACATGTGCTCAACTTGGTAGTCCAGCTATTTATGAAAACCTACCCAAGGTACTCTGCACCAGTGGCCATTTCCGCAAGTCGGCTATTGCTACTGCCGCTCTAACAGTGCTTCAGCGCATGCAAGTGCCAGTTCACCAACTGGTGTGTGACGTCACCACAAACTGAAACTCCACACTGCACATGCTGTCAAGGCTTTGTGAGCAGCAGAGGCCAGTTGTGGAATACCAGCTCTAACACGTCCATCGGTATTCTGGTCATCCTCCGCACGTAACAACTGAAAAGTGGGCTTGGTGTTTGACATTTGTGCGGTTCTCCAAGACATTGAGGACTTCACAAAGATGGTGAATGGCAATGAAGACAGCATCAGTGCAATGATCCCGCTTCTGTCTACTTAAACAGTTGCTTCTGACAATTAAACATAAAGCTTTACATGTGGACTAGGTGGAGACTGAAGAAGACATGAGGCAAGGAGATACTAACTACCTCAGCCTCATCTCATCTGCTCAGTGCGGACTGTGTAACAATGAGGATGTTAAGGCTGAGGAAGAGGAGGAACAGGAACTAGCCAGCATAACAGATGCTTGTTCTCACACAAGCTTCATCCCGTCTCTCCTACATGGATGGGCTGAGGAGGGAAATGAGGAGGAGGAAGAGTTGGAGGAGGATATGGAGAGTAGTCATTGTAGTGGAGACAGGGAAGTGTTACCTGTAGAGACCTTAGCAGATATGACAGACTTTATGTACTGCTACCTTTCTAGTGATCCTCGTGTTACATTCATCTTGGCCAAAAACGAGTACTGGTTGATTATCGTGCCAAACCTATGCTATAGGGAGAACTTTGCATCTCTTCGTCCTGAGGTGGAAAGGTCTTCTAAAATGGTGCTATAACAGAAGTCCAATGTGGAATATATGTTGAAAAAATTCCCATCAGACAACACTAGCGGCAGGTGGCAAGCTTCCTTGCCCAACCAAGGAGGAGAGGTGAGGGAGACATATATCAAGTACAGCAAGGGCGAAGGCCTGGGCCAATTCCATGACACCCTCCCAGCACCTAAGCCCCGATGACCAGGTATTTTTGACAAGGAGGGAAACATTTATAAAGATGGTCAAGCAATACCTGGCCGAGAAAACCAGCGTACTACCTCTGCGACCTTCAGCTATTGGGTCTCAAAGCTGGACAATTGGCATGAGCTGATCGGATTTCCCTTTGACTCCCATTATAATTGTTACTCGAAACGAGCATCCTAGCATTACAAATTTCTTGGTACGAGTAACAAACATCAGAGCATTTTAATGCTCGCTCATCTCTAGTGATGATTCTTTAAATCAACTCATTATGTACTGTTGCCATATTGTAGGTCCTGACTGATCTCATTCAGAAAGGCTTCAAGAATAATTGGTTTAGACAATGGCTGCAGGGCCGACAAGCTACTGTATGATGCACAGTTTTATAGATGTGCTCATGCATCATGCTTTATTGTTTTGGTACATGTGGCATACAAGGTCATCCAGCATGATACAACATTGTTAGTACTAGAAAACAACTATTTACGCACATAAAGTAAACTAATGCAGTTTATTTCAATTAACTTCATTTTTTGTTATTTAAAGCAACCTTCCAGCCCACCCATAGTAAAACTGATTACGTAATTAATGTAGAGTCACTATTCCTAGTGCCCTGCTTTGAAGCCGCTCCATATCTGGGATTAGTACCCCATACTCTTTATGTCCAAAATAGCCACTGCATAGGCATGGGGATCACTGACTCCTCTGACTTTCTCTGCCCCAAGATGGACTCAGGACTGTCATAATTAGCGCTGGTCAATCCCACATCAATGGAAAGGCGGGAAAGCTTTCAATGCCCCTAGTTGGACACAGGACCGTTATCATCTGTTCTGTTCCTTCCCACAATAATGAAAATGTGGAGAAGGTGTGATTCAGATTTGCTACAGTACTCTCCATGCCTGTTTTGTGGCCAGTATGAACATGCGCCTACATGCTGCATGTACACTCATTTATATTCCAATTCATTACTTTAGGTTTATGTTTCAGTTTTTTGTGCTCTGTGCAAATAATGTTGTGGCCTCCCTTTTCCTTGAGCTAGACATTACATTGATATAGTTCCCCATCGCTGGGTGGCCATTAACCGGGTCTCAGTTTTTCTCAGCCCTTATTCACATTACGTCACTTGACATATGGTAAGGTTTTAATGCCATAGGTTAGGACCATCCCAAATAGTGTTACCTTGATGTGGTGGGATGACACTTGCATTTTTTTTTATCAAAATTATGTTAAGTACCCTATATTATGTTCATGCACTATTGCTGCATATTTACTGCAGAGTATTTGCTTATTTTGTTTTTATTTTAGGTTTTGTCTGTTTAGTGACCAGTGTGAAGATGCGCTTACACACTGCATGAACACCAACTTATAGTCCAGTTCATTCCTTTAGGTTTTTACTCTCCATGGCTTTGCACAAGCCATTTTGGGCACTGACCTCAGATGTAAAAGGTATGGCAGTAAATCAGAGTCAAGTCAGTATAGTGGCTATACATTGGAAATGTATAGCTGCAATTACTACAGTGGGTGGAGGCTGCTTTGAGAATTCTCATAGTGTGTAGGGAGAGTCGTTAGATTTTTTAGAGGATCCACCAATTGTCCAGACCTCTTGCTATGTCTGCACATGATAAGTAACCAATGTACTTACATGGGTTTCATTCCGGATAAAGTTCCTTAGATCTCCATGCTTCATGAATGGCAGCACTACCAAGGGAGAACCCTCTGTGGGCAGACAAATGCCCAGCAAGGACAAGACATTATGATGACTGAAATCTTTCATGATTATACCTTCTTTGAGAAACTGTGAAACTTCTTCAATATCTGTAATACCTTAAAGATACAATTTACAACGTATCAGTCTGATGACATACATGAATAGCTGTGATATGCAAAAAATGGATAGTTTGCAGAAAAAATAAGTATATTCACATATGATTTGTTGTATGAATTGTTTCACCTCTGACTTTCTTGTGCTGTTGACTTTGATGTTACGCTAGTAGCAATACTGCAGCGCTACAATAAAAAAATGCTGGAGTGGTGTTTTAAAGGGGTTTCTCACCTTTAAACTTTTTTTCACCAATCCATCCTGGCAGTATTAAAAGTAATAAAATCAGCTGGTACTCACCTTCCTGGGTCCAAAGATGTGGCTCCTAAGCTGCTTCAGTGAATGCTTACAGGGTGCAGCGATGACATCACATCAGCAGTGCTGCCATCAATCACTGAGCTCAACAGCTTGTGCCATCTACCACTGAGCGCAAGGATTGACGGCAGTGCTGGTGACTTGACATCACTGCTGCAGCCTATACACAGTCACTAGAGCACTTGACCCAGGAAGGGTGGGTATCATCTGATTTTATTATTTTTAATACAGCCAGGAAAATTAAGTGAAAAAAATGTAAAGTGGGAAACCCCTTTAGCAGTAGATTCCTTTATTAACATATGTTGAGCAATCACAAGATAAGAATTACTGGAAGGAAATAATAAATTATTGTGCAAACATGGAAAAACTATTGTGCAATCTCCATACAGTTACTACACCAGAAATACCGTCATACCTTCACAGGTACAAGATGCTTTTCATGTTATGGGTAATCTGGAGGTGTTTAGAAAATTAGCATTTAATGTAGGTGAGAATTTAGTTATGCCATTTCTCCAATGTTCCATATTTATAGTTTTTGGAGTAACAAATTAGAAGGGTTGTCTTATAAAGGCAACCCCTGCCCTTATACCTTAGTAGGCATCTGGGCATCAGACAGCAGGTGTCCTGTCACAATGGAGGTCTCATGTTGTCCATGGATCTGAGTAGTCAGCCCACAGGGAGAATAGTTCCCGTATGGGTAGACCATAGATGACCATTGTTTTTAGTGACCAGCATGTAGAACGATTTAATCAGGGCATGGGATCGAGGAGCTGGACCTCTGGTTATCAGCTGTGTTTAGAGAAGCGATTGTCATTATAAAACACCTCTTGATTTATCTTTTTTCATGCGTGGTCATATTCCCACACTATACTCCAGTCAAACTGTTTCAATAGCCAAGCACATGTACTAGTAAGGACCTAGATATATACTGAGTTACCCTACCTAAGATAGGCTTACATTATTTAGAGACATAGTCATGTGTGTCTTAAGCTTTATTGGGTGTCAGGACCTCTGCAAATGCAGCAGGTGAGTAGAAGACTGAGCGATACTGCAATGGATTTTGAATTGTACGGTTCCTACAACTTTTGGTGCTATTGCATAACATCGGACCTTTAAGTGGCATGCCAGAAGTCTTAGTCTTTTAGTTTTGATGTGCCATTTTCGCGCACTGAAGAACATACTTCAAAATGAGTTCAACAAGTAAGCCCAATCAAAGACTAGCATAATCAAGGTAACAACTCATGTAAATAGTATATCTAACAGTAATTCACACCATTTCCATAGATATTTAGCTACATACCGGCGATATAGTATAGCCTGAGCCAGCAAACATATGTTCTCCGTTACACTTACGGTTTAGAGATTTCACTGCACAGTGCAAATTCTTCCCATCAGTGTCTAAGAGAGTACCATGATACACACATCCAAAGTGTCCTGAAAGAAACCAACATCTAGTCATTTAGTTCCCCAAGTGGCTATCATTAAGCTTTTTTTTATACCTCCATTTTATATCATACATTTTTTTTTGTCAATCGAGCATGCAAATCCGTACCTCTTCCTATTACTTTATTAAAGTGCACTAAGAGGCGGTCCACGCCAATAACCATGTGCTCTATTTCTTTCACGAGGTCAGAACTTAGGGCGCTTAAGTCAATATGGACGTATGTCTGCAACAATGGGCTGGCAATGTCCGAATCTCCACTTGACAATATAGGGGAAAGATCTCTGTGAGGATACTGAGCTGTTCGACATGATCCACTGTGAGATGAATTCGGAAACTGATCTATAATGTGTAAAAAGAATGAGAAACTTTACAGTGAAAAACATACAGTTTTTGGCCAACACACAGTGAAGGAAAATACTCACAATACACGGTAAATGCTAGCCATGAACATCTATGTGTCGGTAATAAACATGTAGACATTTTGAAAATCCTAGAATTAAAATCTATTCAATGCTATCATGTGAACTTGGTGAAAGCTGAAGGAATGTCATTGGTCTAATGAGAAAGATTCACTAAATGCCATTCCATTGTAAACTTAATGACCTCTTCACAAAACCCACAGTTATTAACAATGTCGGACTGGGATGCCAAGGGCCCACCAGTAACATCAGCTCCAGGATTCCACTTTTCAGCCACATGCAAATATGACTTTATTCTTATTCACAAAATGATATAGCAATAAATTGGGTTAAATGTTAAATCAATAAGGTGAGGCCTTTGTCTGTATACTGTGAATGAATTGTATTGTGCCAAATAATGCTCATATAAGAGGGTGGCGGCCCACTCCTGCACAGGGGTCCACCGGAGGATGCTCTTGTTCCCCTGTGGGCCAGTCCAAGCCTGGTTATTAATGGGGCCATACCATGGGAGAGATCTTAGATGACCTGGAACATTGGGACAACACAAAATATTTGCTATGGCGAAGGGCAATTAGCCTCACTTGCATCAACCCATTCACATAATGCGATTTTATCTGGAAGATTTAAGTCTCTTTTTTATATTAGACTACTGTTGTGCTGGATAGCTCCTTTCTGACACCTAATAGATGAAATGTATCATAAAAGTTCAACAATCGGATCAACATTAGCCATACTGTTGTGACATCTGTAACACATTTTATGCAGTACCTATCTGCAATCTCGGACTGCCCTTTTTAGTTAATAAAAGAGTGGGCAACCTCACAATGGCGATATAAGTGTGAAAGTGCTCCTACGAAGAAGGAAGGAGGAATTCAGCACGTCAATCTGATAAAATAAAGGAGTTTTCGTTAGAAATGTGTCAACTTTTAATGTGTTGTATGGATCCACTTACTAGGGGCACTTATGAGCGGTATCGACACTAAGTTGCTCAAAATCACCTGTCTGGGGCTGCCCCTTTATTTTCTTAAATAAAAAGGACAGGCCCAGTTTGGTGGAAGGTATTTTTTAAGCCAGTATATTTTACCCTAATCTATAGCAAGATAATGTCAAACATAAGCGAAATATTGTTATTTGTTGTAAGGAATTCTGGGCATTGTATGAGAACGGCGGTAAAGAAAAAGGAGTAAAGAAGGTGGAAAAAACCCTGTTTTACATAACCCATATCCCTGATTTTAGTACGATGGTAGAAAATTATAACAGACATTTGGGGAGACTGTATGTTAGATGTGAAATTATGTGTGTTCAGCTTTACGATCAAGGTTCAGTAACTGTGAAACCAAGGAAATGCCAGAAGGTGATTCATATCCTGCAGTCTTAGGAATGGGAGTTTCTTTAGCAATCTTCATCTTATCAGGAATGCAGAGAAGCAGATAGAAAAGGAAAGAATAAAACATATTATATGTCATCCCACCATCAGATGGAACTAAAGTAGACAATCTAATGAGAAAATCTGAACAAGGACTTTTACTTTGCTGCAAGCGAGAACAGGAAAACCCTCATCTGGTTACAGATAAAAAAACAGTAATTAATAACTAGGATCCAAACTGTGAAAAATGTAATTGGGTGACTGATACTAACGCTTGGGTAAAATATGTAAAGGGGAGGGTGTGCTGCAATTCACTATAGTATCCATAAAACAATATGAATCATGAAGAACAAATATACTGATTCACCAAGGAGTCATGCACTTAATGCAGAGCTCCTGCCAGCGCAGAACATTACAGACGTGTTTCACCTATGTAATGAGTGATAGCCATATTCACTTTCACCGACTACGTGAGTAAACATTAAGAGTAGAACGGCTATTTCTCAATTACTCGCAACTCCAAACTCCAGTTTTTCCCTCAATATCATGGGTACTGGCTATGTCCTAGGTGTCATTCAGACGTCATGGGTGTTCAATCCATGATTTTCCCGAATAGAACACATTAATTAAAGTCTATGGTGCTAAGCGTCACATATTCATGTTCTTTCTGCGAAACGTGTCCACAAAAAATCATGGAGACATATTTGCTTTTGATTGGCGTCATGAAACAAATTTACCCATAGAAGTCTGTGGGTCAATGGCAATCACTGACAGCACATGGATGGCATCAGAGTACAATCTGTGCCCTGTATGTAGCCAACAATGTAATGGGTAGGAGACATTTTACAGTTTATTATTATACTGTATGTGGCATTTAGAAAAGTCAAAGCAAGGGTCTACAGTATGTACTCTATGCTCTTTAATACTAGATGTAGTACCATCCTGATTGGGTTCACCATGTTGTTATGGAATGGCTTTTACACTATTTTGATCAAAATTGTGACATTTAAGTATCATATGTTATGCACATGTACTAATACTATTTAATTAGTTTTTTGTACTTTGTACATACAGAGTCATGGCTCCTCCTTTTTGGGCTGCGCATAGTCTATATACTGTAGCTTTCCACAGGAAGGTGTCTGAACAGTCCAGCCTGAGTCCTGCTCTGCCTCCATCTATTGAGGCCTGCTGGCACATTAAGAGATTTAATGCTAGAGATAGGACCATCATGATTGAGTACACCTTGTTGCGGTGGGATGGGTTTTATGCATTATTGATGAAAATAGTATCATATAAGTTATTTATATGTACTATTACTATTTACTTGCTGCAGGGCATTTTCTTATTTATTTTTATCTTAGGTTATGTTTGTAAATCGCTACAGTGTGAATGTGCACCTACACATTATTATTATTATTATTATTTATTTATATAGCACCATTGATTCCATGGTGCTGTACATGAGAAGGGGTTACATACAAGTTACAAATATCACATACAGTAAACAAACTAACAATGACGGACTGATACAGAGGGGCGAGGACCCTGCCCTTGCGGGCTTACATTCTACAGGATTATGGGGAAGGAGACAGTAGGTTGAGGGTTGCAGGAGCTCCGGTGTTGGTGAGGCGGTAGCTCCGGTGCACGTATACATTGCACGTATACCAACATGTGTTCAGCTTATTACTTTGGTTTTACGCTATGCTATTTGCACAGTATGTGAGAAAATTAGATTGGATCCAAGCACCATACATAAATATTGTGGGTGGTTACTGTGCAACAAAATAATCTGACCGCTGTAACACAGATCTACATATGATCTAACACCACAGACATCAGATTTTTTGTGATGTGACGATTTCCATTCTCTTGTCTGTCCATCCACTTAAGGTTTGTGGTCCCAGACATATTACAGACATATTAGGGAATTATAATATCATTACCAAAAATCAGAAGAGGAAACACAAACATTATATAGGACAAATCTTTTCAGACTAATGTTTACCCATACTGTATGAGCTGTGATAATAATAAATCACTCCTACCTTCAGGAAACGTAGACCGATAGTCCACAGATTCACTGGATACCATTTCAGTTGTAGGACTTACACTCCTTGCACTCACAAGTCTATCCAAATGAGGTGTATGTACCCTTCCATCAAAGAGGACCCGCTCGCTGCCTATATCTGTAAAGAAATATTGCTAAAATGGGGCAAGTTGTCTCATAATGATGGTGGTCCAAACTGATTGAATGACAAAGTGTTTTACCTTTCAGCTGCTTTCTCTTCCTTACACATATGTAAACCATCAGAACTATAAAAAGCAGCACAAGACAGGACACGACCCCAGAAATAATTCCTATGTAATTGTGGTTTGGTTGGACTCGCACTTTACCAATCACAATGGAGGACGTTTCCTGTAGGAGCTAAAATAACGACAGCATGTAAAAAGTAAAAAATCTTACAGCAAAAAATAAATCTTTTAGACATACATGTTTGAAGTTTTATCCTCTCTCCCTCAGAGTAGTGGTCATATATTGGCCCCCAGGCTCACCCACCCACTTCCTAGACTATTTCTCAGCCTAGCTGTCGCACTTTATGTCCTCAGAACTCCCAACCCTTATCCTGGGAGACTTCATCATCCCCATTAATAGCTCAACTTCCACATCTGCGTCCCAGCTTCTATCACTAACCACTTCTCTCGGCCTCTCACAGCTCTCAACCTCTGAGACACACAAGGACGGTAACACCCTTGACCTGGTCTTTGTCCAGCTCTGTTCAATCTCCTACCTAAATAACTCACCGCTTCCCCTCTCTGACCACAACACTCTCCTTCATGCTCACAAATCCTCGCCCACCCCAACACACTCATACCTACTATACATTATGAAATCTACAAGCCATTAACCCTCATACACTTTCAGACTCCCTACACTCATCACTGTCCCCAATCTCCTCTTTTTCCTGTCCTGATCTGGCTGTACACCACTGCAATGACACTCTCAGAAGCACCATGGACCAAGTAGCGCCCCTCACCTTCAGGACCTCCATACAAAGAGTGAAACAGCCCTGGCTCACATCGCAAACTTGATTTCTCCAATGATGCTCTAGGAGTGCTATACACTTATGGAGGAAAACTCGCACACCAGAAGACTTCATCCACTTCAAATTTATGCTAAAAAACTATAACTCTGCTCTTCACCTCGCCAAACAGACCTAATACACCACCCTGATCTCCTCACTGTTCAACAACCCCAGGAAACTTTTTGACAGCTTTCACTCCCTCCTCAAGCCAAAAGCACCAGCCCCTATCACAGACATTTGTGCTGATGTCCTGGCCTCCCACTTTATAGAGAAAATAGATAACATCCTTCAGGAAATCCACTCCCAACCTCCAAGTTCAGTGACTCCTATCCCTCCCTTCATTTCCTCTGGCTCACTCTCCACATTTGATCCCATCACAGAAGAAGAAGTCTCCAGGCTCCTCTCTTCTTCTCGTCCAACTACATGCACTACTGACCCTATTCCCTCTCATCTCCTCCAATCTCTCTCCAGTCGTCATAACTCACCAAACTACAATCTTTAATCTCTCCCTCTCCTCAGGCATTTTTCCATCCTGCTTCAAACACGATATCATTACTCCATTATTAAAGAAACCCGCTCTTAACCCATCCTGCACAAATAACTACAGACCAGTCTCCAATCTCCCCTTCATCTCTAAACTCTTGGAGCGCCTAGTCTACTCCCACCTTACCCGTTACTTCTCCACTCACTCCTTCCTAGACCCTTCACAGTCCAGCTTCTGCCCCCTACATTCGACAGAAACTGCGCTCATCAAAGTGACCAATGACCTTCTGACAGCAAAATGTAATGTTGATCACTCTCTGCTCATTCTTTTTGAACTTTCTGTTGACCACCGTCTCCTACTCTCCAGTCACTAGGCATTAAGGACACTGCTCTCTCCTTGTTCTCTTCCTACCTTTCTGACCGCTCCTTCAGTGTTTTGTTTGCTGGCTCCACTTCATCTCCTCTTCTTCTAGCTGTCGGGGTACCTCAAGGCTCAGTCCTTGGCCCCTTCTCTTCTCTCTCTACACGGCCCCAATTGGACAGACCATCAGCAGATTTGGCTTTCATTACCATTTTTACGCTGATGACACACAACTATATACATCATCCCCTGGCCTTAACCCCCTGTACTACAGAACACCAGTGACTGTCTGTCTGCAGTCTCCAACATCATGTCGGCTCTCTATCTGAAACTCATCCTCTCCAAAACTGAACTTCTTCTGCTCCCACCATCTACTAACCTCCCTAAATCTGATATTTCCCTCTCCGTGGGTGGCAGCATAATAACACCCCAGAAGCAGACGCTCTGTCTGGGTGTTATGTTTGACTCCAATCTCTCCTCCACATCCCATATACAATCTCTAGCCCGCTCTTGCCGCTTACACCTAAAGAACATCTCTAGAATTTGCCCTTTTCTCCATGGAAACAACAAAAAGCCTCACTGTCACCTTGATCCACTCCCGCCTGGAGTACTGAAATGCTCTATTAATTGGCCTCCCCGTTACTCGACTTTCCCCTCTCCAGTCCATCCTTAATGCAGCAGCCAGGGTTGTCCATCTAGCTAATCTGTATTCAGACGTGTCCGCTCTTCGCCCGTTGTTACACTGGCTGCCCATTCATTATAGAATCCAAATCAAAGTACTTGTTCTCACCCAAAAAGCTCTCGACAATGCAGCACCCCTTACATCTCCTCCCTCATTTCTGTCTATTGGCCTAATCGACCACTGCGCTCTGCAAACGACTTTCGACTAACCTCTGCACTAATCCGTACCTCCCACTCCCGACTCCAAGACTTCTCATGTGCTGCGCCAATCCTCTGGAATGCTCTACCCCAAGATATTAGGACCATCCACAATTTGCATAGATTTAGGTGCTCCCTCAAAACAAATGTGTTCAGAGCGGCCTATCATGTTCCCTAATCAAGTCATTTTATGCTTGTGTGTGTGTAACCCATTCACTACTTCCATCTATCCCCCACCCCCTGAAGATGGCTGGACCATCATTGTAAATACATAATTGTAAATACACACCTGTACTTTGTATCTGCCCCACCTCATTGTAGATTGTAAGCTCTCATGAGCAGGGTCGTCTTATTCTGCTTTAATTATTGTATTGCTAACGTTGTTACTTATGACTGTTGTGTTTGAAACTGTTAAATTGTAAAGCGCTGCGGAATATGTTGGCGCTATATAAAGATTATTATTATATAATTAGTTTCTCTTTGCTAAAAAAAGGTTTTGAAGGGCCAGATATTATTTATGGAGGCAACTGTTGATGCCAATGATTGGCCACCATGGTCACATAAGATGACATCATTATGAACACCACTGGTTTTCCAATTTTTTGTTTAATTTTTATATTTGGATATTCTTAGGGTTAATTTTATAGCAAATAGAGAAATGGTTGCACTCAATTGTACTAAAGCAGGTAAATGTGTGAAACATGAAATGTGAATAGCATAATGGCTTGTGAAATCTATGATAAAACACATGACATGCTTAGCAGAAAATGTGTCCAACAAATGTGAGCCCATCCACCAACGTCAAGGTAATCTCATGGATCGGCTGGGTCCCTGATCTAACTGCTTAACTTTTTCTGACTTGGACACTCCGCCCTTCACTATGCTGTGATTTTAATTACATCCAAACACATTTGGTTCCGACCTTCTTATAAATACAGGCTTGACCAAGACATTAGCCAGAGGCAAGTGTTGACACTATGTTCACACTATGCAGTCAGGTCAGGGACCCATCCAATCCATGAGATTACCTTGATGTTGGTGGAAGCGCTCACATTTTTTGGCCAAATTTTGTGCTAAGCATCTCATGTGTTTTTTCATAGTTTTCACAAGCCATTATGCTATTCACATTTCATGTATCACACATTTCTTGCTTTAGTACAACTGAGTGCAACCATTTCTCTATTTGCTATGTTAGTTGTTTTTGGTATGCAGCAGTTCAGACTAGTTTTCTGCTCAGTCAGGGGTTTTTTTCTATCCCCTTTTTTAGACTTGATAAATAAAAGATATTTTTTAGAGGTATTAGTTTTTTTCTGTTTCTGAGCCGTAATTATAACTAATCCTATTTGCATCAATTACATTACAACTTTCAGTCAGTTTACCATTACTTCTTAGGCTTACTTTTATCAGAAAAGCCCTTGAATTCTCACATAACTTTTCCTATCCATGCGTTCATATATATTACAATTTTACCAGAAGTTTATAAAACCTCATCTACTACACCAAATCCACATCTGCTACCACATCCAATGCTCTTGATTAACCTGGGTAATCCTATTTAGAGCACGTTGTTAAACAACAATTACATGTCATTTCCCTAATGAAAACCGTTGTGACAGGTTATATATGTTCACTACATGTTGAATCGGTCTGAATGCCCTGTGGGGGGTCCTAACAGCCTGAAGTGCACCTGCCTTGTGCATCTTCTTCAGATAATTACAACGCAGCTTTCCACAACTACAAATGATAAAAGTTTATCATTCCCAGCAGGCATGCAGCTTAATTATTCATGATTTGCATAGAAACATTTGGAAATTTCAATCAACAGTAGCCAAACGGCTGATGAACAAACAAGGCAGCGCAATTTGATTATGAGGAGAGAACACGTTGACCTTCAGCAATAATATATAAACCAATATATGACGACAACCTAAGTTTCGTTATACAGAACTCCACAGACCAAAATGAACGGGTCATACCTCTATTTTCAGCTCACTGTTGCTTTTCATCAAGTCATTGGAAACAGCACAGGACACAAAATCTGATTTAGATTGAATAATTTCACAGCTCTTGTTACCAACTTTCAGCACTTCTCCTCTTACAGCATCAGAATCAATATTGTCTCCCTGAAACCAAAATGATCAGCAAGAATTAGAAATGAAACCTACACACAATGACCAACTATGGGGTTAATAAAGCATCCATGTAATATGGTAATTTAATAATATTAAAGTAAATGTATGATAAGAAAATTACCTATTTTCTACTTGGCAATGTTTTATTTTCTTGATCTTTATTAAAAAACAATATTAGTAATATTCAATTTTCATTCTCGTCATGTGGTATATTTTTGACTCACAGGCCCTGTCAGGCCCATCAAAGATTTTAAGTAAAATAAAGAGGTGTAAAAGCTTTGAAAAGTTGTCAAAACTCAACTTTTGATATTTTCACAACAGTTTTTCCCAGCTAAGCCGAAATGTACAGAGCTGGGGTGGGATGAGGGCACAGCGTAGGTGTGACAACACAGTTCGGTTGGTGTGGTGTTCCGTACACCAGAAATCTCACTCCAGTACCTAACTGGATTAAGATTTCTTGGGTAAAGCACGGAGATGCTCCAGATTCATGAAGGTGTGTGCATGTCTTCAAAAAATCAGAAGTGTCTGTCTCCACTACGCCCCCTCGTCATAATGGGCGAGAAAATTGCAGATCTTGATGAATCGGAATAATAATTCCTGACCTTTCAGGAGGAGCTTTCAGCAGGCTTCTAATCAGAGGCAGGCTTAGGATGACAAGTAACACCTCTATACCCAGCTGATAATACAGGAGCCACCAATCACAATAGGCGATATCACAGATGACCCTGATCCCCCTCCCTTTACAATGACCATTGCACATGCACTTTAATACAAAAGATAGGATTCATTGCTGCTAATATACATGCGAATTTTATGAAACAAAATGAAGTTAGATTATAAAAAAGTATAAAATTGGAATTTTTAATAAAATTTGTGATAAGGAAAAAAATTGTCATACTGTCAAAATTGCATTTAACACAAAACCCTGTTGTAAATAATAGATCATTTCTGATGACACAGTCCCATTGAGTGTGGTATTTGCCAAATATCATATCATTAAAAATGGAATATTTAAGGTGTGGAGCCTTATTAAAGATGTAGCACTCGGCCCAAGCGATACATGTTACAACTTTCTCTCGCTAACCTCGGCCACTTAATAATGCTGCAGTTATAATGAATTTTCTTACTTCACCAAGAATGCCACGTACCACCACGTGATCTCTGCACTGACCTTTGTGGCGGGATGTGAATATTTATGTGCGAGGAATATTCTGGAAGTACCGTATCATTGCATTTGTATGAAAGCTAATACAGAAACATGATAATGCATTGCATACAATAACATAAAAAATACATAACTGGAGAGTTTACCTTGATTTCTAGGATGTTACCTATTGAAATCAGCAAAGGTTTATCAAATGCTTTAAATACTGGATTATTTACAAAAATAAATTCAAATGAAGCAGATATGGCTCCATCAAAAATGAAAAAAGCTTGGGTTACAATTGGTGGCCTCAGATTTAGTCCTTTCAGGGATGGAGTGGATGAGCAGATCATCTCAGATGAGGATCTATGGACACATGTCTGGAAAAAATACAGGAAAAATAATTGCAAATAAGGATTGTAAAATCTGCAAATAAGTAATTTAGGCAAACACTAATGAATGTAATTGCTACACATGTACTTTCCTCTTACACAGGAGGCCCTGCCTTGTACAAGCCGCACAATAGTGCAGGCGGTCTGGACACATGAGCAAGGGGTTCTTGTTAGCAGTAATTTCCATGAAAAACATGTAAGGCATTGTACAATGGTGCTCCTAGTGATCACCCATTGTAGGACGGCATCTCATACTATTGCTGACGTCTTCCCTGGCCACAAAGACACCATAAATCACAATAATGTTCATTGGTTACCTTTGTAAGGACCTAGAAAGACACTTCCCACCAGATGAGAAGCTTTTAGAACTAGGTGTGATTACTTTATTAGCCTCAAAGTTTACTTCGGCAGCCTATTCTCAGGAAACCCCCTTGCTGGGTCTGAAATCATACAGTTAATGCATAACTAATCACTCAGCCACACACAGAGCAAAACAATTAATTGCCACCCAGTGGGCTCCTCATCTTGTGTCTGTCAAAGCAGTAGAAAATGTCACTTTTTATATATTTTGGGGTTTATTCCCAGTAGATGCACACATATATCTAATATATAAAGCTGAATGTGTGTCTGTGTATGTCCAGGATTGGCATCTGCACCGTTGCAACTGCAGCCACAAAATTTTGCACAGTCACACGTCTGGACCCCGATAGCGTCATAGGCTATGTTGTGAGGCAAAATTTTAACCCCGCGTTTTCCAATTCACCAAACAATTTTGTTCCTCTCTACATAATGGGGAAAAAGTGAAAAGTGTTGGAGGCAAATTGACAGCTGTCAGATGTGAACAAGGGGGACTTAAAGAATGAGAGTGATGGCGCCAAAGAGTATATACCGTACAGTTGCTAAGGTGGGGCCCCGACATGAGATACTCACCACACACCACGTGCTTGAGCACATATACCACCCTCAGCACACATTTCACCACATACACCAACCTCGCCACCTAAAAGCCGAAACACAAAAGTCACCGCTCAAAACTCGCCACATGCAAAACTCCCAACATGCAAAACTAGGCTCACGCTAAACTAGCCACACGTGCAAAACTCACCTCATGGAAAACTCGCCACACGCAAAACTTGCACACGCGGAAAAATTGCCACATGCACAAAAGTTGCAACACATGCAAAAGTTGCCTCACACAAAACTTGCACATACTCAAAACGCACCACACATAAAACTCGCCATGCGCAAAACTCATCATGCGCAAAACTTGCTGCACACAACTTGCTACACTAACCTGTCACATACAACTCGACACACAAAAAGTTGCTACACGCATGTCACCACGCAAAACTCCTCTCACAAAAGTCGCTACATGCATGTCGCCACAAGCAACTCAACACACACAACTTGACACATGAAACTCACCCTAAAACACACACAAGTCTGGTATTATCCTTCAAAAATAAAAATCTGATTAATAAGCAGACAAACTACAAGAGCAACAAATGTACCATACAGGAAATACGGCAGCTGTCAGTCACATGTGTGAGCTAATATATACTGCCAGGTGGGAGGGCTTCTTGTTGCCTGGGGATTTATCAGGCTGCCAATTTAGCTTACAAATACTGAGGTAAAAATACTGACCAAATAACGTGTGAACGACGTCTCATACAGGAGGAGATGACATACAGGTACATACTATATACAGGGGAGATGACACACAGGTATATACTATATACAGGAGAGATGACATACAGGTATATACTATATAAAAGAGGAGATGGCATACAGCAGGTATACACTATATACAGGGGAGATGACATACAGGTATATACTATATACAGAAGAGATGACATACAGGTATATACTATATACAGGAGATGACACATAGGTACGTACAATATACAGGAGGAGATGACATACAGCAGGTATATACTATTTACAGGGGAGATGACATACAGGTATATACTATATACAGGGTAGATGACATACAGGTATATACTATACAAGATGGTGGCCCGATTCTAACGTATCGGGTATTCTAGAATATGTAGGTAGTATATAGCACAGGCTACGTACTATATTGCACAGTGACGTAGTATATAACAAAACCGACGTAGTATATAACATAGCTACGTAGTATATAACAGAGCTACGTAGTATATAACACAGCCATGTAGTATATAACATAGCCACGTAGTGTATTGCACAGGTATGTAGTATATTGGTCAGCCACGTAGTATATAGCAGAGCCACGTAGTATATAACATAGCCACGTAGTATATTGTAGAGCCACGTAGTATACTGCACAGGCACGTAGTATATTGCACAGCCACATAGTATATAACACAGTCACATAGTGTATTGCACAGCATAACAAAGCCCACGCAGTATGTAACACAGCCCACGTAGTATATAGCAATGTGGGCACTATATGCGTGGTTAAAAAAGACTTAAAATAAAAAATAAACATATACTCACCTTCTGAAGGCCCCTTGAAGTCTAGGCGCCTGTGTGCGGTGCACGCGGCAGCTTCCGGTCCCAGAGTTGGTATGAGTGCAGGACCTGTGATGACGTCGCGGTCACATGACCGTGACATCATGGCAGGTCCTTCTCGCATAGCATCATTAGCACCGGAACCTGCCGCTTGCACTGCCGAGAACAGCGCGCTACGTCGGAGGGTGAGAATAACCTTTTTTTAATTATTATTATTTGGCACATTAGATCTTTTTACTATTGATGCTGCATAAGCAGCATCAATAGTAAAAAGTTGGTCACATAGGGTTAATAGCTGCATAACGGAGTGCGTGACACCGTGGTCCGTTAAGCTGGCATTAACCCTGTGTGAGCGGTCAGCGTTGACTGCAGGGCAGTAAAGCAGCGGCCATTTCCCTGCCAGACTATGGCCATCGCTGATTGGTCGTGGCAATGGTCGTGGGCGCTTTGCCACGACCAATCAGCGACTTGGATTTCCATGACAGACAGAGGCCACGACCAATGAATATCCGTGACAGACAGACAGACGGAAGTGACCCTTAGACAATTATATAGTAGATACAGGGGAGATGACATACGGGTATACACTATATACAGGAGATGACATACGGGTGTATACTATATATAAGGGAGATGACAAACATGCATATACTGAGGGGAAAATGAAAAGGTGTGAGTGCAAAATGAGAGGAGTGAGGGAAAATAGTGGAGTGATCGGAAAATGACAGATGTGAGGTCGAAATGACAAGTGTTAGGGGGGAATAAGAGGAGTGAGGGGGAAAATAAGAGTGAGGGGGAAAATAAGAGTGAGGGGGAAAATGAGAGGTGTGAGGGAGATAATGAGAGATGGGAGGGGGAAAATGAAAGATGTGAGGGGGAAAATGAGAGGCGTGATGGGAAAATAAGAGAAGTGAGGTGCTATAACTAACCACAGATATTTACTATGCCCAGGCAACGCCGGGCTCTTCAGCTAGTATATACAGTGGGGCAAAAAAGTATTTAGTCAGTCAGCAATAGTGCAAGTTCCACCACTTAAAAAGATGAGAGGCGTCTGTAATTTACATCATAGGTAGACCTCAACTATGGGAGACAAACTGAGAAAAAAAAATCCAGAAAATCACATTGTCTGTTTTTTTTTAACAATTTATTTGCATATTATGGTGGAAAATAAGTATTTGGTCAGAAACAAAATTTCATCTCAATACTTTGTAATATATCCTTTGTTGGCAATGACAGAGGTCAAACGTTTTCTGTAAGTCTTCACAAGGTTGCCACACACTGTTGTTGGTATGTTGGCCCATTCCTCCATGCAGATCTCCTCTAGAGCAGTGATGTTCTTGGCTTTTCGCTTGGCAACACAGACTTTCAACTCCCTCCAAAGGTTTTCTATAGGGTTGAGATCTGGAGACTGGCTAGGCCACTCCAGTACCTTGAAATGCTTCTTACAAAGCCACTCCTTCGTTGCCCTGGCGGTGTGCTTTGGATCATTGTCATGTTGAAAGACCCAGCCACGTTTCATCTTCAATGCCCTTGCTGATGGAAGGAGGTTTGCACTCAAAATCTCACGATACATGGCCCCATTCATTCTTTCATGTACCCGGATCAGTCGTCCTGGCCCCTTTGCAGAGAAACAGCCCCAAAGCATGATGTTTCCACCACCATGCTTTACAGTAGGTATGGTGTTTGATGGATGCAACTCAGTATTCTTTTTCCTCCAAACACGACAAGTTGTGTTTCTACCAAACAGTTCCAGTTTGGTTTCATCAGACCATAGGACATTCTCCCAAAACTCCTCTGGATCATCCAAATGCTCTCTAGCAAACTTCAGATGGGCCCGGACATGTACTGGCTTAAGCAGTGGGACACGTCTGGCACTGCAGGATCTGAGTCCATGGTGGCGTAGTGTGTTACTTATGGTAGGCCTTGTTACATTGGTCCCAGCTCTCTGCAGTTCATTCACTAGGTCCCCCCGCGTGGTTCTGGGATTTTTGCTCACCGTTCTTGTGATCATTCTGACCCCACGGGGTGGGATTTTGCGTGGAGCCCCAGATCGAGGGAGATTATCAGTGGTCTTGTATGTCTTCCATTTTCTAATTATTGCTCCCACTGTTGATTTCTTCACTCCAAGCTGGTTGGCTATTGCAGATTCAGTCTTCCCAGCCTGGTGCAGGGCTACAATTTTGTTTCTGGTGTCCTTTGACAGCTCTTTGGTCTTCACCATAGTGGAGTTTGGAGTCAGACTGTTTGAGGGTGTGCACAGGTGTCTTTTTATACTGATAACAAGTTTAAACAGGTGCCATTATTACAGGTAATGAGTGGAGGAAAGAGGAGACTCTTAAAGAAGAAGTTACAGGTCTGTGAGAGCCAGAAATCTTGATTGTTTGTTTCTGACCAAATACTTATTTTCCACCATAATATGCAAATAAATTGTTAAAAAACAGACAATGTGATTTTCTGAATTTTTTTTTCTCAGTTTGTCTCCCATAGTTGAGGTCTACCTATGATGTAAATTACAGACGCCTCTCATCTTTTTAAGTGGTGGAACTTGCACTATTGCTGACTGACTAAATACTTTTTTGCCCCACTGTATATATATATATATATATATATATATATATATATACAGTTAGGGCCAGAAATATTTGGACAGTGACACAAGTTTTGTTATTTTAGCTGTTTACAAAAACATGTTCAGAAATACAATTATATATATAATATGGGCTGAAAGTGCACACTCCCAGCTGCAATATGATAGTTTCCACATCCAAATCGGAGAAAGGGTTTAGGAATCATAGCTCTGTAATGCATAGCGTCCTCTTTTTCAAGGGACCAAAAGTAATTGGACAATGGACTCTAAGGGCTGCAATTAACTCTGAAGGCGTCTCCCTCATTAACCTGTAATCAATGAAGTAGTTAAAAGGTCAGGGGTGGATTCCAGGTGTATGGTTTTGCATTTGGAAGCTGTTGCTGTGAGCAGACAACATGCGGTCAAAGGAACTCTCAATTGAGGTGAAGCAGAACATCCTGAGGCTGAAAAAAAAGAAAAAATCCATCAGAGAGATAGCAGACATGCTTGGAGTAGCAAAATCAACAGTTGGGTACATTCTGAGAAAAAAGGAATTGACTGGTGAGCTTGGGAACTCAAAAAGGCCTGGGCGTCCACGGATGACAACAGTGGTGGATGATCGCCGCATACTTAATTTGGTGAAGAAGAACCCGTTCACAACATCAACTGAAGTCCAGAACACTCTCAGTGAAGTAGGTGTATCTGTCTCTAAGTCAACAGTAAAGAGAAGACTCCATGACAGTAAATACAAAGGGTTCACATCTAGATGCAAACCATTCAGCAATACCAAAAATAGACAGGCCAGAGTTAAATTTGCAGAAAAACACCTCAAGAAGCCAGCTCAGTTCTGGAAAAGTATTCTATGGACAGATGAGACAAAGATCAACCTGTACCAGAATGATGGGAAGAAAAAAGTTTGGAGAAGAAAGGGAACGGCACATGATCCAAGGCACACCACATCCTCTGTAAAACATGGTGGAGGCAACTTGATGGCATGGGCATGCATGGCTTTCAATGGCACTGGGTCACTTGTGTTTATTGATGACATAAGAGCAGACAAGAGTAGCCGGATGAATTCTGAAGTGTACCGGGATATACTTTCAGCCCAGATTCAGCCAAATGCTGCAAAGTTGATTGGACGGCGCTTCATAGTACAGATGGACAATGACCCCAAGCATACATCCAAAGCTACCCAGGAGTTCATGAGTGCCAAAAAGTGGAAAATTCTGCAATGGCCAAGTCAATCTCCAGATCTAAACCCAATTGAGCATGCATTTCACTTGCTCAAATCCAGACTTAAGACGGAAAGACCCACAAACAAGCAAGACCTGAAGGCTGCGGCTGTAAAGGCCTGGCAAAGCATTAAGAAGGAGGAAACCCAGCGTTTGGTGATGTCCATGGGTTCCAGACTTAAGGCAGTGATTGCCTCCAAAGGATTTGCAACAAAATATTAAAAATAAAAATATTTTGTTTGGGTTATGTTTATTTGTCCAATTACTTTTGACCTCCTAAAATGTGGAGTGTTTGTAAAGAAATGTGTACAATTCCTACATTTTCTATCAGATATTTTTGTTCAACCCTTCAAATTAAACGTTACAATCTGCACTTGAATTCTGTTGTAGAGGTTTCATTTCAAATCCAATGTGGTGGCATGCAGAGCCCAACTCGCGAAAATTGTGTCACTGTCCAAATATTTCTGGCCCTAACTATATATATATATATATATATATATATATATATATATATATATATATATATATATATATATAAATATATATATACAGTGCCTACAAGTAGTATTTAACCCCCTGCAGATTTAGCAGGTTTACATATTTGGAATTAACTTGGCATTGTGACATTTGGACTGTAGATCAGCCTGGAAGTGTGAAATGCACTGCAGCAAAAAAGAATGTTATTTCTTTGTTTATTTTTTTAAAAAATTGTGAAAAGTCTTTTCAGAGGGTCATTTATTATTCAACCCCTCAACCCACCAGAATTCTGTTTGGTTCCCCTAAAGTATTAAGAAGTAGTTCAGGCACAAAGAACAATGAGCTTCACATGTTTGGATTAATTATCTCTTTTTCCAGCCTTTTCTGACTATTTAAGACCCTCCCCAAACTTGTGAACAGCACTCATACATGGTCAACATGGGAAAGACAAAGGAGCATTCCAAGGCCATCAGAGACAAGATCGTGGAGGGTCACAAGGCTGGCAAGGGGTACAAAACCCTTTCCAAGGATTTGGGCCTACCTGTCTCCACTGTTGGGAGCATCATCCGGAAGTGGAAGGCTTATGGAACTACTGTTAGCCTTCCACGGCCTGGACAGCCTTTGAAAGTTTCCTCCCGTGCCGAGGCCAGGCTTGTCCGAAGAGTCAAGGCTAACCCAAGGACAACAAGGAAGGAGCTCCGGGAAGATCTCATGGCAGTGGGGACATTGGTTTCAGTCAATACCATAAGTAACGTACTCCACCGCAATGGTCTCCGTTCCAGACGAGCCCGTAAGGTACCTTTACTTTCAAAGCGTCATGTCAAGGCTCGTCTACAGTTTGCTCATGATCACTTGGAGGACTCTGAGACTGACTGGTTCAAGGTTCTCTGGTCTGATGAGACCAAGATCGAGATCTTTGGTGCCAACCACACACGTGACGTTTGTAGACTGGATGGCACTGCATACGACCCCAAGAATACCATCCCTACAGTCAAGCATGGTGGTGGCAGCATCATGCTGTGGGGCTGTTTCTCAGCCAAGGGGCCTGGCCATCTGGTCCGCATCCATGGGAAGATGAATAGCATGGCCTACCTGGAGATTTTGGCCAAGAACCTCCGCTCCTCCATCAAGGATCTTAAGATGGGTCGTCATTTCATCTTCCAACAAGACAACGACCCAAAGCACACAGCCAAGAAAACCAAGGCCTGGTTCAAGAGGCAAAAAATCAAGGTGTTGCAGTGGCCTAGTCAGTCTCCTGACCTTAACCCAATTGAAAACTTGTGGAAGGAGCTCAAGATTAAAGTCTACATGAGACACCCAAAGAACCTAGATAACTTGGAGACGATCTGCATGGAGGAGTGGGCCAAGATAACTCCAGAGACCTGTGCCGGCCTGATCAGGTCTTATAAAAGACGATTATTAGCTGTAATTGCAAACAAAGGTTATTCCACAAAATATTAAACCTAGGGGTTGAATAGTAATTGACCCACACTTTTATGTTTAAAATTTATAAAAATTTAACTGAGCAACAAAACTTTTTGGTTTGTAAGATTTATGCATCTGTTAATAAATCCTGCTCTTGTTTGAAGTTTGAAGGCTCTAACTTATTTGCATCTTATTAAACCTGCTAAATCTGCAGGGGGTTGAATACTACTTGTAGGCATTGTGTATATATATATATATATATATATATATATATACACACACAAGTATATGGAGTGAGGCCACTCCCACTAGACGGCTTCTGCCCTGGAGTATGCATAACGCATACAGCACCGCCATTCCTGGCTCAGAAACCAGCAAATCCTTGAGGTGCAAAGTGTGTGAACTTGGGGAGATTCATAACCGAGTAACTGCAAACTATTAATTTTAGACTGGGCAACCCCAATAACATTTTTGGACATATTGCTAACAATTTTTTTCATGCTGGGGAATCCCTACGTGCAATAAGCCCAATTTGCCTTTGCACTCTAAAAGTAAAAAAAAAAACAGTTTTGCTTTCTGATGTTTTCGGTAGAACTATTCTCCATTGGACATGTAGAACTAAAATTCCAAAATATTATACAATATATCGTTTTTGTTTTACCGTAATCATGAGCAGCTATACGGTTATATAGGGTTAACATGAAATCGGTTCACTTTCCCCTTGTGTTTCTAAAATGAATCAGACGTACAGTACAACATAATGTAAAACTGTGGTTGACACATTGTAAACTGCCAATAAAAAGCCGCAAGGAGCTGCCATCAACAAGGTAGCATTTCATCGTACAAGGTTTCAAAGGATGACTTAGTCATACAAATAAACTCTACACCCGTCACCACAAGTCCATAAAGGAACTACTGCATAGGAAATGTACTTCTTTGAAATAATTTGACTTTTTGAGACCTATAGCCAAGTGAAGGAGTCTGTATTAACATCAAACGTTTTGATGTGAGTGGTAAATGGTAGATTATTCTAATGTGTACTCTTTCATCTATTTATAACTTGTCCTTTCACTGACTGAAGTTTTTTCAGTGCAGACAGAAATCCAATCTGTTAAAAAAAAAGAACTTAGAGTAAGAATTAGAATTTCTTAGAATTTAGCAAAAAGATTTGCATCTCCAGTACCTCTTCTGATTTTTAGGCCTTGCGCGAAGCCAAGCTTGCATGACGCCGCAACGATGATGCTGCGCAAATTACAAGACAAAAGAGGATCTGGAAATACCAGCAGGTAGGATGAGGGGCACAATCACAGACCTGCAAATCTTTTTGATCTCTAGTACTTATAGCTATTAGAACATATAGATGTCATAGAGGGAGCAAAAGGTAGCCATTGCCCTTAAAATGTAAAAATTCTGTGAAATACTACATTTTCATTGTGATATGTTTTGGCACCAGCAGACCGTCTCTAACTCCGGAGATTTTCTCCAGTCTGGCAAAGTTGCCACATTTAATAGTTCATACTATATGTGCTAAAAGAGAAGAGCACACATCATATTAAATAAATAAATATATATATATATATATACCGTATATACTCGAGTATAAGCCGAGATTTTCAGCCCACTTTTTTGGCCTGAAAGTCCCCCTCTCGGCTTATACTCGAGTCATGCCCAGGGGTCGGCAGGGGAGGGGGAGCGGAGGCTGTCTAATTATACTCACCTGCTCCTGGCGCGGTCCCTGCAGGTCCCTGCCTGCTTCCCTTGCGCTGCAGCTTCTTCCTGTAGTGAGCTGTCACATGGTATCGCTCATTATAGTAATGAATGTGCGGCTCCACCTCCCATAGGGGTGGAGCCGCATATTCATTACTGTAATGAGAGGTAACGGTGACCGCTCACTACAGGAAGAAAATTCGGCGCCGGGGAACAGACGTGCAGCGACGGCGCCAGGAACAGGTGAGTATGACGGGGGCAGTGCGCGATAGTCACCTGCTCCTCGTTCCACCGTTGGCGCCGCTGTGTCTTCCGCAGTGACGCTCAGGTTAGAGGGCGCGGTGATGCGATTAGTGCGCGCCACCCTCTTCCTGAATGTCAGTGCAGAGGATGGGGAAGACACAGCGGCGGTCAGCAGTGGAACGGGGAGCAGGTGACTATAGCAAGTGCCGGGGGCCGGAGAGGTGAGTATGTAATTTTTTTATTTTTTTAATCGCGGCATCAGCATATGGGACAAATATCTGTATGGAGCATCTTATGTGGCCATGTGCAGGATTATATGGGGGCAAATATCTGTATGGGGCATCTTATGTGGCCATGTACAGCATGATATGGGGGCAAATATCTGTATGGAGCATCTTATGTGGCCATGTGCAGCATTATATGGGGGCAAATATCTGCATGGGGCATCTTATGTGGCCATGTGCAGCATGATATGGGGGCAAATATCTGTATGGAGCATCTTATGTGGCCATGTGCAGCATGATATGGGGGCAAATATCTGTATGGGGCATCTTATGTGGCCATGTGCAGCATTATATAGGGCAAATATCTGTATGGAGCATCTTATGTGGCCATGTGCAGCATGATATGGGGGCAAATATCTGTATGGGGCATCTATATGGGGCCATGTGCAGCATTATATGTGGCCATGTGCAGCATGATATGGGGGCAAATATCTGTATGGGGCATCTTATGTGGCCATGTGCAGCATGATATGGGGGCAAATATCTGTATGGAGCATCTTATGGGGCCATAATCCATATTTGTGGAGCATTACACGGGGCAAATGTCTGTATGGAGCATCTTATGGGGCCATAATCAGCATTTGTGCAGCATTATATGGGGCATATTTTAATATGGAGCATCTTATGGAGCCCATCATAAACTGTATGGAGCATTATATGGGGCTCCTGATTCAATATGGATATTCAAAAACACTTAAACTACTGATGTCTCAATTAATTTTACTTTTATTGGTATCTATTTTTATTTTTGAAGTTTACCGGTAGCTGCTGCATTTCCCACCCTAGGCTTATACTCGAGTCATTAAGTTCTCCCAGTTTTTTGTGGCAAAGTAAGGGGGGTCGGCTTATACTCGAGTATATACGGTATATATATATATATATATATATATATATATATATATATACATATATACAGTACAGACCAAAAGTTTGGACACACCTTCTCATTTAAAGATTTTTCTGTATTTTCATGACTATGAAAATTGTACATTCACACTGAAGGCATCAAAACTATGAATTAACACATGTGGAATTATATACTTAACAAATAAATGTGAAGCAACTGGAATTCTGTCTTATATTCTAGGTTCTTCAAAGTAGCCACCTTTTGCCTTGATGACTGCTTTGCACACTCTTGGCATTCTCTTGATGAGCTTCAAGAGGTAGTCACCGGGAATGGTGTTGACTTCACAGGTGTGCCCTGTTAGGTTTAATAAGGTTTATTCTGCAGCAAGACAATGATCACAAGATACAGCCAATGTCATTAAGAACTATATTCAGAGTAAAGTAAGAGATCGGACTGCATGCCCCCCCGGGGCTTAAAGGAGGATGTCATGACTGGAGAGGCATGCTAGACCTTGTTTTGGTGGTTAAAGTGTTACGTTAGGGGGACGAGAATAGGTGGGTTTAGATATAGGGTTGCTTGCGATTGGTGGATGGGTGGGCCTGATATTGAGGGGTCCGTTATTCTGCAGCTGGACTTCTGCTGGTAACTTTGTACCTGTAATTTCAACATCCAGCCCACTCTGTTATGAATCTCATCTAGGGGAAATAAGAAAGAGAAGGGAGTGGAGATTGTTTTACTTGGCACAGCAGTATGCAGAAAGAGGAGGGGAGATTTTGAAGGAGATGGATTTCACTAATGGAAGGGTTAGAACCCTGTACTGGGATGGGCGGGTCTCTACAGAGCTCAGGTCTCAGCAGGACATTTTGTATGGGCAACATTCAGCCGGGTGCCTTCGAGCCAGTGTGGTGTGGCTGAGGGCAGTGGTAGGAGCTGTTTGTTGAAAAAAGGAAGCTTTCAATTTCCCCGCTCCTCCTTTTCTAGGTGGTTTATGCTATGGTATGGTTTATGCTATGGATACACATTGATTTGTATTTACAATTATATATACTGTTTGTTGTTATGTAATAAATGAGGCTGCTGTGGCCTTTACATCCAACGTCAGGCAGTGAGTTGTTTTATTTGGTTGGTAATTGGTCGGGTTTGGGGGAGGAGTTTGTCAGATATGGGGAGCCGTTTGTGACACAATCCCAGAACCAAGAAGAATGAGGAGTGATATGGCTCCCACAGAGCTCCGACTGCAACATCATCAAGTCTATCTGGGATTACATGAAGAGAAAGCATGGTGGGGGCACGCCTACAGCCACAGAAGATCTGTGGTTAGTTTGCCCAGCATTTTGGAACAATCTCTCTGCCAAGTTCCTATAAAAATGCATGCAAATGTATTTAGAAGAATTGATGCCGTTTTGAAGAAAAAGGATGGTTGCACACAATATTTATTTGATTTAGATTTCTCTTTTGTTCTTTCACTTTTAATTGTTAAAAAAAAACTATTATCACTTCTATTTTGAAAGCATTCTCACTTTTCCACACCTGCCTGAAACGTTTGCACAGTACACTTTATGCATACATATTTATCACCCACTAACATATACAGTATTAATACAAGTTTAATACCAATAACGCACAATAATTTCCTGTCTCAATAAATACTTTTATCAGCCTCATGAAATACGATGACAGTAGAGAGCGTGGGCACTTATTAATTGCCAGTATCAATTTCACATAATTCAGATGTTTGAAGAACTGGCTGGCTGTAGGAAGGCTTCCTAATTCTTATTCTACGAGTGTTGATAGTAAATCACAAGAATCTATTTTAATATTCATTACATGTGAAATAATTTAAAAGACAAACACAGTTCAATGAAGAATGATATTTATGTGTGTAGCCAAAAACATTATGAAAAATGAATAAAACCAATTAATAGATGGTGTTTTGTATAAACATGTACGGTATGTATTTGTCCCTTGTCATCCTCCATTTCATTTCTGCATAGGACGTTGTGCTCGTTTCTCAAGTCTTCATTGCTTTCTCTCTTATTTTGGCTCTTGAATATTTAGTTTTCTTTTGATGTTCAAAAACAGATTAGGCTTGCTCTCTTTGGTGTTTCTTCTAGGATGAGAACTATGGGCCTGATTCATTATCGTATTTGCACCTTTTTGTGTCTAGTTTTTGGTGTTTTTTTTTTGCTCCTAACTTTTAAATTGTACCTTGTTGTAATGTAATCCTATTTGTTGTGTTAACCTATTTTATTGTTTCTGTTTGTCATTGTGGGCAGGGTTTGGGTTTCCAGATCCTCTTCTGCCCACCCAGAGTGATTTGGTGCAAAGACTTTCTAAGGGTACCGTCACACTATACCATTTCGATTGCTACGACGGTACGATTCGTGACGTTCCAGCGATATCGTTACGATATCGCTGTGTCTGACACGCAGCAGCGATCAGGGATCCTGCTGAGAATCGTACGTCGTAGCAGATCGTTTAGAACTTTCTTTCATCGCTGGATCTCCCGCTGTCATCGCTAGATCGGTGTGTGTGACACCGATCTAGCGATCTAGCGATGCGATCCAGCGATGCGTTCGCTTGTAACCAGGGTAAACATCGGGTAACTAAGCGCAGGACCACGCTTAGTAACCCGATGTTTACCCTGGTTACAAGCGTAAAACTAAAAAAAACCAAACAGCACATACTTACATTCTGGTGTCCGTCAGGTCCCTTGCCGTCTGCTTCCCGCACTGTGCTTTCACTTTCACTTTACGGCCGGCAGTCAGTGAGTGCGGGAAGCAGACGGCAAGGGACCTGACGGACACCAGAATGTAAGTATGTGCTGTTTGTTTTTTTTTTGTTTTACGCTTGTAACCAGGGTAAACATCGGGTTACTAAGCGCGGTCCTGCGCTTAGTTACCTGATGTTTACCCTGGTTACCCAGGGACCTCGGCATCGTTGGTCGCTGGAGAGCTGTCTGTGTGACAGCTCCCCAGCGACCACACTACGATTTACCTACGATCACGGCCAGGTCATATCGCTGGTCGTGATCGTAGGTAAATCGTATAGTGTGACGGTACCCTTAGACAATCACAAGACAAATAAAATACAAAAATGTAAACAGCAAATGGTGAATTGGACCCCATTTCTCATAATTATAGCAATTGCAAGAGAGGAAGAGGAGAGGTTGCAGTCGCACCTGGGCCCTTGAGCCTAAGGAGGCCAAATGGTCCTTTTAGCCCATATGCGAAGACTAATACTTTTACACACCCCATGATAGTAAGGGGCCCTGTTGGAAATTTTACACTGAGGCCCATGAGCTTCAAGTTACCCCACTGATTACATTTATTATGTTTTCAGTAAGAAAAGTCAAAGTAGACATTCTGCAGGCTAAGTGGTGCTTTACTTGTTCAGCTGTATCTATAGAGAACTGAAGGACCAGATATTTAAAGTCCTCTGTTAAGGCAACCTGACAGCTGACTAATGCAGCTCAAACCATAAGCAGCATAATGCAAAGACAAGCTCTGTTTCAGCCATGTATTTTTTACTCTGAAATGCTGCAGCCTTTCAGGGAAAAAATATTTATGTAACCTGGCAAAGGATGAAGCGACTAGTCAAAGAGGCAGGTCCCTTTGGCTTCTCCCTGCCCTTTCTCCTTGACTAATCAGTCTCTCCTTATAAGTATCCCTGTAAGTATAGGTAGGGGGTAGTCAAGCGGGGTTTCTGATTTGCCTCTCTAAAGGTACCTTCACAGCGACCAACTTCACAACTATATCGCTAGCGATCTGTGACGTTGCAGCATCCTGGATAGCGATATCGTTGTGTTTGACACGCAGCAGCGATCTGCAGCGTCGGACTGGAGTAGTTTGGGCCCACCAGAGAAAATCATTCTAAGGGCCCACCATGCTTAAGGGGTTAAGGGGTACTAGCTGCAGAGTCTTCCCTTTTTCACTGGATCCTGCATAAAAAAAACGGTCCGCGGGCAGAGAAAAGGTTCAGAGGAACGTTTTTTCTGCACGTCGGAAAATCGGTCAGCGACGCATCCTGCGCTTCCCATCACTGGCTACAATGGAAGCCTATGGGCACAGGATGCGTCGCTGCCTGTGAAAAGCAGGAATCCAGCGATGGGTCCCATCTTTTCAAAGAGAGCATGCGTGGAAGAATTTCCCGTTAGGGAAATTCTCTCTCGCTCGCTCTCTCTCTCTCTTTTTACTATTGATGCAGTAATCGCAGTATTCTCACCTATCGGTGTTCCCGCGCAGCGTCGCCAATGCTCCCGGCAGCAAGCGTTCCTAGTAATACATTGCGACTTCTTGCGAGATTTCGCAGTGTATTACTAGGAACGCTAGCTACCAAGAGCATCGCTGCACGGGAACACCGGTAGGTGAGAATATTGCGATTTTTTCATTTTTTTTAACCTGGTTTGTGTTGTGCATGCGTTTTCGCAGCAGAAAACCGCTGAGAAGACGCATACACAACAGGTGCACATAGCCTCGACGGGACCGTCAGAAAGACGGGCCCAGTGCACACGTTTTCCACAATCTGCACAGGATCCGTCATTTCAACATCTTGATGGATCCTGTGCAGATTTTGAAGATGGAAGTGTGAAAGTAGCCGTAGTTTCCATCTAGTTAAGCACCCTTATCGGCAGCAGATAATTTTATGTAAAACCTAGAACAATGATATTCTATAAGCACAGAAAGATTTTATTATTTAGATATGTGCCACATACACACAATAGACACGACACATACACACCAGTCACACGCTAGACACAGGATACATACATGTGACACACACATCAGTCACACGCTGGCCACATGACACACTCACGCACCATACATACACCAGTCACACACTAGACACAGGATTAGAGATGAGCGGACCCCTAGATGTTCGGGTCCGGCCGAACAGTTAAAAATGAGTCCAGGTTCGGGTACCAGAACAGTACCTGGACCCTATTCATTTGAATGGGGGGCCAATACATCCAGTGTTTACCACTCTGTCAGATGCAAGACAGACCAGCAAACACTGCTTCTGATCGGCGGTAAAATCATTACCGCCAGTCAGCTGATGTTCACACGCTGTCAAATGATGTGAGCCCACAGCTGTGATCGGAGGTATAAAGTTTACCTCCGGTCACTGCGTCGGCTAACCTCATCGAGGTTATGGCAAGTCACTGAGGCTATGTTCTCAGCCAGGCCCCTGAACTGCGGTGACCTTGGTGAGATCCCCACTAGCGCAGTGAGAGAGTCCCACAATGCAGAGGCGGTGAACTCACCAATGGGCTTTTTCTCACTCCCCCCTCTTCTCCACACAGCCCCGGATCACCTCTTTTTCCACAAAGCTCATCATCCCCCCTTTTCCACACAGCCCCCTCATCACCCCCCCTTTTCCACAAAGCTCATCATCCCTCCTTTTCCACACAGCCCCCTCATCATCCCTCCTTTTCCACACAGCCCCCTCATCATCCCTCCTTTTCCACACAGCCCCCTTATCATCCCTCCTTCTACACACAGCCCCCTCATCGTCCCTCCTTTTCCACACAGACCCCTCATCATCCCTCCTTTTCCACACAGCCCCTCATCATCCCTCCTTCTCCACACAGCCCCCTCATCATTCCTCTTTCTCCACACAGCCCCCTCATCATCCCTCCTTCTCCACACAGCCCCCTCATCATCCCTCCTTCTCCACACAGCCCCCTCATCATACCTCTTTCTCCACACAGCCCCCTCATCATTCCTCCTTCTCCACACAGCCCCCTCATCATCCCTCCTTCTCCACACAGCCCCCTCATCACCCCCCCTTTTCCACAAAGCTCATCATCCCTCCTTTTCCACACAGCCCCCTCATCATCCCTCCTTTTCCACACAGCCCCCTCATCATCCCTCCTTCTACACACAGCCCCCTCATCGTCCCTCCTTTTCCACACAGCCCCCTCATCATCCCTCCTTTTCCACACAGCCCCTCATCATCCCTCCTTCTCCACACAGCCCCCTCATCATTCCTCTTTCTCCACACAGCCCCCTCATCATCCCTCCTTCTCCACACAGCCCCTCATCATCCCTCCTTCTCCACACAGCCCCCTCATCATCCCTCCTTCTCCACACAGCCCCCTCATCATACCTCTTTCTCCACACAGCCCCCTCATCATCCCTCCTTCTCCACACAGCCCCCTCATCATCCCTCCTTCTCCACATAGCCCCCTCATCATCCCTTCCTCTCCACACAGCCCCTTCAGCATCCCTCCTTCTCCACACAGCCCCTTTCAAGTTACATCAAATAAATTCATCCTCTGACCACTCACACTGAGTCCTGGGTCTTCATTTCTATCTGTGTGAGGGTCCATTGTGCAGACCCTCATTCCTCTCCTCCCACAGTTCTATAGTGCAGCCCCCTCGGTCCTCTAGTAGTCACAGGGCTCCAGCAGCCTCAGTCAGCACAGCGCTGCTTCCTGTTATCAGGTCACTGGTCTGAAGGAGGCCCCGCCCCTTCCAGTGACATCATGCCCTCAAAAAATCAACTCCGTTCTAGACGCTGTGTGCAGTGTCTCACAGCCTGTGGCTCTGTGCTGTGAGTGGCGCTGTGCGGGTTATTCTATACCCGGTGCTGGCCACCTGCACTGCTCAGTAACAGGTGATGTGAGGTGAGAGCTTTCTATCACCTGCTGCTGCCGCTTCTATTGATCTCATGAGCACTGCGCAGCTGAAAGAGCGGCGCCAAGACATCAGTAGAAGCCGCAGCAGGTGATGAGAAAGCTCTCACCTCACATCACATGTTACTGAGCAGTGCAGGCGGCCGGCACCAGGTATGGAATAACACTCACTGCTGGGTGCATCATGCATGCAATCATAATGCGCTAAAATACAGGACAGAGCAGGAGTCTGGTGAGGGGGAGGGCCCCCTGGGGGGTGGGCCCACCGGAGGATTCTCCGATCTCCCGGTGGGCCAGTCCGACACTGGCGATCTGGATCCTGCTGTGACATCGTTGGTCGGAGCAGAAAGTCCAGAACTTTATTTCGTCGCTGGATCTCCCGCAGACATCGCTGAATCGGCGTGTGTGACGCCGATTCAGCGATGTCTTCACTGGTAACCAGGGTAAACATCGGGTTACTAAGCGCAGGGCCGCGCTTAGTAACCCGATATTTACCCTGGTTACCAGTGTAAATGTAAAAAAAAAAAAAACACTTCATACTTACATTCCGGTGTCTGTCGCGTCCCCCGGCGTTCTGCTTCCCTGCACTGTCAGCGCTGGCCAGCCGGCGCTCACAGTCAGTGCAGGAAAGCACAGCGACGGGGGACAGACACCGGAATGTAAGTATGTAGTGTTCGTTTTTTTTACATTAGCACTGGTAACCAGGGTAAACATTGGGTTACTAAGCGCGGCCCTGCGCTTAGTAACCCGATGTTTACCCTGGTTACCAGGGGACTTCGCATAGTTGGTCGCTGGAGAGCTGTCTGTGTGACAGCTCTCCAGCGACCACACAACAACAAAATAGCGACGCTGCAGCAATCGGCATCGTTGTCTAGATCGCTGCAGCGTCGCTAAATGTGACGGTACCTTAACAATCCTACGAGCAGCTCTCACTGAAATTTTTTGCTTGATCTTCCAGATCTTATCTTGACCTCCACTGTTCATGTTAACTGCTACTTCTTAGCTACATTTGAAACTGAGGAAAGGGCAACTTGAAAAAACTTTGCTATCTTCTTATTCTCTTCCCCTGCCTTGTGGGCCTCCACCATTTTTATTTTCAGAGTGCTAGGAAGCTGCTTAGAAGATCCCGTGGCTGCTGTTTGTTGGCACAAGGTTAAAGGAGACTGGGTTTTTAAAAGCTGGGAAATTTGCATCACCTGGCCTTTCCAAACAATCACAGTGAACAAGCCATAACTCTAACAGGCTAACTACATCTGAAACCCTGGTAAAAGTTATCTGAGCACACAAATCTCCGCAAACTTTAGCATCAGCACATTTTTCTTTTTTTATGTTAAAATGTAAGAGATGAAAATATATATATATATATTTTGCCTAAAATACAAAGAAAATGTCTCATCTTTAACATCAGGCCTTTTAGAGATCATTTCATCTTCGACTTGCTTAACTGTTCACAATAACAGTAATTTTGACCACAGGTGCCCAAACTTTTAAATGCCACTTTACAATACACTTCCATATGTTAGACGTGTTCTTCTCAACTGGTCTTTCAGTTGTAGTTTTGTCTTTCTGAATAAGTCATTTTATGGTCATATTTATTTTCTTGGATGGATTTAGCTTGTGGGTTATATTGTATATTATTGGCCATCGCAGTCACAAGATTTTTCACACTGAGGGATGATGACTTATATCCATTATAGGCATCTAATTCCACAAAGCTCCTTCACGTATTGGTCAGCGTGTTTATATATGACTAACAGTAGAGGTCATCAAAGCAATATCATACTGTATGCTACAGCCAGTAGGTGGCAGTATTCTCGCAGATCTGGTAATGTATCTCCAGTTGCATCTATTAAGGTTAATTAATGCAATTTCTAAATTAAAAATTGGCAAAACAGAGAATTCTATTTGCTTAGGATTAATTGCTAATAGACAATAGCATTAGTTTGCTCCAATCAACTTTAGTATGAAATGTTATTTGTTATTCTTTGCTGTGTCTCCATTGAGTGCAAGTGGATTAATTGTGATCTTACGGTATGTGAAACTGTCAAATAATCAATAGTTTTAAAAAACTTTAAAATCAAACACTACTGCACAAAGAAAGATCATTTTTTCTGGTTTGTTGCCTTCAAACCTTACGCTGACACCAAGCCCTTTCGTCTGAGAAGAGGTTCACGTGTTCCTTGAACTGTATCGGGCTCGTATATTCTGTAATCCTTCTTTTTTATTGTATTATTGGTGAATTCATTGCTCTAGTTATCAACTGAAGAGTAGTGATGTCCTTTAAATTAATAATGGTGGTATATGTAAGTCTGTTTGAGGCTGTTCTATAGAAGCGGTTCACGAGTGCAGACCACACATTTTAGCAGGCGGGTCAGTGAAGTAGATGCTCTTATGGAATGATAAAATCTAATAATGCTCCTTAGAAGTGATGCAATATGACTGATTGGTAGGGGCAGGAAAATCTCATTTGCGATGACCTTGCTGTTATGTGATTTGACATGACATTTTAAGCTCCAAATTGGTTTTAGCAATTGAAGAATACGATGGTTTTAGTTTTCAAGAAATATTGGATTGCAGAACAATGAGGAAATGCGGTAATTTAATCTACTGGCTACTCAATTAGAATACTGGCCACAAAGCAGCACCTTTGGTTATGATTCAATTAAGTGTCTTTTAATGGGAAAAACTGAATTTCCCCTCTACGTGTTTGTGTTATAGGAGAAATCTGAAAATTATATTTTTGTCAATATCAAGGACCGCAAAGAGGACCAGAGAGTAACATTCCCATGAATCTCTAGAATTGTAACTGCGCCAAGCTAAACAAAAGGTTCTGTCTGGCCAAGTTCTGCTCACACTGTCTTATATTGAGAGTCATGTAGGTGATAAATATTGTTATTCATATGTGTGCCACAGCTTCCCGGGGTAAGACAGGAAGGAACAGAATGGTAGGGATGAAGGTTATGTGCGTGTATGTTACATTAAGATATCACAGTTTTTAAGTCTATTTGTGGTTATCGAGCGTCTTTAGAAAAAGTTCAAGGCAAAAATAGAATTCTAGTTGTAGTACTGACTGAGCTGTCAGCTACAACTCCTGCATATCCACAACATAGATATATAAGATTACTGAACGGTTAGTTGCTAGAAATATAATTAGCCATGAAATTGTTTTAGTTAAGGTACCTTCACACATAACGATATTGTTAACGATATCGTTGCTATTTGTGACGTAGCAACGATATCGTTAATGAAATCGTTATGTGTGACAGCGACCAACGATCAGGCCCCTGCTGGGAGATCGTTGGTCGCTGAATAAAGTCCAGAACTTTATTTCGTCGCTGGACTCCCTGGAGACATCGCTGGATCGGCGTGTGTGACACCGATCCAGCGATGTCTTCACTGGTAACCAGGGTAAACATCGGGTAACTAAGCGCAGGGCCGCGCTTAGTAACCCGATGTTTACCCTGGTTACCATGCTAAAAGTAAAAAAAAACAAACAGTACATACTTACCTACAGCCGTCTGTCCTCCAGCGCTGCGCTCTGCACTCCTCCTGTACTGTCTGGGAGCCGGAAAGCAGAGCGGTGACGTCACCGCTCTGCTTTCCGGCTCCCAGACAGTACAGGAGGAGAGCAGAGAAGCAGAGCGCAGCGCTGGAGGACAGACGGCTGTAGGTAAGTATGTAGTGTTTGTTTTTTTTTACTTTTAGCATGGTAACCAGGGTAAACATCAGGTTACTAAGCGCGGCCCTGCGCTTAGTTACCCGATGTTTACCCTGGTTACCGGCATCGTTGGTCGCTGGAGAGCGGTCTGTGTGACAGCTCTCCAGCGACCAAACAGCGACGCTGCAGCGATCCGGATCGTTGTCGGTATCGCTGCAGCGTCGCTAAATGTGAAGGGGCCTTTACTGTAGTTAGCTTGAAAATAAGTAGGTTTGCAAATCACTTGCTTGTCCTATCTGCTTTCATTATCCTGCAATCAGAGCTTTTCTCTTACATAGTATACAGCTTGTTTTCATGGAGCTTAGCCTAGGGTATATAGTGGTTACATTCCAGGAGGGATGTTAATTCCTAAAAACAGTCAGCTCTCTCCAGCCTATTGATTGATTAATAGAAATGGTGTCTATAAAACAATTACCCGGTCATCTCCCTTCCCCTCCCACTCAGATCCTGACTAAGCTGCTCTTATCAGTCCTGTAGAATCACAATCCCCTGGCACCCAGCATCATCACTCTCACTGTACTGAACTGTGTGCTTGTTCAAGTGCTCTTTTATCTCTATGTGTAAATACAGTGATAACAGCGTAGACTTAAAAACAATGATAGTTGATTGTGTTAGGGTACCGTCACACAGTGGCATTTTGATCGCTACGACGGCACGATTCGTGACGTTCCAGCGATATACTTACGATCTCGCTGTGTCTGACACGCTCCTGCGATCAGGGACCCCGCTGAGAATCAAACATCGTAGCAGATCGTTTGAAACTTTCTTTCGTCGTCTAGTGTCCCGCTGTGGCGGCATGATCGCATGGTGTAACAAAGGTGTGCACGATATTGTATACGATGTGCACATAGTAACCAACAGCTTCTACATCGCAAACACGTCATGAAATTATCGCTCCAGCGTCGTGCATTGCGAAGTGTGACCGCAGTCTACGACGCTGGAGCGATAATGGTGCGATGCTGGAGCGTCACGGATCGTGCCGTCGAAGCGACCAAAGTGCCACTGTGAGACGGTACCTTTAGGCTAAAGGTACCTTCACACTCAGCGACGCTGCAGCGATACCGACAACGATGTCGATCGCTGCAGCGTCGCTGTTTGGTCGCTGGAGAGCTGTCACACAGACAGCTCTCCAGCGACCAACGATGCCGGTAACCAGGGTAAACATCGGGTTACTAAGCGCAGGGCTGCGCTTAGTAACCCGATGTTTACCCTGGTTACCAGCGTAAAAGTTAAAAAAAACAAACACTACATACTTACCTTCGCTGTCTGTCCCCGGCGCTCTGCTTCCCTGCACTGACTGTGAGCACAGCAGCCGGAAAGCAGAGCGGTGACGTCACCGCTGTACTTTCCGGCTGGCCGACGCTCACAGCCAGTGCAGAGAAGCACAGCGCCGGGGGACAGACACCGGAATGTAAGTATGTAGTGTTTGTTTTTTTTAACTTTTACGCTGGTAAGCAGGGTAAACATCGGGTTACTAAGCGCGGCCCTGCGCTTAGTAACCCGATGTTTACCCTGGTTACCAGTGAAGACATCGCTGAATCGGCGTCACACACGCCGATTCAGCGATGTCTGCAGGGAGTCCAGCGACGAAATAAAGTACTGGACTTTCTGCAGCGACCAACGACATCACAGCAGGATCCTGATCGCTGCTGCCTGTCAAACTGAACGATATACCTGTAAACTCTATGTTGAAGCTTTTGCCCAAAAAGCTCTACTTTTGTCTCATCTGACCACAGAACATTCTTCCAAAACGTTTTAGGCTTTTTCAGGTGAGTTTTGGCAAACTCCAGCCTGGCTTTTTTATGTCTCGGGGTAAGAAGTGGGGTCTTCCTGGGTCTCCTACCATACAGTCCCCATTTCATTCAGATGCCGACGGATAGTACGGGTTGACACTGTTGTACCCTCGGACTGCAGGACAGCTTGAACTTGTTTGGATGTTAGTCGAGGTTCTTTATCCAACATCCGCACAATCTTGCGTTGAAATCTTTTGTCAATTTTTCTTTTCCTTCCACATCTAGGGAGGTTAGCCACAGTGCCATGGGCTTTAAACTTCTTGATGACACTGCACACGGTAGATACAGGAACATTCAGGTCTTTGGAGATGGACTTGTAGCATTGAGATTGCTCATGCTTCCTCACAATTTGGTTTCTCAAGTCCTCCGACAGTTCTTTGGTCTTCTTTCTTTTCTCCATGCTCAATGTGGTACACACAAGGACACAGGACAGAGGTTGAGTCAACTTTAATCCATGTCAACTGGCTGCAAGTGTGATTTAGTTATTGCCAACACCTGTTGGGTGCCACAGGTAAGTTACAGGTGCTGTTAATTACACAAATTAGAGAAGCATCACATAATTTTTCGAACAGTGCCAATACTTTTGTCCACCCCCTTTTTTATGTTTGGTGTGGAATTATATCCAATTTGGCTTTAGGACAATTCTTTTTGTGTTTTTTTCATTTAAGACAAATTAAATGAAGATAATAATACCAAAGAATTTTTGTTTGCAATCATTTTCAGGAAGAAACTGAGTATTATCTGACAATATTGCAAGGGTGTCAATACTTTTGGCCATGACTGTATCTAATATCTAAAAACATAAAAATAAGAGCAGCACAAAAGTTGGCTTGAAAAAGGCTCAATATGAGCCGAAAAGTCGCTGTCATGGGTTATTAAACTAAGCACTTTTTTCTTGGACCCTTCATGGTGTGCTGCCTCCATTTTTCAAATAATATCCCATATCTCTATCTATCTACCTAGAAACAAAAAAAGGAACAGCACAGTATAAATACTTATCTTCGGGTGCAAGACCCCTAGACATCCGTCCAATAATTATCCAAACTTCATAGAATTCCAAAAAAGAGGCAGCACTCCATTGTTTCAGTGGAAAAATGTGCAGGATTTTAATCAACCCACATGTCTGGGCGACGTTTCGGCTACAAAGGCTTGAGAAAGGCTCATTTGTAGCCAAAACGTCGCCCAGACATGTGGGTTGATTAAAATCCTGCACATTTTTCCACTTAAACAATGGAGTGCTGCCTCTTTTTTGGAATTCTATCTATCTATCTATCTATCTATCTATCTATCTATCTATCTATCTATCTATCTATCTATCTATATATCCCATATCTATCTATCTATCTATCTATCTATCTATCTATCTATCTATCTATCTATCTATCTATCTAGTAGTTATATAGTATATACATGTTGTACTATATGCAAATGCAATCATGCTGACTCCTGAATTGAAGAGCACAATGCCCATATACAATAGTCAGTTTTAGATATACAGCTCCAGCAAAAATTAAGAGACCACGACATCAAAACCCTGTCATGGGCAGCCCAATCTCCAGACCTGAACCCCATTGAAAACCTCTGGAATGTAATCAAGAGGATGATGGATAGTCACAAGCCATCAAACAAAGAAGAACTGCTTACATTTTTGCACCAGAAGCAGTGTGAAAAACTGGTGGAAAGCATGCCAAGACGCATGAAAGCTGTGATTAAAAATCATGGTAATTCCACAAACAATTGATTTCTGAACTCTTCCTGAGGTAAAACATTAGTATTGTTGTTTCTAAATGATTATGAACTTGTTTTCTTTGCATTATTTGAGGTTTGAAAGCACTGTTTGGTTAATTGTGACCATTTTTCTTTGTAAAAAAAAAAACATTTTGTGCTTGGAACTTTGGAGACATGTTGTCAGAAGTTTATAGACTAAATGAACAATTTACATTTTACTCAAAAATATACCTATAAAAGAGAAAAATCAGACAAACTGAACATTTTGCAGTGGTCTCTTAATTTTTGCCAGAGCTGTATATATATCAGACGTGCGCGCACACACACACACACACGCACGCACGCACACACGCACGCACACAAATACACACACACACACCTAATTCCCTTGAATACATTCTCTAAACTATACTCAACTATACAATTTTCCATTAATATAAAGCCAAAATTAGTTTTATTTCACCAGAAATGCATTTGTATTGCATTTTGTTTGTTACACTTTTTTACGGCTTTCTATTAAAGGGAATCTGTCCCCATACTTTTGCCTCTTAATCTGAGAGCAGCATAATGTACAGACAGAGACACTGATTCCAGCGATATACCACTTACTGGGCTGCTTGCTATAATTTGATAAAATCAAAGTTTCATCAACAGATTATCAATTTATCAGAGCCTTTGCTTTGTGGTTAGTTTCTCTATCCGCGGAGCCACAACAGATACACCTTTTCTCTGGGTGTTTATTGTCTGTTATCCCTCTTCAGTCTTTTTTAGGTAACAGGTGTTTTCATTTTTTCATTTGTCTGCCCTATAACCTTTTGGGTGCAGCTATATATACTTTCCCCCTGCTGGCATTTCCTGCTGATGATATTCTCATTTGGGTGTCCAGCCATACTGCCGTTGTTTATGTCAGTCAGTGAAAGACCAGCTAGGGCTTATCGCTCTGCTGATTATGCTTTTTGCCTTGCACCTACCTTCTGTTTCTTGTTTAGGAGGTAGGCGACATACTGTCTAGCAGTACATACCTTATCTTTTCATTTAGTATTTTGTGGTTTCCTTTACTTACTCTGGGATCTCTTTCGATCTCGGCACTCCTTTTCTTCTGTAGGTAAATTGCACTCTGCTCTGCCCTCCGGTTCCTTAGGAGGAACATGAAGCTCTCAACGTCCTTTTAGGCAGCATAAGGTCCAAGCTGTCATTTTTTAATCTGTTGTTAGGGCTATTCCAGCCCATGTAGATACCAATAGTGACTGCGGGGTCAGAATCTCTAGTCTGTACAGGAATCAGCAGGGTCAGCTGCTGTATTTTTTGCATTTTACCTATTTTCTGTGTGAGTTGTTACACAATCAACTAGTAATCATGCTGCTTTTTTATCCTCCATATTCATGAGCTCTATATAATCCTGCCCGCCACCACTGATAGGCAGCTTTCTGCCTATGCATAGTGTACACCGAAAGCTGACAATCAGTGTAGTGGGCCGGGTAATACAGAGCTCAGAGAACTGGTAGATCTGCAGCAGATAAAACTGTGATTTTATCAAAACTGTAGCAAGCGGGCCAGGGAGTGATACATCACTGAAATCAGGGTCTCTGACTCTACATTTTGCTGCTCTCGGATGTGGTCAGCAAAAACTTAGAGACAGATCTCTTTTAAATAAAGTTAAAGAAGTCAATAGTATTCAAGCCGTTACAACATCAAGTTCTAAAGGAAAATGTGGCAGCATAGGCAGATTATAATGAGGGCAATCTCTGGACGGATCCATGGCCAGACTGCCCTCTTTATAATGAGGCAGAGTCTCTCATATAGCCCCTTGGGAAAATTAATATTGCACCCCTGCTCTATTATGTATATGCTATCTATGTCCTTTTCTATCTGCAGATGTGCACCAGAGCACCTGTGTGTTACTCACATGACCTATCACATGATCTATCAAAGGGGATCATGTGACATGTCACATGATACCTGGAGGGACTACGCCTTCTAAACTGACGGGGTCCTGGCTACTCTTAATCCGCCCCTGTATGGCAGCCATTTCAATGCGCTAAGTGGTTGATTAGATTTGTCTTGATTCTGACTGGTATAATTCTCTGCCCAGCAGGGTTACCCCTGACCCCGCGCACTGCCCATGTGCCACTGTTTCTAGCAGTGATATAGTTTTGACATTATGAATATTCACCAGTGTTCAGAATGAAAATGCTATCGGTTTAGACAAAAAATAAGAGACTTCTATTGCAGGGAATTGTAAGAGAACAGAGGGATAAGGTGGATTTACGAAAGAATAAATGTCTTTTTAAAATAACATTTCCTTATCCTCAGTAAGCCATGCTGCTCTGCAACCACACGCCTGGAATTTCTGATCAATTTTAGTATAAAATCTAGTTATCCAAACATGTATCATGAGACAAAATAATGAAAAGCTCGGGGTCATCACATCGATCTCACCTAAAATGTGTATGTAATGCCGCAGCACATACTCTGTATACTGCCGTGGTAGTATATAAAGGTAGAGGGGCAAGAGTACAACTCACCACGTTATTATTATTATTATATATTATCAAAATATAATGTGAATTACACAAGATCAGCTCCTTTACACATAGACATGAGCATTTATACCATTCGGCCATAATACTGTGTACTTACCATATTGTACTGCGTGCTCGGTTTGGATAACTGGATTACCATTCGGGGAGAGGCCACGACATTCAGATTCATTCCTTGTGCAATTATTGTGCTTCCTCCACTGTGGGTGCCATTAAATATAATGTCAGGGTGGGTGGGAGAGAAAACCAGTCGCATTAGCATATTTTCCAGGTAAATAATGTTATTACCATTCCAACTCGGAGAATATGGATAGCAAAATATGATTAGTATGAAACATCTAATTTATTACAATATAGAGTACGCCCAAAATGCCGGCCCTGTAGATTGATATGGCTTTCATGTGCCTAGTCTTTGTCTCCAGACACCAGGCAGAGAGCTGAGCACACAACTCATCTGATTTCTATGAAGATCCAACCACATGAACTATTCAGGGAGGAATCTGCTGATACTAATAGCCTCCCAGGTCAGGAATGATATGTCCATTACCTCCCCCAAAATTCCTGCCAATCTGCAAAATGACAGGCCACCCTTCACATCTAGAATTATTGATTATGTCTAGAGATAATGACAGCGGCAATAAATTCACTCAGTGTGATATAGTACTGCAGAGTGGATTAAATGCGGAAGATCTCACGTCAATACAATTATTTCCAACTATGGATGATAAGATGGTAAACTGTGAACACCGTATCCTGGAGATCTCGCCTGCTCTCTGCTTCCGAGTATTCTGAAGCGAGAATAGCGGGCAGTGTGCAGAAATAAATTGGGCTCAATTCCCTGATTACCATTTAATAATCACTCTATTTAATTCTCACAATTAATACAGTACAAGATTACAGATTATACTACAGAAAATTCACCCCCTTGCATCTGTCCCTATCACCAGTGGGTTTCACAATCTCGCATACCGAAGCTTTTTTACCATTATAAATTTGGTGCCACCACCTCTGACTAGTTTGTTGCATGTAAATGTCGTAAACCCAGTTACGCGTAAAAATGGTACTTTTTTATAGACAGTACAAGCATCTTTTTGTCGACGTGTGCCCCAGAATTTGCTCTATTTATTATTACTGTCGATATACCACGTAAATACTTTTATTATCGTTTTGATGACCTGTTATAGAAGTATGAATCTGCGACGTGTAACATGTCTGGATCTATTTCTACTTGATAGGGTCTACGTAACCTCTGACAGCTGTTCCATCACCTACGCACTTACCTGAGGAAAGACTTGGCTGGGTGTATCTTGGAAATGACAGGATCATCTCTATAAGTAAACAAAGTGCTTGAGTCTCGACGAGCGCTGTCAATTTTCAGCATAATCCGATAGGTGTTACTTTTTTTTCTTGGCGTATAGCACTCAATAGCTGTACTGGATACGCTGCAGGAGACGTGAGAAAATACAGAAGAAAAACCAGAGTAATAAAATGGAAAAGGTAACAAAAAATGAAAACGTAAATAATACAGAACAGATGATTCAGGGCAAGCGACGGGTCTATAACTGGACATAAAAGATAGGTAACAGATGTAATCTGATAATCGATGTCATGCGTATGGCGACTTCTGTGTGGGCAAGATTTGCAAACGTTGGATTTCAACATAGCTGATAATGTCTAACAGCCGGCGTTATTTCCCTGGAAATGGTCATGCATGCTTATCATGGAATGCATGTTTATATGGGTGAGGGAAGAGAAAGCTGCCAATATAAAAAGTATACTATGTATGACTGGTCTATCCTATCATAATCTGCTAATAAAGGACTTGTTTGGCAAGTCATATTTACCTCCTGATGGTGCAGATGTCATTACCAATGTAAACAGTCCTGTCTTGTCCACTATTCAAGTAATGTCCATTAACAGTAAGCAAAGTTCCACCAGACTGTGGTCCATAACTTGGTGTAATGCTTTCTATCACGGGATTCTGATAAAGGAAAACATATCATTATAATACATATATGTGAAATAAAACAATATATGGGCACTGTACTTGACTATACAACACTTTTCCCACAGAAACATGCAGCCCCAAATAGAAGAATGATATAAATGTCACCTACAGCAAACAACGGAGAATCAAATACTAAGTAATACAGTAAGTACTCCAAAAGAATTTAACAACAAAAAAATAAATGAACCACAAACAAAAAAATATACTTTTAAAGTAATATATAATCTGTAAATATCTATTGCATTTAGTATATGTAAGTACTTTTCTCTAATCATGTTGCAAAATGCCATCTGCATTCATGCATTGGATTTAACTGCTATTATATACATTTTTTTTGTACACAGCCTCCTTTTTAATTAATTAAATCTGGCCCTCTTAACGTTGCCATACTGCTGACCACATCTGGAATAGTTGCATTTAATAAGTCCCTATTTGAGGCTTCATTATCTTCCCAGCCAATTTTTATCCAATACTGTATTTTACTTTTAAACTATTGTATATGTTGTGGCTTGGCTCTCCTCTTTGCCGTCCATAAAGGTTCACTTTTATTTGTTTTTTTGATGTTTGTTGGTTGTTTATTTTTTGTTCAATAGACATTTGTATTGCTTAGTACTTGGGTCCTGATTGTTTGCTGTAGGTGTTATGTACTTCATTACCGATTACGCTTACCACAAAAGAGAACGTGTTAAAATGGATGGTCTTCCTTCCGTTTGACACAGTGCTGCTTATATTAAATTTTGCAGTATCTTCTTGACTTAACCTGCAGACCAACCTTAAAGATAAAATAAAATCCTATGTTCAGCACAGCCACAATTTATCAGAAGTCCCCTGATATATGTCCCTGTGTTTATGGATGAGGACTCTGTTTCTGGCAACAAGCAATGTGTGGACCGCTTGGACATTTCAACAAGATTTCTCTCTATTTTTGGTTTATGTTTCCTAGAGGACCGTAGCGCTATTATATGCCATGGTATTGGCGTCCAGGTTATATCCATCTGGCAGACCTATAAAGGCTCGGCACCCTCTGGTGCGCTTTTTGGATCTTGGCGTGCCTGGAAATCTTTTTTATTTATTTTTTTATTTGTTTCTTTCCATATGGACGAAGATTTATCTTCTACAAGTTAGTGGGACGTGACTTCTCCCCCCTTTTTTGGGCATTACACTGTGTTCAGTGGATCCATATTTATCATTTACCTGGGTACCGGCATTCAATTTGCTACCGTGTGAGGGCTTGTTGCCCTCATCTGTATCTGGATGCGGTACAGAGTGGTAGTTCCATTTTAGGGGTGTTACCTTACCTTTTGGTCCATACACACTGTTTTATTACGTTTCCTGCAATGTGCTACTTGTCCTTTTGTTTTGTATCCAGGTCCGTTGGCCATGTCGTTATCCTTCGGTATTGTCCTAGGTGGTACGTGCCCTAGGCTCCTCCTATATACTGCTTTATCTTTCGTCAGCAGTGCTCTTATAAAATGATCTTTATATTTAGCAGGAGCGACAGGGTGTGCGTTCTAAAATATTGAATAAACTCTCATAATCATGTGGCCTGTTTGTTTGTATTATTATTTTGTTTTTTCAGGTATGTGGCATCTGATTGTTTGTCACATTATAATGGATACATCATTCTCCGATGTTTTCTTGCATTGTTCGTATCTGGGTACCATTATACCCTAACATTATTATGTATGCTTGTCCCCCTGTGAATTCCGTCATGTATTCCGTTTTGTCTGGGTGTTCTATGTTATATGTCATGTCTATTTCATCAATCCAGGATTTCTTACAACTCCAAGACTCCTCACTGTTAGTATGTGTCCAGTTAGGCGTTCTCTCTAGGTATTAGCCCACCCACTTTGCTATCAGTGGTATTTCTGAGCTGGTTGCACAATGCGCGGCACTGGAGAGTTCCGGCGCATGCGCATTGTGTAGTATTGGCAGAGACGTCTGCCATTGCATATACTTCCGCCCTCTCGGCGTCATTTCCGGTTCCGGCTCCCGGCGTAGCTCGTCCCTCAGCATTTCCTCATGTAAGGTATTTAAACTGGTGTTGGCCATTGCAGCGCATCTTCCCCTGACGAAGCCGTCCTTGCGACGGCGATACGCGTTGGGCTTCCTCCCCACGCCCGCCCTGCCTTTGGCGCTCTATACCCTCATGTGGGTTTTTTCTTAGCACGTTCTTGCGTTCTGTCTGGCCGGACCTGGGACCTGGATACACCTTCCTTCCATGTGGTAGCTATCATTTTACATGGGCATTGTCACGGATGGGCATTTTTTTGCTGTCATCATTGGGTCTGGGTCCAGTTGAATAGGAACCCCTTTGTCCTTATACGCTATACTAGTGTGTATGGGCCTATCTTTTGTCCCACAGCTGGCTATATCTGCATTCATTTTGTGGGGGTGCTTGTTGTACTCTTTATGTTATCTCAGGTCTGATATGCTTATGTCGTGCCTTACAGTACATTGATTAGTGTGCTGTGTTATTTATGGTTATTCAGTATTTTGTTGCGCCTTTATTTGTTCATGTTGTATTGTTTTGGCGGGCATGTGTGGGGATGATGGTATGATGCCATTTTAATTGTTTTTATTTGTGTGTCAATAAAAGTTTACCTTTTTACCTATATTCATTTTTGTGGTGTGCATTTATATGAAGCGGTTCCTTTTTTGTCTTCTCCTTTTTTTCCATGGTTCTATACTGCTTCTTTTGCACCCCTTATATATATTTTTCTATATTGGTAGTGCGCTGGTATATAGTTATTAAATTTATCAGAAGTAGCACAAAACGTACCTCGGTAGATTGCTGTTTCCTAGGAAAATGTGTGTGTGACAGATAGGATTATAACTCATAGTATCACAGACAGTACTTTACAGCCTCACTGCAAAATTAGAAACCATACCTTAAACCTCCCCACCCCTAAGATCTGAAGTATTGCTGCCCAATGTAAATGTCAAGCTCTGCTCTGGCATGGGAACATAGATTAGCGCTCTGCCCCACCTTCAGTCCCATGCTAGTGGCAAGTACAGTATGCCACCAAACACCGAGACTAAAACGTGGCATCTACTGAAAATCTGTACGTGGCATATTACCACCTAACAGGGATTTCACTCTGTTATATGAGACCTGGTAATAATCTGAAGAGGTGTCTGTGCTGTGAGTTATGAGAAGCTATTATATGGAGATCACTAATATACTGGCTTTTTAATTTTACATTCTTTCCCACAGATGTTCCCAATATTCACTTATTAAAATGCTTTTTATAATGGCTATGTGTCGCTTTAGTTAGCGTGGTACTGAATACTGTAAGATTTTCCATCTGATTTCTAATATCACTTACTTACACATGTCATTAGCGGCATGAGAACAGTTGCCTGTCCAGTAAATGACCACGGAAGAATTACTACATACTGTATAGTACTGTATACACTGTGTGTGACTATGTGGATCCTACGCTATGGTTGCAAAAGAAGCCTGTCATTTCCCCAAAATAAAGGGAGTACACTAAAATCGTATGTAGGTAAGCCGCATGCTATCATTCATGGAGAGAGAAGGTTTTCATTAGCTGAGAAGTATGGATAGTACTTACGTGTTTTGTTTGCTATTTTTTCCATCTATTCTGCACATATTTTTCCCAATAATGACTGATGCGTTCTTAAATCGAAAACTATCTTTTCTGGAAACCAGGTCCCATCCACATATTGTTAAGGGAGTGCCGCCGTCAATTGGAGCTGCCACTGGAAATATCTGGGAAATAGAAAGATACAGCAAGAAATAAAAAAGAAGTTGAGGACATAGTTCCCGTAGTTCACTTATCTTCCATATTGTATTTATAGCATATGTACATTCAAATGCAAATGTAGTTCGGTGTTTCGGAGAAAGTCCATTTCAGACAGAGAGATAATTACATGGATGGATAGATTGTAGAAAGATAATAGATAGATATGGAATAGATAGATAGATAGATATGATGTAGATAGATATGGGATAGATAGATAGATAGATAGATAGATAGATAGATAGATAGATAGATAGATCTATAGATAGATAATAGATAGATACAGTGCCATGCAAATTAATTGGGGCAAAGCATTTTTTAAGTACCGTAAAATCGTAAGTTGGTTACCAGTCAGTGATTCAAACCAGTTTTAATATATAATCAATAAATCTTGGTCAACTAGCCAGTGGAAAAAGGTAATTTTCAGAATTAGTATGTAACAGTGCATTATATCATTTTATTATGAAATATTAAAAAATAGGTGTGTTGTTGCTTTCTCTCAATTAATTTGCACAGCACTGTAGATAATGAGATAGACAGATAGATAGATAGATATAATACAGATAGATAGATGATAGATAGATTGATAGATAGATAATGAAATAAATAGACAGATATATATGATACAGATATATAATTTATATGTAGACATTATATATTTCTGTGCAGCAAATATTTTCATGTTTATTTGCATTCATGAAACAATTAATGTCTGTAACCTGAAAAGACATTAAGAAACAATGAATTGCATGGAAGGAAGTCCCAAATGTGTGCTGCTCAATTAGGTATATATAGGACAAAAACCATATTCCGATTTCTTTGCACCCCCTACACATGGCCATTCTTCCTCTGAACTTTGTTTACCTTCTATTCTTTCTGTAATAGAAATAGTGAAATAAGCCAAGCTGTGCAGTGACAATTATTAAAGGAAGGGCTTTTTCTATATTGTAAATTGTGTTAAAATTATAACAATGGTGGGAAAAATACAAACATGTGTAGATGATTTTACAAAAGCTGTGCCAATAAAGCTCATTATGTGGCACTATCACGGTAGTCTTACCATAGTAGAAAATACTAATATTACTAATAATTACAGTAGAAGAAATTACTCAAAATGCACTATTCTGTGATTTTTGAGTATTACAATCACCGTCATTTCAGATGTTATAGTTCATATATATGTATATAATTTACATATAAAGTTGGGAAACTCTGTATATAAATTACATATCTTAAAGGGAACCTGTCATCATGAACATACATTTTAATCTGCAGACATCATGTTGTAGAGGAAGAGAAGCTGTTTTTGGATAAGTCTCTATGAGGTTTCCACATCTTGTCATTTTTACCCACTCCTCAAGGCAAAACTGCTCCAGCTCCTTCAAGTGATATGGTTTCCTCTGGTGAACAGCAATCTTCAAGTCTGACCACAGATTCTCAATTGGATTAAGGTCTGAGCTTTGAGTAGGCCAATACAAAACATTTGCATGTTTCCTCATTTAGCGACGCTGCAGCGATACCGACAACGATGCCGATCGCTGCAGCGTCGTTGTGTGGTCGCTAGAGAGCAGGGCCGCGCTTAGTAACCCGATGTTTACCCTGGTTACCTGTGTAAATGTAAAAAAAAACAAACACTACATACTTACATTCCTGTCGCGTCCCCCGGCTTTCTGCTTCCCTGCACTGTGTAAGTGCTGGCCGTAAAAGCAGAGCGGTGACGTCACCGCTGTAATTGCTTTACGGCTGGCCGGCGCTGACACAGGATGCAGGAGGAGTGCAGGGAAGCAGAATGCCGGGGGACGCGACAGACACCGGAATGTAAGTATGTAGTGTTTTTTTTTTTTACATTTACACTGGTAACCAGGGTAAACATCGGGTTACTAAGCGCGGCCCTGTGCTTAGTAACTCGATGTTTACCCTGGTTACCAGTGAAGACATCGCTGAATCGGCGTCACACACGCCGATTCAGCGATGTCTGCGGGAGTCCAGCGACGAAATAAAGTTCTGGACTTTCTGCTCCGACCAACGATGTCACAGCAGGATCCAGATCGCTGCTGCGTGTCAAACACAACGATATCGCTAGCCAGGACGCTGCAACGTCACGGATCGTTAGCGATATCGTTGTGAAGTTGGTCAGTGTGACGGTACTTTAATAGTACGCCGATATCGGACTCCCTCCCTTTGATGTGGGCTCCGGAGGTGAGCCCACATCTTTCCAGGGACATGTCAGCTGTTTTGGGGCCCATTATACTGTAAGGAAGACTATGTGGGGCCCAATATACTGTATGGAGCACTTTTTTTGGCATTATACTGCATGGAGGGATGTGTGGGGATTACAGTAGGAGAATCATACTGTGAGGGCGTCACCATTCTTTTTCAATGGACTTGAGGGAGGGGAGGTACACCAGGGTCATCATACTGTGCGTGTGGAAGGTACTGTGAATGTACTATGGTGGTTCTTACTGTATTTGAGGGGCACTTTTGTTTGGATCATACTTTATTATCCATATTATTCAACTTTTTTTTAACCATTTTTCATTATATATTTAAATTAGGTCATTGGGCCATATGCTTTTTACTGCTCTTACATAACATATGATATGATTCCAATATTTTATTCTTAGATCTAATAAATAAAATGTACTTTGCTAGTGGGACAACCCCTTTAAGTTTGTTTTCATATGGAAAAGTTAATGGTTATATTTTTTACAATAATGAAAAACTTACTTGAGTGCAGAAATTTTTTAAATACATTTCAAGGTTAACTTTCAAAGCTTTTAATTTTGATCCTCTGTGTATCTGAGTTTGACATCCCTTATCTAGAGCATGTGCAAGAAATTTCACATTTGTGAGGTGAATTTTACTTTAGGCTGCAATATTGTCTTTCACATTTGCCATACACATGCCTGATTAAGTCTCTCTAGAAATATTACTGTACTTCTTATGAACTCATATGAGATTTATCTTTTTCCATTCAAATTTGAAGCTTTAGTATAAATTCTGAAAGAGTCCCGTTGTTAATCCCTTTTTGCCATGCAATACACCAGAAGCAACTTGCAGAGATCTGAGCTTAGCGTTGGATTTTTTGGGAGAAGATATACAGTTAGGTCCATATATATTTGGACAGAGACAACATTTTTCTAATTTTGGTTATAGACATTACCACAATGAATTTTAAGCAAAACAATTCAGATGCAGTTGAAGTTCAGACTTTCACCTTTCATTTGAGGGTATCCACGTTAAAATTAGATGAAGGGTTTAGGAGTTTCAGCTCCTTAACATGTGCCACCCTGTTTTTAAAGGGACCAAAAGTAATTGGACAGATTCAATAATTTTAAATAAAATGTTCATTTTTAGTACTTCGTTGAAAACCCTTTGTGGGCAATGACTGCCTGAAGTCTTGGACTCATGGATATCACCAGACGCTGTGTTTCCTCCTTTTTGATGCTCTGCCAGGCCTTCACTGCTGTGGTTTTCAGTTGCTGTTTGTTTGTGGGCCTTTCTGTCTGAAGTTTAGTCTTTAACAAGTGAAATGCATGCTCAATTGGGTTAAGATCCAGGGACTGACTTGGACATTCAAGAATATTCCACTTCTTTGCTTTAATAAACTCCTGGGTTGCTTTGACTTTATGTTTTGGGTCATGGTCCATCTGTAGTATGAAACTACGACCAATCAGTTTGGCTGCATTTGGCTGGATCTGAGCACACAGTATGTCTCTGAATACCTCAGAATTCATTCGGCTGCTTGTGTCCTGTGTCACATCATCAATAAACACTAGTGACCCAGTGCCACTGGCAGCCATGCATGCCTAAGCCACCACACTGCCTCCGCCGTGTTTTACAGATGATGTGGTATGCTTTGTGATCATGAGATGTACCACGCCTTCGCCATACTTTTCTCTTTCCATCATTCTGGTAGAGGTTGATCTTGGCTTCATCTGTCCAAAAAATGTTCTTCCAGAACTTTGCTGGCTTTTTTAGATGTTTTTTAGCAAAGTCCAGTCTAGCCTTTTTATTCTTGATGCTTATGAGTGGCTTGCACCGTGCAGTGAACCCTCTGTATTTACTTTCATGCAGTCTTCTCTTTATGGTAGATTTGGATATTGATACGCCGACCTCCTGGAGAGTGTTGGTCACTTGGTTGGCTCTTGTGAAGGGGTTTCTCTTCACCATGGAGATTATTCTGCGATCATCCACCACTGTTGTCTTCCGTGGGCGCCCAGGTCTTTTTGCATTGATGAGTTCACCAGGCTTTCTTTCTTTCTCAGGATGTACCAAACTGTAGATTTTGCCACTCCTAATATTGTAGCAATTTCTCGGATGGGTTTTTTCTGTTTTCGCAGCTTTAGGATGGCTTGTTTCACCTGCATGGAGAACTCCTTTGACCGCATGTTTACTTCACAGCAAAACCTTCCAAATGCAAGCACCACACCTCAAATCAACTCCAGGCCTTTTATCTGCTTAATTGAGAATGACGTAATGAAGGGATTGCCCACACCTGTCCATGAAATAGCCTTGGAGTCAATTGTCCAATTACTTTTGGTCCCTTTAAAAACAGGGTGGCACATGTTAAGGAGCTGAAACTCCTAAACCCTTCATCCAATTTTAATGTGGATACCCTCAAATGAAAGCTGAAAGTCTGAACTTCAACTGCATCTGAATTGTTTTGTTTAAAATTCATTGTGGTAATGTCTATAACCAAAATTAGAAAAATGTTGTCTCTGTCCAAATATATATGGACCTAACTGTATGATGCCCAAAAATACCAATACCACAATTTGTCTTCCTTTACCCTTCTCCATACTGCTGTGTGACATTTTACTCATTTAGTACTAGTATCACAAATTAAAGAAAGCATGCGAATGCTTTTCTGTGGTTGATAGCATCCTCATAGTAGGTGTTACGTTTGGATTTGGGCTCTTGCTGCTCTGCTGAATTTTTTAAGCTATGATTTAAATAAAAGGTATCTTCTAGGCTGGATGTGTTAATACTGAGGAGATGCCCTGTTAAAGACAAAACAAGGGCCTTTATTGCTTAATATAGAAGATACATGATGCAATATAAAATTAGTATAAGAATTTTCCTGCTTTTAAGTAAATTTTTTTTGTAGATTTATGATGCAGAAGTAAAAACGAAAGGAAATGTCATCTACTATATAATTCTCTAAGGGTCACTTCCGTCTTTCTTTCCGTCTGTCTGTAATGGAAATCCCAAGTCGCTGATTGGTCGTGGCAAAACAGCCACGACCAATCAGCGACGGGCACAGTCCGGCGGCAAAATTGCCGCTCCTTCCTCCCCGCAGTCAGTGCCCGCTCCATACTCCCCTCCAGTCAGCGCTCACACAGGGTTAATGGCAGCATTAACGGACCGCGTTGTGCCACGGTGTAACGCACTCCGTTAACGCTGCTATTAACCCTGTGTGACCAACTTTTTACTATTGATGCTGTGGTCTCGCGAGACCGCAATGCACTCTTGAGACCGGAGCGCGCAAGGAGCATTGGTAAACGATGGATCCGGGGGCTCCAGAAATTAAGTATATAACTATTTTTTATTTTAATTCTTTTTTTTAACAGGGATATGATGCCCACATTGCTATATACTACGTGGGTTGTGCAATATACTATGTGGGCTGTGCTATATACTGCGTGGGCTGTGCAATATACTACGTGGGCTGTGCAAAATACTGCATGGGCTGTGCAATATACTACGTGGGCTGTGCAATATACTACGTGGGCTGTGCAATATACTTTGTGGGCTCTGCAATATACTGCATAGGCTGTGCAATATACTGCGTGGGCTGTGCGATATACTACGTGGGCTGTGCAATATACCACGTGGGCTGTGCAATATACTACGTGGGCTGTGCTATGTACTGCGTGGGCTGTGCAATGTACTACGTGGGCTGTGCAATATACTGCGTGGGCTGTGCAATATACTGCGTGGGCGGTGCAATATACTACATGGGCTGTGCAATATTCTACGTGGGCTGTGCAATATACTACGTGGGCTGTGCAATATACTACATGGGCTGTGCAACATACTACATGGGCTGTGCAATATACTGCATGGGCTGTGCAATATACTGCATAGGCTGTGCTATATACTGCGTGGGCTGTGCTATTTACTACGTGGGCTGTGCAACATACTACGTGGCTGTGCAATATACTACGTGGCTGTGCTATTTACTACGTGGCTCTGCTATTTACTACGTGGCTGTGTTATATACTATGTGGGCTGTGCTAAATACTACGTGGCTGTGCAATATACTACGTGGCTGTGCTATATAATACGTGGCCGGCTGCGAACAATCAGCGACAGGCACAGTCTGGCCGCGAATTGGCGCGGGATTTGAACCACACTTCACTAATTGGTCGTGGCCGGCCGAATCCTGTGTATTCAATGTATTATTCTAAAATCTTCATAAATAAACTACATACATATTCTAGAATACCCAATGCGTTTTATATATATATATATATATATACATATATATATATATACTGTATATATTTGTCTAAGGGCCACTTCCGTTTGTCTGTCTTTCTGTCCATTGGTCGCGGCCTCTGTCTGTCATGGAAATCTAAGTCGCTGATTGGTTGTGGCAAAACGCCCATGACCATTGCCCCGACCAATCAGCGATGGCCACAGTCCGGCGGTAACATGGCCGTTCCTTCCTCCCCACAGTCAGTGCCCGCTCCATACTCCCCTCCAGTCAGCCCTCACACAGGGTTAATAGCAGCGTTAATGGACCGCGTATGCAGCATCAATAGTAAAACGATCTAATGTTAAAAATAATAATAATTAAAAAAAAAAGGTTATTCTCACCCTCCGACGTGGCGCTGTCCTCGGCAGTGCAAGCAGCAGGTTCCGGTGCTAAGGATGCTATGCGAGAAGGACCTTCCATGATGTCACGGTCATGTGACCGCGACGTCATCACAGGTCCTGCGCCCATACCAACCCTGGGACGGGAAGCTGCCGCGTGCACTGCACACAGGTGCTAGGACTTCAAGGGGCCTACGGAAGGTGAGTATATGTTTATTTTTTATTTTAAGTCTTTTTTAACCACGCATATAGTGCCCACATTGCTTTATACTACGTGGGCTGTGTTACATACTGCGTGGGCTGCCTTATATACTACATGGCTGCTATGTACTACGTGGGCAGTGTTATATACTATGTGGGCAGTGTTATATACTGCGTGGGCTGCGTTATATACTACATGGCTGCTATATACTATGTGACCAGTGTTATATACTATGTGGGCAATTTTATATACTTCGTGGGCTGTGTTATATACTGTTTGGGCTGTGTTATATACTGCATGGCTACTGTAATATACTGCGTGGCGTGTATTAACGCATCGGGTATTCAAGAATGTCATGGCCTGTGCTATATACTACGTGGCTGCTATATACATACATATTCTAGAATACCCGATGCGTTAGAATCGGGCCACCATCTAATTATACATAAATTCCTAAGTACATTTAATTAACAAATCACAATAGTTTTGTCTAAGGAAGTAATCACTATTGTAATGGCAGCCACAGCCATGTTGTTTGACTGAGAAAAAAACTTACCAGGAATGTTGGGACGGGTGTCAGTGAGCATGTGCAGTCGGAAGCTCCATCTAGTTCATATGTAGGAAGATGTGCTCCACTAATACCACTGGAGATACCAGGGGTGCTGAAGTAAGAAGAAGCCGCTCACACTTCTGTGTGCCCTATCTTACTGAATAACAATGTAAGTATTTCCAGCTCACAACACTGCACATGCTCCTCCTGCTTTCTACTGCACATGCTCCTACTGCTTCCTACTGCACATGCTCCTACTGCTTCCTAATGAACATGCTCCTACTGCTTCCTACTGCCACAAGCTCCTACTGATTCCTACCGCACATGCTCCTACTGATTTCTACTGCACATGCTCCTACTCCTTCTTACTGCACATGCACACAGGCACCCATGCTAACATTATAGGTCAGGTTTCTCTCAGTTAACTCAGTTAAACAAGTTGCCAGTGATTTTAATTCTATAGTTATTATCTCTTTACGCAACACGATTGTGATTTAATTATTTACATTTAGGTTTTTTTTTAATAAGATTTCCTTTAGCAAATATTTTTGTACATATGAATAGATAATGAGTAGACCATGATATCTATTAGTAGGTAAAGTTTATGGAATACGTGAAAATTATGACAGCAAACTTTAGCACAATCTCCTAGTCTGAATTGATGGTTATCAAAGACACACAATTAATTAAAATCACCACTCCCGTCATACATATATTTGGAGCTACATAATTACTTATGGTGGAGGTAATGATACATGAAGCACACATTACTCTGTCTCATCCTTGGCCTCCAACATGCAGCAACCTCTAACACAAGAAGACAGATAGCAGATGTCTTGTAATAAATTTTACATGTCTGTCATCATCACAGCTTCATGTTTTGCCATGAGAAAACCGGCTAAGCATTTCTGCCGTTCTAAAATGTATGACTGCCATCATAATTAACTGAATTTACTAAATGAAATGAAGAGTACTTAGGCAACCAAGGAGGATTACAAATAAATTATACTCCATGTTATTAACACATTTTACATGATAAATTATGAAATTACTTATTTTTTTATATTCATACAAGAGATATGGTAAACCTTTTTGGTATTTTCTCTAAAAACAGACTCCCGTATGTCATGACACAACACTACCGTATGTCATGACACAACCATGGGTCCATCCTTGCTGGGGACTATGTACACATACAGTGCCTTGCGAAAGTATTCGGCTCCCTGGAACTTTTCAACCTTTTCCCACATATCATGCTTCATACATAAAGATACCAAATGTAAATTTTTGGTGAATAATCAACAACAAGTGGAGCACAATTGTGAAGTTGAACCAACTTTAATGGTTATTTTAAATTTCTGTGGAAATTCAAAAACTGAAAAGTGGGGCGTGCAATATTATTCGGCCCCTTTACTTTCAGTGCAGCAAACTCATACCAGAAGTTCACTGTGGATTTCTGAATGATCCAATGTTGTCCTAAATGCCTACTGATGATAAATATAATCCACCAGTGTGTAATCAAGTCTCCGTATAAATGCACCTGCTCTGTGATAGTCTCAGGGAAGACCAAGGAACACAACAGGCAGGTCCGTGATACTGTTATGGAGAAGTTTAAAGCCGGATTTGGATACAAAGTGATTTCCAAAACTTTAAACATCCCAAGGAGCACTGTGCAAACGATCATATTGAAATGGAAGAAGTATCATACCACTGCAAATCGGCCAAAACCCGGACGTACCTCTAAACTTTCATCTCAAACAAGGAGAAGACTGATCAGAGAGGCAGTCAAGAGGCCCATGATCACTCTGGATGAATTGCAGAGATCTACAGCTAAGGTGGGACAGTCTGTCCATAGGACAATAATCAGTCGTACACTGCACAAATCTGGCCTTTATGGAAGAGTGGCAAGAAGAAAGCCATTTATTAACAATATCCATAAAAGTGTTGTTTAAAGTTTACAACAAGCCACCTGGGAGACACACCAAACATGTGGAAGAAGTTGCTCTGGTCAGATGAAACGAAAATCAAACTTTTTGGCAACAATGCCAAACGATATGTTTGGCGTAAAGGCAACACAGCTCATCACCCTGAACACACCATCCCCACTGTCAAACATGGTAGTGGCAGCATCATGGTTTGGTCCTGCTTGTCTTCAGCAGGGACAGGGAAGATGGTTAAAATTGATGGGAAGATGGATGGAGCCAAATACAGGATCATTCTTGAAGAAAACCTGTTGGAGTCTGCAAAGACCTGAGACTGGGACGGAGATTTGTCTTCCAACAAGACAATGATCCCAAACATAAAGCAAAATCCACAACGGAATGGTTCACAAATAAACGTATCCAGGTGTTAGAATGGCCAAGTCAAACTCCAGACCTAAATCCAAACGAGAATCTGTGGAAAGAGCTGAAAACTGCTGTTCACAAACGATCACCATCAAACCTCACTGAGCTCGAGCTGTTTGCCAAGGAAGAATGGGCAAGAAATTCAGTCTCTCAATGTACAAAACTGATAGACATATACCCCAAGCGACTTGCAACTGTAATCGCGGCAAAACGTGTCACAACAAAGTATTAAGTTAAAAGGGCCGAATAATATTGCACGCCCCACTTTTCGGTTTTTAATTTTTCTCAAAAATGTAAAATAACCAATAAATTAGGTTCAACTTCACAATTGTATTCCACTTGTTGTTGATTCTTCACCCAAAATTTACATTTGATATCTTTTTATGTTTGAAGCATGATATGTGGGAAAAGGTTGAAAAGTTCCAGGGAGCCGAATACTTTCGCAAGGCACTGTATCTTCTGTATTCTGTGCATCATCATATGGTGCCGCCATAAACCAACATCCTTTGTTTCATTTATTTTCTTAATTTTTACATATATCTAATTGTTTTCTAATTATTGCGTAGAAATGGTATTTCAATGTAGATTATGTAAAGGGGAATAACTACCGCTAAATAAAGTATTGTAAGATTTCATAACTACCATGTCCAAAAATTTGTGGGAATTACCAAAGTTCTTAGAAACCCAGATAATATAATGGTAAATCTCCCATCTCAGAAAAGTCAAAAGAAGACACAGTGCGCAAGATTTATCATTGTGCTGTAAAAGAGATCTTTGAATAAAAGAGTCCTGGGAACTCTCGTGAATGACTTGTTCCAAATTTATCAAGCAGCTAAAAGCATGTATGAGAAGTTTAGACAGCCACTTCTACAAAATCTACATCTAGTACCGAAGGGCATAAACACATTCACAATACAGCTCTAACAGTGGGCTCTTGGGAAGAAAGCAGTTGGAATTTTTTTAATAGTCCCAAGATCACTCGTAAATGCATACTGTTAGTAATAATCTCTAGCGAGTGGCCCCAACATAAGAATGGGAATGCATTCTCTGAACATCTTTACATTCAAAGTCAGGCAGGTCTGAGAAAAAAAGTTTATCAAGAAGCGAGAGGACCCCATATTAGGCTATGTGCACACGTTGCAGATTGGTGTGCGGATTTTTCCGCACTGTTTTTGCAAAATCCGCAGGTAAACCACACTGCGAATTTACTACGAATTTGCAGCAGATTTACCGTGATTTTTGTGCGTATTCCTATTGAGGAGCAGGTGTAAACCGTTGTGAAATCCGCACAAAGAATTGACATGCTGCGGAAAAAACATGCTGCGTTTCCGTGCAGTTTTTTCCACAGCATGTGCACAGAGGATTTTGTTTTCCATACGTTTACATGGTACTGTAAACCGCATGGAAAACAGCTACAGAGTCGCAGCGTCAAATCCGCTGCGGATCCGCAGCAAAATCCGCAACGTGTGCACATAGCCTAAGAGTTCATTATAGGGCTCCCATCATGGTGTCAATTTTGACCTTCACACCATTGTTTTTCTAATCTTATAAAACCTCTTCAATATGTATTTATCATAGATTACATAATAATTACCGTACATATTTTCTAGGTGGCTCACAATTTATGATATGTAGTGAAAAAACGCTTTCTAATGCTTTCATGTTGTCATAAATGGTTAAAATTCAAGGGACTTGGAGAAAATACTGAGAGATAAGCAAGTAAAATCTTCCTGTCATCACAATGTGACAGATGCAATTTATATAAGCAGTCCGGCTAATGAATCGTCACAAAAAATGATTTGTCTTGTTGCATTAATCATTCTCACTACATCTAGAAATGAATCTAATTAAAGCATTCCCATTAATAAAAATAGTATAAAATAGGAAACAATGCCTAAATATGTGCATGCGCTGTGAGGTCACCTAATTACATCCATTGCCAGTGGAAATTCTCTTATATACACCATACATAGACATTTCCTACTAGCACTGTAATCCGTGCATGGCAGGGATAGCTAATTCAAATTAACTATTGCCTACCTAGACATCATGTAAACCATTCCCATATACATTAGAAAAATGCATTATTAGGTCAGGTTGCATTGTTAAATTATGGTATAAAAAATGTTCAGCACAGCCTCACAGGGGGAGGTGCATAGAAATAGGTTCCCAAACCTTAATACGTGGAATATTAACAACTAGCACACTCCAATAGATGTGATGCAAAGGAGTTTGTTTAATATACATACAGTAGTCACAAACGTTTCGGTCTGCAATGGACCTTCATCAGTGTGCTAAAATGTAACGAAAATGGTATAAATGGTAGAACCCCGGTAGAGATTAGTTAGTTTGCATCAAAATTGTAGTGAGTTTAACAGGGAATATATATATATATAAGCCCGTGTTGAATGGCAGGTCAGTCCGACAAGTGGGAGAGAAGGAGGCACGAGAACTACGCGGTGGATTTTCGTCCCCATCATTCCACCGAGACTGCCCTGACCAAAATCACTAATGACCTACTTACAGCCAAAGCTAACGGACAATACTCTATAATCCTCCTTCTAGATCTGTCCTCTGCTTTCGACACAGTTGACCACCGCCTCCTACTACAGATCCTCTCTTCCTTTAGCATCAGAGACCTCGCCCTATCCTGGATCTCCTCATACCTTTCCAACTGCACATTCACCGTCTACCACTCCCACACTACCTCCTCATCCCACCCTCTCTCTGTTGGAGTTCCCAAAGACTCTGTTCTAGGACCCCTACTCTTCTCAATCTATACACTTGGCCTGGGACAACTCATAAAGTCCCATGGATTCCAGTACCACCTTTATGCTGATGACACTCAGATCTACCTCTCTGGTCCAGACGTCACCTCTCTGCTGTCCAGAATACCGGAGTGTCTACCAGCCATATCCTCCTTCTTCTCCTCTCGCTTCCTCAAACTCAATGTGGACAAATCTGAACTCATCTTTCCTCCATCTCAGAGATCTTCCTCACCTGATGTATCTATCACAATAAATGACATCACGCTTTCCCCTGTACCGGAAGTCCGCTGCCTTGGAGTAACCCTTGACTCTGCCCTGTCCTTCAAACTGCACATCCAAGCTCTTTCCACCTCATGTCGTCTTCAGCTCAAAAATATTTCCAGAATCCGTCCCTTCCTCAATTTTCAATGTACTATAATGCTTGTGCATGCCCTCATCATCTCCTGCCTTGACTACTGAAAAATCCTTTTCTTTGGCCTCCCTGCTAACACTCTCGCAGCTCTCCAGTCCATGCTTAACTCAGCTGCCAGACTAATTCAACTCTCTCGTCCCTACTCCTCCACTTCTCCCCTCTCCAAATCTCTTCACTGGCTCCCATTCCCTCAGCGTATCCAGTTCAAATTGCTAATACTGACCTATAAAGCCATCCATAACCTGTCTCATCCATATCTCTGAACTAATCTCCCGATAACTTCCCTCACGTAATCTCCGGTCCTCCCAAGACCTCCTCCTCTCCTCCACACTTATTTGCTCCTCATCTAATCGCCTCCAAGACTTATCCCGAATATCCCCATCCTCTGGAATTCTGTGCCTTAACACGTCCGACTATCAATTACATTCGGATCCTTCATACTGAACCTGAAAACCCACCTCTTCAAGAAAGCATACAGCCTGCAATGACTCCGCTGCCTCCTCACCACTACCGGAGCTACCGCCTCACAAACACCGGAGCTGCTTCAACCCCCCAACCTACTATCTCCTTCCCCACCATCCTGTAGAATGTAAGACTGCAAGGGAAGGGTCCTCTCCCCTCTGTATCAGTCTCTCATTGTTAGTTTGCTTACTGCAAGTGATATCTGTTATTTGTATGTAAACCCTTCTCATGTACAGCACCGTGGAATCATACATACATATAGTAACATAGTAACATAGTTAGTAAGGCCGAAAAAAGACATTTGTCCATCCAGTTCAGCCTATATTCCATCATAATAAATCCCCAGATCTACGTCCTTCTACAGAACCTAATTGTATGATACAATATTGTTCTGCTCCAGGAAGACATCCAGGCCTCTCTTGAACCCCTCGACTGAGTTCGCCATCACCACCTCCTCAGGCAAGCAATTCCAGATTCTCACTGCCCTAACAGTAAAGAATCCTCTTCTATGTTGGTGGAAAAACCTTCTCTCCTCCAGACGCAAAGAATGCCCCCTTGTGCCCGTCACCTTCCTTGGTATAAACAGATCCTCAGCGAGATATTTGTATTGTCCCCTTATATACTTATACATGGTTATTAGATCGCCCCTCAGTCGTCTTTTTTCTAGACTAAATAATCCTAATTTCGCTAATCTATCTGGGTATTGTAGTTCTCCCATCCCCTTTATTAATTTTGTTGCCCTCCTTTGTACTCTCTCTAGTTCAATTATATCCTTCCTGAGCACCGGTGCCCAAAACTGGACACAGTACTCCATGTGCGGTCTAACTAGGGATTTGTACAGAGGCAGTATAATGCTCTCATCATGTGTATCCAGACCTCTTTTAATGCACCCCATGATCCTGTTTGCCTTGGCAGCTGCTGCCTGGCACTGGCTGCTCCAGGTAAGTTTATCATTAACTAGGATCCCCAAGTCCTTCTCCCTGTCAGATTTACCCAGTGGTTTCCCATTCAGTGTGTAATGGTGACATTGATTCCTTCTTCCCATGTGTATAACCTTACATTTATCATTGTTAAACCTCATCTGCCACCTTTCAGCCCAAGTTTCCAACTTATCCAGATCCATCTGTAGCAGAATACCATCTTCTCTTGTATTAACTGCTTTACGTAGTTTTGTATCATCTGCAAATATCGATATTTTACTGTGTAAACCTTCTACCAGATCATTAATGAATATGTTGAAGAGAAAAGGTCCCAATACTGACCCCTGCAGTACCCCACTGGTCACAGCGACCCAGTTAGAGACTATACCATTTATAACCACCCTCTGCTTTCTATCACTAAGCCAGTTACTAACCCATTTACACACAATTTCCCCCAGACCAAGCATTCTCATTTTGTGTACCAACCTCTTGTGCGGCACGGTATCAAACGCTTTGGAAAAATCGAGATATACCACGTCCAATGACTCACCGTGGTCCAGCCTATAGCTTACCTCTTCATAAAAACTGATTAGATTGGTTTGACAGGAGCGATTTCTCATAAACCCATGCTGATATGGAGTTAAACAGTTATTCTCATTGAGATAATCCAGAATAACATCCCTCAGAAACCCTTCAAATATTTTACCAACAATAGAGGTTAGACTTACTGGCCTATAATTTCCAGGTTCACTTTTAGAGCCCTTTTTGAATATTGGCACCACATTTGCTATGCGCCAGTCCTGCGGAACAGACCCTGTCGCTATAGAGTCCCTAAAAATAAGAAATAATGGTTTATCTATTACATTACTTAGTTCTCTTAGTACTCGTGGGTGTATGCCATCCGGACCCGGAGATTTATCTATTTTAATCTTATTTAGCCGGTTTCGCACCTCTTCTTGGGTTAGATTGGTGACCCTTAATATAGGGTTTTCATTGTTTCTTGGGATTTCACCTAGCATTTCATTTTCCACCGTGAATACCGTGGAGAAGAAGGTGTTTAATATGTTAGCTTTTTCCTCGTCATCTACAACCATTCTTTCCTCACTATTTTTTAAGGGGCCTACATTTTCAGTTTTTATTCTTTTACTATTGATATAGTTGAAGAACAGTTTGGGATTAGTTTTACTCTCCTTAGCAATGTGCTTCTCTGTTTCCTTTTTGGCAGCTTTAATTAGTTTTTTAGATAAAGTATTTTTCTCCCTATAGTTTTTTAGAGCTTCAATGGTGCCATCCTGCTTTAGTAGTGCAAATGCTTTCTTTTTACTGTTAATTGCCTGTCTTACTTCTTTGTTTAGCCACATTGGGTTTTTCCTATTTCTAGTCCTTTTATTCCCACAAGGTATAAACCGCTTACACTGCCTATTTAGGATGTTCTTAAACATTTCCCATTTATTATCTGTATTCTTATTTCTGAGGATATTGTCCCAGTCTACCAGATTAAGGGCATCTCTAAGCTGGTCAAACTTTGCCTTCCTAAAGTTCAGTGTTTTTGTGACTCCCTGACAAGTCCCCCTAGTGAAAGACAGGTGAAACTGTACAATATTGTGGTCGCTATTTCCTAGATGCCCGACCACCTGCAGATTTGTTATTCTGTCAGGTCTATTAGATAGTATTAGGTCTAAAAGTGCTGCTCCTCTGGTTGGATTCTGCACCAATTGTGAAAGATAATTTTTCTTGGTAATTAGCAGAAACCTGTTGCCTTTATGGGTTTCACAGGTTTCTGTTTCCCAGTTAATATCCGGGTAGTTAAAGTCCCCCATAACCAGGACCTCATTATGGGTTGCAGCTTCATCTATCTGCTTTAGAAGTAGACTTTCCATGGTTTCTGTTATATTTGGGGGTTTGTAACAGACCCCAATGAGAATTTTGTTACCATTTTTCCCTCCATGAATTTCGACCCATATGGACTCGACATCCTCATTTCCTTCGCTAATATCAATGGTGCTATATAAATAAATAATAATAATAATTCTCTGCTTGATGTGGATAATGCGTCCTACATCATCCACACAGTGTACCCTATCGCACACCTGAGCAGGCGTCCATGTATCTGCCCAGCTAAGGGGAGAGCAAAGCACTGTAGTGCACATACACTGAGAAAGACCAAAAACACAATGACCTGCAGGTAAAGCCTGTGTATGTGCAGTACAATGCTCTGCCCTCAGCAGAGAAGAGAGAAGTGCGCCTGCGTAGTGGGCTTTATAGTGTTGGCCGTACTTTATATACATTTCCTCAACCCTCAATCTACTAAAATGCTAATGCATGCCCTCATCATCTCCCACCTCGACTACTGCAAAGTCCTCCTTTGTTGCCTCCCTGCTAGCACTCTTGCACCTCTCCAATCCATCCTTAAGGCTTTCCGACCAATCCACCTTTCCCCAGCTACTCCTTTGTTCCTCCATTCTGGAAATTCCTTCAATCTACTGATCTACCAGTTCTCTCAATGCTCAGCTCTATAGTCCACAATACTGATTGACAGCTTTCTGTGTACACTGTGCAAAGGCAGAAAGCTGCCAGTAAGTGTGGGGGGTGAAGTTATACAGAGCTCATGAATATGGAGGACTACATGTCAGCAGGTTTACAAGTCATCTAGTCATAATCTCCTGCTGATAAAACAGTGATTTTACAGTGATTTTTTGGGGAAAGATAGGAAGCATGTAATATGGGAGGAAATCATCTCCAACAAATAATATACATACAATAAAGCCAGAAAAGAATTGTGTTAATGCAAATCTCACCTACATTCTGACATATGTAAGTAACTAGTGTGATCGGTATACTGTTTACCTTGCTCACGACAGGAGAGCAGATTTCTTGAGTCCATTCTTCATTAGAACAGTCCTGTTTTGTGGAACAATGGTCTTTGCACCAGCCGCACTTCATATATGTAGGTGTCGAGATGCAACTGCTGCAGGACCTGTGCTGCTCACACCCCAGGCCTAATAATGGCACCTTTATTATCTGCAATACACATATAGACAAGTGAATAGATCCTGCCTTCACTCGCTGACATCATGGCTAATCCATGCACACAGACTGATAGCACAGCAGTGTTTTTACATTTGCCGTTTTTGGTAACCATCATCATATTGAAAAACTGCTTATGAAAACACTGAGCGCTTTGAGCATTTTTAACACCATTATTGCAATTACTTTATAATATATTTCGGAATTATAATTTTTGTAGCTTATTAAAAATGCATTATTTCCGGCTTTTTCAATTCACATAGAAAAGCCAATGGGAAAAACACTTAGAATAGATTCCTTACTTGTGTGCACTTTTAGAAAGAAGAAATAGAAAAAAAACTAAAATAAGAAAAATATCCCATAGACAGCTAAAACAAAAACACTTTATAAAGTAACATCTCAATGTACAAATAACATCACAGAGCGACTGCAGACTTATTGATTTGGACCGGACAACCCATTAACTTAAAAGTTGAATGTGCAGGCCAAAGAAGACTGTAAAAGCCAAATGGTGACAATATTTAATGAGAACTAATTGCAAAAAATTTAGCTGTGTGAAAAACACTAACCAAAATCCTCCTAAATATGTTACAAGAAAATGCTATGTGTGAATTCTTGGTGTGCTCCAGTTTGCAGGAACATTAAAATAGTTCTGTTCTCCTGTTGATTTCACATAATCGAGAACGTGAACATAGCGGAGTTTTACTATAGTGGAGTTTTCCTGCCAAGTAATACTGCCACAGTAACATTCACAGTAATCAGATATAAAAACAGTAAGAAGTACAATGGTCCCTTTCCTGTGATAATGAGGGTGGTGATGACATAAGCCTACTATTGGTTTATGCCTGACTTACTGCCATGGCAGAAATTAGTGACCTACTGTACAAAATCATTTTAACTGTATGAATGCAATCCAATATATCAAGAGAAATGGCTCTTGAATAAAACATTTTGTCGAGACATATACGGATCAATCACAATGCATTTTATTATATCCATTATGATGTTTCAGTAATGCAGACTATTGTCATACTGAGTATGCAATGGTATCTGTCACAGCGGAGAACTCTGGTTGGTGATGTCTTACCTTCATTCCTGCGCTAACTAAGATGTATCCGTTATTCTTGGATGTTTCATTAATGAGTACCGTTGGAGAAATAGGATGTGCATCAAGTGGAATATTAACGTGGGGTTCAGCATGACTAGAACGTGAAACAACCACCTAAAAACAAAAACAGCAAATACATTTTGTGGTCACGTCATATTAATGAAGAAATTTTTTTATTTTGATGCATATTTTGACTAAGCACATAGGCCCCTCGATTCATCAAAGATTTTACGCCAAAAAAGTGTTGTAAAAGCTTTGAAAAGTCTCCAAATTTTGTCTCAACTCAAGGGTGCGACAAAATTTTGCATCTTTAGGCAGTTACACACCAATTTTTCCCAATTCGGAGGAGCTGTGGCGGGAGAGAGTGTATTGGGCGGCGTTCATAATCCGCTGTAGCGTTCCGTATGTCATGAATCTCACTCCAGTCTGTGACTGGAGTAAGATTTTGGTCATAGTGCATGGAAGCGCTCACCACTTGTCAGACGTCCCAGATTTATGAAGATAAATCTGACTCCACAATGCTCCTTTATCAGGACTGGCGTGAAAATCGCCAACCTTAATGAATCGGGGCTGTAGTGGTAGATAAATGCTGTAAATGAAAATCTGGAGCAACATTAGCAAACACTTATCCCATATTTACAATATTTGGGAATCTAATATTTCATATAACATATCTGTCCACAATTAAATGCTGCTTACAACAGTTGAAAATATAACCATTTAGTAACCTGGGAATGTTACGTGTTAGATACCGAGGCAAACAAATTAGCTTGTTGGTGACCCCCCTTAACCTTGGCAGTACCTCTGGCATAGCTTATATGCATGTGTTCATCTACACTAAGAAAGGTGAGACAAAACTTACAGGGATTTTCCTTGATTTTGCAAAATTTGTCACAGGGCAGGACATATAATAAAGTAAAAAATCCGCATTATTTAGCCATTGAATCTACTGTTGTTCCACTTTGGTCACACTCCCTGGCACAGTAAGTGATAAAATTCTGTTCTGCTGAGGCCGATAATTGGCGACTGTGGCCACGTGACCGATATAAAGGGTGTCAACACCACTTTTGGCACCACTGAGGACCACTGGAGTGGTGGTGGTGATGGAACAGTGGGGCATGCAATGCGTAAGTACTAATTATTTATATGGAAGATTTGGAAAACCTCTCTAAAACTTTGGCATGTGACATCATGGTGTGTATCAAGGTTTCTTTAATTTTAAGAAATGTATTTAGTAGAATTCAAGCAAATTCTACTTTGCAATAATTGAGCAGGAGACATAAGACCAGTCCGGGGGTGGAAGACCATGTTTAAGTATTTCCATAAAGTTCATTGAGCAAGAAAGCTGTCATTGTGTCTACCGTTTCTTGATGCTTCTTATGCTTCATGCTCTGGTTCTCGGAGATAATGAACACAACTGCTACCTTTTAATAAGTGACCCAACCTACAGCTTAACAAGTCCATCCTGAAATAAATACTGACGGATCTTTCCCATTTCTGCTGAAATATCTAATTACCTTGCTGACATTCTTGTAACAGCGGAGGAGTGATGTTAACTGGCAATGCTGCTCGGTTTTACGCTTTCCAGAAAAAAAGCCCATTGTGAAATACCTCATTCACTTTGCACCCAACAGCTGGACTCCTAGCACTGTTTTCCAGCCGCAGCCCGGACCCTAACAATGTGAGAAACCCAAACAGCTGCAACGTTTCAGAAAAAAACCGAGCATGTAAAGCTTTTCACCAAGTCCAGCATAGGAAGGAAGTGAAGCTGTTTCTCTTTTCCTCTTTCTACTTGGCAGCTGCCTCAAGAACTATATTACCCGTCTACGTTGTCATATTCACACTGTCTAATAAAGAGCTGCTAGTGAGCAGAAGACAGACCCCAACACTTCTGGAGCCAAAACATCCCACTAAATATGCCACTATTAACATCTCCAGGCTTCTCACTAAAACCATCTGTCCAAGTATAGACCTAATGAATTTTTACTCATCTGTATCACTGTGAAATCAATCAACATAGTATTCTAATAAGCCAAATAGTTATATAGGAGTTCAACAAGTATTTTTAAAAAAGCCTTATCTCCAAGCTATAGTATTCTATATATTAAGAGGAATGTCTGTAATATCTATTATTTTATTTTAATACCTATAATTAAATTATATAAACACAAAATAATGTTTTTCAATGTAATGATAATAATAAGAGTATAATAATACATAATAATGTAGCTATTTATTTTTTTATTATTATTAAAAATGTAACTGGGCAGTCATGCTTTATTTTCGTATTGTCAGTACAGACATTACATCAGGGTGTGTGATATATGCTTTGTAGAAGCTGAAATATGTGGAAGTCAATTGTAATATTACTGTGAATCACAATTAGATCATATTTACACCGGTTTTTATACAGTGAATTTATTTTTTTGCTCTCCTTCAATCAGCCAATGGACAATAACATTCACTGTAAAGTAACTTGCCATGAAGTGGTCAGTGGCTATTTTAGTAATATTGATTTGTCCATTAAAAGTTTTGAGTATAGTGAAAAATAAATAATAATCATCCATGAATATCTGCATGACTGATATTGTCAGCCTTCGATATTTTCATATCACTAAATATTAGTAATCATTAAAATATGAACAATAATAGCTTTGTGTAATGGGCCTTTAAAAATGGCTATGCCTATACTGTACATCTAAAATTATGTAATTGCCAAGGCCAAAATGATGAATGAAACCAAATGGTAAAAAGCGACTAGATTGGCTTATACTATGTGTGGTGATCTTTATCAGTTTGAGCTTGTTAAACTGGACACATAATGGTATAATCTGCAAGCTATATGAATGGCTGCAGAGCTGAGTAAAACATAGCCTCTGTTGTGGAAATATTAGCCTGTACAGTTTAGGTTATAATTTATGATAAATCCAAGGGGATATAACCAGAGATTTTTATTTGGAAGTGTGTACTTCATATTGATCAATCATAAGCAGACTGCAACATAGAGGGGAAGAAAGACCACGGCCCTGATCTAGCTTAGAACAGGCTTTCTCCTGTGTGACACATGTAATGACACATAGCTTTTCTCTCACTGATTTCATTGCAGAACTGTGTGTGATTATAGATTGCTTAGAACAGAGATGTGTATGATTACACACACATTTCATCTTCCAGAAGTTGGTTTAGGGAAAGGGTCAGTACAACTAAACTGAGCTCTGATTAAATCCCCTTGGACTCATCAAAAATTATAACCCAAGCTTTCCAAACTACTATATCTGCAATGGAGATGAGAAATTTATAAAAAATAAAAACTATGCTTTATTCAGCTCTACAGTTATTATTCCATGATATGCCTAGTTTATCATGCTAAAATTGGTGAAAGATCCTCTTTGTAATTATAGGGTTCTGTATACAGTTAGAGTAGTCAGACTGTGGAATGCCCAAAAATCGCAGCGTGTTCATTAAATTTGCGGATTTTTAGCGGATTTGCCGCTATATTATTGCATTGGAAAGCTCCGGGGAAAAAAACGTGAAAAATCTGCAAAAAAAGCACAAAAAACGCACAAAAAAGTGAAAAATACACGTGTGGATTTCCTGCGATAGTAGTCCGGATTTGCTCAGGAAAATTCTGCACACTTTCCTGAACGTGGGCACATAGCCTAACAGCTTTTAAAAAAGGGATGAAGGATTTCCTCAGTACACATAACATTGTGGGTTATAGTTAAAGGGTTTGTCCAATTAAAGCAGATAAGTCTGCAGTCACTCTGTATGACTGCAGAAGTATGAACCCCCCCAGCGCACTGTGCACTGTGGTGATTCGCTGGGTGCAGCCTCACTCCATACACTTGTATGGAGCGATGTCGTGCCCTCTAGTCTGTCACGCCTACTAGACGGCTGTGCCGTTGGACGGAGCGCAGCCTCAGCTCAATACAAGTGTATAGAGCGAGGCTGCGTCCATACTCATACACTCCCTCCAATCCTGGGTCTGAAACTGGCAAATCCCGGCAATCATAAGTCTGCAGTCACACAGAGTGACTGCAGACTTTTCTATTTTTAACCTGACAACCCCTTTCAAATTAGTAACAAAATATACAATTGGTGGAGTAAGGTTGAACTTGATGGACCTAGGCCTTTTTTCAGCATATGTAACTATGAAACATTGCTCTGAACTACATGTAAGGAGACACTTTGGTCATCATTTCAAGGTATGAAATATATTGAACACAAATGGTAAAATTAGCTTTGTAGGGTACGCATGCCATTAATACATCTTAAGACAAGTAAAAAAAATTAGCTAAAAGATGCCTCGTGTCAACATGGAGACGCGCGGAAAAAAAAGTATATTGGACATGACATCCTTTCCAAAGGTGAATAATTAAATGGTAAAAATCACAATTTACCCCCATCTAGTCACAAAGGTTGAGAGGTTTATGGATGATTCTGTGGTCTGATACATTTTTTCTGATGTTTTGCGGCTAAAAGGTGTTTTACTAAACAAGGTTACAGCACTATGCTTTTCCTGTCTTGATTATACTCACTTCCTGCTGACAATCAGATTCTTTGCTCTCCACAGGACGAGTGAATACAAATTTTTATGTACTTTTTTACCATTTAATTATTCACCTTTGGAAAGGATGTTATGTCAAATATACTCTTTTTGCCACTGCGTCTCCATGTTCACACGAAGCTTCTTTTAATTAATTTTTTTACTTCTCTTATTTTGTAATTTAATAACATATGTATATTCTACTCATGAATATTGCTTTAAGTCTCCTCATCTCGGCATGCTTAGCATGTCACTCTCCGCAAGGAGAAACAATAATTCTTGTATTCCGACTCATGAATATTGGCACTCCTTTTTATAGATTTCATCTGTTTTTTTGTGTATATATAGTATGTATGTAGTGTGACCTAGTTAACCCTAGAACACATATTGGGGGCCTTTTAGGCCCCCATACTTAACATTTTTGCTATTATCTGCAAAATTACTTTAGTTAGAATTTTGAAACTCCAGGTATTCCTCAAGTATGTCGTTGTTGATAATATCCAGTTGTTCATATAATTTTTTTCATAGGCATTATGGTGTAACAATGCTTGTTTGGTGAAAACTACATCTGTATGAATTGGGGGCCTTTCAGGCCCCTGCTATTTTTATCATGTTCTCAGTAGTGTTTGTGTCTCAAGTTACTTTATTTGTACTCAGTAATGCTGGTGGAGGGGCCAGGGTGTGGATAATAACATGTGAGGATGTCATGTGATTTTTGGAGGGAGTGATAAGGCCATGACATCACCTCAGGTCCTTCAGAACACAGTAATGAGCTGTGTATAGAGTACTGAGGACAGTATACACTGTGAGCTAATTGCTGAAGGACCTGTGATAAGATAAGCTGTTGAGAGGAAATCTGATTCATTTTCAATTTCTGTTTCTAAGAAGCTTGCAAAGGCTAGAGCTTGTGAGCCACAAAAATCCAGAGAATTGTACACCACCTAAAGTATAAAAGGTAAGAGCTGCTGAGGGTGAGAGGAAAAAGGGGGACATTACACTTACAGTGTGTCACACACAAGCAAAGAGTGGACAACCCTGATTCTGTTCATTGTTTTTTCTTTTAGTTTGCTAACATCTAGTCAGCAATGGCACACTCTTCCTCCAAGTGTCTGACTGACCAAGAGATTGAACGGATTATGTTTCAAAGCGATGATGAAAGTGAGCTATCTTTGTCTGATGAAGAATATCTGCCAACAGCTAATCAAACATCCTCATCCAGTGATCCTTCTGATGATGAAGAAGTGAATCTAGTGGATCCTCAAGAAGTGATAAGCAGAACATCCAAAACGAATGTTTTTTGGGACAGTAATCCTACAACACACAATATTGTGAGACAGGCTCAAGGAGCTGTGGGAAGTCCCAGTTACTTTACCCCTAAAGATGTATTCTGTACTTATTTTTCTGACAATATTGCAGAAGAGGTCCTATTATGTTCAAACCTAGAATGAAGATGTATCGCTTCTGCAAAAAATAAGTCCTGGAAAAATATCTCAAAAGAGGAACTTTATGCATATATTGGACTTTTACTGCTGGCAGGGAGTCAAAAATCGTATGATGTCCCAATATGAGAATTATTTCTGGACCCACTTTCTGATCCACACTATAAGGCGACAATGTCAGTGGGCAGATATGAGGAAATTAGAAGAATCACTCGCTTTGATGATAAGCGAACTCGTGCAGCGAGGTTTGAAACAGACAAATTAGCCCCTATCAGTTATATCTGGAACATATTTATCAAAAATTGCACAAAACTTCTGAAAAAATAACATGTCAGAATTGTTTGGAAGACTAATATAATAGAAAATAAAGTTAGAATAAAAATGTAGCTGCAGCTAGTTTGCTATAGATTTCTATGCTTTTTTGTGTGTTTTCATGTCTTTGTGTGAAATTTGGGAAAAAAAAAGATTTTTTGGTGTTTTCTGTGAAAAATTATAATTAAAATTTTGTCCACTATTCATATTTTTGAAATAAACTTGTGAAAGTTATTTAAGTGTGTTTTTCTACATTATGTGCATTTTATACTGAATAACATACACCAAAATTGGTGGGAATATAATTCTTAAACAAAATAAATACAAGTATCAGATCAAGACTGAGTAATTTACATTATAAGATATATATGAATTTTTCTCGTATCTACTTGTAGCCACTTAAACAATTATACACATGAATTTGAATCTCAAATTGTATTGATTAACAGATATTGACTCTACCCATTGTCTACATATCCATATACCCAATCTCTCTGCTCACCTGTCTGTTGTGTTTATTTATTCCGTGTAGTCTTTTACATATTACATGAATGAAAGATTATATATTTCTTTAAGTTATTTAATAAATAAACCATTTGAATCTTTTATTTCAATTGTCGCATTCCCTTTATAAGTTATATACCGTAGTTCTCTCTTAACATACACTTAATTCTTTGGTTGTTGTAAATTGGTAATATCATGTCTATTGAGTTTACCTGTATGAAGCGTCCCTCTGAAGTGCCGAGATTAGCTATGGTAAGGTCACCTTGAATAAAGATGGAAATGGATGTCAGCAACACATTGTTAAATTGGCCCATTAATAAATCAAGGCGCTGTATTGGCGAGGTAACTTCAAATCGATTCTCTTCAATTGGTGATGAACAGTGGGAGACATTCTTCAAATAAGTCTAGAAAGGAAATAAAAAATGATTTACCAGACATATACAATATACAGCAGGATCTTATGTAAAGTTGGTGCAAATCCACCTCAAACATTTCCAACTTCAAGAAGAATAAAACATTTCTGCAGAAAATAAGTAAATATAGTTACCGTATATTTTTGTGCTGCCTTTGTAAATTGTAAAATCGCCATATACCGAGCTAAAAACATCTTTTGAGTCACAACAGCAGAAAAACAAAGGAATCAGCACCAAAGGGAATCCAAACCAACAGCACTAACAACTGAGCCACCGTACTGCAAATATAACAATCTATAAAAAGGAATATCTTCCGACAGACTTACATGTTTCAGACAGAGCAACTTGTCATAGCCTTCATTTAAAATGTCGAAATCTAGCAAACAGATCCTTCTCGCCATTTGGTAGGTTTCTCACTAAAGTCTGCAATACACATTAGATGGCTGTCTGCTAAATAAAGGTTTGTTTTGGCTGATCTGACCGACAGCCACCTCGACTGTCTCTACCATACACAGGAGCACTTGCTTGGTCAAGCTCCCGTGTCCTCTATTAAGAGAACCACCAGTCTATCTTCAGGAGAACAATAGGATCGGCAGTCCAAAGTCTGATCCTTAACTCCCACAATGGATCCCCATACACATTAGACTGTCAGCTGAACCTATCGATATCAGTAGGTTTGGATAACATGTGTCTAAAGGTACCTTCACACTCAGCAACTTTACAACGAGAACGACAACGATCCGTGACGTTGCAGCGTCCTGGATAGCGATCTCGTGTTTGACACGCAGCAGCGATCTGGATCCCGCTGTGATATCGCTGGTCAGAGCTAGAAGTCCAGAACTTTATTTCGTCGTCAGGTCGGCGTGTATCGTCGTGTTTGACAGCAAAAGCAACGATGCCAGCAATGTTTTACATGGAGCTAGCAACCAGCGAGAACGATAAGTGAGTCGCCGTTACGTCACTGCATCGCTCTGGAGCTGCTGTGTTTGACTTCTGTACAGCGACCTAAACAGCGACGCTCCAGCGATCGGCTCGTTGTCTATATCGCTGCAGCGTCGCTGAGTGTGACGGTACCTTAATATGTATGGCTGACTTAGCTCATTGGACTGTTGGCCAATACTGCCAACATAAGTGGTTTGGACAATGTTCATCTAAAAAGTAGTTACAAACTTTGCTAGCTTTTCAGAATTATTTAATATTACCGAAATTTTATGAAATAAATAATTGTAATGCCTTGATTTTTTATTTTTTATATGGGGACCAAAAGGCAGAGGTCTTCCTAGTTTTTCCCCAACTCCACAAAATGTTAAAATATATGGTATTGTTATAAAGGTGGAGACTAAGTATCTTATTAATATCTATATATATACTGTATCTATCTATGGGTACAACTATGAACAAACCATTAGCACTTTAGCACTTCAGTAATTAGTCTGTACTAGTTCTACTGTGATACATTTTGTGCTATTTTTTCAGGTGTTTAATGTGATTTTATGCAAACACCTCCAATAAACTCCACTAATGCCTTATTTGATTCTTCATAGGTTTCATCCTCATATAGTCTAGACAGTTCATTTATATTCTGCAGCAGTGTATTGTGCTTCACAATCCTCCTCTCTGAGCATGTTAACTGCTCTGAAAATTCAATCGGAATCTATTAATTGGTAATGTAGTTAATATTGATGATTGGCTTTCATTTCAGACAGATGATACTGGCCACGTATAGAAGTCCTCATGAGGAAACACATCAATGAAGCAGTCTTCAGCTTGTGGTTTGCTATTTTTCCTACTGTTGTAAGCTCACATTCACTTATACTATTATGTACAGATCTTAACCAGCACAAGAATGCAGTACTTGGTTTTCGCTGATTTTACTAGTTCTCTAGTAGCTCATCAAATACAGAAATAAGACGAGTCTTTAAAGAAGCTTTCCCAGAATTTCAGAGCCCTGTCTTTATTAGAGCGCTTGGTAGATTCATTATCTATTGAACCGATGGGACTGCCAGTAATAGCTGGGTGCTATGTTTTCCTTTTTGCAGCTGTTGGACCCCCAGCTGTTATCACCTATCCCTTATGGATAGGGGATAACTTTCAATTCTGGGAATACCCCTCTAGGGGACAGATAAGACGTTTTGTTTTCATAGGTATACATGTTAAAATATGCTGTTCCCATTTTGAGGTCTGGTTCATGAACTTTGCACATTACGTAATAATATAATAATAGCATAAACTATGTATTTTTTTCCATTTCATGTAGAACTTTTTTTTCAAATGCTTGACATGGGTTTTGCTGCTGAACCCCCAGGCAATCAGGTGCTATCCCTGGTGGACGTTGTAGCTGGTCACATATTTCTGCTCCAGCAGTGACAATGCAGTATTAAATACTGATGACACGCAATTATACACTTCTTTCCCTGACAGCACCCCCCACCCTAATACAAAATACCAAGGATTGTCTGTCCACTGCCTCTAACATCATGTCCTCCCTCTATCTGAAACGGAATCTCCAAAACTGAACTTCTTGTGTTTTTCCCCTCTACTAACCTAACTCTACCTGACAGTGAAATTACCCTGGAGGGTTCAACCATAACTCGCAAGCAGCACGCCCTCTGTCTTGGGGTTATATTTGACACAGAACTTTCCTTTATTCCCTATACCCAATCACTCGCTCGCTCATGTCGCTAGCATCTTAAAAACATCTCCAGAATCCGACCTTTTCTCACCTTTGAAACTGCAAAAATTCTTACTGTCGCTCTTATTCATTCTCATCTGGACTACAGCAACTCTCTACAGATCAGTCTCTCTCTAACTAAGCTTCCTCCTCTCCAATCTGTCCTGAATGCCACAGCCAGGGTCATATTTTTGTCCAGCTGCTTCACTCATGCTTCCATCTTGTGCCAGTTATTACACTGGCTACCAATCCGATATAGAATACAATATAAACTCATATCTATCATCCACAAAGTCCTACACAGTTCTGCACCGACCTATATCTCCTCCCTCATCTCTATCTATTGCCCTACACTTGCCCTCTGTTCTGAAACTGATCTTAGACTAATATCCTCCATAATCCGAACCTCTTCTCCTGTGCTGTGCCAGTTCTCTGGAATGCACTACCCCAAACAATCCAACTATTACCTGTTAGGGTTGGCGGAAAGCACGAATATATTTATTAGATGGGATTGGTGCGTTCGCAACCCGGGATCCACCGTGCAGGAAGGAACCTGCTGCTAAGTAAATGGCGGCACTATATGGCGGTATGAACCAGCTCTGTTAGCTTCACAGAGCAGCCGAGAAAGCAAAAGCTCTGTGCCCTGTTAGACTTTCACAGAGGCACAGGCTAACTACCCAAATGAGAGCTGTCAAGTGGTCATGCATGCACACAAACTCCTCGCCGGAGGAGCCAACATTCTAGGGGCTTATTTCAGCTGGGTCCCTGAATACACACAAACACAATCTCCTCGCCGGAGGTGCCAGCATTCTAGGGGCTTATTTCAGCCGGGTCCCTGAACACATGCAAATGCATGACCACACTGGTGCAAAGCACATAACGTAGGAAGATACTAGCGCATGGCCGTGCGGCCATGCGAGCCTTAAATAGTTGCAGCACGTACAAGACCTTCAAAGAAGGACCAATGGAGTTGCTGCAGTACCTGAGCATGTCACCCTAGATCTCCACTGAGAGATCTTGCCCTGGGCATGCTCAGAGTGCAAGCAGGACTTAGTCCTAGCACCTACAAGGACCTTCCAAGAAGGACCAATGGAAGTTGCTGTGGTACCTGAGCATGTGACCCTAGATCTCCACTGAGAGATCTTGCCCTGGGCATGCTCAGTGTGTGCAAAGCAGGACTTAGTCCCAGAAAAGCCTGCTCGCCGTAGATCAGTGCAGGGTACAATAGCAGAGCCTGGAGAGGCAGTAGTAACCCTTTGCATAGTATCAGTCTCAGTGAGACGCTGGAAGCGACGTCTCCGCTGAGCAGGCTCCAGTGCGGCCAATGCAGAATGGGAGACCGCAGCAGACACGGATCGAGATTCCCCCTGTGCAGCAGAGGAAACTCGACTCCTAACATTACCTAGCCCCATTTTTAAGCGCGATTTAAAAACACCTCTCTTTAAATAAGCCTATCACTTCAACTCACTAATCTAACTCTTCCCTGTCCCCACCTTTTAAATATTATTCAGAACCTGCTCCCTCCTATTCATCTGTCTCCTCATCCTCCATGCACATAATAACTGCAGATGATAATTGCACTTAAACACACGGGCTGATGACCGGATCATGCAGCTTTATATGAAAATACCTATCTACTATATAATTGTCTAATGGTCACTTCCGTCTTTCTGTCTGTCGTTCTGTCTGTCGTTCTGTCTGTCTGCCACGGATATTCATTGGTCACGGCCTCTGTCTGTCATGGAATCCATGTCACTGATTGGTCGTGGCAAAACTCCCACGACCATTGCCACGACCAATCAGCGACGGGCGCAGTCCGACGGCTACATGGCCGCTCCTTCCTCCCCGCAGTTAGTGCCTGCTCCGTACTCCCCTCCAGTCAGCGCTCACACAGGGTTAATCGCAGCGCTAATGGACCACGTTATGCCACAGTGTAACGCACTCCATTAACGCTGCTATTAACCCTGTGTCACCAACTTTTTTACTATTGATGCTGCCTATGCAGCATCAATAGTAAAAAGATCTAATGTTAAAAATAAAAAAATAAAAAATCATCATATACTCACCTTCCGGCGCCTTTCCTGCTCCTCGCAACGCTCCGATAACCGCTCATTGCATTGCGATCTCGCGAGATGATGATGTATCGGTCTCGCGAGACCGCTACGTCATCATCTCGCGAAACCGCAATGCACTCTTGAGACCGGAGCACACGAGGAGCGTCGGTAACCGCTTCCTGGATCCAGGGGCCAACGAAGGGTGAGTATATAACTATTTTTTATTTTAATTCTTTTTTTTTAACAGGGATATGATGCCCACATTGCTATATACGTGGGCTGCGCAATATACAACGTGGGCTGCGCAATATACAACGTGGGCTGCGCAATATACAACATGGGCTGCGCAATATACAACGTGGGCTGCGCAATATACTACGTGGGCTGCGCAATATACTATGTGGGCTGCGCAACATGCAACGTGGGCTGCGCAATATACTACATGGGCTGCGCAATATATTACGTTGGCTGCGCAATATACTACGTGGCTGGGCAATATACTACATGGCTGGGCAATATACTACGTGGCTGCGCAATGTACTGCGTGGGCTGCGCAATGTACTGCGTGGGCTGCGCAATGTACTGTGTGGGCTGCGCAATTTACTGCGTGGGCTGTGCAATGTACTGCGTGGCTGTGCAATATACTACGTGGCTGTGCAATATACTACGTGGGCTATGCTATACACTACGCATACATATTCTAGAATACCCGATGCGTTAGAATCGAGCTACCATCTAGTTTATTATAATGGCCAGACCTGAAATAACAAGCACTTTTCACCTACTGTGTTCCCCCCATTTCCTTGTAGATTGTAAGCTTGCGATCAGGGCCCTCACTCCTACTGTAACTGTTCAACTGTCCTACCTTGTATTGAATTTATTGTCTGTATATGTCCCCGCTTAATTATAAAGTGCTGCGGAATATGTTGTTGCAATATAAATAAAAGTTTTTTGCTTTTTTTTAATAAATGCCAGAAAATCAAATGAGTGGTTTTCTGTTTAATCAAATCTTTTATGAGATTTTACAATACAAACTGCACAAATAATTACAAAAATGTGAGAGTAGATGAGGCTGGTATACTTACTTTGAAAATATATTTCAGAATAACTATAAAATCCTTTTAAAAAATTCTACTCAATTTTCCTTCACCTAGCCTGATCGTCCCTCCTCCCTGCTACTCACACTGCTCAGTACACTCTGCAGCTGTCCTTCAGGATAAGTGTTAGGTGATTGAATTCACTCTTTAACTGGACTCATAAAAATGCTCATTTTAAAGTGTGGATTTTGCAGTAATTCTAATGTAAATGCACCACACACACCAGGCTTGAGGGTTATATTTAAAAATGCATAAAGTTTATATTGTGAAATTTGATGACAGATCCACTTTAATATTTTAACATGCCTGGCCAGACAGAGTGGGATCTGCTCATACCTAGTGACTCCTGTCTGGTTCCCAGAGGAGAATTGCAAGCCTTAAGCCGGCAATACATATTAGATGGTTGTTGGTTGACCGACAGCCATCTCAGCCAACTCTCCCATACACAGTAGTCCTTGTTTGGTCAAGCACTTCCGTGACTTTCTTGAGAAAGACACTGGCTGATTTATTGGCCGGCAACTTCTCTCTGTGAGCACAATGAGATCGGCAGTCCAAAATCAGATTGGCAAGATCGACATCACACCGGACCCTCAGTTGGCACCCCCATAGAAATTAGAACTTCAGCTGAACCTATTGATAGCGGCAGGTCTGGCCAACAGTCTAATATGCATGGGGGCCCTAAGACTCATCTCATTAATAATTTTTGGAATATGGAAGTCACACTAAGACAAACCCTTTAAGTTAAAATTTTATATAATTCCATGTACATTGCCTGAAAAAATGTTGTAGTATTTTTACTATTCACATGTCACCCTTCCAATTCCCACTTAGGATTATTTACGGAGCAGCACTTCATTTTATTTCAGAATGTGCACATTAGTTTACACATTACTGCAAAGGATCACCAAAAACAAATGAGCACGTCATGAGCACAGTGATGAGATTTATCTGCTTATCATATGGAGATGTACGCTTTTGTAGATACTAATTTGATTAGTGCAGCAGAATTAAACGTTATTGACTCAGACAAATATAATACACTAATTAGTTTGTTCTATAAGCAGAAAACTAATTGTGAGATATAGTTTTATCGGAAGCAGCAAACAATGCAATTCCCTGATACAATGTCACGCGAGCCTGGTGTAGACTCAATCTATTTGTGCATGAGATTCCCAATGTTATAAAATTAATATACCAGTGAAGGAACACACATTATTGTGGGTCATCAAAGTAAAAGATTTCATGGTCCGCTGAAATCCAACATGACGGATTCTCTTTTCCCATTTGAAATCAGTATAAATAATAGAATCATTGTGGATTTTATGGGCAGCCCTACATTATACTAAATATGGCTTATGTCAGCTTCAATTGACTACCACCCTATACCCATGTATGATACAGTTAAGGCCAGGTTCACATTGCGTTAACAGCAGCCCGTTCAACACATGCGCAAGTACAGATGTGTCATCGCGCTAGCGCAGATAGAACTAGCAGATGCTCTATCTGCGCTAGCAGTGACGGACCTGGAAACGCTGCAGCCCGCGTCCCAGGGTCTGTCACTCAATGACGGCACATCGCAAGCGCACGCCAATTGTGGGCGTGCGCCAATGATGCGTCCGACATAGGAATTAATGGCGGCGTTAACGGACTACATTACACCGCGTTATGCCACGGTGTAACATAGTCCGTCTAACGGACGCCCATATTGAAGTGTGAACCCAGCCTTACTTGTAGCACTGTGGTTTAATAGCACATGCTCATTTCAACTAAATTGGTGCCAAGTTGTAGATAAAGGCCCTTTTGAGCGAACGTGCTCGTATATCATGTTATCTGACCATACTGTTATCCGAGTATCATGGGTGTGTTAGAGTAATATGTTTGAATCCCCGCGGCTGCATGCTTAGTGGCTGTTTAAGAGCTGCAAATCATGCACCTGTGGGACTGGAACATATTACTCGAGCACGCCCGAGATACCCGGAGCACACCCAAGCATGCTTGGATAACACGATATCTGAGCACACCTGCTCATCACTAGTAGAATCGTTTCGGATAATTGACCTGTGTAAACATGGCAGTGATCAGCCAATGAATGAGCAAAACACTCATTTTGTGATATCTTCTATGCGGCTTAAAAAAATCATTGCAGTCGGCATCACATTGCAAGTCGGAAGGGACTGAATAGGGGACTGAACAAACCTTGTACAGTTTACATCTTGATTAAATGCATAGGGCCTGATTCATCAAAACTGTTATGCCAGCTGTCAAAAGCCGCTTTATGTTCATGCAACTCAAAGCAGCACTAAAATGTTGTGACTTTTGTGTCTGGAGTCGGATTTGTAGTGAGGCACGCAAAGAGGTGTACAGCACTTGTCAGAAGATCCTGATTCCTAAAGAGGCAAACACCTCTTCATGAACCAGAACCATCTGACTTCTGCCCATCTCCCCCATCAGGAGCGGTGTGAACAATGGCGGTCTTGATGAATCGGGCTCATAGTGTCTACTACATAGGTTAGTTGAAGAGCAATAATGGTCTGAGTTCTGGTAAAGGCAAGTCCTAATGCTACAGCTTACAATGACAATGTGGCTGTCCGTACAATTATGGTAGTGAATCCGCGTAACCAAGTTTCAGAACCTAATAAATCCAGATGTGTTGGGACAGTGATGTGAAAGAGGATTAAGTCCATATGAATTCCAAAAACTGACGAGTACTATGGGAATGTCATATACTCTTACTGCTGAGGTGGGAAAAAAAAAGAAAAGAAACAAAAAAACGATGATCTGTTATGATAACGTAACTACACATTCAGATAATTGATTGGCGGATTAGTAAAAGCACGCATAATGAATTAAAGTGTCATTTTGTGGCAGTTTAAAATAATAAATGCTGAATCAGTCACTAATCTAATAAATGTCGGCAGCATTCATCTTACTGAGGGTAGAATAGATCACATTACCATTCTAATGCTCTGACAGTGCTGTCTATCTCTTTCCTTATCCAGTTATTTGGTTTCCTTTTACATTAATCTGCATTGCCCTAGAGCAGCTTAGTGGTACTGACTCACATCCATGGACCATGCCCTGATTCACCAATGCGAAATGTCAGAGTTTACAGAAAAGTGCTAAGCATTAATATTTGTCATGTAAATGGGATTTTCAATTGATAAAATGAATTCTGTATATAAAACGCAATTGTCCAATTTGCCATCAGAGGACATATGTCACATTTTTCTATATATCTAATAACTATATACTGTATATTACACCATATTTTTTAAAGGGATTTTCCACTTTGGATATCATGAGATTGGAGAACTTTTCTTAATACAAGTATATTATTAGTAGGTTGTGTATACTGCTGGGAAAATGACTAAGCATGCGCGTCCAGCAGCTCTCGGCCCATTAGGTTGACTGTCACACTGCTATATAATTTGAACACCAGGTGGTATCCTACTATGTAAAACAGTGTTCCCCAACTCCGGTCCTCAAGAGCCACCAACAATTCATGTTTTCAGGATTTCCTGAGTATTGCAAAGGTGATAATTGCATCACCACGACAGGAAAGAATTCAATCACCTGTGGAATACTAAGGAAATCCTGAAAACATGACCTGTTGGTGGCTCTTGAGGACCGGAGTTGGGGAACACTGATGTAAAAAATACAACAAGCCTTCACTGGATTTTTTTTAACAGCATATAATTGACAAATTGATACATACAATAATATTTTTGGGTATATGTACAATGCATATTATATACCATTAGTTTTTTTTAACATCTATGCAATGAATAGTTAAAGTTGGGACAATCCCTACTGTAAAGTCAGGAGCCAAGTGTTAGAATTATTTTTCAAATATTTGACAAAAATACATTTCTTAGGCTAGATTCCCATTGCGTTAATGGGACTGCGCTAACGGACAGCGTTGCATGGCGAAATTAACGCCGTGCAACGCGTCCGTTAGCGCGCCCATTAACAGCAATGGGGACGCGCATCACTAGCGATGTGCCGGTGTTTTGTGGCGCGCCGCGGACGCTGCTTGCAGCGTCCGAGGCGCGCCCGCGGTCCGTCCTCCGCTCTTGCAGATCGGAGATCTGCGAGAGCGGGGACGTTTAACGCGACCACGAAAAAGACATTGCGTTAGCGCAATCCGCTAGCGCTAGGCGCTAAACGGATTGCACTAACGCAATCTGAACCTAGCCTTACACAGGTTGTGACTTGTTACTAGAGATGAGCAGATATTTTAAATTTGACTTTGCTGACTTTGCCAAATTTCCAGCCCAAAATTCAGTTCATGGCAAATAAATTTGTACAAATCTCAATTTTAGAAAGCTTGTAATTGCTCAGATAAATCACATAAGGGAGAGGAAAGAGAACTTTCCTGACCATTCAAGTTCACCCTTTACAGCTGAGATAGTGAGGACTCCACTGACCATAAGAGCTTACACTCTACAGGCGAGAGGACTCCACTGACCATAAGAGCTTACACTCTACAGGCAAGAGGACTCCACTGAAAATAAGAGCTTACACTCTACAGGCAAAAGGACCCTGCTGACCATAAGAGCTTACACTCTACAGGCGAGAGGACCCCGCTGACCATAAGAGCTTACACTCTACAGGCGACAGGACCCCGCTGACCATAAGAGCTTACACTCTACAAGTGAGAGGACCCTGCTGACCATAAGAGCTTACACTCTACAGGCGAGAGGACCCCGCTGACCATAAGAGCTTACACTCTACAGGCGAGAGGACCCTGTTGACAGTAAGAGCTTACACTCTACAGGCGAGAGGACCCCGCTGACCATAAGAGCTTACATTCTACGAGTGAGAGAGAGAAGACCCAGCTTACCATAAGAGGTTAAACTCTACAGGACAGTAGAACCCAATGATCATAAGAACTTAAACTATACAGGCAAGAGAGAGGACTCCGCTAACCATAAGAGCTTACACTCTACGAGAGAGAAAATCCCGCTTATCATAAGAGATTACACTCTACAGAAGAGTAGACCCCACTGATTATAAGAGCTTGCTTTCTACAGGAGAGAGAGCACACTTCTGACCATAAGAGATTAGATTTTAAGGCCCCGTTTACACGTCCGCTTAAAAAAACATACCCATGAGACATTCAGTTTACTTTGTGGTTTCCTGTTGGCCACCCATGTGTGTACCATCGGTATGACATATATGTATACTGTACATGTGTAATAGTATCATCCATGTGACATCTGTTTGACATCCATGTCTTCTACATATGCCACCTGTGTTACATGTACTGAAATAAAATGTATTCAAGAAATTCTTATTTATTATGTGTTAAATATGTGCAAAGATAATACATACTGTAGATAACAGATGTCAATACATAGATGTGAGATACATAATTTGTGCATTACATGTATAAATAGAAAATAATAATGTGCGGTCCCTCCATTTTTTGTAAATAGCAAAGGTAAAGTAGAGAGCTCAGAGGTATATCAGGCTGTCCATGGTAATTGCATCTTTCACAACCTAAAAATACCAGCCTGCAGTTGCCCGAGAAAAATATAGTTCTTACCGATAATGGTATTTCTCTGAGCCCATGACAGCACCACGGAGAGAGGGGATCCGCCCACCAAGGACAGGAAACCTACAGATAAAAAGGCGGTACCTCTCTCCCGCATCAGTTGTTTAAGAATGATGGGCGCCTAAGGAATAGAACCTTAATTTTAACATTACTTAAAAACTTAATTGAGATACCGCGTGGCTATTTAAATAACTGGCATAGGGCACTATATTAATGTGCACACCCATAAGTGAAGGGAGGGAATGTACGGGTGCCGTCATGGGCTCAGAGAAATACAGTTATCGGTAAGAACTATATTTTTCTCTGACGCCCATGACGGTACCACGGAGAATTGCAGAGATTGTACATTCGGGGAGGGACCACCGCTTCCAGAACCCTTTTACCAAAGGTAAGGTCTGAAGAGGAGATAAGGTCCAATCTAGAGTGCTTATAGAATGTAGATGGTGAAAACCAGGTAGCAGCTCTACATATCTGATCGATTGAGGCTCCGGCCTTCTCCGCCCATGAGGTTGCAACTGCTCTCGTTGAGTGAGCCCTGATATTTCCCGGGACGGGTACCCTGCTTGATGAATACGATAGGCTGATGGCGTCCGTGATCCATCTTGCCAAAGTGCCTTTGGAAGCTTTCCTCCCCTTCCGGGAACGCTGAAAGCACACAAAAAGAGAGCCGTCCTCCCTACTCTCTCTAGTGGCTTCTATATAATGCATCAGGCATCTCCTAACATCCAATATATGTAAGGACTCTTCCTCCTTGTTTTTAGGGTTAGGACAAAAGGAGGGAAGATATATTTCTTGTCTCCTATGAAATCGGGATGCTACTTTTGGGAGATACGCTGGGTCTGTTTTAAGAACAACCCTATCATCCAAGAATTGACTGAAAGGGGGGTGGGAAGATAGAGCCTGTATGTCGCTAACTCTACGTGCAGAGGTGAGAGCGACCAGCAGAGATGTTTTGAGGGATAAGATTTTTAGTGGGACATCCGCTAATGGTTCAAAGGGAGGTTTAGTCAGGGCTTCATGGACTAAATTTAAATCCCACTGAGGGGGTAATTTTTACAGGAAGAAGTCTTGATCTACCGGCTGCCCTGATAAACCTGGAAACCCACCGATTCCCTGCCAAATCATAGTTAAATAGAGCCCCCAAAGCTGCTACATGGACTTTCAGGGTACTTGTGGCCAGACCAATTTCTAATCCATTTGCAGGAATTCTAGTATAGCCTTAAGAGGGACTCCCTCATCTATTTTGGCGCCCGAGGATGATAGGAATTTTTTCCATATTTTTCCGTATTGCTTGGTTGTAACGGGTTTCCTACTTTGTAATAGTGTAGAAACCAGCCCCGGAGAAAATCCTCTGTTTTCTAGTAGCTCCCTTTCAAATGCCAGGCTGTCAAGTGTAAACTTGCAACCTGCGGATGATGAACTGGGCCCTCGGGGAGGAGGATTGGGAGGTCTGGCAGTACCCAAGGGTCGGAGATGGACATTCTCATCATCCAAGAAAACCAAGGCCTCTTTGGCCAGAACGGGGCTATTAAGATTACGTGAGCCCCGTCCTTCCGAGTCTTCCTCAGCACTGCCAGAATCAGCGCAATTGGGGGAAAGGCATATGCTAGCTGATGGTACCAAGGAATCAGGAACGCATCCAGTGATACAGGAATCCCCAATGGTGTTATTGAGCAAAAGGTGTCCATTTTTTGTTCAGATTGTTTGCGAAGAGATCTATGCTCGGTACCCCCCATTTTTCTGAAAACTGGATAAACACTGATTGAATTAACTCCCATTCCCCTTGCTTCAGGCGGGAACGACTCAGGAAATCCACTCTGTAATTGTCCACCCCCTTTATATGAAGGCCTGACAGAGATTGAAGGTTGCCCTCGGCTATATGGAAGATCGATTTGGTTACCTCCATCACACTCTGAGAACGGGTACCCCTTTGGTGATTCGGGTACGCTACCACTACTATGTTGTCCGACATAACTCTGACATGGTGGGACTGAAGGGGACCCAGAAACTGCAAAAGTGCAAACTTGACTGCCAGCAGTTCCTTCATGTTGGAGGATACTTTTTTAGATCCGGCATCCAAGTCCCCTGAGCTAATAGGTCGTTCAGGTGTGCCACCCACCCGCTGGGGCTTGCGTCTGTTGTTACTATTTTTGAGACAGGAGTTACCCATGGGACTCAAGAAAGATTGTTTTGCGATGTCCACCAATCTAGTGACAGAATCGTGTTTGGAGATAAACTGAACCGACTTTCTAAATTCCCTTTTAGAGAGACTTCTTCTGACAAAATTTGCCATTGAAGGTCCCTCGAATGGAGCTGAGCCAATTGGACTGCAGGGATGCAGGCCGTCATGGATCCCAAGAGGGACATAGCTTGGCGGAGGGTTATGGAGGGGAGATCTCGCATTCTGGATACTAGTCCCATAATGTTTTGGATTTTTTCTGCTGGAAGGCGGCATTCTTGTTTTATAGAGTCCAAAGTAAGACACAGATATTTTTGGATTTGGCACGGTAACAACCTGGATTTTTTTAAGTTCACCAACGAGCCCAGGTTTTCTAATGAGTGCATAATTGTCTCTAGCTGTCTTCCGCAGTGTTGGGGAGAGGTGCCAATTACCAAGAAGTCGTCGAGGTATGACACAACCAGGGTGTCTTGTTCCCTCAGGTGAGACATTACCTCTGCAACTAATTTTGTGAAGATTCGTGGAGCTATGGCCAGCCTGAAGGGGAGAGCTGAGAATTGAAAATGGTATATCACCCCCTGATGTAGACTGCTATGCTGAGGAATTTTTGGTGAACTTTGTGGATAGGGACGTGATAGTAGGCGTCCTTCAGATCCAGAACTGCCATGAAACACAGTGGAAACAGCATGTTTATTGACATTTTTATTGTTTCCATTTTGAACGACTGGACGTCTAGAAATTTGTTTAGACTTTTCAAATTTATGATAGTCCTGAATGACCCGTCCGTTTTTTTTCCTCAGGAACAGAGGGGAGTTCTTTTTCTAATGCTAGTTGCTCCTTCCCCGAAGACCTCAGTGATGTCATCATAAAGGAGAGACGAGGAGGTTTGAGAAATTTTAGCTTTAGTCCTGATTTTATTATGTTCAAAATCCAAGGACTGCTGGTAATTTTCTCCAAGGCCGAGAGAAAGAGGGACAGTCTTTCCCCCACCTGGGGCAAACATTTATTGGGTGGGCTTTTTGTTGTCATTAGGGCTCTTATTGAATATGAATCCCTTGTTCTTGTTTCTCTTATCTTCCCACTTGTCTTGGTTTTTCCCCGGCTGCCTTCGGAAAAACCTCTTGCTCCGAAAGGGCCTCCTGTAGGAAGGGAAACCAAGGGAGGGGAATGATTTCTTTTTATCCCCTGCCTTCTCCAAGATGTCATCTAAAGTGGGTCCAAATAAGAATTCCCCTGGCCAACACTTTAGCTAAAGGGCTCGTCTTGCAGCATTAGAAAATGCTGCTGACCTAGCAGATAGTCTGATCGAATCCGCGGAGGCATCTGCTAAGAAAGCGGCAGCTCCACGCATTACTGGCAAGGTGTTTAAAGGGAACCTGTCACCCCGTTTTTTCAGATTGAGCTATAAATACTGTTAAATAGGGCCTGCGCTGTGCGTTACTATAGTGTATGTAGTGTACCCTGATTCCCCATGTATGCTGAGAAATACATTACCAAAGTCGCCGTTTTCGCCTGTCAATCAGGCTGGTCAGGTCGGGTGAGCGTGTTCACAGCGCTCTTTTCTTCCCCAGCTTTCCGTTGGTGGCGTAGTGGTGTGCGCATGTCCAAGGTCCGAATTCCCTGCGCCCACGTGAAGACACAGCGCGCGATCTGCGCTGTCATCCCTTTCATCGGTGGGGGCGGCCATCTTCCTGGGGCCGCGCGTGCGCAGATGGAGTGCTCTGCTGCACGGGGCTTCAGGAAAATGGCCGCAGGATGCCGCGCGTGCGCACAAGAGATCGCGGCGGCCATTTTCCCAAAGCCGAGTTTGCATCTCGGCTTTGGGAAAATGGCCGCCGCGATCTCTTCTGCGCACGCGCGGCATCCCGCGGCCATTTTCCTGAAGCCCCGTGCAGCAGAGCACTCCATCTGTGCACGCGCGGCCCCAGGAAGATGGCCGCCCCCACCGATGAAAGGGATGACAGCGCAGATCGCGCGCTGTGTCTTCACGTAGGCGCAGGGAATTCGGACCTTGGACATGCGCACACCACTACGCCACCAACGGAAAGCTGGGGAAGAAAAGAGCGCTGTGAACACACCCACCCGACCTGACCAGCCTGATTGACAGGCGAAAACGGCGACTTTGGTAATGTATTTCTCAGCATACGTGGGGAATCAGGGTACACTACATACACTATAGTAACGCACAGCGCAGGCCCTATTTAACAGTATTTATAGCTCAATCTGAAAAAACGGGGGTGACAGGTTCCCTTTAAGATCGAGTCACGAGATGACCTGTTCTTAAGCTGGATTTCTAATTGGTGTAACCAGACCATTAGGGAACGGGACGTGCATGCGGCAGCAACCGCCGGTTTTAGCCCTCCACCAGCTGCCTCCCATGAGCTTTTGAGGAAAGCATCTGCCTTTTTGTTCATTGGATCTTTCAAGACCCCAATGTCCTCAAGTGGAAGGACATACTTTTTAGATGCCTTAGCGATGGCAACATCCAGCTTAGGGGCTTTTTCCCAGAAGGAGCAAGATTGGTCATCAAATGGATATTTTCTTTTTGGCGTAAGTAATGCCTTTCTTATAGGTTTTTCCACTCCTTTTTAATTAATGCTAGGATTTTCTCGTTAAGAGGAAAGGCCCTTCTTTTTGGTCGAGACCTCCATACATTATGCCCTGTACCGATCTTTTCAAATGAGGGTCTGTTAGCCCCATAGTGCTCCTTACTGCCTTAACAAGATTGTTAAGGATCGCCATCGTCTTTGTTTTTATTATGTACAGATATTGCTTTTAACATATATGTGTCTTTTTTTGTTTTTGTGTGTCACCAGATGGACAGCGAATGCGACAGTCGGTGCATGGAATATTAGGATCCTTTACTAAGATTAAATACTGGATTTATACAGTCCTATATCATATATATTAATATTCTGGTTTGTCCAGTCTGGGATTCTCCCCGACTGTCCCATTTGAACTGCCATCATGATATATGTATTAATAATCATGATGCTCTATGGTTGTTCCATGATTGTAAGACTTTTTGGATTATTGATAATATAGATAGAATATATGCTCTGATTATTTTTAGTTAGATGCGGTTTTCCTATTATTAAGCTACACCCTATGTACTAATATGCCCATATAAGCGGGTTAGACTCTTCACTAAACTATGGGCTAACATTATGGTGAAATACGAGCGCTTTGAATAATAATTATGGATGTTATAGCCGAATAGAGCATAAAATTGGTGTTCCCTCGGCAACCTATGCGATCTGCGGTTATGTAGTGCTAGCAGTGTAATGCGGTTACTATGGATACTACAGCTGACCAGAGTGGCGCATCGGAGTTTCCTTGGCAATCCATGTGATCTGCGATCACGTGGGGTTTGCGGTGTGCGTTGCTGGGACGCATCATGCCGGCGCTGAGCTCCTCCCCGTTTAGGCGGGGTTACTCAGCAATGACGTGGGGCGCTGATGCAAGCACACCGCGCCCTGTGTTGAGACCGGAAGAGCATGGGGAAGACCAGGGTGAACATTACCGATGACGCTGTAAGTATGTTTCAATGTATGATCTCATTGCATTGGTGGTTTGGGCTGTACACCGATGTATTGGAAGTTCGGATTGGGTGTTTAAGTTTTTCAGCGCCAACTACTGCAACTGACTGGGACAACACAGGAAGTCTGACATGATGCCGAACCCACTGACAAATGGTTGTTATGGAGATGAACATGCATCATGGAAACATATGGGGCAGAAATAAACACTATATGTTTTGCATTTATGAAGTGATTATTATACTATCATATACAGCGGTGACCTATTTGCATATGATTTATATGTTTACATATATCTGATGTCTGTTTTGCACTTTATTTTTTTGCTTATATTTTTTTGTATGTTTTAATGATGGGCTGGCACTGAATGGTGATTGGCTCCCTGCGTGGAGTGCACACTATTTAAGACAGCCCTCAGCACTATGTTGTATGCTTGAAAAAGGCCGGATGTGCGGCCGAAACGTTGCTACCTCACCATGGCTCAGTGGCGTAGGAAGAGGGGTGCGGGGGGGGCGGGCCGCCCCGGGCGGCACAATGCGGGGGGCGGCCGGCGCTGCAGGAGGAGGAAGGAAAAAAAAAAAAAAAAGACGCGGGCACTTTAAATCTTCGGGCGGCGCCGCCCGCCGCCAAGACCAGGCTCCCCCCACCCCCGGCCCCCGCCCTCCGCTCTAATACTCACCTCTCCTGGTTCCTGCGGCAGCTGCAGCGTCTTCAGCGCCCTCTGACTCTGCGACGTCTCAGGGCAGAGGGCTCGATGACGTCATCACTGTGCGCGCCGCTCAGCCTCTCTGTCCTGAGCGTTGTAGAGCCGGAGAGACGCTGACTGGCTGCACCGGACCTGCGCTAGGAACGGGAGAGGTGAGGATTTTTTTTTTCTTTATGTCTGACTCTGGGGGCAATGCTGGAGACAATGGGGCAATACTGGAGACCATGGGGCAGATTGCTGGAGACACTGGGGCAATACTGGAGACCATGGGGCAGATTGCTGGACACACCGGGGCAATACTGGAGACCATGGGGCAGATTGCTGGACACACTGGGGCAATACTGGAGACCATGGGGCAGAATGCTGGACACACTGGGGCAATACTGAAGACCATGGGGCAGATTGCTGGACACACTGGGGCAATACTGGAGACCCTGGGGCAGATTTCTGGACACATTGAGGCAATGCTGGAGACCCTGGGGCAGACTTCTGGACATACTGGGGCAATGCTGGAGACACTGGGGCAGATTGCTGTGCACGCTGGGGCAGATTGCTGTGCACGCTGGGGCAGATTGCTGTGCACGCTGGGGCAGATTGCTGTGCACGCTGGGGCAGATTGCTGTGCACACTGGGGCAGATTGCTGTGCACACTGGGGGCAATGCTGGACACACTGGGGGCAATGCTGGAGACCCTGGGGCAGATTTCTGGACACACTGGGGCAATGCTGGACACTGGGGCAGATTGCTGGACACTGGGGCAGATTGCTGGACAAACTGGGGGCAATGCTGGACACACTGGGGCAATGCTGGACACACTGGGGCAATACTGGAGACCCTGGGGCAGATTTCTGGACACATTGAGGCAATGCTGGAGACCCTGGGGCAGATTTCTGGACACACTGGGGCAGATTTCTGGATATACTGGGGCAATGCTGGAGACCCTGGGGCAGATTTCTGGACACTGGAGCAATACTGGACACTGGGGCAGATGTTGTGAATTCTGTGGCAGAGCTCCCTCCTGTGGTCACAAGTGGTACTTCGGCTGATTCTTTCTGTGAGCTTCCGTTGGTGGAGGAGAGTGGTACTGCGGCTTCTGAGTTTCCTTCCTCAGGTATTGTGGTGATGTCGTTAGGTGCTGCTCTATTTAACTCCACCTAGTGCTTTGATCCTGGCCTCCAGTCAATGTTCTAGTATTGGACCTGTTTCCTCCTGGATCGTTCCTGTGGCCTGCTGCTCTGCATAGCTAAGTTCCGCTTTTGCTATTTTGTTTGCTATTTTTTCTGTCCAGCTTGCTTAATATTGTTTTCTTGATTGCTGGAAGCTCTGGGACGCAGAGGGTGTACCTCCGTGCCGTTAGTTCGGTACGGAGGGTCTTTTTGCCCCCTTTGCGTGGCTTTTGTAGGGTTTTGTGTTGACCGCAAAGTTACCTTTCCTATCCTCGCTCTGTTCAGAAAGTCGGGCCTCACTTTGCTAAATCTATTTAATCTCTACTGTTATGAAAGGCAATTCAGTACTACAATGGACATAGCGGTCGGAGCACATACAGTGATCTGACAATAACCCAAAATCATAGAACGAGCTCTGAGACGTGGGAACTCTGCAGACCGCAATCCCTAATCCTCTCCAAACAACACTAGAGGCAGCCGTGGATTGCGCCTAACTCTGCCTATGCAACTCGGCACAGCCTGAGAAACTAACTAGCCTGAAGACAGAAAATAAGCCTACCTTGCCTCAGAGAAATACCCCAAAGGAAAAGGCAGCCCCCCACATATAATGACTGTGAGTTAAGATGAAAAGACAAACGTAGAGATGAAATAGATTCAGCAAAGTGAGGCCCGACTTTCTTAACAGATCGAGGATAGAAAAGGTAACGTTTCTACACAAAACCCTAAAGAAAACCACGCAAAGGGGGCAAAAAGACCCTCCGTACCGAACTAACGGCACGGAGGTACACCCTTTGCGTCCCAGAGCTTCCAGCAACAAATTAGACAAGCTGGACAGAAAAAATAGCAAACAAATAGCAAAGAAGAACTTAGCTATGCAGAGCAGCAGGCCACAGGAATGATCCAGGGAAAAGCAAGTCCAACACTGGAACATTGACAGGAAGCCAGGATCAAAGCATTAGGTGGAGTTAAGTAGAGAAGCACCTAACGACCTCACCAGATCACCTGAGGGAGGAAACTCAGAAGCCGCAGTACCACTTCCCTCCACCAACAGAAGCTCACAGAGAGAATCAGCCGAAGTACCACTTGTGACCACAGGAGGGAGCTCTGCCACAGAATTCACAACAGTACCCCCCCCTTGAGGAGGGGTCACCGAACCCTCACCAGAGCCCCCAGGCCGACCAGGATGAGCCACATGAAAGGCACGAACAAGATCGGGAGCATGGACATCAGAGGCAAAAACCCAGAAATTATCTTCCTGAGCATAGCCCTTCCATTTAACCAGATACTGGAGTTTCCGTCTAGAAACACGAGAATCCAAAATCTTCTCCACAATATACTCCAATTCCCCCTCCACCAAAACCGGGGCAGGAGGATCAACAGATGGAACCATAGGTGCCACGTATCTCCGCAACAATGACCTATGGAATACGTTATGTATGGAAAAAGAATCTGGAAGGGTCAGACGAAAAGACACAGGATTAAGAACCTCAGAAATCCTATACGGACCAATGAAACGAGGTTTAAACTTAGGAGAGGAAACCATCATAGGAATATGACGAGAAGATAACCAAACCAGATCCCCAACACGAAGTCGGGGACCCACACGGCGTCTGCGATTAGCGAAACGTTGAGCCTTCTCCTGGGACAAGGTCAAATTGTCCACTACATGAGTCCAAATCTGCTGCAACCTGTCCACCACAGTATCCACAACAGGACAGTCCGAAGACTCAACCTGTCCTCAAGAGAAACGAGGATGGAACCCAGAATTGCAGAAAAATGGCGAAACCAAGGTAGCCGAGCTGGCCCGATTATTAAGGGCGAACTCAGCCAAAGGCAAAAAGGACACCCAGTCATCCTGATCGGCAGAAACAAAGCATCTCAGATATGTTTCCAAGGTCTGATTGGTTCGTTCGGTCTGGCCATTAGTCTGAGGATGGAAAGCCGAGGAAAAAGACAAGTCAATGCCCATCCTACCACAAAAGGCTCTCCAAAACCTTGAAACAAACTGGGAACCTCTGTCAGAAACGATATTCTCTGGAATGCCATGTAAACGAACCACATGCTGGAAGAACAATGGCACCAAATCAGAGGAGGAAGGCAATTTAGACAAGGGTACCAGATGGACCATCTTAGAAAAGCGATCACAGACCACCCAAATGACTGACATCTTTTGAGAAACGGGAAGATCTGAAATAAAATCCATAGAGATATGTGTCCAAGGCCTCTTCGGGACCGGCAAGGGCAAAAGCAACCCACTGGCACGAGAACAGCAGGGCTTAGCCCGAGCACAAATCCCACAGGACTGCACAAAAACACGCACATCCCGCGACAGAGACGGCCACCAAAAGGATCTAGCCACCAACTCTCTGGTACCAAAGATTCCAGGATGACCAGCCAACACCGAACAATGAACCTCAGAGATAACTTTATTGGTCCACCTATCAGGGACAAACAGTCTCTCCGCTGGACAACGATCAGGTTTATTAGCCTCAAATTTTTGCAGCACCCGCCGCAAATCAGGGGAGATGGCAGACACAATTACTCCTTCCTTGAGGATACCCGCCGGCTCAGACAAACCCGGAGAGTCGGGCACAAAACTCCTAGACAGAGCATCTGCCTTCACATTTTTAGAGCCCGGAAGGTACGAAATCACAAAGTCAAAACGGGCAAAAAACAGCGACCAACGAGCCTGTCTAGGATTCAACCGCTTAGCAGACTCAAGATAAGTCAAGTTCTTATGATCAGTCAATACCACCACGCGATGCTTAGCTCCTTCAAGCCAATGACGCCACTCCTCGAATGCCCACTTCATGGCCAGCAACTCTCGGTTGCCCACATCATAATTTCGCTCAGCAGGCGAAAACTTCCTGGAAAAAAAAGCGCATGGTTTCATCACTGAGCAATCAGAACCTCTCTGCGACAAAACAGCCCCTGCTCCAATCTCAGAAGCATCAACCTCGACCTGGAACGGAAGAGAAACATCTGGTTGACACAACACAGGGGCAGAAGAAAAACGACGCTTCAAGTCTTGAAAAGCTTCCACAGCAGCAGAAGACCAATTGACCAAATCAGCACCCTTCTTGGTCAAATCGGTCAATGGTTTGAAAATACTAGAAAAATTGCAAATGAAGCGACGATAAAAATTAGCAAAGCCCAGGAACTTTTGCAGACTTTTCAGAGATGTCGGCTGAGTCCAATCATGGATGGCTTGGACCTTAACAGGATCCATCTCGATAGTAAAAGGGGAAAAGATGAACCCCAAAAATGAAACCTTCTGCACACCAAAGAGACACTTTGATCCCTTCACAAACAAAGAATTAGCACGCAGGACCTGAAAAACCGTTCTGACCTGCTTCACATGAGACTCCCAATCATCCGAGAAGATCAAAATGTCATCCAAGTACACAAACAGGAATTTATCCAGGTACTCTCGGAAGATGTCATGCATAAAGGACTGAAACACTGATGGAGCATTGGCAAGTCCGAATGGCATCACTAGATACTCAAAATGACCCTCGGGCGTATTAAATGCAGTTTTCCATTCATCTCCTTGCCTGATTCGCACCAGATTATACGCACCACGAAGATCTATCTTGGTGAACCAACTAGCCCCCTTAATCCGAGCAAACAAATCAGATAACAATGGCAAGGGGTACTGAAATTTAACCGTGATCTTATTTAGAAGGCGGTAATCAATACAAGGTCTCAGCGAACCATCCTTCTTGGCTACAAAAAAGAACCCTGCTCCTAATGGTGACGATGACGGGCGAATATGCCCCTTCTCCAGAGATTCCTTCACATAACTGCGCATAGCGGCGTGCTCAGGCACGGATAAATTAAACAGTCGACCTTTTGGGAATTTACTACCAGGAATCAAATTGATAGCACAATCACAATCCCTATGCGGAGGTAGGGCATCGGACTTAGGCTCATCAAATACATCCCGGTAATCAGACAAGAACTCTGGAACCTCAGAAGGGGTGGATGACGAAATTGACAGAAATGGAACATCACCATGTACCCCCTGACAACCCCAGCTGGACACCGACATGGATTTCCAATCTAATACTGGATTATGGGCTTGTAGCCATGGCAACCCCAACACGACCACATCATGCAGATTATGCAACACCAGAAAGCGAATAACCTCCTGATGTGCAGGAGCCATGCACATGGTCAGCTGGGTCCAGTATTGAGGCTTATTCTTGGCCAAAGGCGTGGCATCAATTCCTCTCATTGGAATAGGACACTGCAAGGGCTCTAAGAGAAACCCACAACGCTTAGCATACTCCAAGTCCATCAAATTCAGGGCAGCGCCTGAATCCACAAATGCCATGACAGAATACGATGACAAAGAGCAGATCAAGGTAACGGACAGAAGAAATTTTGACTGTACCGTACCAATGGTGGCAGACCTAGCGAACCGCTTAGTGCGCTTAGGACAATCAGAGATAGCATGAGTGGAATCACCACAGTAGAAACACAGCCCATTCAGACGTCTGTGTTCTTGCCGTTTAACTCTGGTCAAAGTCTTATCGCACTGCATAGGCTCAGGTTTAAGCTCAGGTAATACCGCCAAATGGTGCACAGATTTACGCTCACGTGTCGACCGATCTGAATGGCCAAAGACATAGACTCATTCAAACCAGCAGGCATAGGAAATCCCACCATGACATCCTTAAGGGCTTCAGAGAGACCCTTTCTGAACATAGCTGCCAGCGCAGATTCATTCCATTGAGTGAGCACGGACCACTTTCTAAATTTCTGACAATATACCTCTATCTCATCCTGACCCTGACAAAGAGCCAGCAAATTTTTCTCTGCCTGATCCACTGAATTAGGTTCATCGTACAGCAATCCGAGCGCCAGGAAAAACGCATCGATATTACTCAATGCAGGATCTCCTGGCGCAAGAGAAAATGCCCAGTCCTGAGGGTCGCCGCGCAAAAAAGAAATAACAATCAAAACCTGTTGAACTGGATCACCAGAGGAGCGAGGTTTCAAGGCCAGAAATAATTTACAATTATTTTTGAAACTCAGAAACTTAGTTCTATCTCCAAAAAACAAATCAGGAATAGGAATTCTTGGTTCCAACATAGCTTTCTGATCAATAGTGTCTTGAATCTTTTGTACTCTTGCCGAGAGCTGATCCACAAATGAAGACAGACTTCTAATGTCCATCGCTACACCTGTGTACTGAACCACCCAAATGTCTAGGGGAAAAAAAAAAAAGGCAAAACACAGTGCAAAGAAAAAAAATGGTCTCAGAACTTCTTTTTTCCCTCTATTGAGAATCATTAGTACTTTTGGCTTCCTGTACTGTTATGAAAGGCAATTCAGTACTACAATGGACATAGCGGTCAGAGCACATACAGTGATCTGACAATAACCCAAAATCATAGAACGAGCTCTGAGACGTGGGAACTCTGCAGACCGCAATCCCTAATCCTCTCCAAACAACACTAGAGGCAGCCGTGGATTGCGCCTAACTCTGCCTATGCAACTCGGCACAGCCTGAGAAACTAACTAGCCTGAAGACAGAAAATAAGCCTACCTTGCCTCAGAGAAATACCCCAAAGGAAAAGGCAGCCTCCCACATATAATGACTGTGAGTTAAGATGAAAAGACAAACGTAGAGATGAAATAGATTCAGCAAAGTGAGGCCCAACTTTCTTAACAGATCGAGGATAGAAAAGGTAACTTTGCGGTCTACACAAAACCCTAAAGAAAACCACGCAAAGGGGGCAAAAAGACCCTCCGTACCGAACTAACGGCACGGAGGTACACCCTTTGCGTCCCAGAGCTTCCAGCAACAAATTAGACAAGCTGGACAGAAAAAATAGCAAACAAATAGCAAAGAAGAACTTAGCTATGCAGAGCAGCAGGCCACAGGAATGATCCAGGGAAAAGCAAGTCCAACACTGGAACATTGACAGGAAGCCAGGATCAAAGCATTAGGTGGAGTTAAGTAGAGAAGCACCTAACGACCTCACCAGATCACCTGAGGGAGGAAACTCAGAAGCCGCAGTACCACTTCCCTCCACCAACAGAAGCTCACAGAGAGAATCAGCCGAAGTACCACTTGTGACCACAGGAGGGAGCTCTGCCACAGAATTCACAACACTCTAGGTTTGTCTTTTCATCTTAACTCACAGTCATTATATGTGGGGGCTGCCTTTTCCTTTGGGGTATTTCTCTGAGGCAAGGTAGGCTTATTTTCTATCTTCAGGCTAGCTAGTTTCTCAGGCTGTGCCGAGTTGCATAGGGGGCGTTAGGCGCAATCCACGGCTGCCTCTAGTGTGGTTGGAGAGGATTAGGGATTGCGGTCAGCAGAGTTCCCACGTCTCAGAGCTCGTTCTATGTTTTTGGGTTATTGTGAGGTCACTGTATGTGCTCTGACTTCTATGTCCATTGTGGTACTGAATTACCTTATCATAACAGTACTGGAGGCCGAAAGTACTAATGATTCTCAATAGAGGGAAAAAAGAAGTTCTGAGACCATTTTTTTTTCTCTGCACTGTGTTTTGCCTTTTTTTTCCCCTAGACATTTGGGTGGTTCAGGACACAGGTGTAGCGATGGACATTAAAGGTCTGTCTTTATGTGTGGATCAGCTCACGGCAAGAGTACAAAATATTCAAGACTTTGTGGTTCAGAATTCTATGTTAGAACCAAGAATTCCTATTCCTGATTTGTTTTTTGGAGATAGAACTAAATTTCTGAGTTTCAAAAATAATTGTAAACTATTTCTGGCTTTGAAACCTCGCTCCTTTGGTGACCCAGTTCAACAAGTTAGGATCATTATTTCTTTTTTACGTGGCGACCCTCAGGACTGGGCATTTTCTCTTGCGTCAGGAGATCCTGCATTAAGTAATATCGATGCGTTTTTCCTGGCGCTCGGATTGCTGTACGATGAGCATAATTCAGTGGATCAGGCAGAGAAAAATTTGCTGGCTCTGTGTCAGGGTCAGGATGAGATAGAGGTATATTGTCAGAAATTTAGAAAGTGGTCAATACTCACTCAATGGAATGAAGGTGCGCTTGCAGCTATTTTCAGAAAGGGTCTCTCTGAAGCCCTTAAGGATGTCATGGTGGGATTTCCTATGCCTGCTGGTCTGAATGAGTCTATGTCTTTGGCCATTCAGATCGGTCGACGCTTGTGTGAGCGTAAATCTGTGCACCATTTGGCGGTATTATCTGAGCATAAACCTGAGCCTATGCAGTGCGATAGGACTTTGACCAGAGTTGAACGGCAAGAACACAGACGTCTGAATGGGCTGTGTTTCTACTGTGGTGATTCCACTCATGCTATCTCTGATTGTCCTAAGCGCACTAAGCGGTTCGCTAGGTCTGCCACCATTAGTATGGTACAGTCAAAATTTCTTTTGTCCGTTACCTTGATCTGCTCTTTGTCATCTTATTCTGTCATGGCATTTGTGGATTCAGGCGCTGCCCTGAATTTGATGGACTTGGAGTATGCTAGGCGTTGTGGGTTTTTCTTGGAGCCCTTGCAGTGTCCTATTCCATTGAGAGGAATTGATGCTACGCCTTTGGCCAAGAATAAGCCTCAGTACTGGACCCAGCTGACCATGTGCATGGCTCCTGCACATCAGGAGGTTATTCGCTTTCTGGTGTTGCATAATCTGCATGATGTGGTCGTGTTGGGGTTGCCATGGCTACAAGTCCATAATCCAGTATTAGATTGGAAACCCATGTCTGTGTCCAGCTGGGGTTGTCAGGGGGTACATGGTGATGTCCCATTTCTGTCTATTTCGTCATCCACCCCTTCTGAGGTTCCAGAGTTCTTGTCTGATTACCGGGATGTATTTGATGAGCCCAAGTCCGATACCCTACCTCCGCATAGGGATTGTGATTGTGCTATCGATTTGATTCCTGGTAGTAAATTCCCAAAAAGTCGACTGTTTAATTTATCTGTGCCTGAGCACGCCGCTATGCGGAGTTGTGTGAAGGAGTCCTTGGAGAAGGGGCATATTCGCCCGTCATCGTTGCCATTAGGAGCAGGGTTCTTTTTTGTGGCCAAGAAGGATGGTTCGCTGAGACCTTGTATAGATTACCGCCTTCTAAATAAGATCATGGTTAAATTTCAGTACCCCTTGCCGTTGTTATCTGATTTGTTTGCTCGGATTAAGGGGGCTAGTTGGTTCACCAAGATAGATCTTCGTGGTGCGTATAATCTTGTGCATATTAAGCGAGGCGATGAATGGAAAACTGCATTTAATACGCCCGAGGGCCATTTTGAGTATCTAGTAATGCCATTCGGACTTGCCAATGCTCCATCAGTGTTTCAGTCCTTTATGCATGACATCTTTCGAGAGTACCTGGATAAATTCCTGATTGTGTACTTGGATGACATTTTGATCTTCTCGGATGATTGGGAGTCTCATGTGAAGCAGGTCAGAACGGTGTTTCAGGTCCTGCGTGCTAATTCTTTGTTTGTGAAGGGATCAAAGTGTCTCTTTGGTGTTCAGAAGGTTTCATTTTTGGGGTTCATCTTTTCCCCTTCTACTATCGAGATGGACCCTGTTAAGGTCCAAGCCATCCATGATTGGACTCAGCCGACATCTCTGAAAAGTCTGCAAAAGTTTCTGGGCTTTGCTAATTTTTATCGTCGCTTCATCTGCAATTTTTCTAGTATTGCTAAACCATTGACCGATTTGACCAAGAAGGTTGCTGATGTGGTCAATTGGTCTTCTGCTGCTGTGGAAGCTTTTCAAGAGTTGAAGCGTCGTTTTTCTTCTGCCCCTGTGTTGTGTCAGCCAGATGTTTCGCTTCCATTCCAGGTCGAGGTTGATGCTTCTGAGATTGGAGCAGGGGCTGTTTTGTCGCAGAGAAGTTCTGATTGCTAGGTGATGAAACCATGCGCCTTCTTTTCCAGGAAGTTTTCGCCTGCTGAGCGAAATTATGATGTTGGCAATCGAGAGTTACTGGCCATGAAGTGGGCATTCGAGGAGTGGCGTCATTGGCTTGAAGGAGCTAAGCATCGCGTGGTGGTCTTGACTGATCATAAGAACTTGACTTATCTCGAGTCTGCCAAGCGGTTGAATCCTAGACAGGCTCGTTGGTCGCTGTTTTTTGCCCGTTTTGACTTTGTGATTTCGTACCTTCCGGGCTCTAAAAATGTGAAGGCGGATGCTCTGTCTAGGAGTTTTGTGCCCGACTCTCCGGGTTTATCTGAGCCGGCGGGTATTCTCAAAGAGGGAGTAATTGTGTCTGCCATCTCCCCTGATTTGCGGCGGGTGCTGCAAAAATTTCAGGCTAATAAACCTGATCGTTGCCCAACGGAGAGACTGTTTGTCCCAGATAGGTGGACGAATAAAGTTATCTCTGAGGTTCATTGTTCGGTGTTGGCTGGTCATCCTGGGATCTTTGGTACCAGAGAGTTAGTGGCTAGATCCTTTTGGTGGCCATCTCTGTCGCGGGATGTGTGTTCTTTTGTGCAGTCCTGTGGGATTTGTGCTCGGGCTAAGCCCTGCTGTTCTCGTGCCAGTGGGTTGCTTTTGCCCTTGCCGGTCCCGAAGAGGCCTTGGACACATATCTCTATGGATTTTATTTCAGATCTTCCCGTCTCTCAAAAGATGTCAGTCATTTGGGTGGTCTGTGATCGCTTCTCTAAGATGGTCCATTTGGTACCCTTATCTAAATTACCTTCCTCCTCTGATTTGGTGCCATTGTTCTTCCAGCATGTGGTTCGTTTACATGGCATTCAAGAGAATATCGTTTCTGACAGAGGTTCCCAGTTTGTTTCGAGGTTTTGGCGAGCCTTTTGTGGTAGGATGGGCATTGACTTGTCTTTTTCCTCGGCTTTCCATCCTCAAACTAATGGCCAGACCGAACGAACCAATCAGACCTTGGAAACATATCTGAGATGCTTTGTTTCTGCTGATCAGGATGACTGGGTGTCCTTTTTGCCTTTGGCTGAGTTCGCCCTTAATAATCGGGCCAGCTCGGCTACCTTGGTTTCGCCGTTTTTCTGCAACTCTGGGTTCCATCCTCGTTTCTCTTCAGGGCAGGTTGAGTCTTCGGACTGTCCTGGTGTGGATACTGTGGTGGACAGGTTGCAGCAGATTTGGACTCATGTAGTGGACAATTTGACCTTGTCCCAGGAGAAGGCTCAACGTTTCGCTAATCGCAGACGCTGTGTGGGTCCTCGACTTCGTGTTGGGGATTTGGTTTGGTTATCTTCTCATCATATTCCTATGAAGGTTTCCTCTCCTAAGTTTAAACCTCGTTTCATTGGTCCGTATAGGATTTCTGAGGTTCTTAATCCTGTGTCTTTTCGTCTGACCCTTCCAGATTCTTTTTCCATACATAACGTATTCCATAGGTCATTGTTGCGGAGATACGTGGCACCTATGGTTCCATCTGTTGATCCTCCTGCCCCGGTTTTGGTGGAGGGGGAGTTGGAGTATATTGTGGAGAAGATTTTGGATTCTCGTGTTTCAAGACGGAAGCTTCAGTATCTGGTTAAGTGGAAGGGTTATGCTCAGGAAGATAATTCCTGGGTCTTTGCCTCTGATGTCCATGCTCCCGATCTTGTTCGTGCCTTTCATATGGCTCATCCTGGTCGTCCTGGGGGCTCTGGTGAGGGTTCGGTGACCCCTCCTCAAGGGGGGAGGGTACTGTTGTGAATTCTGTGGCAGAGCTCCCTCCTGTGGTCACAAGTGGTACTTCGGCTGATTCTCTCTGTGAGCTTCCGTTGGTGGAGGAGAGTGGTACTGCGGCTTCTGAGTTTCCTTCCTCAGGTGATGTGGTGATGTCGTTAGGTGCTGCTCTATTTAACTTCACCTAGTGCTTTGATCCTGGCCTCCAGTCAATGTTCTAGTATTGGACCTGTTTCCTCCTGGATCGTTCCTGTGGCCTGCTGCTCTGCATAGCTAAGTTCCGCTTTTGCTATTTTGTTTGCTATTTTTTCTGTCCAGCTTGCTTAATATTGTTTTCTTGCTTGCTGGAAGCTCTGGTGTACCTCCGTGCCGTTAGTTCGGTACGGAGGGTCTTTTTGCCCCCTTTGCGTGGTTTTTGTAGGGTTTTGTGTTGACCGCAAAGTTACCTTTCCTATCCTCGCTCTGTTCAGAAAGTCGGGCCTCACTTTGCTAAATCTATTTCATCTCTACGTTTGTCTTTTCATCTTAACTCACAGTCATTATATGTGGGGGCTGCCTTTTCCTTTGGGGTATTTCTCTGAGGCAAGGTAGGCTTATTTTCTATCTTCAGGCTAGCTAGTTTCTCAGGCTGTGCCGAGTTGCATAGGGAGCGTTAGGCGCAATCCACGGCTGCCTCTTGTGTGGTTGGAGAGGATTAGGGATTGCGGTCAGCAGAGTTCCCACGTCTCAGAGCTCGTTCTATGTTTTTGGGTTATTGTCAGGTCACTGCATGTGCTCTGACTTCTATGTCCCTTGTGGTACTGAATTACCTTATCATAACAGGCAGATTACTGGACACGCTGGGGCAATGCTGGACACTGTGGCAGATTGCTGTGCACACTGTGGCAGATTGCTGTGCACACTGTGGCAGATTGCTGTGCACACTGGGGCAATGCTGGAGACCCTGGGGCAGATTTCTGGACACACTGGGGCAATGCTGGACACTGGGGCAGATTGCTGGACACACTGGGGGTAATATGCTGGACACACTGGGGCAATGCTGGACAACATGGGGGTAATATGCTGGACACACTGGGGGCAGGACTTGAGGCATGGGCAGAATGTAGATACGGGGCATGATTGGAGACACGGGGCAGGATTGGATCATGGGGCAGGATTGGATCATGGGGCAGGACGGATACGATGGAGGCTGGTGGGGCAGGATGGGGAGATCATATGGGGTAGAATGGATACTCATGAGGGCAGGATGCGAGAACATATGGCTGGAGCCAGGAATGAGATAAACGGGGCCAAGGTGGGGAATAGTATTACCATAGGGGGTAATTAAGGGATATTATTACTGCAGTGATGTATTTATTTTATTTTTTGAGTATACTGTTTTAAATGAGGGGGCGGTCCTGTTACTGTGCAGTGACACTATGTCACCTTTTTTTCTTCATGTGGTGTAATGTAGAAGTTGTGAAAAATTAAGTAATGTGTTCTGCAAGCGGAGCTCGAAATAACTGTGTTATTTCCTGCAGAAACGAGTCCTGGCTGGAAGGAATGATGGTGGTCTGTGCTGGATGAAAGATGAAGGACTTCACCTAGAGACGTCACTGGTGAGTCAGTGTTACCTATACACTGACACTATACACTGTATACTATATAGAGGTCCTGTGTATAATGTCACCAGTGATCACTTTATTATCTATACATTATATACAGAGTTCCTGTGTATAATACCACCAGTGATCTCTGTATTACCTCTACACAGACACTGCATGCTAAGTACAGATCTCCTGTGAATACTGGCACTTATGGTGATAGTATTGTGTTTTTTTTTTTATTACTGATCAGTATTGTAGTATTCAGTCACTATGTGGTGGTAATATGTGGTCTGGAAATGGTGCGGTGGTATTTGTCCCTTGTATGTAGTATTATTCGGTCACTATGTGGTCTGGTCATGGTGTGGTGGTATTAAGTCACAGGTTTGGCATGTGGGGGTGACACTATTAGGCCCAGTTTAAGTTCTACAAAACAGGAAAACCATTTTTGGTAACCTTTGTGTGTATTGAGCCGAGGGGGGGGGGGGGGGGTGCCAAACTCGGGAACAGCCCCGGGCGGCAAAAGCTCTAGCTACGCCTCTGCCATGGCTGGAATAAAGACTTCTTGTTTTAGACAATAACACCCATTTGGAGCGCTGTTCTTCCTATTTTCTGGATATACGTTTCTCCAGGAGGGTTCCCTGGACTTAAAACGAGCGCCCCTACAATTGAGTGCTGTTGGTCACCTGTATGCTGCCTAACAAGATTGTCCGTCTCCTCTAGAGGGAAGCAACTACGACCTCCAGAGGAAGATGAAGATGATGATGAGGAGGAATTAGACGTATCTGAATCCACATCTTCTCCTGAATCGCTGGATTCAGGAGTCGGGATCTGTGCCTGGTCTTCCTTTGCTTTTTCCCCCCTCTAAGGGATCTAAAAGTATCTTCTACCTGGTCTCTGATCAGGATTTTAAGGTCTGCGGCGAACTCGGGAAGCCCTTCAGACACGGTCTGTTGTATGCATACACTGCAAAGTCTTTTCTCCCACGTACATGGAAGATCCTCTCTACACAGAGCGCATATCTTATGCTTAGTTTTGCCTGTGCTTTTCTTCCCCTATAGCAAGAAAAGACAAATATAGGCCCTTACTATCACTAGCTTTCACAGAGATCACTTACCACCTTATGGACCCATAAATATCGGTTGGGGATGATCCGAGTCTGTCATCAGTTTATGCCTTGTGCCGGACGCTGTACTGGACTCCTTGCTATGCAGTGATCCAGAGCGTCCTTTACCAGTAGCATTCTGGTGTCCTTTCTGGGGTCGTCGCTTCTGCTGCTGCTGCTGCTGTGGCGGTGGAGGTGACCTGGATAGGGGAGATGCCTGCTCTAGATCGCTCATGGCCAGCGTACGCTGATCAACCTCCATTAGAAGCGTTTGCGCCCAGGTGTGCTCCTGTTAAACAGCAGTGGATTGTGCGTCTTTTTGCATGCCTGCGCATGTGCGGTGAGTCACCCTGCACGTAATCGCATTTTTAATCTCGCGCATGCGCAGTGAACGACAATCAAGATCCTTATCCCGCGCATGCGCGGTGAATCGATTTGGCTGCGCGTGGGCAGTGTGACCCACGCGAAATCTCGCCCGATCTTGCGCATGCGCAGACAGAAGATGCCATCCAAGATGGCACAGCGCATCGCCCCACATTTGTGCTGGATCCCGAAACCCCCGGGAGCTTCAGCCGGCAGACTGACGCTGGGAGAGGCAGTGTGCTGGTCCCCATCCATAGAGGGAGTCCCTTTGGATACTGCTGCTGCTCTTACCTAGAGAGGTGGCTCTGATTCCTTGCCACCTCTCTTCGCGCACCCTAGAGGCCCACTAGCCCCAGCGGTGGCACTTCGGGTCACTACACAGCCGAGGCAGGGGGACCCCAGCTACCTGAATCGGACTGATTGGCCCCGGAATCCCAGGACGACGTCATCTGTAAGGTGAGTCTGTAGGTCTCCCATCAAGGACAGGAAACCAACTTATGCGGGAGAGAGGTACCGCCTTTTTATCTGTAGGTTTCCTGTCCTTGGTGGGCGGATCCCCTCTCTTCGTGGTGCCGTCATGGGCGTCAGAGAAATAGAGCATCACGAGATATTCCACTTCTTGGGCCTAAATGGGATTTGTTTTTTACTAAAGCAGTTAACAAGTGTGGGGAGTGTTTATTTAAATAAAGTTTTTTTTGTGTGTTTCCTTTTTATTACTGGTTTAGTTATGGGGTGTCTGATAAACACCTCTCCATTACTAACACCAGGGCTTTGCTGGTTACATAACATAGGGGGGACCCAACATCATTTTTTAAATTTATTTATTTGGCCAGTACGTGTACAATAAGCTACACATGCAAGGCACAAATTATATCTGACGATCTATCTATCTATCTATCTATCTATCTATCTATCTATCTACCTACCTAATATCATTGCACATCTTTAACACATAAAAATCAACAATTTCTTGAATGCATTTTATTCTGGTAAGTGTAACACAGTACGTATCACACGGATGGCACACAGATGTCACACGGATGTCATCCATGTGCAGTACATATTTACGCAGACCCCGGGACTTATGTTGGTCCTTGTAATCTGTGCTGCCAGTTAAAAACGGACAAGTCTACATGTGGGTCACATGGACACACGGTGCATGTGAAAGCACGGACATGATAGCAGCTCATAGATTATGGATGCATGTAGATACGTGTCTCCAATAAGCGTGAAGACAGATGCCACACTTACCGGAGAAACGTACATGTGAAGAAGCATAAATGGGAGACTTACCTAGTGACTCTGAAGCTGGAAAACGACTCTGCTGTACCAACTCTGCTTAGCTGTAATTGCCCCGGTACTCACCACCACTGTGCCAGGTATGATAATACTAAAGATATCATAGCTGCAGGACATTATGGGGATGCTGACAAGGCAACGCATAATAACGTTAGCCAGCTCTCTGATACTTCAGCAGTGTTGGAAATTGTGTCTGACAAGTTTAATTTTGTTTTTGTGATCCGCGATTCGAGGTTAAAATGTTCGACTCTATGTGAAATTGTGAATTTCAAACTCGATCTTCTGTGGACTGATCCAATCATCTATACTGGTTACTATGTAGCACCCAGCAATCTATGGAAATGGTGGGAGTAGCCAGCAAAAGGGCACCATCCTGCTGTATGATGATATTATGACTGAGTCTATTCTATGATTCTATTTTATGTGCATTCTATCTGCATATTTTGCCTTACTTGGCTAAATAAGAATGGCAGATCCAGATAGAAGTACTGGTAAATTAATTGTCAAATGTTATTTTCATCCTTTTGTTTATTTATAAAATATGGCGTATTTGTTATCGAGTAGGGGGGCAACACCAGGTTTCTAATCTTCTCTAATAAATTGAAACATTATTCTTTTTCTACTTATTCTCTTTTATTTTGACTAACTTTTATATTACTGCTGTCAGATGGCTGTGATCGGTGTGAAGGCTTTTTATTATGCAGCTGTGTTATTACTTTTAATTTAGTCAAAATTACTAGACCAAATGATGTGTGGGATTCAGCGATAAGGTCCCCAAGGAACCATTTGTCTTAGTTTAGCTTATTTTATCTTATTGGACAAGCCTAGAGGAAGATAAATCAAGACGAGCTATTGTGGTTTTTTCCTATGGAACTCTGAAATTGTATACTTCAATTAGACTGCATAACAAAACTAATGCAATTCATATATCATCTTTTTATTAAAAATAAACTTAAAGTGGTTTATACTTGCTTGTTTCTAATTCTTCAGTTGCTGATATTTTTTACACTATACTCCAAAGAAAAATGACATGTTGGTGTATTCCTAACCACTACTTTAACTACGGTATGCTATCAGGAGACTAATGCAGCTCTTCTCAATATTTATTGCATCAGTGACATCTTTCCAAGCTTACAGAATCTATTTCCTGATATTTAGCACTTTCCGTTCCTTAGAAAACAAGAGGTAGAACCCAAGTGGGTTGCACAATTTACCTGTTGCACTCCCTTTTCCACAATTTTTGTGTAGTTTTTTGTTGTGGCCACCTTGTTTTGGTTCTGAATACTGCAGCCAATTACTGATTGTTGGTCACTGCCAGTGATTATCTACAGTGCCCACATGGTAGTAGTTTTCGAAAAATAAGCAACAAGCACGAAGACCATCAGGGGACCCAAGAAGCGCAAGCAGCACTAGGTGAGGAAGGATCATGAGTAGTGATGAGCGAGTGTACTCGTTGGTCGGGTTTTCCCGAGCACGCTCAGGTGACCTCCGAGTATTTGTTAGTGTTCGGATATTTAGCTTTCATCACCTCAGCTGAATGATTTACAGCTACCAGCCAGCTTGATTACATGTGGGGATTCCCTAGCAACCAGGCAACCCCCACATGTACTCAGGCTGGGTAGTAGCTGTAAATCACTCAGCTGAGGCGATGAAAACGTAATCTCCGAGCAGTCATAAATACTCGGAGGTCACCCAAGCGTGCTCAAGAAAACCCGAGCAATGAGTACACTCGCTCATCACTAATCATGTATGATTAAAAATGTATTCTATATTTTAACTTTTCTTTGCCATTTTTCATATCAAGATCTGCATTAAAAAAAATGAAAATCTTGAAACTTTCACAGTGGTCTCTGTGGCTATTCTACACTTACTGTATTTGGCTGGTCATTTTATAAAATCCACATGTACATTTGCAGAATCAAACTGACTCTTTTGTATTTTAGGATCTAATGAGCAGCTGCAAAGGTCATTGTGAAGGGAGGAAGTACAAGAGGAGCTGTTACATCACAATAGGTGTTATCAACTGTGTGTTACTTGTCTTTTGTAATCCTGCCTGTGATGATAATGAGTGTTCTGAAAAGTCTTCAGTAAGGAACAGGAGATGTGAGTCTAAATTGACCACATTGGTCAGGGTCAAAATTACAAGATTTCATTTTATGTTTTATTACAAGTTGTAACTTAAAAAGAAAGTAAAATAAATAAAAACCTGACTTTAAAGTGGGTCATTTTCTGATGACACATTCCCTTAAAATGCATTATAAGACTTGGCATTTGTAATGGTTTTTTTGAAAATTATTCTATTTATATTCAAGGTGTAAAACAGTGATAATTAGTACAGCACTGGTAATTCATTACATACGGTAATCCTGGCTCATGATGGCTTTTCATCTTTAAGGCCCATAAGTCAAAAATTATGTCATTAAATAATAAGATAAATTTTCAATGTCCTGACTTGAGGCTTAGGAAGTATGTTCCATGTGTATGTCAGAGTGTATTAAAGTATAAAGCTTAGGGCCAGAGGACCTGAAAGTATTTTGATTTACTCGTTTTCAGCTTTAAAACACATGGAACACATTTGCTTTTTCTGATGTAATTTCAGTGCAGGACACTATGGGACATAACCTTAGTATGACCTTGTATATCTGTGATCATTCTAACCTATCTTAGTTAACATACCAAAGCCAATAAATGCCATTTCCAATATTAACAAAAGCATTAATGATGTAATCACAAATCTTAAGAGGGTTGAGTTATGAGAGTCAAGTTTTCTTGCATTATCATTTCCGATGATATGTTTAAAATGCAGCTAGCAGTTTGGTAGCATATGGCACTTTGTTCTCCACCTTCTATTTACACAGCACACAAATATTCTGCAACTCTATCATGGGACATTTAAAATGGGACATTGAGTAAACCTAAATTCTGGCTTGTTTGAGCCTACTCAGACACAAATATTAGAAAACTAATATGACAACATAAGCAATTAACTCATAACATATCTGAAACACAGTGAGGCAGGAGAGGGTCATGTATTAAAAAATATTTTAGGCCTCATTTATATGTTCTTTTTTTGCATACATGAAAAGTCACCGATTTTGATCAATGTTTTTATCCGATTTTCATCTATTTTTCAGTCTGTGTCTGTTTTCACTAGCAGTTTAGCATCCATTTTTCTTGCATGCAAGAATAAAGTTTCCAAGCTTCTCCCAGCCATTAGACAGTAAGAAATGACAGCACTAGGAAGCAACATACACTGCTCAAAAAATTAAAGGGAGCACTTAAACAACAGAATATAACTCCAAGTAAATCAGACTTCTGTGAAATCAAACTGTCCACTTAGGAAGCAACACTGTTTGACAATCAATTTCACATGCTGTTGTGCACATGGAATAGACAACAGATGGAAATTATTGCAAATTATCAAGACACTCTCAATAAAGGAGTGGTTCTGCTGGTGGGGACCACAGACCACATCTCAGTACCAATGCTTTCTGGCTGATGTTTTGGTCACTTTTGAATGTTGGTTGTGCTTTCATACTCGTGGTAGCATGAGACGAACTCTACAACCCACACAAGTGGCTCAGATTGTGCAGCTCATCCAGGATGGCACATCAATGCGAGCTGTGGCAAGAAGGTTTGCTGTGTCTGTCAGCATAGTGTTCAGAGGCTCGAGGCCTACCAGGAGACAGGCCAGTACACCATGAGACAAGGGGGCCATAGGAGGGCAACAACCCAGCAGCAGGACCGCTACCCCAGCCTGTATGCAAGGAGGATCAGGAGAAGCACTGCCAAAGCCCTGCAAAATGACCTCCATCTGGCCACATATGTGCATGTGTCTGCACAAACAGTTAGAAACCAACTTCATGAGGATGGTCTGAGTGCCCGAGGTCCACAGATGGGGGTTGTGTTCACAGCCCAACACCATGCAGGACGCTTAGCATTTGCCACTGAACACCAGGATTGGCAAATTCGCCACTGGCACCCTGTGCTCTTCACAGATGAAAGCAAGTTCACATTGAGCACATGACAGGGGTGACAAAGTCTGGAGACGACGTGGAGAGCGATCTGCTGGCTGCAACATCCTTCAGCATGACCGGTTTGGCAGTGGGTCATTAATGGTGTAGGGTGGCATTTCTTTGGAGGGCCGCACAGCCCTCCATATGCTCACCAGAGGTAGCCTGTCTGCGATTAGGTACTGAGATGAGATCCTTAGATCCCTTGTGAGATCATATGCTGGTGCGGTTGGCCCTGGGTTCCTCCTAATGCAGGACAATGCCAGACCTCATGTGGCTGGAATGTGTCAGCAGTTCCTGCAAGATGAAGGCATTGAAGTTATGGACTGGCTCACCCGTTCCCCAGACCTGAATCAAATTGAACACGTCTGGGACATCATGTCTCGCACAGAATGTCCAGGAGTTGGCGGATGCTTTAGTCCAGGTCTGGAAGGAGATCCCTCAGGAGACCATCCGCCGTCTCATCAGGACCATGCCCCGGAATTGTAGGGAGGTCGTACAGGCACATGGAGGCCACACACACTACTGAGCATCATTTTCCTTGTCTTGAGGCATTTCCAATGAAGTTGGATCAGCCTGTAATTTGATTTTCCACTTTGATTTTGAGCATCATTCCAAATCCAGAGCTCCATTGGATATTAATTTTGATTTACATTGATCATTTTTATGTTTTATTGTTCTCAACACATTCCACTATGTAATGAATAAAGATTTGCAACTGGAATATTCCATTCATAGATATCTAGGATGTTGGATTTTAGTGTTCCCTTTATTTTTTTAGTAGTGTATATTGCATCAGTGTGGTGTCCATTTTTGTCATGGTCCTACTGACTTGAATGGGTGGGACTGCGAAATGGATCACAATTCTGCATATCTCAATTTTTTGTGGATTATAATGAATATGTATTCTGTAAAAAATGTGGACATGTTTATGAAAAATGAACTTGTGAATGAGGCCCGAAGTCATATATTGGACATGATGACCCTTGAGGTTCCTTCCAACTCTAACTTTCTATGATTGTATGATATACTGTATGAAGCCTCTCTCAGATTCATCCAAATGACAGACGTTTGGGTAAAACACTTCCTTTTTATCTTGGCTTCATCTGGCAATATAAGGCAATGTTCCCATGATGTGTTTTTGGTGAGATTTCTACACTTTGTATTTTTGAAAAATTGCACGTAACCTAATTTTATGGGTGCAGAAATGGTGCAGAATGTCTGCAACATCAAAAGCTCTTTGTGGAAATGTAGCCTAAAAGCATGGAAGCCTCTAAGGCTGTGTGCCCAAGATGGGTTTTTGACTCACCAAAAACATAGTGTCTTACAAAGTTTCAGCAAAGTGGCTGGAATTTATAGAAACCTCATGCGCTCAGTGCTTCAAATCCTCAACATGTCAATTTCTCTTGTGTCTTCGTTGAGTTTTATTTGCAGATTGTGGGTAAGAAAACCCACATGCACTCTTAGTGTGTTTTCGCGGTGTATATGCATCAAAAAAGCATGTAATCCACACATGACTATATTAATAAAGTTTTGTCAAAGCAAAATAATAAAAAGTATTAAAAACAAAACAGCTTTATTTAAAACATGACATACCAACAAGAGGCCAAAAACACAGCATCAAAAATGCTGTAAAAACGCCCTCAAAAACACAATGAAAAAATGCAAGTAACCTAATTTACTTACTAGGTGCAGAAAATCTGCAACATCAAAAACTCCCGAAAATCTCATGGTGGGAACATAGCCTAAAACAAAGGAACACTTGCTTTCTTAGGTCATCAGGCCTTGTTATCTATTCTCTGTTGAGCCTCACAACCAAACTGGTTCCCATGTAAAAAGTCTTGAGTTCTACATTATGATCCGTCTGCTGAATGAGCACACATGTATAAACTTTCACTGCTAACTACAGTTTTTTTAAATGTACAAAGGCTCGGACACTGAGGATTTACTACTCTAGTGAAAGTCACTGCACATGTTTTATGGTATTTCATAGATGTCTTATACTTAATTCAGTAAATAACCATTAAATCCCCTATTTAAAAATATATTGCCCCGGAACAGTATAATCTTTGACAAAAAGAAGATATATTAAGATATAACATTCCTGATATTGCATGGATTGTCACTAATATGATAAACTAACTCCTTACTAATCTAGACCTCATGTGCATATCATAATGAAGAAACAAAGGAGTCAGACGATGCATGAAAAGGTTTTTACTCATCACTGACAAAGAAGGTTTTGTCTTAAAATGTTGCTATACAATAACATTCTACAGTTTGATTATGCAGTGCAGCTAACTAGTTTTACATATAGGCTTTAAAGAACAAAATTATAGGGAATTTGTTACCAGGTTTTTGCTACACCATCTGAGAGCAGCATAATGTAGGGTTGAGAACCTGATGTATCGATGTGTCACTTATTGAGCCACTGCCTGAAGTTTTGATAAAATCACTGTTTTACCTGCTGCAGGACTAGTAGTTTTAGGAATGCTGAGCTCTGTATAAACCCGCCCACATTATTGATTGGCAGCTTTCTGTGTACACTGTGCATAGGCAGAAAGCTGCCAATCATTGGTGGCAGCGGGGTTATACAGAACTCATTAATATATGTGCTCAACGGCGGTTTCAACAAAATGACAATAACAAGCCCATAAGTAACACATTGCTGGAATCAGAGTCTTTGTATCAACTTTATGATCCTCCTAGATTGGTTGGCAAAAGTCTGGTGATTAATTCCTTTTATATGCGAGTGAAGTAAGAAAATGGACATTCAAAATAGTTTTAGAGATCATTTCTAAAATTCAATATGTCCGGTGTTAATAAAGCCTTGCGTTTAGCAACCTTTCAATTTTATTCCGCCTAGTGAAGGTCCATTCACATTTGAAATATTCAGTTTTAGTCGTAGCTGTGACTGAAAAAGTATTTCATATGTCTGAACAGAGTTGTTCTGTAATGTATTCTGTAATGCTGTAGATAAGCCCGCGATGTATCCTGAAAGATGAGAAAAAGAGGTTAGATTATATTCACCTGGGCGGGCGGTCCGATGCGATGGGTGTCGCGGTCTGGTCGGACCAGAACAGAACCGGGACCGCCCCTGGGTGAGTATAATCTAACCTCTTTTTCTTATCTTTCATGATACATCATTAGATGAAGGTGCATAACATCTACAGGTGTGGGTCTGGGGTACGGTACCAGAATCACTGACATAATAAGGAGAAGGTTCAATTGAACTAATTCTCCTGACTGAATTTTCACTTAACTTTCAGAAACCCAGGATTTTCAGCACTGTCGTCGGTAGCAAAAGCAAATGAAAGGCCCAAACCTCCAACAGCTATTACCTTTCATTACATTGATTTTGGACAAATAAAATGTAGCCTCCCAGCCCAACTTATAAAGTAGCCGGGCGTAATGGGGGGTGGTAATGCAAAAGAGCAAAAATAGGTGTTTAGGGTATCGGGCATCATTTCGGGCTTGTTCAGTAGAGCATACTATGGATGTATGCGATCTGAATAAAAATCGAACAGCACTCTGACCAATCCAATGTAGTTCGATAGGGCTGTTCAGATTATAATTTTTTCATATGCAGAAAAAGTGCAGCATGCATTATTCTGTTCTTTATCGGAATCTCCCATTCAAGTCTATTGGTGCGGAAAATAAATACAAAAAATCACATCCCATACACTATTAAACTAGGAAACTGTATTTCATCTTGTACATTTTAAAATGTTGATGTATGAATACAAATTCCACACAAATGTCACACGGACATAAAATATGACTTACGGATAACAATACGGATGAAAATCATCCAAGTTTTCTGGATGAATATTGGACGATTTTTCATATGCTCATTTTACCCCACACAGGCCTAAGAAAAACTGCTAAAAATAGAGAAAAAATGAAGATAATATAAAACAGCATGGTGGACACCGGGTCTACGTGTTTTGAGCCCTGCACATAGACCCAGTGTCCAACATACTATTTTATATTATCTTCATTTTGTTCTTTATTTTTAGCCTCATCCAAATAAATGTGATGTTTTATACATAAAAACATTTTTTTTTTGCTGTGTCTGGATTTTTCCACTAATTCTTCCATGATTTCAGCTCAGGAGCCAGCCTGATCCTTCCATGCACCTCGCCTTGCTCAATATATCTTGTACACTGGAGAGCTTATGCTAAGAAAAACTGCACCTAACAGAAATTGTACTTTGAAAGATAAAGGATCGCATTCCTAAGGTAGGAGTAGCGTGAGTAGTTAAAGTTACAAAGCTTAGAAATAATTCATTAATATCTGTGTATTATAAATCTGATTGCTTTCTCTTCAAAGTTCTCGCTGCGTACACACATTTTTATGTTTACTATTTCTGCCCATCCATATATCATCATGAAGTGATAATTTTTAGACTTGTTGTTATTGGAGATTTGTTTAAATGATCTCTTCTTCTACTAATCTGTGTTAGTACAATGAGTTCATAAAAACTGAATGAGAAAAGAAAGAATAAAGAATAAAAAAAAAAATTCAGTTTATAGTACATCAAATAAAGTGTAATTGTGAGCCCTATGGGGTCAACTCTGCCAATAAATTAGACAGAGCAATGAACCCTTAGCAGGCAAATGTTCACCACTGGACATAACATCAGTTAAGCCACTTCAATAGAACATTTTGTTTTAGGAGGAATTATTGTATAGCCTTGAAAGAGTTTTAGTCATCAAGTTAGTCATTATGGTTATTATTTAGCCACTGGACTGTTGTCATAAAGGGAACGGAAACATGGTTATTAAATGTGCTACTGAAGAGAAGACATAAAGTTGGCACAATCGTCAGTTCTTATGAGCACCTTCAAAACCAGAGGTTGGATTGATGTGACATCTGCCATGTAAGCCGGAAAGAAAAAGGGTTCATCTTATCTGAGCACTGGTGTCACGATATTCCCCCAAGACATGTTTTATCATCATTTAATAAACTCTCCAGGGACAGCAGCTGCTGACCAGACACAGTGGGATACCAGGGGATCGTTTGATTTTGGTTGTACTCACTTGTACTCCACAAAAGTTTTTTATCTGCTTCAAGTATTCATGCACTTCCTCTGGGTGGATTAATTTGTGTGAATTATAATAACACCACTGATTTGTCTGCTGACCTCAGGATCTAATTAATATCATCGGCACTTCTATAGAATCATGAGATGCTCTTAGTGGTCAACCTAGTATTAGTTCTTATCAAAGTTCTAGTACAGTTCTGTTTTATTCTTTTGTATGAACGTTTGACAGTTTAAAGTGAACCTGTCAGCAGGCATTGTCATGTTGGCGTTGTTACACTTATTAAAATGAGACCTGGGGAGAAGAAATCTGCCTTGTAGTTCTTGTGTAATCAGTGTTAGACGTTTTCAGTTAATGAGGCTCGTGCTCCAGGGCAGGACTGTAGGCAGAGTCTTATCTATCTGCCAAAAGCCAGAAAAACAAAGTAGAGACCTGCCCACGGGCCGCCCCGAAGCACAAACATCTTCCTCATCATAGAGACAGACCTTTCATGCTTTGGGTCGGCCTGTGGGCAGGTCTCTTTTTGGTTTTTCTAGCTTGGAGCAGGATCCTGCCTACAGTCCCACCCTGGAGCAGTGGCATCACATTAACTGAAAACTTCTAACACTGATTACACAAGAACTACAAGGCAGATTTCTTCACCCCAGGTATCATTTTAATCAGTATAACAGTGCCAACCTGATACTGCCTGTAGTTTAGTTAACATAATCCTGCTGACAGATTCACTTTAACAAACAGCTTCACCAAGTTGCTACATTATTATGGAGAGAAGAAACTCTCAATTCAACAGGTAGTTGTAACTAGTATTCTCTTTGAAATGTTGCAAAATGTCAGCGCATAAAATTTTGTGACATTGGCATTTTTATGCCAATAACAACTACCTTGAAGAAGCTCCTCCATTAAATTTAATATAATGTACACCAAAAAGTGCCATGAAACCAAAAGTGTGCACCAGTCCCTAGCTGGAGCAACATTTCTGGCAAGGTGTACGTGAGTTGCAAGATGTGCCAAATTTATTTAAGGTAATCTGTTGGCATTAAATCTGAGGACAGCATGATGTAGCAGTTGAGACACTGAATTTAGCAATGTGTGATTTATCAGGCTGTGTGCTATACACTTACAATGAAGGTTTTATCACTAGGAGACTAGCATTGTTCTGATTATAGTGCACATGAGCCCTGGTCCAACCACTCCTGTCCTCTGATAAGCAGCTCACTGTCAATAGACAATGTACATAGAAAGCTATGGTGTGGACGGGGGCAGCTTTCTCAACTCTGCTGCCTTCTACATATAAAAACTCACATTGTGTCACAACTGCTGCACCCAGTAAACTAAGTGACACATTGCTGGAATCAGGGTCTCCTACAGGGTTTTCCTGCATTATGATGATCTCAGATGTGGTACCAATAACCTGGTGACAGATTCCCTTTAAAAGGAATGTGCCTCTTAATGAATTTGGTACATCTTTTGCCAGTGCTGCCTCCATTAAGACTGGCATACACAACTTCAGTCTTAATGAATTGGGGTCAAAATCCTTTTTAAAACATAGACTGTTTCTTGCTTTGGAAATACAATAGCTCAAAGCTGTAATAGGAGCTCATCTATGGGGTCAACCTAGTAGTTCGTCACAAACATATGTTGGTGAAAGTAAGTTCAGCATGCTGTATTTCCCTATATTCAATCCTTTGAACCAGTTTTTCCCCTCTTCTCAGTGAAATACATACAGTATGCATGACAGATTTTTACTATAAAAATGGTTGTACCGAGGATTGGGGCTCCACATCTCCAGTTTAAATGGAGCAGTCAGTGGTCTCAAGAGATCACTATTACTCTACACAAATATTCAAGGAATTGATGAAGAAAGTAGAATTAAGAAATCAAAGTCAACCGTTTTTGTCCGTCCCATAGACTATGGGATGCATTACGATATATTGAGGACTATGAGGAGTGCATTATACTATATGGAGGGCTATAAAGCGTGTATTATACTAAATGATTATGGTTGCACTATTCTTTATGGAGGACTATGGGTAGTACATTGTACTATATGGAGGACCATGGGGAGTGCATTATACTATGTGGAGAACTAAGGGGGGTGCATTATACTATATGAAGAATTATGGGGTGCACTATAATATATGAGGGACTATACGGTCCATTATACTAAATGGAGGACCATGGGTAGTGCATTATATAATATAGAGGACTATAGAGTGCATTATACTATATTGAGGACTATGGGGTGCATTATACTATATGAAAGACTATGAGGTGCATTATACTATATGGAAGGCAATATGGGGGCAATTATAATATTTGGAGGGCTATCTGGGGGCCATTATAGTATTTGTACGGCTATATTGGAGACTTTATACTTAATAGAGGGCTATGTGGGGGCGATTTATCTGTTTGGAGGGCTAGTGGGGGCCATTATATAGTGCGGTGAGGTGAGAGGCCTTTATGCTGAATTTAGTCCAATAATACTGCATGGAGGGCTGGGTGGGGGCCACAGTTACAGGATCATACTGTGTTGAGGTCACCATACTTTGCCAGGGGAGTTGACATAGGGTACAGTAGGGTAATCATACACTGCATTTGCAGGGTACTGTGGAGGAATTCACTGTGTGGATGTCATACAGTGATTGTGGGGCACTTTTGCTGACATCATACTTTATGGGTGCAATGAAAAGGCTTCAATAGGAGTAACATTACTTTGCAAAGGCTGCAAAGTTGTGAGATATGCTCTTCTCTTACCCCGTCAATTAGAACATCTGCTATTGGGCCCCATTGTTTTTATGTATGCCCCTGTCGTCACTAGCTACCCATTTTAAAGAAATCAAAAGATCTAAGGATTCTCCTTGTTACTCAGGGGTGGACATACCATTGGTGCCACCTCTATAGCTACACAGAGGCCCAAGAGATAAGGGAGCCACTTCTAACTCCAAAGCAGCAGGAATTTTGCATTATGATGAGCTACTGGACTTCAAAAAGCCCATATATTGTTCTTGCACATGGTCTCTCTTCTGTCTATGTTCACCCTTGTTACTAAATATTCTTCTCTTATCTTCAACTGACTTGCACATAAGAACAAAAAGATAAAAAGGGGAATATCCTGTTTTGTATTGATACTGCCAATATTGGTTGACTCTGCTGAAACCTGACTGATATTACATTGAGAATGACCTTAGTCACTAGGCTATATGCAGACTAAACCGCTAGTAATACATGTAGTTGGATGTATACGCCAGCTTCATGCTACCACAGAGAACACATCATGTACCCTTATCACTTTCAGGAGAGTCCCATTTCTCAAACAAAATGTAAAGTTTAAGAGTTCAAGTTCTACATAAATAAGCTGTACCCTCCACCTACTCTCAATGCTGACCCATAGCCCTACATAGAAAGAATTTAATAAAATGACGATAAGTTGTTTATTTTGTAATATGAATACTATGGATCATTTACATGTTATAAATATTTAACGTTCTGCTAATTGAGTCTCCATCTTATAGGAAAGGAATTAAGTCAAAACAAACCAAAAAAATAAATAAATTATATAAGAGCTTTAACCCCTTCATGACCCAGCCTATTTTGACCTTAATGACCTGGCCGTTTCTTGCAATTCTGACCAGTGTCCCTTTATGAGGTAATAACTCAGGAACGCTTCAACGGATCCTAGCGGTTCTGAGATTGTTTTTTCGTGACATATTGGGCTTCATGTTAGTGGTAAATTTAGGTCAATAAATTCTGCGTTTATTTGTGATAAAAACGGAAATTTGGCGAAAATTTTGAAAATTTCGCAATTTTCACATTTTGAATTTTTATTCTGTTAAACCAGAGAGTTATGTGACACAAAATAGTTAATAAATAACATTTCCCACATGTCTACTTTACACCAGCACAATTTTGGAAACAACATTTTTTTTTGCTAGGAAGTTATAAGAGTTAAAATTTGACCAGCGATTTCTCATTTTTACAACGAAATTTACAAAACCATTTTTTTTAGGGACCACCTCACATTTGAAGTCAGTTTGAGGGGTCTATATGGATGAAAATACCCAAAAGTGACACCATTCTAAAAAATGCACCCCTCAAGGTGCTCAAAACCACATTCAAGAAGTTTTTTAACCCTTCAGGTGCTTCACAGCAGCAGAAGCAACATGGAAGGAAAAAATGAACATTTAACTTTTTAGTCACAAAAATTATCTTTTAGCAACATTTTTTTTATTTTCCCAATGGTACAAGGAGAAACTGAACCACGAAAGTTGTTGTCCAATTTGTCCTGAGTACGCTGATACCTCATATGTGGGGGTAAACCACTGTTTGGGCGCACGGCAGGGCTTGGAAGGGAAGGAGCGCCATTTGACTTTTTGAATGAAAAATTGGCTCCACTCTTTAGCGGACACCATGTCACGTTTGGAGAGCCCCCGTGTGCCTAAAAATTGGAGCTCCCCCACACGTGACCCCATTTTGGAAACTAGACGCCCCAAGGAACTTATCTAGATGCATAGTGAGAACTTTGAACCCCCGGGGGCTTCACAAATTGATCCGTAAAAATGAAAAAGTACTTTTTTTTCACAAAAAAATTCTTTTAGCCTCAATTTTTTTCATTTTCACATGGGCAACAGGATAAAATGGATCCTAAAATTTGTTGGGCAATTTCTCATGAGTACACCGATACCTCACATGTGGAGGTAAACCACTGTTTGGGCACATGGTAAGGTTCGGAAGGGAAGGAGCGCCATTTGACTCTTTGAATGAAAAATTATCTCCATTGTTAGCGGACACCATGTCGTGTTTGGAGAGCCCCCGTGTGCCTAAACATTGGAGCTCCCCCACAAATAACCCCATTTTGGAAACTAGACCCCCCAAGGAACTTATCTAGATGCATATTGAGCACTTTAAACCCTCAGGTGCTTCACAAATTGATCTGTAAAAATGAAAAAGTACTTTTTTTTTCACAAAAAAATTCTTTTCGCCTCAGTTTTTCATTTTCACATGGGCAATAGGATAAAATGAATCCTAAAATTTGTTGGGCAATTTCTCCCGAGTACGCCGATACCTCATATGTGGGGGTAAACCACTGTTTGGGCACACGGCAGGGCTCGGAAGGGAAGGCGCGCCATTTGACTTTTTGAATGGAAAATTAGCTCCAATTGTTAGCGGACACCATGTCGCGTTTAGAGAGCCCCTGTGTGCCTATGCATTGGAGCTCCCCCACAAGTGACCCCATTTTGGAAACTAGACCCCCCAAGGAACTTATCTAGATGCATATTGAGCACTTTAAACCCCCAGGTGCTTCACAGAAGTTTATAATGCAGAGCCATGAAAATAAAAAATAATTTTTCTTTCCTCAAAAATGATTTTTAGCCTGGAATTTCCTATTTTGCCAAGGGTAATAGGAGAAATTGGACCGCAAATGTTGTTGTCCAGTTTGTCCTGAGTACGCTGATACCCCATATGTGGGGGTAAACCACTGTTTGGGCGCACGGCAGGGCTCGGAAGGGAAGGCACGCCAATTGGCTTTTTAAATGGAAAATTAGCTCCAATCATTAGCGGACACCATGTCACGTTTGGAGAGCCCCTGTGTGCCTAAACATTGGAGATCCCCCACATATGACCCCATTTTGGAAACTAGACCCCCAAAGGAACTAATCTAGATGTGTGGTGAGGACTTTGAACTTCCAAGTGCTTCACAGAAGTTTATAACGCAGAGCCATGAAAATAAAATAAAAATTTTATTTTCTCTAAAATGATTTTTTAGCCTGCAATTTATTATTTTCCCAAGGGTAACAGGAGAAATTTGACCCCAAAAGTTGTTGTACAGTTTCTCCTGAGTACGCTGATACCCCATATGTGGGGGTAAACCACAGTTTGGGCACATGTCGGGGCTCGGAAGTCAAGTAGTGACATTTTGAAATGCAGACTTTGATGGAATGCTCTGCGGGCGTTACGTTGCGTTTGCAGAGCCCCTGATGTGGCTAAACAGTAGAAACCCCCCACAAGTGACCCCATTTTAGAAACTAGACCCCGAAAGGAACTTATCTAGATGTGAGGTGAGCACTTTGAACCCCCAAGTGCTTCACAGAAGTTTATAACACAGAGCAGTGAAAATAATAAATACGTTTTCTTTCCTCAAAAATAATTTTTTAGCCCAGAATTTTTTATTTTCCCAAGGGTTACAGGAGAAATTGGACCCCAAAAGTTGTTGTCCAGTTTCTCCTGAGTACGCTGATACCCCATATGTGGGGGTAAACCACTGTTTGGGCACACGTCGGGGCTCAGAAGGGAAGTAGTGACTTTTGAAATGCAGACTTTGATGGAATGGTCTGCGGGCGTCACGTTGCGTTTGCAGAGCCCCTGGTGTGCCTAAACAGTAGAAACCCCCCACAAGTGACCCCATTTTGGAAACTAGACCCCCCAAGGAACTTATCTAGATATGTGGTGAGCACTTTGAACCCCCAAGTGCTTCACAGACGTTTACAACGCAGAGCCGTGAAAATAAAAAATCATTTTTCTTTCCTCAAAAATGATGTTTTAGCAAGCAATTTTTTATTTTCTCAAGGGTAACAGGAGAAATTGGACCCCAGTAATTGTTGCCCAGTTTGTCCTGAGTACGCTGATACCCCATATGTGGGGGTAAACCACTGTTTGGGCACATGTCAGGGCTCGGAAGTCAAGTAGTGACGTTTTGAAATGCAGACTTTGATGGAATGGTCTGCGGGCGTCACGTTGCGTTTGCAGAGCCCCTGGTGTGCCTAAACAGTAGAAACCCCCCACAAGTGACCCCATTTTGGAAACTAGACCCCCCCAAGGAACTTATCTAGATATGTGGTGAGCACTTTGAACCCCCAAGTGCTTCACAGACGTTTACAACGCAGAGCCGTGAAAATAAAAAATCATTTTACTTTCCTCAAAAATGATGTTTTAGCAAGCAATTTTTTATTTTCTCAAGGGTAACAGGAGAAATTGGACCCCAGTAATTGTTGCCCAGTTTGTCCTGAGTACACTGATACCCCATATGTGGGGGTAAACCACTGTTTGGGCACACGTCGGGGCTCGGAAGGGAAGGAGCACCATTTGACTTTTTGAATAAAAGATTGGCTGGAATCAATGGTGGCGCCATGTTGCGTTTGGAGACCCCCTGATGTGCCTAAACAGTGGAAACCCCTCAATTCTAACGCCAACACACCCCTAACCCTTATCCCAACTGTAGCCGTAACCCTAACCACAACCCTAACCGCAACACACCCCTAACCACAACCCTAACCCCAACACACCCCTAACCCTAACCACAACCCTAATTCCAACCCAACCCTAACCCTAAGGCTATGTACCCACGTTGCGGATTCGTGTGAGATTTTTCCGCACCATTTTTGAAAAATCCGCGGGTAAAAGGCACTGCGTTTTACCTGCGGATTTACTGCGGATTTCACCTGCGGATTCCTATTGAGGAATAGGTGTAAAACGCTGCGGAATCCGCACACAGAATTGACATGCTGCGGAAAATACAACGCAGCGTTTCCGTGCGGTATTTTCCGCACCATGGGCACAGCGGATTTGGTTTTCCATAGGTTTACATGGTACTGTAAACCTGATGGAACACTGCTGCGGATCCGTAGCGGCCAATCCGCTGCGGATCCGCAGCCAAATCCGCACCGTGTGCACATAGCCTAATTCTAAAGGTATGTGCACACGCTTTGGAAAACGCTGCGGATCCGCAGCAGTTTCCCATGAGTTTACATTTCAATGTAAACCTATGGGAAACAAAAATCGCTGTACACATGCTGCGGAAAAACTGCACGGAAACGCAGCGGTTTACATTCCGCAGCATGTCACTTCTTTCTGCGGATTCCACAGCGGTTTTACAACTGCTCCAATAGAAAATCGCAGTTGTAAAACCGCAGTGAAATGCGCAGAAAAACCGCGGTAAATCTGCCATAAATCCGCAGCGGTTTAGCACTGCGGATTTATCAAATCCGCTGCAGAAAAATCCGCAGAGGACCAGAATACGTGTGCACATACCGAAACCCTAACCCTAACCCTACCCTTAACCCTACCCCTAACCCTAACCCTACCCCTAACCCTAACCCTACCCCTACCCCTAACCCTACCCCTACCCCTAACCCTAACCCTACCCCTACCCCTAACCCTACCCCTAACCCTAACCCTAACCCTAGTTCTAACTCCAACCTTAGTGAAAAAAAAAAAAATTCTTTATTTTATTATTGTCCCTATCTATGGGGGACAAATGGGGGGGGTCATTTACTGTTTTTTTATTTTGACCACTGTGATAGATTATATCACAGTGATCAAAATTCACATTGGAACGAATCTGCCGGCCGGCAGATTCGGCGGGCGCACTGCGCATGCGCCCGCCATTTTGGAACATGGCGGCGCTCGGGGAAGAAGACTGACGGACCTCGCCAGGATCGGTAAGTATAAGGGGGGGAGATCAGGGCACAGGGGGGGGAGATCGGGGCACGGGGGGGCGTCGGAGCACGGGGGGGGAGGGATCGGAGCATGGGGGAGAGTGATCGGTGTGCGGGCGGGTGGATCGGTGTGCAGGGGGGGGGGATCGGTGTGCAGGGGGGGTGGTTCGGAGCACGGGGGGGGATCGGAGTGCGGGGGGGTTTGATTGGAGCACGGGGGGGTGTGATTGGAGCACGGGGGAGCGGACAGGAGGACGGGGGAGCGGAGCACAGGACGGAGGGGAGCGGACCACCGATCGGGGGGCTGGGGGGGCGATCGGAGGGGTGGGGTGGGGGCACATTAGTATTTCCAGCCATGGCCGATGATATTGCAGCATCGGCCATGGCTGGATTGTAATATTTCACCATTTTTTTAGGTGAAATATTACAAATCGCTCTGATTGGCAGTTTCACTTTCAACAGCCAATCAGAGCGATCGTAGCCACGAGGGGGTGAAGCCACCCCCCCTGGGCTAAACTACCACTCCCCCTGTCCCTGCAGATCGGGTGAAATGGGAGTTAACCCTTTCACCCGGCCTGCAGGGACGCGATCTTTCTGTGACACAGCATATGCGTCACAGGTCGGATTGGCACCGACTTTCATGACGCATACGCTGTGTCACAGGTCGGGAAGGGGTTAATACTAGCATAGCTCAATGGTTAACACTGAGTTCAAATGCCACCAAGGACAACATCTGCAAGGAGTCTGTATGTTCTTCCCATGTGTGCGTGGGTTTCCTCCCACACTCCAAAGACATACTGATAGGGAATCTAGATTGTGAGCCCCAATGGGTACAGTGCCAATAATGTCTGTAAAGTGCTGCCGGATATGATGATGCTATGTAAGCGAGAAAAATAAGTATCTGTTAGATCAGCCTGACTAGTGACAATTGTTTGTGTGTAACAAAAAAAAGAAACATTTTGAAAAAAGAAAAATTAGAAATTCTTTGTGTGTAATCCCAGCTTAATTCTGCAGTACAACATATAGGGGTGGAATAAAGCGTGGATCTATCTTGTATATATGTACTCCACACATTTTTCCAGCGCAGCTACAGGCCAGTGAGCTGTATTACAACACAGTAAAAAGAATGAGGGAATATATGAAACTTACTTTTTGGATGCATGCTTGGTAGTTGTCGCTTTCATAGAAATGCTCCAGACACTGGCTGTTTTTCTCTGCACCACTGTCGAAGTAGTCATTAATCATCTTTATAGACATGGCACACAGAGCAGATCTATTGGTGGCTTCAGCAGAGTCCGTATTACTCTGTGCAAACACAGCATATAGAATATCTTCAGTTTCATTGAAGCCCAATTCTTTTGCCAGGGTACGGCCCGCTTTACTTACATATGCAGCTTGTAATATATTGAAATACTCACTGTCGGCCAATCGCTTTCTGCGTTTTTCTGTATAAAAGCAAACTATGGGCATCTCAATATAAGAGCGCAGCTCTGGGTCTGCAGAACAGAATCTTATAATTCTAGTGTGATAGGCTGGAGAATTAATTGATTCTCTTTGTACTGTTAAAAAATAAATGAAATTTCCACTTTCAAATGTATGAATATATCGGACTGGATATGAATCTCTGAACTGTGGGAGGACATCCAAGTAGGAATGATCCGTGAGGAACTCAAAGCCATCTTGTGTCTCCTTTTGTCTTCTGACTGACAAGGAATGAATATTGGATTGTGACTTCGATACAGTGTTACCTACATAGAACTTGACAAATCTGTCCTTTACGGTCACCAGGATTTTGCTTCCTAGCTCACTGACAACACAATCAGGACAGGTGCCCGTGATGTTTTTAACCGGAGTAGAATACAGGCAATGAACATCAGTCGATATGTCCCAGGGTTTCTCAGAGTCGAGCATGTGTCGTTGACATGTTCCTTGGTTTACACTTCCACAACTTATAAGCTGATCGTCATAGAAGTCTTCAAAAAGTAGTGCCACATTGACATTGTCTTTCCAGGTGCTGTTCAATGAAGGCACCTCTTTCAGACATCCTTCACATGGTGACCCACAGCCTCCATGGTCAAGCACAGGTCCAGTTTTATACTCCGAAACCTTCACGAGGTTTTCATTGAGCACATAGATTTTATTTACTGCCCCCACATACACATAGCCTTTGTGCTGCAGAACATTTTGTATCGGTGTTTCAGTGGTGAAGGACTTAAAGTTGTATTTTAGATCCAGATTCATCTCTGACATCTGGGTTGCATCTTCACATTGTTCCAGGCTATATTGCAGTAATCCAAAGACAATTATTAGTATTGAGGTAGCAGGGACATTTCTTATCATCTTGAAGTAATGTACCTGGGTGAAGAAAAGCAAAAGTTGAAGGAAGGTGAACAAACAGCAAAAAAAATGAGCAAATGTCTAGAAGGCAAAAGGAGGAAAACGAATGAAGTTTTCCTTGAGATTTAACACAGCAATATACAGTAACTGGCCTTAACTCAATATTAAACAATAGTAGCCTTGTCTCATGTGGTTTCAGATCTAATTTTACCCCTACACTGACTAGGTTTACAGAGCTCACACTTTTCTTTTATCCTAAATTACTATGTTGCGGTTTGATGTGGCTTAGACTGGTGAGCAATGTGACATTTTATACTCTATAAGGAGTTGGGCTGTGGCTTTACACAAGTACGAGAGTCGCAAACATTATGTGACATCATGTTGTTCTAGTTCTTGTGTAAAAATTAATCAGAAGTCAGAAGATGTTTGCTAAGACAATGATCGTGAAAAACATATACTCATTCCTTGATGAGCCACCCTCACGCTTCCACTGAAAATATCCTTCAGACAGTACGCTGGATAGGAGAAATCAGACAACTGAATACTGTAGGACAAGTAGAGTCATTCAGTCACCTCGTGTCTTATAGCAAAGCATCCTGGCATCTGATTGGCCAACAGCGTTTATGTTCCCCATGCAATACACTTCAGCTGGATGTGCTTATGAGGACACGCATTCAGCTGAAATAAGCACTGAAGTAGGCAGGCCTCCCCCTCACACTCGCCCGGTTGTGGTCGCACCCTCTGTGACTGTAATCGTTACGCCCCTGAATACTTTAGTTCATGCACAGGAACAGTCAAATTTTCTTTTAATAAAGCCACAGTGCTTGTTTAGGCTTCTTTCACACAGTTGTGATACCAATCAAATTCCTCACTATATCCAAGGGATCCCTTCCAAACTATCAATAAGACTACTGGAGGAAAAAAGGAGCACTGATCCAATATGTAAAAATTCAATACAAATAGTTTATTTAATCATAACATACATACATAAACTATGGATAACATTATATAGAGGGACATAGCACAAAAACCAAATATTACACTAAGGACATCACTAATACCATGTCAAGACTGGATGGACTACAAAATATTAACTCCCTGGGTGAAAGCAATATATCTATAAAGTATCAATGAGTGTTTACCATAAGTGCTCACCAATCTAAAAATGTCCATCCATCAATATAATGACAAAATTTGACCAAATATAGCAGGCTGTCTAACTGGCCACATACCCATTACTGCATAACATAAATAGATCCGTAGACAGCCTATATTGCCCTATATAGACATGACAAATTACATGCGGGCAAGCAATATATCAAACTATACCTGTGAACATGATGTCAATGACGCCCGTGCAATAAACGCCTCGACGCGCGTTTCGCTGTCAAACACAGCTTCGTCGGGAGTTGTTTGGCGTCAGTCTGCTCCGACATAGTGATGGATCGACGGATCCGTCACAATTGTTGAGAAAACGGTTCTAACGGATCCGTTTTTTTGACGGATCCGTTACTTGGGGGTTGTCAGGGAAAAGTATCTACTTTTTGGAGCATGCACAATTGGAAAAGCGGATTGGGACGTGATGGATCCGTCGCGAACCGCCATTTCGGCGTAGACAAAAAACGTTATAATGTCCGTCAATGTCTAGATGACGTCCGCCAAATCTCGACGGACCCGTCACATGGCGGATGGAACGTACGACCATCCGCCACAATCCGTCACTAATGTACGTCTATGGGAAAATAGCGGATCCACAAAAAAAAAATGGCGGATCCGCTATTTGAGAAAAATGGCGGTTTTAGACTGACGCCAAAAGACTGAAGTGTGAAAGAGGCCTTAGCTGTTTGTTTCTTCTGTTGTGCAGGGGACTGAATTATACCAATGTGTAGCATAATCTCAAAGCAGCACTGCCATCCATTTCTGTTCAAGATCATGGGGGTTCCCACTGGTAGAGCCCTGATGAAACAGCAGCATTCCCCATCAATTCCTTAAAAGTTTATAGGCTGTTTAGCCGGAGACTGTTGTCAATAGGTGGTCTTACCCATTAATGTATGTCAAACTTTACAACTCGCAACCATGTATATCGGTATCCCGATTGTCCTTCAACTGCAGATGCTGAGGGTGTGGCTGGGGTGGAAAGTATTGGGGTTTTTGGATTTCAACATGCCTGATTCTTTTGATTGACTATGCTTGCTTATATACTGTGGCACTTTACAGATATCATCACCACTGTCCCCCAGCAAGGCAAAGCAATAATAATAACAACCACTGAGCCGCCGTGCTGCCATGCTGCCCATAAATCAGTATAGACAATCTACCAGCACAGTTGCCTGGCAGTGGCCCATTCCCTTTTCCATATTCAAAACACAATGGATGCATAAAAATAATTCTTAGAAAGATACTTGGAAAAACTCAATGGCATGACTCCCAAAGATGTAATGATACCTGATAAATGTGATGCTAAAAGCAGTAACAAATTACGGTACTAAAATTAAAATAAAAAGTTGAACAATAAGATTTGGATTTGTACTAGATAATGGTTTAATTTAACACATAGTTTTCCTGCTTTTAAAAACTGTTTCCATTTTCATCAATTTCTGGCGAAGTTTGTCAACTAGTGTCCAAGGAGAAAAGGAACATATGCTACATACTTTCCTATTCATAAGGGCTGGGCCACACCATTAAACCATACCCTAAAATGTGAGCTCCTCTTTTTATACTAATTACCCCAAGTACTCCATTTTTTTCTTTTCTCAATTTTTGGCCTTTTGACCACATTCAAAACACATGCATGTTAGGCAATAGCAATCTAAATTTTGTCTAGCTTAAACAGACTCTGTCATCACAGAATGACTGTGCAAACCAAGTACAGGCACTTGGTGCCCCATGGTGGGGCCGATCATTCATATACACCTTCCCAACTGCTTGATTTCTAACTATGTCCGTCCTCCTCTGGTGCTAGAAAGCCAGATCTGTCAAAGAAGAGGTGGGGGTGCAGATCGAGGGAAAACAAGTAGGAGAGAAGGTGCATTTACATGATTGGACACACCTCTGTTCGCTGACTTGCAGGACTTACCAGTTTGAACAGTCATTTTGTGCTGACAAGAGTCCCTTTAAGTATGGGTACCGTCACACAGTGGCATTTTGATCGCTACGACGGCACGATTTGTGACGTTCCAGCGATATATCCGTGACGTTCCAGCGATCTCGCTGTGTCTGACACGCTCCTGCGATCAGGGACCCTGCTGAGAATCGTACGTCGTAGCAGATCGTTTGAAACTTTCTTTCGTCGTTTAGTGTCCCGCTGTGGCGGCATGATCGCATGGTGTAACAAAGGTGTGCACGATATTGTATACGATGTGCGCATAGTAACCAATGGCTTCTACATCGCACATACGTCATGAAATTATCGCTCCAGCGTCGTACATTGCAAAGTGTGACAGCAGTCTACGATGCTGGAGCGATATTGTTACGATGCTGGAGCGTCACGGATCGTGCCGTCGTAGCGATCAAAATGCCACTGTGTGACGGTACCCTATGGTTCACAGGTAATAGGCTTCCAAACCATAAACAATCATTAAGAGTCTAAGTGATGTGTTTACTGCCCAAAACTCTGATATGCAGACATTATTTGCATTCACCATGAACTTCAACATGATGACAATTACAGTCATAATTATCGATACAGGTTTCCCAAGTTTCAAAAAATGAAGCGCCTTTACATGTTTTTAGGAATAGGTAAAAAAATTGCCCTATTTTTCCAAACTGTCCAGGAATTTCGGAATTGTTGGCCAACATGCCGCAGACCGAGAAATGCAGCAGTCCTGTTGCAAAGCTCTTACCATTTAAAGGGAACCTGTCACATTAAAAAAAAAGCTATCAACCTGCAGATATGGGTTAATCTACAGATTAATAGGATTTTAAACCTGCCCAGTACTTAGAGACCCCCTGCCAGGAGGAAATTAACGTTACTTTTTAAGGCATGAGTCCGGATTCAGTCACAGGTGCAGCTCTAAGTGCAGGTGCCATGCAGGTTCAGAATGCTATCAACCTACAGATTAATCCCATAACTTCAGATTAAAAGCGTTTTTTTTCATATCAGGCTCCCTTTAAAGGGGTTAGTCAATTCACACCACGATATCATGATAATGCTATTTAAATAGTTCCCCAATATATCAGCTTTTTTCAGGAAGCTTTTTCTGGGCTGTTTTGAAGATCAAACTAACAGTGGATTAGAAAAAGAGAAATGTCTTTCCTGTATACAACCACCTTCCCTTACAATCCCCTTCTAGCATTACCTTTAAAACTACATGAAAACAGCATTGCATATTCCTTGCACAATTTGACTAGTGATTTGTAAAGTGGTAGAAATACATATGTTCTAAATTTGTGTCATGCCTCGGTTTGTCGATATGATTCAGTCACCTCTTTTCCTTGGTTGGTTCTTCTGTCTGCTGAGTTATTGCCCTTCTCTTCCCTGTTCTTATGGATGGTTCCTTTTGCCTTTATTTTTCCTTTCTGGGTTTGCTCCTCTTCAGGTGTTTCCCATTGTCCCATTTTGGTTGCCCTATTACAGTTTAGGGTGTGCTATATATATTCCCTTCACTATACTTCCTTGCTGGCTATATGTCTAAGTGGATTAGTGCTAAGGAGTGCCAGCTCTTGAGTAAATGGATTTTCCCTGTGTTTCTGCTGTGTGTTTGTTTGTCTGCCTTCCCAGTACCTTTCCTTTCTGCCTTTCAGCTAGGTTGGTTGGAGATTATTCTTCTTTCATTTATTATTCTCCTCAGTTCTCCCTATTTCCCCTCTATGCACGTGCTTTAAGTTTCCTCACCCTGGGTCCTCGTATCCAGCATCGGATCCTCCAGTGGGCCCTGGCAGGCACTGCATTGCAGCAGTACACTTACTGTTCACACAGAACGATATGCTGCTGAGAATGATTATTTTAAAGCAAGTTTAAAAATCATTGCACCCAAGAAATGAAAGGTTTGCTAATATGTCAGGTGATTAATGGATTTTTTGGACAGGTCGATAGTTGGGAACAATACTTTCTATGAATGCTTGAATTCTCATTCCCCAATTATCAGCTTGACAAGATGTGAGATAAAGACAAGGGCAGACTCTGCTGTTAGTACCACTTATGCATGGTGGGTCAAAAGATTTCCTCTGGTGAGCCCAAAATAGTCCACTCCGACGCTGCTTGTATCCCTCTGCACACTTTCCCTCTCCTGGTTAGCTGAGCACAGAGGCCCCTCTCTGGTTCCTCAGTAGGTACAAGACACCCCTCAATGGCCTTTTAAGAAGCCAGGTCCAAGGTGTTGTTTTTTCAGTTGTGAGACTAGGGATTGTCTAGTACAGACAGATTGTACAGGGAGCAGTAGGGTGTGGGTGCGGCTTCTCTGCATTGTAGACTTTAGTATTCCGTTATCCATGTATGAGTGAGTTACATGCCTAACATTTTGCGTACTAACATGAACTAAGAGATACATAGCACTTCTTGTCCTTTCGTGTGACCTTGTCGGTAACATGACCATATCATAAAGCTAACAGTAGTGCGTTTTCCTGCAATTGATTAATGATAGCAGTGTTTACTACAAGTAATTAATGACACATGGGTTAACATCAATTGTTGGCAATGGAGTTTGTGAGTTCAGGTGTAAGTTGTACGCAGGCTCTCACCAGAAATGTATTTTTCTACAACATCAGAAGTAATTCTAGGATAATCAGCTGATCAAATAGCTATTTTACAGGAAGACTGATGCATTATGGGAATGCGCTTTATCCCTTCTGATTGAATGTTTTTGCATTGAAAGAATATTTTTGCAGTTTTGCATTGAACTTGGTATTTTGATGTCAGTTGTATATACTAACATTGATAGGTAAGAAGTCTTGTTTTCTTTCCCTAAGGCTAGAGGGCTTGTGGTTCTGATGTAGCTATGTATATGTAACCTAAACCTGCAGATAAGAGTGTACATTTTCTCCCAAGGCCATGCAGACTGAAGTACACAGAATTTAAAAGAATATCTGTCACTTTGATGATCTGCACAAATTTCTCCTTATTTTTGTCCTCCTGAACTTTCCCAGGACAAGCTAAAAATGGGATTCCTTGTGAAATTGATCTATTCTGAACAGGTGTCTCATCGTCGCAGTAAATCCGGATCTTCCCTCTCATTACCTTTCAAGTCTGAGTATAGTTTATAAGGCAGAGAGATGAAGGTTACAGGTCACAAATACATCAATGGAAGAGAATGGTTGTCATTGAGGGCAGAGGAGAGAACAGTACTATTGTACACATATCTTAATGGGAATCTGTCACTTAATTTTGGCCCTATAAACTGCGGCCACCGCCATCAGGGGCTTATCTACAGCATTCTGTAATAATGTAGATAAGCCCCTGATGTAACCTGAAAGATGAGAAAAAGAGGTTAGATTATACTCACCCAGGGGCGGTCCTGGTTCGGCTCGGGTCCGATGGGCGTCGCAGTTCCAGGTCCGGCGCTACCCATCTTCATGCGATGTCGTCATCCTCCTTGCTTCTGTTGCTGGGCCTCTCTGACCTTTCAAGATGCCTGCGCACTGCAGTACTTTGCTCTGCCCTCAACAGGGCAGATAAAGTACGCCTGCGCCGGAGCCGCAGCAGGAAGCAAAGAAGAGGACGTCATCGTATGAAGATAGGAGGCACCGGACCCAGACAGCGATGCCCATCGGACCGGACCGCCCCTGGGTGAGTATAATATAACGTCTTTTTCTCATCTTTCAGGTTGCATCGGGGTCTTATCTACAGCATTACAGAATGCTGTAGATAAGCCCCTGATGGCGGTGGCTGCAGTTTATAGGGCTAAAATTAGGAGACAGATTCCCTTTAAAGTACCACTCCAGTGGAGTTTTTTTGTTACAGTGATAAGCTGCCGTCACACTAGCAGTACTTGGTCAGTATTTTACATCAGTATTTGTAAGCCAAAACCAGGAGTGGAGCAAATAGAGCAAAAAGTATAATAGAAACATATGCACCACTTCTGTTTTTATCACCCACTCCTGGTTTTGGCTTACAAATACTGATGTAAAATACTGGCCAAATACTACTAGTGTGACGGCAGCCTTAAAGTGGTGATAGTAATGTAAGGCCTCTGCACTTAATCTCATACTTAACCATCTGGCGTTTTCTGATGTCTAATGCCTGATCTGGTTTATCTAGAGGCAGTTTGTAACCTGCCGGTCATTGAATGCAGACATTGAGAGCTTGTAAGCATTACCAATGACTTTTGGACAGTCAGATTTGCAGACACAAGATAACGGCGCTGGATCGGAGCGATGCCGGGAAGAGCAGAAGATGGCGAGTGGTAAGTATAATATTAGGTGCAGGAATCTTTCATTAGTAGCACCACTCCAGTACTGCAATAAAAAATAACGCTGGAGTGGTGCTTTACGTTACAGAGGTCCTCTTGAATGAAATTGGTAGGTTTGGTCAATATTTAATGTGTGTGGCCAGCTTTAGGCCTTATTTAGATGTCTGTGAATCGCGTATGTGTTCTATCTGTGGTTTTCACGAATAGCACATTTACACACTGTATTTAGCTGTTCACACCTTGTGTCCGCAAAAAAAAAAATTCGAGGACGTGTCAGTTTTTAATCCCTGTCACGGATGAAAATTACCCATACAAGTCTATGGCTCAGTGAAAATCATGGACGGCACTTGGAAGATATCAGTGTGTTGTCCCTGATTAACCCTGTAAGGTATAGGACAAGCTGTGTAATATATTTTTTCAGAATGAAAATCACTGATGGTAAAACTGACACACAAGGACCAAACACTGAACTCTGATCCAAATCACTGATGATCAGCAGTCCCTGTGTTCAATGACGTCTGAATGAGGCCTTACATATATCTACAGGCTGGTGGAGACTTCTTCGGAAGATCCTGGGAAGAATGCAGAGCTTATCCACACAGTCTACTACGGGGCTGTAATGCTGCATGCACTCTTTTAGGCATCGATGCCTTGCTTATGCGATGTACATGATGTCTAATGCTAGATTTTTAGATAAACGGCATCTAGAATACTGCAACTTCAGATCATTGTGCAATTAGGTGTAAATTTCTCCCAAGATTTATTTGAGTATGATATTATACAAATATGTTTGCTTAAGTAATAATCTGGCAAAGAGCATGAGTGTTAGGTAACTCCCTCTCAGCTTCAAGGCAGTCTATCCACCGATGCCGTGTGCCAAGCTTTATGCTTTTATGCCTTTATTGGTTTCACACTAACCAATGTCAGTTGTGCTCCATATTTGCTATCCAAAGTTCCTGTAACTGGATGTCCTTGTTTGCTTAGCTTACTACTGGGTAGATAGATAGTTGCTTTGTGGGGAAGCTAAAGTTTAAACGGAACGTCTCGACAAAGATGTTTTTATTTTAAATGCCTCTGCATTTACCAGCACGATCCAGCAGATAATGCCGAGGTATTGAATCACATTTGTCTGCATAGTCTGAATACTTCCATAATACTGTGCTGTAAAAAGATATCATGTGATATTTTGATAAATCCCATTAAAGCATTTTTGGGCTGCAGTGGTAATGTTCAACAGATGACCGCCTCAGCCAATCACTGGTGTTGGATTGTTGGATGTCAGACATCCAAGTGCTGTCCGATTTTCCCGGACTGTCAGAAAGGAGGTGGAGAAACGTTTTTTCTCCATGTACGAGAAAAACTGGTAACACTTGGACCACACTCATCAAACTCTGATCAAAGTCTGATCGAAATAATCGGGCCCTTTTTCTCATACGTGAGAACATTGGATGTCTGAAAGAGCCCTTAATTTTATACCTCAGTCTTTACTATTTCATGCAGGTCGGAAAAATCTCCAGGTGACAGCTACAGCTGATGGGTGCAATGCCAATGATAGCATCCAAAAATAATGTCACCGCAGTGAAGCCATTCCCTAAAGTATCCTAGGTAGAGGCCACCAATTATAGAGTGCTTGTTTGAATAAAAGAAAAAAAAAAACATAAAAAAACCGCTTAATAATACTAATAAAAATTCATGGCACTTTGCACACGTGAAGCAAAGAAACTGCATGAAGGAAATTCTTTTTCTAGGAGAATGAGTGATTTTCCATACATTTTGGAAGATTACTTTGTGGAAGATGAAGCACTATCATATCTGACAGTGAACTCCACTAAAGGGATGTCCCATCTGGGACATTTATGGCACATTGAAAGGATACACCGTAAAGGTTCAAAAGATGCAGATCCCACTGGTCTTGGCAATTTTTGGCGGTCCCAATAAACTAATAGAATCGTGCAAGAGCAGCCACCTCTCCATTCCACTCCAGATGGGGCCCTGTTCTCAACACAGGTGTCGTCCCATTAGTGGGATCCTGCATCTGTCAGACATTTGTGGCATATCCTCTCAATTTGAGCATCCCTTACATTTATTGACAAGTGGTCTTACAATCAGCTTTAGTATGTACTGTCAGCTTTGTATTGCTGTTTCTTTATAGCTCTATTTGCTGTCGAGTTTATTTACCTGCTGCTGTTTTTTCAATTACTGAGCAAAATAAATATAAATCATCTTTCAAACTTGTTGAGGAGCGAGAATAATAGCTTGGCAGACAGACAATTAACATCTTCAATAATCTGAAAAGAGGCAAAGTGATTCATCACGGTAACGTGCTCATTGAAATTCCTCCACTCTCCATTGTGTTGTATGCAGCAGTCTGTCTTCTCAATTGATCTAAAGAGAAGCTCGGGTGAAATGCTTTATGACGATACGAAACACCGAGCAGCGTACACACTGACTCATGTTCAGATGGGTAGCAAGTATTATCTACTTTTAACAGCTTGCAAATAGAAACATCTTTTCTTGTATTAATTGAAGCCTGCAGGTATTATCAGGCTGAGCAAATAGGTATCATAATAATAATGATCGCTCCAAAGTGCTCCGCATCAGCAGATTCAGAGGACAGAGGCTCATAACCAGCTATTGCTAAATGATGCCAATTGTTATAGGCACCCCTCACTAATTATACTATATGATGTAGGTGTTACTGCAGGGAACACAATGGGCACCATTCATCAAAGTGGTGTAAAAGCTTTGAAACGATATAAAATTTAGAATTAAGGTGCAACTTAGAGTTGGGCCATATTTCTGAGACTTTTGACGTTTTAACACCAGTTTCTCGCAGTGCCAACAAAATTGGCAAATCTAGGGCTGGATGGGGATGTGGAGACCGCTGTTAGTCAAATTCATGACGGGATGGTGGTGTGGAAACCGCCTCTAATTCATGATGAGGAGCGGCCTTAGCTACAAATCTTACTGCAGCAGGGGCTAGAGTATGATTTGTGGCGAGGCACACACATAGCTGTATGTTGCTAGTCTGGTGCTCCTGATTCAAGAAGAGAAACAAAATTCACCGCACTCTGTATGGATCAAATGCAAAAGGTGCCGAAATTTATTAACATAAACTAGGAGCGTAACAGAATATTGCAGTATATGCGATTAACAACGTTTCGGCTCAACCAGAGCCTTTATCACGTATCGCTGTGGAAAGAAAAATACGCAAAGAAACAAACAAAAATAAATAACATAAATAAAATAACATAATAAAATAAAATAACAATGATAAGTCGTCCTTGAGATCAAGAGACATAAGTCCACCAACAGACATATGCGGGTGTCTGGAGAAGTGAAGGATCAGGGATCAGGGTAGGGTGCAAAAAGAGTCCTGCGTATCCTGTGGGTAGGGATAGTATGGTGAGTATACTACGATATAGAAATTCGCCAAAGAGAAAGGAGATAATCTAAATAGATTGTACAAAACATACATACACCCCATAGCATATAGAGCCCATGATCTGAGACAGTCGCAAAGGTGGTTACCTTGTTCCAGTAATGGAATAGAGTGTAGAGTGGGAAAAAAATCCCAGCAATAAAGTGTAAGTTCTGTAGAAGATAGTAAACAAGGATTAGCTAGGATAAGTTAGGAAGAACGTGCCCATAGACACTGATAAAGTACCTTAAGTAATGAGTACGCCTAGAGTACATATATAGAGGCTTCCTACAGGAATTGTGGACCTGTTTAGGGTAAATGGTATGATTGTAATGCCCCTGAAGAGTTAATGAAATAGTGCATAAGAGTAAGACGCTGTGCCCATAGAGACTAACTAAATACCTTGCAGCAATGTTATAGCTATGCTAGTAGCAGCTCAATAATGGATGGTATGGACCTGTTGAAGAAAACGGAATGCTGGTAACTCTAATGGGTTGATCAGATATCTACCAAGAGGAATGTAAGTGGTCTAGGTAATGTACCTGTGTTAGAGCGGCACTCCCGCGCTGTGCTCTGGTGCCGCGTGTGCCTGGTCTGCAGCTGGGGCAGCATGTGTATGTTAAATGGCCGCCGCACCGGAAATGGAAGGTGCGGACCGGAAGTGACATATCGCTACTCACTAGGATCCTAATGCGCATGCGCAGCCCTGTTGTGACAACCCAGTAGCTATGCGTTTGTCTATGGCTGGGAGTACAGCCCTGTGTGGAGGAATGAGAGGCTCTTGCGGGGATATAGTATGTATGGGGACTGTGTAATGGTCATAACAGTAGTAACTCTAAGTAACCGCTACAGGATAATAAAATAAATGAGACCAGAACATCTAGAATCAAATGAGATTATAATAGGAACGGATTAAAACAAAGGAGGAAGGATAACAAGAAAGGGGCTGGGGGCAACTCACCCAGTTCAGTAATAGTAGGTCTAATGCAGTCATGAATTATCGGGTCTGAGAGAAAGGGGATATAATTATTCAGTAAGCTACATTAACAAGGCTCATACTGACCAATCAATCTCTCTATTGAGTCCTTTGGGGGTCAGGGTATCTAATTTATAGATCCAGTGGGTTTCACGTGCTTTAAGAAGTTTAATGTGGTCACCCCCTCTTCTAGGGCGAGGGACATGTTCGATGACTTGAAATTTAAGCTGGGCCACAGTGTGTCTGGATTTTGTAAAGTGGTCCGGTAGAGGTAACCAGTTTTTGCCGCATCTGATTGAAGACTTGTGGCTGGCAATTCTATCCCTTATGTGTTGCGTGGTTTCCCCTATATAAAGGAGGCCACATGGGCATTTTATAAGGTATACAACGAAATTTGAGTCACACGTGTGGAATCCACGTACTGGAAAGGACTTTCCGGTTCTGGGGTGGGTTACAGTGTCTGATTTAATGACGTTTGAGCAGGCTGCACAGTTGAGGCAAGGAAAGGTGCCATTACGTCGGGTGCTTAATACTCTCTGCGTAGTAGTAGGCCGTTTACTGCCAGCATCAGCCCTCACGAGCTTATCCCTGATGTTGGGTGGTCTTTTATTGCATACCAGGACTGGTTCTTTGAAAGGAGGGATGGAAGGATAGGATTTGGCCAAAAGAGGCCAGTGCCTCTTGATGATGGAGTGAACTTTTGGTACCAATGGGTGAAATACATGTACGAATGGGATCCTATCTTGTGTGTTTCTCGGAGGTCGGGGTGATGGGGGTGAAAGGATACGTGTTTTTTCTTCTATGAGGAGTTTTGCAGGATAATGTCGTGCTTTGAATTTGGAGGTCATGTCATCCAGTCTGTCACTCAGCGTAATTGGATCGGAGACAATACGTGCTACCCTGTTAAACTGGGAACGCGGTAGACTGTCTTTCAGTGAGCGTGGATGGCAGCTGGTGTAAAGAAGGAGACTGTTGCAGTCGGTAGGTTTGCAGTAAATGTCGGTAGACAAGTTTCCGTTAGAGTCTTTGAGGACCATTGTGTCTAGAAAAGGTACAGAATGGGTGTTGTGATGAATGGTAAACTGGAGTTCCGGGAGGATAGAATTTAAGTAGGAATGGAAAGATAACAGTGTATCTGTGGAACCCGTCCAGATGAGAAAGATGTCATCAATGTATCGGTGATAACATGCTACGTGTTGTAAGAAGAGACCACTGGTGAAGACATGGATAGTTTCAAAATGGTTCATAAACGCGTTGGCATAAGCCGGCGCGACGTTCGAACCCATAGCGGTACCGCACTTTTGGATATAGAAAGTATCTTCAAATAGAAAATAGTTTTCATACAACACTAGGGTAAGCAGGTCCAGGCAGAACTCGATGGCGTCTTCCGATAGTGAAGACTGACATAATAGGTGTCTAGTGGCCTCAATGCCTTTGGTGTGCTGAATTGACGTGTACAGGCTACAAACGTCTAATGTAACCAGGGTACTATTGGATGGTATCTTGGCTAGCTGTTTGATGACGTCAAGGAAATGTCCGGTGTCCAAGAGAAAAGATCGAGTGGTTTTGACTAGTGGTGTAAGTATTCTTTCCAGAAAGACCGATAGGGGAGACAAGACGGAGTCTGTTGAGGCAACTATAGGTCTGCCAGGGGGATTCTGTAGTGATTTATGAATTTTGGGTAACACATAATAGACCGGTGTCACAGGATGAGGGTTAGTGAGAAATGATGCTGTTTTCTGATCGATGGTATATCTGGTCAGATATGTGTCAATAACCGTTTTTATTTTCTGACTAATGGCTGTAACTGGATCTCTGGATATGATGTCATAGGTATTGGTGTCTGCCAGTTGACGGTAAATCTCACCTATGTACTGTGCACGATTCATTACCACAATAGCTCCCCCTTTGTCCGCTGGTTTCACTACAATAGATGTATTAGTATGAAGAGAAGACAGAGCTTGTTTTTCAGTGGAGGTAAGATTAGAGTGTGAAGGAAACAGACCAAGCCGTTGTTGGTGGATAAGAGAATCGACCTCTCGGTCCACCAGAGAAATAAACGTTTCTGTGGCATGATAGATCCTAGGAGGACAAAAGTTGCTCCGATTACGGAGCCCAAGGTTAGTGATGGATAAAGTTGGTAGCATAACATTGTTGGTTGGAGGTATCGGAGTACCAGTAATGTCCTTATTTAGTCCAAAATGAGTCTTTAATCTCATTGTCCGATAAAAACTCTCCAAATCCTTTTTGAGTTGCAAGGCGTCCCAGTTTGGAGTAGGGCAGAAAGAAAGTCCCTTCTGGAGTACTGAAAACTCTGCGGGGGAAAGAAGGTGATCCGATATGTTGATCACTGGGTTAGTGGTCTCACCTGTGATCTTGTTATCATTTTTTCGCTTTGCTCGCCTGGTGGGTCTCCTTGGTGATGTCCTCCTCTGGGTCCCTTGGATAAAAAACTGGAATTGGTCGAGGAATCGCTTTCGGAACTGTGAGATCCATCCCTGCGTGGATATCGCGATCGGCGCCAGGTGGAGGTAGAGGAATCGGTCCATTTGTAAACCTTGTTGCTGGCGTAGTCCTCAGAGTCGCGTTGGAATTTGAGTCTTTTACGTTCTTGTAGAACCTTCTGGTGATCAGCAAGTGCTTTATCTGTTTTGATCTTGAGGGAAGACCACTCCGTGGAAGAAAGGGTTGTAGAGAGTTGTGCCTCTATATTCTGAATATTCTGTTTAGTCTCCACTATTGCCTTCTGGAGAAACTCTATTGTCAGTATAATTATATCCAGAGAGCACTTGTTGAGAATTTTTTTGTATTTCTCACAATACTCCGGATTATCGGAAAAGAGGGTGGGATGTAAGTTGCACCTGAGCCCCCTTGGTATCTTGTTTTGCCTGTGGTACTCGGCTAAAGTGGTGCAATGTAGGTCGTAGGAGATAAGTCTACGCCTCTCTTTCTCAAAATCCCTGGTCCTCAGTTCATGGACTGGGGTCCGGAGGAATTCACTAGAACCTGTCACATGGGACAGTATGTCAGAGCTAGTGGCCACATCATACGCAAAGGTGTCAGTAGACATGAGAGTACTTGCAATGATGTAAAAGGAAAAGCCGGTGCAACTGCCAATCAAAATAGTATATAGAGGTTATTTGGCGTGCACTCAGCCTGTATATGGCGAGGTGCTGGTGTAATGGACCAAAGGCCCGAATACAATAGAGAAACAAAATTCACCGCACTCTCTATGGATCAAATGCAAAAGGTGCCGAAATTTATTAACATAAACTAGGAGCGTAACAGAATATTGCAGTATATGCGATTAACAACGTTTCGGCTCAACCAGAGCCTTTATCACGTATCGCTGTGGAAAGAAAAATACGCAAAGAAACAAACAAAAATAAATAACATAAATAAAATAACATAATAAAATAAAATAACAATGATAAGTCGTCCTTGAGATCAAGAGACATAAGTCCACCAACAGACATATTACATTACACATTTAGATTATCTCCTTTCTCTTTGGCGAATTTCTATATCGTAGTATACTCACCATACTATCCCTACCCACAGGATACGCAGGACTCTTTTTGCACCCTACCCTGATCCCTGATCCTTCACTTCTCCAGACACCCGCATATGTCTGTTGGTGGACTTATGTCTCTTGATCTCAAGGACGACTTATCATTGTTATTTTATTTTATTATGTTATTTTATTTATGTTATTTATTTTTGTTTGTTTCTTTGCGTATTTTTCTTTCCACAGCGATACGTGATAAAGGCTCTGGTTGAGCCGAAACGTTGTTAATCGCATATACTGCAATATTCTGTTACGCTCCTAGTTTATGTTAATAAATTTCGGCACCTTTTGCATTTGATCCATAGAGAGTGCGGTGAATTTTGTTTCTCTATTGTATTCGGGCCTTTGGTCCATTACACCAGCACCTCGCCATATACAGGCTGAGTGCACGCCAAATAACCTCTATATACTATTTTGATTGGCAGTTGCACTGGCTTTTCCTTTTACATCATTGCAAGTACTCTCATGTCTACTGACACCTTTGCATATGATGTGGCCACTAGCTCTGACATACTGTCCCATGTGACAGGTTCTAGTGAATTCCTCCGGACCCCAGTCCATGAACTGAGGACCAGGGATTTTGAGAAAGAGAGGCGTAGACTTATCTCCTACGACCTACATTGCACCACTTTAGCCGAGTACCACAGGCAAAACAAGATACAAAGGGGGCTCAGGTGCAACTTACATCCCACCCTCTTTTCCGATAATCCGGAGTATTGTGAGAAATACAAAAAAATTCTCAACAAGTGCTCTCTGGATATAATTATACTGACAATAGAGTTTCTCCAGAAGGCAATAGTGGAGACTAAACAGAATATTCAGAATATAGAGGCACAACTCTCTACAACCCTTTCTTCCACGGAGTGGTCTTCCCTCAAGATCAAAACAGATAAAGCACTTGCTGATCACCAGAAGGTTCTACAAGAACGTAAAAGACTCAAATTCCAACGCGACTCTGAGGACTACGCCAGCAACAAGGTTTACAAATGGACCGATTCCTCTACCTCCACCTGGCGCCGATCGCGATATCCACGCAGGGATGGATCTCACAGTTCCGAAAGCGATTCCTCGACCAATTCCAGTCGCCGGCGTTTTTTATCCAAGGGACCCAGAGGAGGACATCACCAAGGAGACCCACCAGGCGAGCAAAGCGAAAAAATGATAACAAGATCACAGGTGAGACCACTAACCCAGTGATCAACATATCGGATCACCTTCTTTCCCCCGCAGAGTTTTCAGCACTCCAGAAGGGACTTTCTTTCTGCCCTACTCCAAACTGGGACGCCTTGCAACTCAAAAAGGATTTGGAGAGTTTTTATCGGACAATCAGATTAAAGACTCATTTTGGACTAAATAAGGACATTACTGGTACTCCGACACCTCCAACCAACAATGGTATGCTACCAACTTTATCCATCACTAACCTTGGGCTCCGTAATCGGAGCAACTTTTGTCCTCCTAGGATCTATCATGCCACAGAAACGTTTATTTCTCTGGTGGACCGAGAGGTCGATTCTCTTATCCACCAACAACGGCTTGGTCTGTTTCCTTCACACTCTAATCTTACCTCCACTGAAAAACAAGCTCTGTCTTCTCTTCATACTAATACATCTATTGTAGTGAAACCAGCGGACAAAGGGGGAGCTATTGTGGTAATGAATCGTGCACAGTACATAGGTGAGATTTACCGTCAACTGGCAGACACCAATACCTATGACATCATATCCAGAGATCCAGTTACAGCCATTAGTCAGAAAATAAAAACGGTTATTGACACATATCTGACCAGATATACCATCGATCAGAAAACAGCATCATTTCTCACTAACCCTCATCCTGTGACACCGGTCTTTTATGTGTTACCCAAAATTCATAAATCACTACAGAATCCCCCTGGCAGACCTATAGTTGCCTCAACAGACTCCGTCTTGTCTCCCCTATCGGTCTTTCTGGAAAGAATACTTACACCACTAGTCAAAACCACTCGATCTTTTCTCTTGGACACCGGACATTTCCTTGACGTCATCAAACAGCTAGCCAAGATACCATCCAATAGTACCCTGGTTACATTAGACGTTTGTAGCCTGTACACGTCAATTCAGCACACCAAAGGCATTGAGGCCACTAGACACCTATTATGTCAGTCTTCACTATCGGAAGACGCCATCGAGTTCTGCCTGGACCTGCTTACCCTAGTGTTGTATGAAAACTATTTTCTATTTGAAGATACTTTCTATATCCAAAAGTGCGGTACCGCTATGGGTTCGAACGTCGCGCCGGCTTATGCCAACGCGTTTATGAACCATTTTGAAACTATCCATGTCTTCACCAGTGGTCTCTTCTTACAACACGTAGCATGTTATCACCGATACATTGATGACATCTTTCTCATCTGGACGGGTACCACAGATACACTGTTATCTTTCCATTCCTACTTAAATTCTATCCTCCCGGAACTCCAGTTTACCATTCATCACAACACCCATTCTGTACCTTTTCTAGACACTATGGTCCTCAAAGACTCTAACGGAAACTTGTCTACCGACATTTACTGCAAACCTACCGACTGCAACAGTCTCCTTCTTTACACCAGCTGCCATCCACGTTCACTGAAAGACAGTCTACCGCGTTCCCAGTTTAACAGGGTAGCACGTATTGTCTCCGATCCAATTACGCTGAGTGACAGACTGGATGACATGACCTCCAAATTCAAAGCACGACATTATCCTGCAAAACTCCTCATAGAAGAAAAAACACGTATCCTTTCACCCCCATCACCCCGACCTCCGAGAAACACACAAGATAGGATCCCATTCGTACATGTATTTCACCCATTGGTACCAAAAGTTCACTCCATCATCAAGAGGCACTGGCCTCTTTTGGCCAAATCCTATCCTTCCATCCCTCCTTTCAAAGAACCAGTCCTGGTATGCAATAAAAGACCACCCAACATCAGGGATAAGCTCGTGAGGGCTGATGCTGGCAGTAAACGGCCTACTACTACGCAGAGAGTATTAAGCACCCGACGTAATGGCACCTTTCCTTGCCTCAACTGTGCAGCCTGCTCAAACGTCATTAAATCAGACACTGTAACCCACCCCAGAACCGGAAAGTCCTTTCCAGTACGTGGATTCCACACGTGTGACTCAAATTTCGTTGTATACCTTATAAAATGCCCATGTGGCCTCCTTTATATAGGGGAAACCACGCAACACATAAGGGATAGAATTGCCAGCCACAAGTCTACAATCAGATGCGGCAAAAACTGGTTACCTCTACCGGACCACTTTACAAAATCCAGACACACTGTGGCCCAGCTTAAATTTCAAGTCATCGAACATGTCCCTCGCCCTAGAAGAGGGGGTGACCACATTAAACTTCTTAAAGCACGTGAAACCCACTGGATCTATAAATTAGATACCCTGACCCCCAAAGGACTCAATAGAGAGATTGATTGGTCAGTATGAGCCTTGTTAATGTAGCTTACTGAATAATTATATCCCTTTTCTTTCAGACCCGATAATTCATGACTGCATTAGACCTACTATTACTGAACTGGGTGAGTTGCCCCCAGCCCCTTTCTTGTTATCCTTCCTCCTTTGTTTTAATCCGTTCCTATTATAATCTCATTTGATTCTAGATGTTCTGGTCTCATTTATTTTATTATCCTGTAGCGGTTACTTAGAGTTACTACTGTTATGACCATTACACAGTCCCCATACATACTATATCCCCGCCAGAGCCTCTCATTCATCCACACAGGGCTGTACTCCCAGCCATAGACAAATGCATAGCTACTGGGTTGTCACAACAGGGCTGCGCATGCGCATTAGGATCCTAGTGAGTAGCGATATGTCACTTCCGGTCCGCACCTTCCATTTCCGGTGCGGCGGCCATTTAACATACACATGCCGCCCCAGCTGCAGACCAGGCACACGCGGCACCAGAGCACAGCGCGGGAGCGCCGCTCTAACACAGGTACATTACCTAGACCACTTACATTCCTCTTGGTAGATATCTGATCAACCCATTAGAGTTACCAGCATTCCGTTTTCTTCAACAGGTCCATACCATCCATTATTGAGCTGCTACTAGCGTAGCTATAACATTGCTGCAAGGTATTTAGTTAGTCTCTATGGGCACAGCGTCTTACTCTTATGCACTATTTCATTAACTCTTCAGGGGCATTACAATCATACCATTTACCCTAAACAGGTCCACAATTCCTGTAGGAAGCCTCTATATATGTACTCTAGGCGTACTCATTACTTAAGGTACTTTATCAGTGTCTATGGGCACGTTCTTCCTAACTTATCCTAGCTAATCCTTGTTTACTATCTTCTACAGAACTTACACTTTATTGCTGGGATTTTTTTCCCACTCTACACTCTATTCCATTACTGGAACAAGGTAACCACCTTTGCGACTGTCTCAGATCATGGGCTCTATATGCTATGGGGTGTATGTATGTTTTGTACAATCTATTTAGATTATCTCCTTTCTCTTTGGCGAATCTCTATATCGTAGTATACTCACCATACTATCCCTACCCACAGGATACGCAGGACTCTTTTTGCACCCTACCCTGATCCCTGATCCTTCACTTCTCCAGACACCCGCATATGTCTGTTGGTGGACTTATGTCTCTTGATCTCAAGGACGACTTATCATTGTTATTTTATTTTATTATGTTATTTTATTTATGTTATTTATTTTTGTTTGTTTCTTTGCGTATTTTTCTTTCCACAGCGATACGTGATAAAGGCTCTGGTTGAGCCGAAACGTTGTTAATCGCATATACTGCAATATTCTGTTACGCTCCTAGTTTATGTTAATAAATTTCGGCACCTTTTGCATTTGATCCATAGAGAGTGCGGTGAATTTTGTTTCTCTATTGTATTCGGGCCTTTGGTCCATTACACCAGCACCTCGCCATATACAGGCTGAGTGCACGCCAAATAACCTCTATATACCTGATTCAAGAAGAGGCATGAGCTTGTTCATAAATCAGGAGTGTCTGACTTCAGCATGTCCCCTCATCAAGACTAGCATGAACAATGCAGGTCGTGATGAATCAGGCCCAACAGCCATCTTTCTCATGGTATTTAAAGGAGTTTTCCATTTCTACAAAACGAATGACTTACCCTCACTTGTTATTCAATCCTCTTTGCCATGCATATGTTCAACTTCTCAAAAACATCTCCAAAAAGGAGTGGGTCTGAAGCCAACATCACTTTTGGGAGTGGGGCTGGTCTCTGCTTTTTCTGCTCACAGGGTCATCTTCATAAAATGTAAGTTGACAGTGCACTCTCTTTCCAGCTCATCATTTCTCATCAGAGCCAGTGAGGATCACCCCTTTAAAGGTCTTATAAAATTACACAAAAGTGCACACCACTGGCTGCTGTACTGTATTACTGACTTGTGTTTTGTTACCTGTTAGCCAGTTAAAAAAAAAACACAAAAGGAGCAGAGACCTGGCGTAATGCCCCTGCTCCTTTTATGTATATTTTTGCTTCCTCAGATTCTTTTTAATACCATGCCTGATGAAGACACCTAATTATCCTTGAAAGTTTGCTTTGTATCAGCATTTATTTTATTTTTGTTAGTTATTAGGTATCATAACTACCAGATTATTAATTTGTTTGTCCCACTGAGAAGAATCAATCTTTAGCCTAAAGATTGGGCACAGCGCACCAAAAGCTGATCAACCTACAGAAATTTGCAGACTTTATGGTCGACAAGGGACACGCTTCAGTTACTCCCAGTTTGGGCAACATAAATGGATGGTACAACTAAAGCTTTCTCTCAGTCAAATAAAGCAAGGATCCATTTAATAGGATTGAATTTGGGTAGAACAATGTTGTGCCTGCATGTAAGAGAAAGCTACAGGGGGTACATTATGTCTACTGGAGCTCAAACTAGAAAGAATCTGATTCAATATGACTTGTCAAGCTGGTAGCAACAATGTCTCATAGGAGACAGCAGCACAACATATCTGCATAAGAAAATCCCCGCTGTTTCCTTTCGTATAATCACAAGCGGTCTGCTGCATAAAATGAATATTAATAAATGTCGCCCATTGTAAGATGCAAGCAGATATCAAAATATATCAGTACAGGTCAAAAATCTGAGGCAGAATTGATGAGAACGACATATCTGCTGAATTTCCAGGCATCATAGTAAGATGATGCTGACATTAATATGACACAGAGAGCAAGTCTGGTACAGAAAACTGCTGAAGAAGAAACATTTATGCTGATATTATGTGCTGTCGAAAGGACAAATTAAAAATACGGTAAAAGCTTGGCCGTAACGTCCTTCTTCATTTCAGTCATAGCAAGGGCCAGTAGATTACAATCCAGCAGCTATACTAAATAGTCGATGCACACGTTATTTTGTAGCACTTTTAAAAGCTTGTAAAAAAAAAAAACAAGGTTTACTTAATTTCAGGAATTTTTTAAGTTTAACAAGTAACCCAAAAGGAAAAACATGAAAGGAAAAAGAAAAAAAAACACTATACCCAGATCATGTGACTTCTGAAAAAAAAAAAAAATCCGAAAATAAAAAAAAAAACACAAAAAAATTCCAAAATAAAAAAAAATTAGTCATGCAGTCTTTTTTAAAAGTTACTTATAAACATAAGCGGTTTATTGAGCCGTAAAAAAAACAAATTGCATATAAATACAGTCTAATTAGGCCATTAGTGTTTGGTCAGTATTTGTAAGCCAAAACCTTGAGTGGGACAATCAGAGGAAAAGTATAATAGAAACATGTCACCACTTCTGCATTTATCACCCACTCCTGGTTTTGGCTTACACATACTAAGGTAACAAACTCAACAAATACTCAAGGTGTGCACGTGGCCTTAGGATATGTGCATGCAGAGTTTTCTGATGATTTTTTAAAATAAGAAACTGAGTGGAAATTCTTAAAATCTTACTTAATTTTGGATCCAAAAACTCAGCAAAAAAAAAACCCTCAGTGTGCATATACTAGTAAACTATCTTCTGTATTTATAAATTTCATCTTTATTTGGTTTTCAAGATCTTCGCCTAGAATTCCTAATAATCACCTCTGCTAGTGCCAACCAGGGGAACTAAACATAAAACGCTTCCTACTTCCTAAGAATCACCGTATACATTACTGTCTGGCTCATCCAGTCAGCCAAAACTCCTCCAAAAGAAAAGTCAACTTTTTTTTAAGTTGCCTACTTTTAGATCATATAAGAGTATGATGGACTAATTGTTATTTAAGTGCTGTACGGAGCCCTGATGAAGAAGGCCGTCTGCCTTCGAAATGCGTTGGTTAGGTCATTCCTTCTTGGCTCCAACGCCGCTCCGTACCTTTTGTGACGTCACAGTTCAGGCACGCGCGAGCAGGCGCCGGCAGCCATCTCCTCTCAGCGGTAACCAGGGACGCCTCCGGCCGGGGCTCCCTAGGTGTCGCGTCAGCTGCCATACGCCTTCGTGCTCCCTCTTCCCTGCACACTCAGCAGCAGCAAGTAGCGGACTCCGGATCTTTTCTTTTCCCCCTTCGCATACCCACGCCGACTGGATACACCTTCCAGAGGCATTGTGAGTCATCACACCAAGACTACACGTGCACCACCAGCGGGGTAAGCACCGTCTCGCAGTGCAGTTTCATGCGTACATTTTAGTCACTTTATTAAGGGGTATTTAGTACTATTACTATTATCAACATCTACTTTCTTCCGTTACTTTCATACTTGCGGGTCTTATTTGCCGGCTATACGCCTTCCAGCACCACCTAGTATTTAACCCTTAAGCGCGGCATCACACTTTCTTGTGGTATTACATTACTTATTTCCAGGATAGGCACAGATCCTGTTAGTGATCCAAGCAGCCAGGGTATATAGTACGTCACTTATTCTCCCTTGCATCGGGCACTTGCCCACATTGTGGCGAGCGCCAGTGTGTTTTACTTCTTTTAAAAAAAAATATTGTTCCAATAAATACATTTCTTTATCTAAATAAAAAAAAACAAATAAAAGTACACATATTTAGTATCGCCGGGTCCATAACGACCCGACCTATAAAACTGTCCCACTAGTTAACCCCTTTAGTGAACACCATAAAAAAAAATGAGGCAAACGACACTTTGTTATCATACCGCCAAACAAAAAGTGGAGTAACACGCGATCAAAAACACGGATATAAATAATCATGGTACCGCTGAAAACAGCATCTTGTCCCGCAAAAAACGAGCCGCTAAAAAGCATCATCAACGAAAAAATAAAATATTTATAGTCCTCAGAATAATGTGATGCAAAAATAATTATTTTTTATATAAACTAGTTATCGTATAAAAGCAACAAAACATAAAAAAATGATATAAATGAGGTTTCGCTGTAATCGTTCTGACCCGAAGAATAAATCTGCTTTATCAATTTTACCGAACGCGGAATGGTATATGCGCCCCCCCAAAAGGAATTCATGAATAGCTGGTTTTTGTCCATTCTACCTCACAAGATTCGGAATAAAAAGCGGTCAAAAAATGTCATGTGCACGAAAATGGTACCAATAAAAATGTTAACTCGTCCCGCAAAAAACAAGACCTCACATGACTCTGTGGACCAAAATATGGAAAAATTATAGCTCTCAAAATGTGGAGCGTCTTTTAGTGTTTGATGGCTGCCAATCATAAAAATCATCTAAAAAAAAAAACCCGCTATAAAAGTAAATCAAATGCCCCATCATCACCCCCTTAGTTAGGGAAAAATAATAAAATTTAAAAAAATGTATTTATTTCCATTTTCCCATTAGGGTTTGGGTTGGGGCTAAAGTTAGGGTTGAGGTTGGGGCTAAAGTTAGGGTTAGGGTTGCAGCTAAAGTTAGGGTTAGGGCTACAGTTAGGGTTAGGGTTGGGGCTAAAGTTAGGCTTAGCGTTGGGGCTAAAGTTAGGGTTGGAGCTAAACTTATGATTAGGGTTGGGGCTGAAGTTAGGGTTAGGGTTGGGGCTAAGGTTAGGGTTGGGGCTAAAGTTAGGGTTTGGATTACATTTACGGTTGGGATTAGGGTTAGGGGTGTGGTTAGGGTTGGGATTAGGGTTAGGGGGTGTGTTTGGGTTAGGGATTCAGTTAGAATTGGGGGGTTTCCACTGTTTAGGCACATCAGGGGCTCTCCAAACGCGACATGGCGTCCAATCTCAATTCCAGCCAATTCTGCGTTGAAAAAGTAAAACAGTGCTCCTTCCCTTCCGAGCTCTTGGGGTTTACCCTAACATATGGGTATTAGCGTACTCAGGACAAATTGGACAACAGCTTTTGTGGTCCAATTTCTCCTGTTACCCTTGGGAAAATACAAAACTGGGGGCTAAAAAATAATTTTTGTGGACAAAAAATAATTTTTATTTCCACGGCTCTGCGTTATAAACTGTAGTGCAACACTTGGGGGTTCAAAGTTCTCACAACACATCTAGATAAGTTCCTTGGGGGTCTAGTTTCCAATATGGGGTCACTTGTGGGGGGTTTCTACTGTTTAGGTACATCAGGGGCTCTGCAAACGCAATGATGCCTGCAGACCATTCCTTCTAAGTCTGAATTCCAAACAGCGCTCCTTCCCTTCCAAGCTCTGCCATGCACCCAAACAGTAGTTTTCTCCCACATATGGGGTATCAGCGTACTCAGGACAAATTGGACAACAGCTTTTGGGGTCCAATTTCTCCTGTTACCCTTGGGAAAATACAAAACTGGGGGCTAAAAAAATAATTTTTTTAGACAGAAAAGAATTTTTATTTTCACGACTCTTTGTTTATAAACTGTAGTGAAACATTTGGGGGTTCAAAGTGCTCACCACACATCTAGATAAGTTCCTTAGGGGGTCTACTTTCCAAAATAGTGTCACTTGTGGGGGGGTTTCAATGTTTAGGCACATCAGGGGCTCTCCAAACATGACATGGCGTCCCATCTCAATTCCAGTTGATTTCGCATTGGAAAGTCAAACGGCACTCCTTCCGAGCTCTGCCATGCACCCAAACAGTGGTATACCCCCACATGTGGGATATCAGCGTACTCAGGACAAATTGCACAACAACTTTTGGGGACCAATTTCTTCTGTTACCCTTGGGAAGATAAAAAAATTGGGGGCAAAAATATCATTTTTGTGAAAAAATATTTTTTGTTTTTACGGCTCTACATTATAAACTTCTGTGAAGCACTTGGTGGGTCAAAGTGCTCACCACACCTCTAGATAAGTTCCTTAGGGGGTCTACTTTCCAAAATAGTGTCACTTGTGGGAGGTTTCAATGTTTAGGCACATCAGGGGCTCTCCAAACGCGACATGGTGTCCCATCTCAATTCCAGCCAATTTTGCATTGAAAAGTCAAATGGCGCTCCTTCCCTCCTGAGCTCTGCCATGCACCCAAACAGTAGTTTACCCCCACATATGGGGTATCAGCAACCTTTGGGGTCCAATTTTTCCTGCTACTCTTGGTAAAATAATACAAATTGGAGCTAAAGCAAATTTTTTGTGAAAAAAAGTTAAATGTTTATTTTTTTAAACATTCCAAATATTCCTGTGAAACACCTGAAGGGTTTACAAACTTCTTGAATGTGGGGTACAGTTTCTAGAATGGTGTCACACTTGGGTATTTTCTATCATTTAGACCCCTCAAAGTGACTTCAAATGTGATGTGGTCCCTAAAAAAAAAGGTGTTGTAAGGCTGCCGTCACACTAGCAGTATTTGGTCAGTATTTTACATCAGTATTTGTAGGCCAAAACTAGGAGTGGAACAATTAGAGGAAAAGTATAATAGAAACATATGCACCACTTCGGCATTTATCACCCACACCTGGTTTTGGCTTACAAATACTGATGTAAAATACTGACCAAATACTGCTAAAGTGACGGCAGCCTAAAAATGAGAAATTGCTGGTCAACTTTTAACTCTTATAACTCCCTAACAAAAAAAAATGTTGGTTCCAAAATTGTGCTGATGTAAAGTAGACATGTGGGAAATGTTACTTATTAAGTATTTTGTGTGATATAACTCTGTGATTTAAGGGCATAAAAATTAAAAGTTGGAAAATTGCAAAATCTTGAAAATGTTCACCAAATTTTAATTTTTTTCACAAATAAACGCAGATAATATCAAAGAAATTTTACCACTAACATGAACTACAATATGTCACGAGAAAACAATGTCAAAATCACTGGGATCCGTTGAAGCGTTCCAGAGTTATAACCTCATAAAGGGACAGTGGTCAAAAATGTAAAAATTGGCCCGATCATTAAAGGGCAAACCACCCTTGGGGTAAAGGGGTTAATAAACTTTTTTTTTTTTAATGAAACACAATAAAAATGCACCTCCCTTCCTGTAGAGCAGTAAATATGACTAAGAAAATTCTGGTATTTAATTATTGCTCCAGTCTACTTTTCTGCATAGCTGAGAGTGGGGCTGCCAATACATTTCCTTAGTTAAACATTAACAACAGGTGTGTGAGATGTGGGAAGCTTACTAGGATTGTACAGCTCACAAACCTTTGATCTTCAGCATAAAGTTGGAATCCACCGAGTTCTTTCTTTTTAAAAGGCAGAAAACAGGTAGCAAGAATCGCACACTGCAATATGTGCAGGGGGTAAACATTTGTGCATGCCAATAATTGCAGGTTATTAAAAAGCCCTGCAGCCCATCATGGAACATACCTAATAAATAACAGCTAATGTAGATTATACAGTAAAGGAGCTGTATGTAGCCCTGCATTAGAAAGAGAAAACTGGAATCTGATCATTGCTGCACTTTTTCTCTTTGCAACAGCTTTGGGAATATGACACCTCATTTTAGCCCTATAAACTGCAGCCACTGCCATTAGAGGCTTATCTACAGCATTCTGTAGATAAACCCCCAACCTAACCTCAAAGATAAGAAAAACAAGTTAAGGTACCTTCACACATAACGATATTGTTAACGATATCGTTGCTTTTTGTGACGTAGCAACGATATCGTTAATGAAATCGTTATGTGTGACAGCGACCAACGATCAGGCCCCTGCTGGGAGATCGTTGGTCGCTGAATAAAGTCCAGAACTTTATTTCGTCGCTGGACTCCTGCTGACATCGCTGGATCGGCGTGTGTGACGCCGATCCAGCGATGTCTTCACTGGTAACCAGGGTAAACATCGGGTAACTAAGCGCAGGGCCGCGCTTAGTAACCCGATGTTTACCCTGGTTACCATCCTAAAAGTAAAAAAAAAACAAACACTACATACTTACCTACCGCTGTCTATCCCCCGGCGCTGTGCTCTGCTCTCCTCCTGTACTGGCTGTGAGCGTCAGTCAGCCGGAAAGCAGAGCGGTGACGTCACCGCTCTGCTTTCCGGCCGCTGTGCTCACAGTCAGTGCAGGAGGAGTGCAGAGCACAGCGCTGGAGGACAGACAGCGGTAGGTAAGTATGTAGTGTTTGTTTTTATTTACTTTTAGGATGGTAACCAGGGTAAACATCGGGTTACTAAGCGCGGCCCTGCACTTAGTTACCCGATGTTTACCCTGGTTACCGGCATCGTTGGTCGCTGGAGAGCGGTCTGTGTGACAGCTCTCCAGCGACCAAACAGCGACGCTGCAGCGATCTGGATCGTTGTCGGTATCGCTGCAGCGTCGCTTAATGTGAAGGGGCCTTTAGATTATACTCACCCAGGGGCGATCCAGTGTGGTCCGTTCTGATGGGCATCGCAGGTCCGGGTCCAGCGCCTCCCATCTTCATACGATGTTGTCATCCTCCTTACTTCTGTCGCGACTCCTGCGCCCTGTCGTGGGCAGCGTAATGTAATACTCTCTGGGGCTCTCTGACCTTTCCTGGTGACTGCGCACTGCAGTACTTTGCTTTGCCCTCAACAGGGCAAATCAGTACGCCTGCGCAGGACCCGCGACAGAAGCCAGAGGACGTCATCGCCAGACCTGGACCTGCAACGCCCATCATACCCGGACCGCCCCTGGGTGAGTATAATCTAATTTGCTTTTCTTATCTTTCAGGTTACATCACGGGCTTATTTACAGCATTACAGAATGTTGTAGATAAGCCCCTGAAGGCGGTGGCCGCAGTTTATAGGGCCAAAATGAGGTGACAGATTCCCTTTAATACTCTAAATGCTCATACAGAGACAAAATCCCATATCAAATGTATGAATATTATAGAATTGCTCTTTACACTCTCCTTTACCATATACTGGTTTGTTATGGAGGGAAGAACAAAAGACAGCTGTGCATGGTATTGTAGCCCAGCTCCACTGCAGCGGATATGGCTGAACTGCAATACCATACACAACCTATGGACAGATGTGGTGCTCTTTTTATTGGAAAGGAGTCATGTTTTAACACAGATAATATTTTCTGTTCTCCTCTGGCATTGATATGTAAGATTGGTAGCTTAGATCTTTATATTAGTTAATACAATGATCTGTTATCCAAATTTTTCTAGACCTTAAAGTGTTCTCAGTGGCGTAACCAGAGTCTGATGGGGCCTGGAGCAAACTTTGGACCCCCAACCTGATATATATATATATATATATATATATATATATATATATATATATATATATATATATATATATATATATATGTATATATATATATTTATTTATACATATCTGTTGGCGTTATTTAAATAAAGTTATAATTATTATGTATACTCTTTAAATGGTTTGTCAAAACATGGTAAATAGGAATGCTTGCTACAGTAAGTGCTTATAAAACACAGGCCACTGTATATCCTGATACACAGTGGGTACGAAAAATATTCAGACACCTTTACATTTTTCACTCTGTTTCATTGCAGCCATTTGGTAAATTCAAAAAAAGTTCATTTTTTTCTCATAAATGTACACTCTGCACCCCATCTTGACTGAAAACCCCCCAGAAATGTAGACATTTTTGCAAACTTATTAAAAAAGAAAAACTGAAATACCACATGGTCACAAGAATTCAGACCCTTTGCTCAGTATTGAGTAGAAGCACCCTTTTGAGCTAGTACAGCCATGAGTCTTCTTGGAAATGATGCAAAAAGTTTCTCACACCTGGATTTGGGGACCCTCTGCCATTCTTCCTTGCAGATCCTCTACAGTTCCGTCAGGTTGTATGGTGAATGTTGGTGGACAGCCATTTTCAGATCTCTCCAGAGATGCTCAATTGGGTTTAAGTCAGGGCTCTGGCTGGGAAAGTCAAGAATGGTCACAGAGTTCTTCTGAAGCCACTCTTTTGCTATTTTAGCTGTGTGCTCAGGGTCATTGTCTTGTTGGAATGTGAACCTTCTGAGAGTCTGAGGTCCAGAGCACTCTAGAAGAGGTTTTCATCCAGGATATATCTGTACTTGGCTACATTCATGTTTCTTTCAATGGCAACCAGTCATCCTGTCTCTGCAGATGAAAAACACCCCCATAGCATGATGCTGCCACCACGTTTCACTGTTGGGATTGTATTGGGCAGGTGATGAGCAGTGCCTGGTTTTCTCAATTATAGAATTATCACCAAAAAGGTCTATCTTTATCTCATCAGACCAGAGAATCTTATTTCTCATAGTCTGGGAGTCCTTCATGTGTTTTTTAGCAAACTTTATGAAGACTTTCATATGTTTTGCACTGAGGAGAGGCTTTTGTCGGGCCACTCTTCCATAAAGGCCTGAGTGGTGGAGGTCTGCAGTGATAGTTGACTTTGTGGAATGTTCTCCCATATCCTTAATGCATCTGTGGCACCCCTAGGGGTATTTGCCACAAAAATAGTTACTGACACTAAACACAAATATTAAGATAGCAAAACTGCACTACCACCTCCGGCCAGAAGCGGGAGCTCCAGAGACTCCCCTTAATCCATTCTGGTCTGAGAGAAGAAATGGCAGTTGGGCTAAGGAGCTGAAAGTGAGAGGTCATACAGCTGAATTTCTAACAGCCCTATGACGGTTTCCAGGCCCAAATCACCGGCCTGAGGAGAAGAGGGACAGAGAAAAGAGACATTGTGAGAACCGGGTAGCATTAATCACTACCCAGAACAGGCGCAAAGACGGATACCGGATCCGTGGCTGTATTCATTATATATAATACAGCAACCGGAAAAACGTGAGGTGATATCAGCTTCACTAGGGCCGGACGCAGCAACAGACACAGAGTTCAGCGGTACTCCCGGAGGGGGTAAGCCGATAAAAGGACTCGGGTTGCCCGTCGAACCAGGACCCGGAGGGGACAGATTGGGCCGGCAGCCAGTTCACATACAGCAGCAGGGCCACACAGAAATTGCGCACAATAAGAGGCGAAGACCCCGGCAGGGTCAAAGTAACTCAGAGTTCCCATACAGACTCTGGTGACAGGACTGGTTGTAAATCCTTTTATGTTAAAGTAAACTGGTTAAACGTTTCAGTGCCTCAGTCTTTCATTTGGACAATAGCCATCTATCCAGGATCGGGATCGTCACCGCTGGGAGAACCTGCTGCTGATCAAGTAAGTGCCTGTCCCCTCACGATACCCCTTACACTGTGCATTGCCTGAGGCCACAGCACCGGGTCAAGCCACCTGTGACATCCCCCTCAAGAGACAGACCCCATTGGTCCGGTGCTGGGTATCCCGGTCTCCTGGGCGTCACACATCTCTGGAGCTCAGCCACAGTGATCTTGGGGTTCTCCTTTACCTCTCTCACCAAGGCTCATCTCCCACGAATGCTCAGTTTGGCTGGACAGCCAGGTCTAGGAAGACTTCTGGTGGTCCTATACTTCTTCCATTTAAGGACTATGGAGGCCACTGTGCTCTTAAGAACCTTGAGAACTGCAGAAATTCTTTTGTAACCATGACCAGATCTGTGCCTTGCCACAATTCTGTCTCTGAGCTCCTTGGCCAGTTCCGTTGACCTCATGATTCTCATTTGGTCTGACATGCACTGTGAGCTGTGAGGTCTTAGGGTTCCATCACACTAAGCGACGCTGCAGCGATACCGACAACGATGTCGATCTCTGCAGCGTCGCTGTTTGGACGCTGGAGAGCTGTCACACAGACAGCTCTCCAGCGACCAACGATCCCGAGGTCCCCGGTAACCAGGGTAAACATCGGGTTACTTAGCGCAGGGCCGCGCTTAGTAACCCGATGTTTACCATGGTTACCAGCGTAAACGTTAAAAAAACAAACACTACATACTTACCTTCAGCTGTCTGTCCTCCGGTGCTCTGCTTTCCTCTGCACTGTCAGCGCCGGTCATCCGGAAAGCCGAGCGGTGACGTCACCGTTCTGCTTTCCGGCTGGCCGGTGCTGACACAGGATGCAGGAGGAGTGCAGAGAAGCACAGCGCCGGGGACAGACAGCTGAAGGTTAAGTATGTAGTGTTTGTTTTTTAAATGTTTACGCTGGTAACCAGGGTAAACATCGGGTTACTAAGCGCGGCCCTGCGCTTAGTAACCCGATGTTTACCCTGGTTACCAGTGAAGACATCGCTGGATCAGCGTCACACACGCCGATTCAGCGATGTCAGCGGGAGATCCAGCGACGAAATAAAGTGCTGGACTTTCCTCAGCGACCAACGATCTCCCAGCTGGGGCCTGATCGTTGGTCGCTGTCACACATAACGATTTCCTTAACGATATCGTTGCTACGTCACAAAAAGCAACGATATCGTTAACGATATCGTTATGTGTGACGGTACCTTTATATAGACAGGTGTGTGCCTTTCCAATTCAAGTCATATCAGTTTAATTAAACACAGCTGGACTCCAAGGAAGGAGTAGAATGATCTCAAGGAGGATCACAAGGAAATGGACAGCATGTGACTTAAATATAAGTGTCTGAGCAAAGGGTCTGAATACTTATGACCATGGATATTTCAGTTTTTCTTTTTTATTAAATTTGCAAAAAATTCTACATTTCTGTTTATTTTTCAGTCAAGATGGGGTGCAGAGTGTACTGTACATTAATGAGAAAAAAAATGAACTTTTTTGAATTTACCAAATGGCTGCAATGAAACAAAGAGTGAAAAATGTAAAGGGGTCTGAATATTTTTCTTACCCACTGTATATCAGGATATACAGTGGTTTTTGTTTTATAAGTGTGGTGAAATATGTGTATATATATACAGTATAGACCAAAAGTTTGGACACACCTTTTCATTTAAAGATTTTTCTGTATTTTCATGACTATGAAAATTGTACATTCACACTGAAGGCATCAAAACTCTGAATTAACACCCGTGGAATTATATACTTAACAAAAAAAGTGTGAAACAACTGAAATTATGTCTTATATTCTAGGTTCTTCAAGGTAGCCACGTTTGCTTTGATGATTGCTTTGCACACTCTTGGCATTCTCTTCATGAGCTTCAAGAGGTAGTCACCAGGAATGGTCTTCAAACAATTTTGAAAGAGTGGGAGTTCCCAGAGATGCTTCGAAATTGTTGGCCCTTTTGCCTTCACTCTGCGGTCCAGCTCACCCCAAACCATCTCGGTTGGGTTCAGGTCTGGTGACTGTGGAGGCCAGGTCATCTGGCGTAGCACCACATCACTCTCCTTCTTAGTCAAATAGCTCTTACACAGCCTGGAGGTGTGTTTGGGGTCAATATCCTGTTGAAAAATAAATGATGGTCCAACTAATCACAAACTGGATGGAATAGCATGCCGCTGCAAGATGCTGTGGTAGCCATGCTGGTTGAGTATGCCTTCAATTTTGAATAAATCTCCAACAGTGTCACCAACAAAGCACCCCCACACCATCACACCTCCTCCTCCATGCTTCACGGTGGGAACCAGGCATGTAGAGTCCATCCGTTCACCTTTTCTGCGTCGCACAAAGACACGGTAGTTGGAACCAAAGATTACATTTAAAATTGCATGATGCAAAGACAGCTATACATTGACCCACAATAGGGTCATGCCCTTGCCACACCCCAAATATATAACAACAGATTTTATATCAACAAATTCCACAATACCAATAATCACCCAAAAGGTATATGTAAATTATGTGCAATCCTCCTATCAATATGTTGCAACTCAGAAATATATGCAAGGCACTGCCCTGTGGGCAAAAGAAACAGGTAAATGCTCAAAAAATAGCCTGAGCCTAATACTCATAGAATCCACATAGTGCACTATCTAAGAAGGCATAATCTGCTATTACAGCATATAAATTGACCAAACAATGCTTAAAGGGACTCTGTCACCTGAATTTGGCGGGACTGGTTTTGGGTCATATGGGTGGAGTTTTCGGGTGTTCGATTCACCCTTTCCTTACCCGCTGGCTGCATGCTGGCTGCAATATTGGATTGAAGTTCATTCTCTGTTCTCCATAGTACACGCCTGCGCAAAGCAATCTTGCCGTGTGCAGGCGTGTACTATAGAGGACAGAGAATGAACTTCAATCCAATATTGCAGCCAGCATGCAGCCAGCGGGTAAGGAAAGGGTGAATCAAACACCCGAAAACTCCGCCCATATGACCCAAAACCAGTCCCGCCAAATTCAGGTGACAGGTTCCCTTTAAAAGACAGTGTCAACCTTTTGCCAAACTGGAGAGATAATCCCCTTAAATGAGGAGGCAAAGGAGACCTATACAACCTGAGCCTGTGGATGAAGTTCCCCAAGAAAAGTGCCTGAATGTAGCATCGACACAACAAAAGGTAGGAGGAATGGGTAAGGCAAGGGCACTGAGATGCCCGATTGTGACGGATGGCCATCCGTTTCATCCGTCGTGCACTGGATCCGTCGGAAAATCGCTGTCTGTCAGGTGGGGACAACGCACAGAGGAACGTCGGAAAACGTCGGAACGTCGGAAAATCGCTCAGCCATGGATCCTTCGCTGCCCGTCATTGGCTATAATGGAAGCCTATGGACGCAGGATCCGTCGCTGACTGTCAAACACAGGAATCCAGCGACGGGTTCCGTCTTTTGAAACTGAGCATGCGTGGAAGAATTTCCCTGACGGGAAATTATCTCTCGCTTGCTCTCTCTCTCTTTTTACTATTGATGCTGCCTATGCAGCATCAATAGTAACAAGATATAATGTTAAAAATAATTAAAAAAATAAAAAATCACAATATTCTTACCTTCCGGCGTCCCGCGCAGCGTTACCGATGCTCCCGGCAGCTGCCGTTCCCAGTAATTCATTGCGAAATGTCCCGATGATGTTGCGGTCTCTCGAGACCGCTACGTCATCAGAGGTCATTGCACACAAGGCATTACTGGGAACGCCAGCTGCTGGGACGCTGCGTGGGACGCCGGAAGGTAAGAACATTGTGATTTTTTATTTTTTTAATTATTTTTAACATGGGTTGTGTTATGTATGCATTTTTGCAGCGGAAAACCGCTGCGAAGACGCATACACAACAGGTGCACATAGCCTCGACGGGTCCGTCATAAAAACGGGCCCAGTGCACACGTTTTTTACAATCTGCACAGGATCCGTCATTTCAACATTTTGACGGATCCTGTGCAGATTGTAAAAATGGAAGTGTGAAAGAAGCCTAAGAAAGATGGCGTCAACAGTCTGATTTGCATATGATACCTCTCAAACTCAAGGAGAATTACTGGAACCTCAGATTTTCACTATTTACCAGTAATCTTCTCACCTCTAAGATTCAACCACTGTTATTCAGTATACGGTATACATTGCAACATTTCGCATGTGTGATAACCACATTTTATTGTGATAAGGCTTGAATCCTGGTCTTGCTAGTGAAGGGGCGCCAGGGGTAGAGGGAATTCATTAATTAAGGAATCATCTATTTTATCTTGTTATGAATTCCTGTGGCAAATCTAGAACTTTCCATTTAAAGTCTAAACTGGAATGGAATCTAGCACAAATATTATGCTATTAGATTATTAAATTAATATTTCATCCAAAACCACCCTTATATTACATATTATAAAGTTATTAGTTCCCAGTATCATAAGTTTAATTCTTCGAAATAATATACCAAAGCAATATTGGGGTTGCCATTACTATTCTTCCGTTAGTAATGGATTGATTAAACTTAATAAATGTAGGAATGTACACTTCCCGCCCCAGCACCGCTGAAGTCTGTTACTAGCAGCAGTGGTCAGGTGATTAAGACACTGCGCCATCAGAAAAAAATTAAAAGGTTTAGTCTACAGCGGTGCAGGAGCACCCAAGATAAAAACATAATAAGCAAATACTCTGCAGTCAATAAATAAACAGCAATAGTGCCTGAAAATAATATATGGTGGTTAGTTAACATAATTTTGATTAAAAAAAATGTAAAAGTCATCCCACCACGTCACGGTGACCCTATTTAGGATGGTCCTAACCTCTAATACTAAAACCTTACCATTTGTCAAGTGACATGAGTGTGGATAAGGACTGAGAAGGACTGAAACCCGGGTAGTGGACAAGCAGTGATGGGGAACTACAGGAATGTAATGTCCAGCCCAAGGAAAAAGCAGGCCACTCCTTTATCTGCACTGGGTGCAACCAGACTGAAACAGAAAACCTAATGGGATGAACTGGAATATAAATTGGTGTGCATGCAGCGTGTAAGTGCATGTGCACACTGGCCACTAAACAGGCAGAAACCCAAGATAAAAACAGAGCAAGCAAATTCCCCTGCAGTAAATCAGGGATCTCCTGTTTTAAATATCTTTGGAACCACTTTTTCTCACAGAGCACTTGTCTTCTCTGAACTGTTGATGCCCATTAAGACCTGCTTTGTGAGGTGACATTGTGAAAGAAGCCGGTGTGTGACTTTGAGGCCGGAGTCACACGAGCATTGATTATATCATGAGAGAGAATCAGATTGATTATGGTAATGACCAAGTGCGGACTGGGGCTGAAATTCAGTCCTGGCATTTGAAATCACACAGGCCCATGTTGTCCCCGTTCTCAAGCACCAGATGGGATTTATTACTAATATTACCCTGGATGGAGGAAAGGAAGATTTACTACAAGACCAATATTTCTAATGATACCCGTGGTCTGCTGGGGTAAGTGACTGAGTCAGCCACTTTGTGCCCTGTTACAACTCTTAACAGTATGGGTATCTTGAGAACATGGATTCTGTTAACAAACGTAGCAGACAAGGCGGCCCATGACCAGACAGGCCCTTCTGGCATTTACCAGATGGCCAGTCCAGCCCCGGTAATGACAGTCCAATCAAACTCTGATCCAAGTTTGATCAAAGTGTCACTCCTTGTGATCCAGTTCTATCGCATGAGAGAATCACAGCGCAGGTGTGGAGAAGACGGAGAACTTAATTTCTCTATCTTCTCCATTGTCTGAGCCCTCGAGAATCAGATGACATCTTTTGTGGTTTTACATGAGGCAATGAGCTTTGTGACCACAACAGTTTCAAAAAGATAACAAATTGACTGAAACAGAGGAAGACAATTGGTATTTGCAATATTGGGCTGATTTTTAGGTTAAACTTGATGGCCCTTCATCTTTTTTCAGTATTAATGAGTATGAAGCTATGAAATGTTTGCGAATTTTGCTGACCGTCACTGCAGTCTGATGGTAATCTTTGCATCAGTTTCTCCAGCTTGGCACATTCTCTGTTTCACCTGCAGTACAGCACAGGGTTTGACACCTCTTCTGTCTTGGTCACTTCTCCTGGCAGCAATGTCCTGCACTTTGGCAGCATTCCTCACTGCCTGCCACCAGTCTCCTTGCTGCCTCTGGCATGATACTCAAGCCTCTGGCAGATTATTCATCACTTACCTAGAGGACACACGTTTCAGTATTTGGAAGAATGCTCGCGCCTCTGCTGTGACTACTCTCACTTCTGTAATGGTGGGCTGGTCTTTTTCACCAGGAACAAATTGCAATGCTTGTAACATAGGCTGGATGCTCCTTGTGCCCTCATTAAGCCCTGGGGTGGCTTACATAGGGCAAGTATTGGCATAGAATAAAATTTTAAGTATTTTAGAGTAGGTTGCGACAGTGTCAGAATTAACCAAAAGCAAACAATAAAGCAGGGCTGTGGAGTTGGGAGTCGTGGAGTCGGAGCCCATTTTGGTGGAGTTGGAGTCATGGAAATTGAGGAGTCAGAGGTTTGGCTTACCGACTCCACAGCCCTGCAATAAAGGATAAATGAGTCAGGGGTTTATTTGGCTTTAGTTGCTAATTTTGTATTAGGGGTTTAATCTCCAGAGAGAAATCATAATCTTTCAGGGAATATGACAATATCAGCACTATAAATGACAGATGATAGTTGGGGGCCTGGTACAGGGTATTCACTGCTCAGAGACCCAGGAGCTGTAAACCTGCTCAGTTACAAACATTATTACTAAAAAATGAAATATTGATATTGGAAATATGTTTGCATTGACAAATAGATATATTTGATTGGGAGAATCTATAATATGCCTCTTATTTTAACTAAGTAAGATAATCACATCTACACATGTATCGGGTATTTATGCCATGTCAGGTGTAACTAATGCAAGCTGTCGTTTGTTCCCAGCGCAAAAGTACAAAATCATGAGCCCAAGGGGCAGTGGTCCCATAGGGTTGAGCCCTCTTTTCCCTCCCATTTGAAAGGAACAACATCATATCACTTTCGTCACCTCAGGCACCAAAAATGCTGGAAAGCCCCTCCGAACCTGATTGTAGACCTCAGTGGACAGGTATATAAATGTGTGTGTGTGTATATATATATATATATATATATATATATATATACCGTATATGAACCAGAGAGGCTGGATAATTCTGTTCTGGTCCACTACTTTGTCAGTCACAGGCTCGGTGATCATTATTGCTGCAGCACAATATGTCATATCATAGGATGAGACACCACCATGCCAGGGAACAAGCAACAAAGCGGTGGTGGCGCTGTCAGAAGAAAGTAGACGTCAAGATATCAAGTTTATCAGTTTAAAAACTCTTTTCACCAGAAACGAGGAATGTTTGTTATGTGGTAATGGCAGGGAACATTCCACCTTCTAAAACGGCCAGAATTTGGAAACAACAACATGAATATATCCAGCATCCACTCCACCCTGTAACAAATACAACTGTAGAAAGATTCATCAACAAGTACTGAACAATTACCTAATATGTGTCAATAATGCTACAAATTATAGAAAAATAAATAATCTGAGAAAAAAAATTAAAGGTCCTTCTCTTAGTTCCCGATGAATAACAGACAGCAGACTTGTGTGAGGAGGCAGGGAGAAGCATTACCTCATACACATGACCCGTCTCCTGCTGCGGAGACTGACACCTGGGGAGCGCCATGACCTATCACTCCGGACACCTATACGAGCAGCAGAGAAAGGGGTCTATTCCAGCTATAGCTAATACAGCCAGTCACTGACAAGTGTAATTAGGAGATTCTGGAAAAACATATGAGATAACACTCAGCCTGTGCCTCACACTATATTCTATCTATCTATCTATCTATATCTATTTATCTATCTATTTCATATCTTAGGCAGTTAACTGGTTCATGCAGCTTTACATGAACACCTGAGCCTTACACTATGGCCGGTCCGAACAACGAAAGCAATTGTTACCATCCACCTCTCGTGTCTCCCCTTTTTCCTCATAGTTTGTAAGCTTGCGAGCAGGGCCCTCATTCCTCCTGGTATCTGTTTTTATCTGTGTTTATTGTTATGCTTAATGTCTATTGTCTGTACTAGTCCCCTCTAAAATGTAAAGTGCTGCCGAATATGTTGGCGCTATATAAATAAAATTATTATTATTATATCTAGCCCTTATCTATCTATCTATCTATCTATCTATCTATCTATCTATCTATCTATCTATTTGTCTCATATCTATCTCTTTCATAAGTACACATTATCTATCTTATCTATTTACCTCTTGTTTAACTATCTATTTATCTATCTCTTATCTGTCTCTATACCTATCTATGTAACTATTATATATCTATTTTCTATGTGTTTTATCTATCTTTCTATAATTATCCACCTCTCTATATCTATCCATCTATCAATAAATATCTATGTCTATCCCATATCTATCTATCTATCTATCTATCTATCTATCTATCTATCTATCTATCTATCTATCTATCTAATATCTATGAATCACATATTTATCTATAATCTATCTATTCATCCTTCCATCTTCTCTCTCTCTGTCTATAATAAGATGTTGTCCCCCACACACCTGCACATTGCACCATGCTGTCCCCACACACCTGCACCCATGTTGTCCCCTTACACACCTGCACACCATCTTGTCCCCACACACCATGTTGCCCCCCACACACCTGCACATTGCACCATGTTGTTCCCACACACCTCCACACCATGTTGTCCCCTTACACACCGGCACACTATGTTGTCCCCACACACCTGCACACTATGTTGTCCCCTTACACACCTGCGCACCATGTTGTCCCCACACACCTGCACACCATGTTGTCCCCTTACACACCTGCACACTATGTTGTCCCCACGCACCTGCACACTATGTTGTCCCCTTACACACCTACACACCATGTTGTCCCCACACACTTGCACACCATGTTGTCCCCACACACCTGCACCATGTTGCCCCCCCACACACCTGCACACTATGTTGTCCCCTTACACACCTGCCCCAGCCTCCTGCCACCCCAATGTGTCCTCTCCCTGTAAGTAGACATTGCAGGCCCTACAGCCCCTTCCCCGTATGTAAATGGTTGTGTAGTACTATAACCCCCAGCACACCAGCCCTCCAGGCTCCGCAGCCACAGTCCCAGCACCCTGGCACCAGACCCACACCGTCACCCTCCAATATCAGGAAATCTCTGCAATTACTTGAGTACTAGGAATCATTCTCGCCGGAATCTTACAGATTAACTCTATGTTGCCCGGCTGTCACCTCCTCCGTTCCCCATCATCAGTACAGGACACTGATATCAATAGGAGAAAGTTTCACCTAAAAACTTCCAGGCTGCAATAATGGCTCTGACACCGCACGTGTAACGTGGCCGCCACACATTGTGCCCCCAGAGGAGGGTCAGCCTGCCCGGTGTGTGCCAGTCACGGGCAGCATATACTGCCTCCCCGGAGAAGCGGCACGGCGGCATATCCCTCGGTAAAGCAGCCAGATAACGGTGCAGTCAGTGACTTACCTGGTGCCAGCTGTCCAGAGAAGAGGTGCAGGGTGGCGGCGGTCAGGGCACAGGCTCCCTCACAGGCGTCCACATGTGTAAGGTGCTGAGCTCACGCGTCCGTCCCGGGGATACAGCCCTCCGCAGAGTGTGCTGCTCCTGTCCTGTGAGTCAGAGTGAGTGTGCAGTGCCGGATCCGGCCAGGAGGGGGAGGGGGCTGCACATGAGCCAGGGATGGCGGACCCTCTGCTCTGCGCTGCCAGGGGGGCACAGGGGAGAGGGGAGTCCTGTGTGTGGAGGTGTGATCACCTCATAGAAGAGCATTGCCCTACATCAGAGAAATGCCCAGCATTGCATGTGAAGTGCAGGAAATCCCTACAATCTGGGGTAAAGGTGGTCTCAGAGGCGACCATGTACAGGGATCACACACAGCTCATGATCACCTAATCATTTTATAGGCATATAAAAATAACTACTATTAAACAATACAACCAAAGGCTTCTGAATTCATAGCAAGTCTTTATTCTGTCTTTTTAACATAAAGTTAATGGTTTAACAGGCTACAGGTTCATCCGGATGACTTCATTCTGTTAATGACTAACTATCGGTGTCACAGAGGTTGAGGAGCCCATGCACATAATGCCACAGGTGGGCCAACCTGCCCTTGTTGGATCTCGTGCCCACTCTCTCTTGAAGGAAGATGCCAGTGGGTAGAAGGATCCGACATGAGGAAAATCCTGGGAGTTGTTCCTAAGAAAAAAAACAACATAGCATGCACTGAGATCACTGGGATAAGGATCCCATACACATGGTCTAAAGTTAGCCAAAAACGCGGATGTCAGCAGTATCTACCCAGTCTAATGATTATGGGGCCTCCCAGTCTTCCAAAGACGGCTTATGTCCAAGGCACAGAAGGATGTGGCACACCAGATCTCCAATGATCTGGAGGAGGACAGAGAACACTGGCATGCTTGCTCGAGCCAAGTCTTCCTACGTAATGTTTTTGGGGGCTTTAAACTGATTTTGCTCTAATGTCTATTGAAGCTTTTGAACAAATTCACCTTTATAAGGCTACGTTCACATTTGCGGTGTGCGCCGCAGCGGCGTCGCCGCAACGCACAACGCAATGAAAACGCATGCAAAACGCATGGTTTTGTAACGCATGCGTTCAACGTTGAACGCAACGTTGAACAATCGCGTTTTGACCAAAAAACGCAGCAATTTCAGACGCATGCGTTTTCCTTAATTGATGTCATTCTTTAAAAAAAAAAAAATTGTGTCTAGACACTAGATAAAGACTACCAATGGATAGAAGAGGGTGGGTGTAATGTAATTGTGTGTATATATACCCTGGCAGAGATGAATTCGTCCCATTTTGCTTGTGTTTACCCCCCCCCCCCCCCCCCCCGGTTTTCTGAAAATACTCACCCGGGTCCCTCGTTGGCTGTCGCTGCTTCCTGTCCTGGGCGCACCTTCTACTGTATGCGGTCACGTGGGGATGCTCATTTACAGTCATGAATAGAAGGGTCCACCAGTATGGGAGGTGGAGCCGCCTATTCATGACTCTAATCGGCGGCCCCACGTGTTCGCATACAGTAGAAGGTGCACCCAGGACAGGACACTGCGAGGAAGGCGGGTGAGTATTTTCAGAACAGCAGGGGGGGTGCACAGGGGGTGGGAGGGCGACAGATCTTTCTTTTAAACACTATTATTCATATCTTCTATGCAGCAAACGCTGCTGCAGGGAAGATATGAATGGCGGCTTCAGCACCATGTGGGGGGGGACAGCGCTTACTGTAGCGGTGTCTCCTGCACGCACACGGACTGCAGACGGACAACGTCCGGGTGCAGTACGTGTTTTACATGGAACCATTGACTTTAATGGGTCCGTGTAATACGTGCGCTCCCACGAACACTGACATGTCTCCGTGTTTGGAAAACGGATACACGGACCGCAAAAAATCAATGACATCTGAACAGATGCATTGATTTGGTCTACGTGTGTCAGTGTCTCCGGTATGTGAGGAAACTGTCAACTCACGTACTGGAGACACTGACGTGTGAAACAGGCCTAATAAAGTGTTTGTAAACACCTCATACAGCAATGAGAGACACCCAAAAAAAGGGCAAATGTAAAATTGATAAAATTGTGTCTGACATTGCATATATATGAGGTGTTTTGAAACACAAGATATGTGTAGACGGCGCACGGTGTGAATTGCCGAGAAGTATACTGCCCAATAAAACCACATATTGTTTGAAATCTAAAAGTTTTATTTGGGGAAACAGGAAAAAAGGTGGGAAATAAAACTATGGTGTATCAACCTCAGCTATCATGGGTGAGTGGTAAGTCTCTGCTTGGGAGTGGGGAGAGGAAGAGGATGAGGATGTGGAGCCATATTCCAATAGGCTAGAGGGCAATTCAAAGCCCTCAATGTATGCTGGCGACGAGACAGCAACCTCTGTAGGGGAGGGAGGAGGCAAAACAAGTCTCCCACTTGTTCTCGACTGGCTCTGGCTGCTCCTGCTCCGGCTCGACCCCAGCCGAGATCTGGGTGTTTGTGTTGGAGCAGCCAGAGACTCAGATGATGATCTTGTAGTCTTCCTCCTCTTTTTTTGTCTTCCTTCCACAGCATGACGGGTACTGGAGGTTGAGGGCCTGGCAGGAGCAGGAGTCGGCGGCTCGAAGTAATGTTGTCTGTGGTGACGTCCCTCCGCACGCGGACCTCGGTGGGATGGCTGGAGCGGCTCTACAGCAGGAGTCGGAATCATGCTAGCCAGCGATGGTACTACGGGCATTGTAGTCGCTGACTGCATTCTCCGAGCCTGCTGCAGAGCCCTCACATAGGCAGTGTTGCAGGCCGGCATCACCGAAATCTGGAGTTCCGGCGTAAGGTGTTCCACCATGCCCGTAGCAATGGTACTAAAAAAATGTTTTGCCGGCCTCGAGAGGTCGGATTCCATTTTTTCAAGGCGCCGGTCGATATTGGACAGAGCAGTGTCCATTCTATCGCCCAGCGCCTTGAAACAATTCTGGAACACCGTGCCCAAATGCAAAAATTCGGGCATTAGCGGCCTGTCCGAGGCCCGCTGACGCTGACGGGAATACCCGAAAGAAGGAGCGCCAGAGGCCTCGGGCAGGGGAACACCTGATGGTCCGGCTGCCGGTTCACCAGAAAGTGGTACAGGCCTGCTCGCGCTGTGGGATGGCTGTGACGGGTCAGATGGCGATTCATGACGGACCGCTCCAGATGGGCCAGGCTCGAGGGTGCTGCTGTGTGTTCTGTGAAAAGAAAAGGGCAACATTAGTCTACAAATAATAACCTCTCACATACGCCAAATCCTGTAATAATAATGTTTAAATTACGTCACACAACAATAGATTACAATCCTCTGCCTCTCAGTCTTTGTGGAATTCCGATACCGAGTTCCGATACTTTTGTGATATTGTGAATCGGTATCGGGATCGATATTAAATTAAAAAATACAAATAAAAAATATTGATATACTCTCCTCTCCGACGCAACCTGGACTTTACCGATGTAACCTGCAGCTTCCGTTCCTTTGAATGAGCGCTTGAAAGACCTTAGATGACGTTGCGGCTTGTGATTGGTTGCGTGTCGGTCACGTGACCGCTCACGCAACCAATCACAAGTCGCAACGTCATCTAAGGTCTTTCAAGCGCTCATTCAAAGGAACGGAAGCTGCCGGTTACAACCAGGGCGCGTCAGAGGGTGAGTATATCAATATTTTAAATTTTTATTCTTTATTTTACACATTTATATGGATCCCAGGGCCTGAAGGAGAGTTTCCTCTCCTTCAGACCCTGGGAACCATACAGGATAGCTTCCGATACTTTGTGTCCCATTGGCTTGTATTGCTATTGGGTATCGGTATCGGCGATATCCGATACTTTTCGGGTATCGGCCGCTACTATCCGATACCGATACTTTCAAGTATCAGAAGTTATCGCACAACACTAGCAATATACCATCCCACTAAGGAAAAAGTTACGTGGATGCCCAATATGCTACGCTGACTACGTGGATGGCAAATACACTGTGTGCCTGTAAAATATACTGTGTGGATACGTGGCTAGAACATGTACTATGTGGCTGCGATATAGTGGCCTGGCAATATACTATGTGGATGCGCAATGTACGTGGCTGGGCAATGTACGATGTGGCTGTGCAATATGCTATGTGGCTGGGCAATATGGTAAGTGGAAATGCATATTGTGCAGTATATACTTACTGTCGGCGGCCAAGGATCGGTCTCAGGAACTGTAACGCCCTGTTGTATTTGTAGGGCACAGACCTGGCCGCAGCAGCACCACTGCAAGCTTGCTTCTCCTCAGTACGGAGGCCCTTATTGAAACGGTCCTTCATGGATCGCCATCTGGTCTTCAACTTTTTGACTGTGAATGCAAACAACAAAAATGGTTAAATATTTAACATTTAAAAATGATAACACAACCGTGTGTGATGCAAAGTTGAAGGCGTTGATCACATCACACACGGTTGTTTCCTGGCCTGATGATAGCGGCGTATCACCAATACTCACCAAAGTTGCCTTTGTCCTTGGCTGAAGCGCTGTCAAAGCCATCCCACAGCGCTTTTGCCACCTCAACCCACATCCGCCTCAACACCACCTGGTCCGCGTGCCGGGGGTCACGGCTGTCCCACAACGGGCCACGCTCCTGCATGCTTGTAATTAGGAGGTCAACATCAATACTCTCGTGTCCCCATTGTGAAACCTAGAATAATAGGAAAACAGTAAGGTTAAATATTTGAAAATATTAACAACAACCACCAGCACCTGTCATGATATGTACTTTTGCCCTGTCCTGTATTTGAAGTATATGCCATCTGATGTATGTAACTGTTCTCTGGTTACTATGTATTTATGTTTGTTCTTGTGCTGGGAGTTCACCTAAAATGTCTCCTTCCCCCAATACTTGCAGCCCTAAGCTTTGTCAACATCACAAGTGAAAGAATAGCCATCCTTCCTCACAGCTGGATGTTAGTAAAGAAAAGAAATAAAAAAAAAAAAAAAAAAATACTTGCCCGCTTGACGCCACACCTTGGCCCCAAGCTCGCTGCTCCTGCTGGGTCCCTTCCTCCTCACTTGAAGAAGCCTGTAAAAATTGTTTTAAAATTAGTGCCAAGGCTACAAATGACAGCGAATAGTAAGCAACTGGACATAATTACTCACCACACTCCCCTGTGCCGATTGGCTCTCTGGTGAATCCGACGCCATTCTTGCAAGTTATTCTGCAAGGAAAAAAAGAAAAAAAAAAATTATTCAAAAGCAAACACTGCCACATACAATAACATAGCAAAAAATTAAACAAAAAAACCATTACTACCACAATGGAATATTCACTCATAGGACATTGCAAACTCAACAAGCCATACCACAACGCCATACATCGCAATTGAATACAATAGCAGATACAACACAATGCAGAGTAAAGCAAAAAGTATCATCCAGAATAGACCAAAAAACATTCAGCTACAAGACACCACTAGGTACAAATTTGTGAAGAAAATGACACATACCTTTCGTGTTTTAAAAAAATAAAACAAAAAATATGGCCCAAGAACTAGCAAACTAGAGTAAAACGCCATACTTTACAATTACAACAAGACATGATCCAAAACAACACCATCTTGTGACATAGAACCACAGAAATACATCAGAAACAGATAATAAAAACCATTTGATATAAAGCAATAAACATTATGGTATTGCCGCTGTTAAAATCTACAGCAACCCAATACAAGATAAACCATAGTCAAAGCGAAAAAAAAAACATGAAAAAAAATAAAAATTACAGGCTCACCAACAAAAAAAATAAATTTACATCCATACTCAAAACTTTACAATGCAAACAGTCAAGGAAGGAGATATATGCCATATGGTTACAAACGCCGGAAATATCAGATACAGAAAACAAAAAAAAAATATTAAAATAAAACATAACAATACAATGGAAAATAAAAAGGCATATAGCCGCACGGAACAACCCAATCATAAATGTAGCCCCCCACCACCAAGAAAAGACACCAAAGACAATACATGAGCCAAGAAAACGCCATACGGTTACCCCAAAAAATAGAAACCAGAATAATAACAAGACATGCACCAGAAATTAAACAAGAAAAAATCATTTTGAACAACCGCATGACACCAGAAAAACCCAAAATCCATTAAAACAAATCTAAAAACCAGCAAGGCCGGAGACAAGAAAAGCCATCGTATAACGTCAGAAATACATTAAACCAGATAAATTTTCAATAATAACACACAGTGGCATAACCGTACAATAGCACAGACCAAACATTGCACAAATACATTCAAAATCAAGAAATAAAACACAGAATAAAAATGCAATGAGAAATTACGTATATACTTACAGGTTTTGAAAGCAGATTGCTCCTCTCTCTCTTCTCTGTTGAATAGCCTAGTGAAAGACAATGCCAACCCCTTTTCTTTATATATATATAGTGACCTTTTGTCAGTGTCTAGACACCGTCTAGACACTTTTCCTTGTTTTTTAAATTAAAACGCATGCGTCTTACAGCGCACGACAACGCAAGTACTTGCGTCCTCTGCGTTGTCAATACACTTCAATGGGGATTTAGGCACATCGACAACGCAAACACGACGCAAACACGACACATGCGTTTTTTAAAAAGTAGGCGACGCCGAAAAAATGCAACATGTTGCGGTTGCCGCGCCCTGCCAGGTGCGGCAAGACAACCCATGCGTTGCAAAACGCAACACAACGCATGACAATGCATGTACATGCGGCCCCAATGTTAAAGATAGGGCCGCACGACGCATGCGTTGTGTTGCGGCGATGCCGCTGCGGCGCAAACCGCAAATGTGAACGTAGCCTTAGTCGTCAACCAATCAATTTGAGAATCTATAGAGATGAGTGGATTGATCCACAGAAGATAGATTGCGAGTCGAATTTCAGATTTGATCCACGGTTCACAAAAAAAACTTGCCCAACACCATTTTCCGCACTGCTGAAGCATCAGAGAGCGGGCTAACATCATTTTGCGATGCCATACGGGTTTTCCTATAATGACCTGCATCTATGACATCTTATGGACTATTGGGTCGCCCGCAAGGGCCTAGGGGTACTCGGTACCAGGTCCAGTGCTTAAAGGGGATGTCATGGTGGCGGCGACCGAGTCCGTGGCCCTGGGCGCCCAAGTATAAGTGGCGGTCTTTAAAGGGAGTTGTAAAGCAATAAAAGTTTGTGATGCCACCTGTGGTACTCGGTCAGAGGTGACTGGCGCTGCTTAAAGGGGTCCTCTGGGGGTAATGGTACGGCAGCAAGATTGTATCACTTCCCACAGGTGAAGTGGGGTCCCCAGGTCTCCCGGTGTGCTGGGCAGGGATGGTGTATGCCGGCAAATAAACGGAGGACACAGGGTTGTAACGTCTTTACCTGGTTTACTGGTTGAATCAGGCCACAGTCCAGGGTACCAGCAACAGGTGGTGATGTCGTCTGGCCAGCTTGGAGGTGATGGTGGGTCCCTCTCCCAGGTGAGGTCCATAAGCCTTTCTACTCCCGCTCATATGCGAGGTCCCTGCAGCATGTAGCTTCCTGACAAAGCCCTCTCTCTCTTGTCCTGGGACAGTTACCGTGCAAGCCTTTTTATAGGGTCTCTATCACGACCTGGGCTCTTCGTGTATTGCTTCTCCTTCAGGGTTGTGTGTAGGCAAATTACTTAAAGTCCTTTGCCCTCCGGTTCTGCTGTGCGACCTAGAGTTCAACACAACCTCGGGCTCCCAGTGCCCGGTTCCTGCGCTTCAGTTCAGAGGGTGCCCGGTCACAGTTCCCCTCTAAGCCCTTTCCTTCTCCTTTGCTCCTTTCCTCAGATGCTCACTACATTCCAACCCTTCAGGTTATCTTCGGATCCTGGAGCTGCAGCACACACGTGGCTGCACAGCCCCACTCTCTTCTCTCTTCCACTTCTCCTACCAACTAACTTCTCCTCCAGACCAGAATACATATATCTGGGGGCAGCGTCAGACTGGAGCACCAGAGAAAATCATTCTTGGGGCCCACTATGTAGCTACATAGCAATAAATACAAGACCACCAATTGTGTGGTAAAACATGCTAATATCAGGGTATAATATAAGGTAGTACACATTTTAATTATGTAGCAGGGGTTGGTGTAGAATCATGGAGGGGTAGTCACCTCATAGAATACAATGTAGCCACCCTCATAGAATATAATGTAGCCCCCCTCATAAAATATAATGCAGCCCCCTCTCATAGAATATAATGCAGCACCCCACAAAATATAATGCAACCCCCTCAGGTATAACGAAGTCCCCACCATAGAAAATAATGTAGCACCCTCATAGGATATAATGCAGCCCCTTCATCTTGTATAATGCAGCCCACCGCAGAATACAAGGCAGCCCCTCATAGAGTATACTGTAGCCCCCTCATAGGGCATAATGCTGCCCCCCTCATATAGTATGATGTAATCCCCCAGAATATAATGTAGTCCCCTGAGAGAATAATGCAGCTCCACCACAGAATATAATGCAGCCCCCATAGAGTATACTGTAGCCCCCTCATATAGTATGATGTAGCCCCCAGAACATAATGTAGTCCCCTGAGAATAATGCAGTCCCCTCACAGAATATAATGTAGCCCCCTCAGAAAGTATAATGCAGCCCCTCTCCACCCCATCATTGTGCTTATCACCACCTCCATCGTTGCCTTCTCTCCCACCACCCCCATCACTGCCCATTCCATCACCTCCATCATTGCCTTCTCCCCCACCACCATCATTGTCCATTTCATCACCTCCATCATTGCCTCCCCCCACCACCATCATTGCCCATTTCATCACCTCCATCACTCCATCATTGCCCCCCCACCGCCATCATTGCCCATCACCTCCATCATTGCCTCCCCACCATCATTGCCTAATCACCTCCATCATTGCCTCCCCACCATCATTGCCCATCACCTCCATCATTGCCTCCTCCACCATCATTGCCTCTCACCTCCATCATTGCCTCCCCCACCATCATTGTCTATCACCGCCATCATTGCATCCCCCCACCATCATTGCCCATCACTTCCATCATTGCCTCCCCTCACCATCATTGCCCACCGCACACAGCACAGCTCACTTCCCCACAGCAGCAGCACATCCCGGAAGCCTCTTCCTCACTGGCAGCTTTCTGTCTGAGACAGCGCGCTGGATGATGATGTTATCCAGCTGGGCTGTCTCAGACAGGAAGCAGGATGCCGGGATGTGCTTTGTGTGTGCCTGCGTGTGTGTGTGTGGTGCGGTGCTTTGTGTGTGTGTGTGTGTGCATGTGGTGCGGTGCTTTGTGTGAGTGGTGCGGTGGTGGGGCTTTACATGCGGGCAGTGTTAGCTGCAGCCTGCGGCTAACGCTGCCCGCTATTAAAGAGAAATGGTATTCACACCTCTTCACGCCCATAGGGGCGTGGGGAAGCGTGAATATTCATTTTGCTTTAGCATCGGGACAGGAGCCTGTCTCCAGCTGCTGCTACGCTGGCACAGGGTGGGCCCCCTTGACTCGGGCCCCATAGCTACTGGCTGGGGGCTCCTGGAGCAGTGGGGGCCCTAGGCAGCTGTTGGCCAGCATGCCAGCAGGTGTCAGTGCCTGGGCCCACTGGAGAATCCTCCGGTTCTCCGGTGGGCCAGTCCGAGCCTGTCTGAGGGAAGCTCCCCTTGAATCCGGGTTCAGAGCTCCTCCTACTGGCCTGGGTTCAGAATGTGTTGCATGTAGGTGCTTTATCTGATAAAGGGAATCCTCCTTGCCTCCAAGCATGATATCACCCTCCCCGAAGGGAAGGCAACATCACTGTAACAACCGGTTACCTGGTTACCTTGTACACTGGTGGTCAGGACCTGCACCATCACAACCAGTGGAGCATAACTGTACGGAGAGTAATTTTCCATTTCCAGAGTCACTTGGTTAGACTCTCTCACCTGCAGAGTGTAAGTTCTTATAATGAGTGAGGTTCTCTCTCTTTCCTTTTCTCCACATGTATTTTCCACGCAATTAAAAGCTTTCCAGGATTGAGATTTGCACAAATTTATTCACCGCAAATAAAATATTTGGGAGAATTTGGTGAAGTTGATTAATTGGAATTTCTAAAGCTCAGCTCATCTCTAGATCATTGCAATTTCTGGTCTCCAGTAGCATTTTATGGTTCTTTACAATACCCACAGGATTATTACTTGGCAATGTACCATAACTGCATCTTGTTTTCTGTTATACTATGATTGTGTTTTATTTCAGTTATTTGTCTAAAATAACAGTTAACATAAATCCATTGACAGTAAATCTCCTTCTCTGAAGAGTTGTATGAGTTTATGTTGTATGCTATTTTAGCAGCCTTCCTGAACTGACAATTTATTAATATATAAGTAAACATATAACTGAAGATTAGACAGTGAAATAAAGGCAGCCCAATGCCCTTAACTTTTGGTATGCACCTCAAGGTATTGAGACATTCTTAAAGAGAATCTTCCAGTAGGATCAACACTTCTAACCTTCCTGTTTGGGCAAGCAGGTTATAGGAAGCTGAATGTAATGATATATTCACAAATCTAGAAGAGAATCTGCCTCCAGAGCTTATTTTAAATGAAAGTGGGCATTATCAGTGTGAGACGTAGGTCAGAAGAGCAGACTGTCAGTCATTACATGTCTCATACTGGTAACTCTGTAAAGGTGGAGAAGTTATCAAAATATCATCTCTGAAGACTTCTCTAATGTTTTTGTATGGATTTACTGTTTTTAGTAGTGGGTCTGAATGGAGATCTTCACACAAATAAACCACTCTGTGTTTGGTCACCTGGACGTTTGTTGAGTTTGTTGCAAGCCTGTGTTCCATGGCTTTGGCTGTATTGGAAGAATATAACTTGTTCTCGTCTGCATGGATGAGGTGGTCAGACATGTCTCCTCTCTTGGTTGTCGATGACCCTGGCAGATGCGGTTTTCTCCTTCCACCCATTCCTCCATTTCCCGGGGCCGTTTTTCTATCCTTTGAGTTTTCTCCTCTCTTCCATTTCTCCATGTCGGCAGCACAAACGACATACCAGCCTCATGGTCCATCCATCTTCATGAAGGTCACTGTCTCACCTGCCTACAGGCTATGTATCCTCTGTGGGAGATAGTCGTGTTTAACCTCATTTCGGTTCACAAAAACATCGTCCAGTATCCCCAGATGAATCCGAACCCACGCTGAATATCAAAACTGTTTCTCAAAGTTCATTGCACAAGATCTCTAAAACCATTGCCGACCCATTAGCTGGCCTCTCGCTTCTCTCTGATAAACCAATTCACCCCATAGTATAGTCCACCAAATTTTTCAGGAGTCCCATTCCTTGTCCGGTTGGCATAGGCCTCAACTTCTGGAACTCGGCCCTTCCACGTAGAGTGGTGCAGGAGAGATGGGGCCCCAGCCTTCCTGACTTGCCCTTTCTCCACCTCCCAGTAGGCAAGCAATTCTAGCGCCACTGAATACCTGGCTGACAAGGGACACTGATCTGGGTCTGCGGGGTCACACACCTCATCCCTTCTGATAGAGCGCTTCCTCCCAAAACTCCACCTCACTCCCAACTCACTGGCAGCGCAGCTGGCAAGCTCCGTCACTGAGTGTGTTGCTGGCATCCAGGCCTCAGTTTCAGATGTATTGCCCAGTACATGCTTCGGCCTCTCCCAGTTGAAGCAGAGCCCCTGGAACTCACTACAGAGAATATACTGTAGTACTTGCCCAGTCATCCATGGCCTTTTCCGATGGCCTAGCGCGGTGATTTTCAACCAGTGTTCCGCGGCACACTAGTGTGCCGCGACACATGGTCAGGTGTGCCGCGGGGAACGTTCCCCAAACTATGGTGCCCCCTCCGGTTCGCTTGCTTGCCTGAGACAAGTGAGTCCCTTCCTTCAGTGCCCCTGACAACCGCTGAGACCGCCGCTGGCACTTCCGCATCAGGGAAGCGCCAGCAGCGGCTGACATCACAGTCTGACTCTGTCTTCGGTGCTGCAGCTCTTTCCCTGTTCAGCGGTCACGTGGGACCGCTGGACAGTGGAAGAACTGCAGGACCGAAGACCAGCTGTCCGGGAGAAGGAGCCGGACGCCGGGACCAGGTAAGTATCGCATATTTACCTGTCCCCGTTCCAGCCGCCGGGCACCGCTCCATCTTCCCGGCGTCTATCCGCTCTGACTGTGCAGGTCAGAGGGTGCGATGATGCATATAGTGTGCGCGGCGCCCTCTGCCTGATCAGTCAGTGCGGAGAGACGCCAGGACCGGACGCTGAAGAGCTGCAAGCAAGAGAGGTGAGTATGGCATTTTTTTTTTTATTGCAGCAGCAGCAATGGCAGAGCTTTATATGGTACATCAATGGGGCAATAATGAACGGTGCAGAGCACTATATGGCACAGCTATGAGGCAATAATGAACGGTGCAGAGCACTATATGGCACAGCTATGGGGCAATAATGAACGGTGCAGAGCACTATATGGCACAGCTATGGGGAAATAATGAACAGTGCAGAGCACTATATGGCACAGCTATGGGGAAATATGAACGGTGCAGAGCACTAAATGGCACAGCTATGGGGCAAGAATGAACGGTGCAGAGCACTATATGGCACAGCTATGGGGCAAGAATGAACGGTGCAGAGCACTATATGGCACAGCTATGGGGAAATATGAACGGTGAGAAGGAGCCGGACGCCGGGACCAGGTAAGTATCGCATATTTACCTGTCCCCGTTCCAGCCGCCGGGCACCGCTCCATCTTCCCGGCGTCTATCCGCTCTGACTGTGCAGGTCAGAGGGTGCGATGATGCATATAGTGTGCGCGGCGCCCTCTGCCTGATCAGTCAGTGCGGAGAGACGCCAGGACCGGACGCTGAAGAACTGCAAGCAAGAGAGGTGAGTATGGCATTTTTTTTTTATTGCAGCAGCAGCAATGGCAGAGCTTTATATGGTACATCAATGGGGCAATAATGAACGGTGCAGAGCACTATATGGCACAGCTATGGGGCAATAATGAACGGTGCAGAGCACTATATGGCACAGCTATGAGGCAATAATGAACGGTGCAGAGCACTATATGGCACAGCTATGGGGCAATAATGAACGGTGCAGAGCACTATATGGCACAGCTATGGGGAAATAATGAACAATGCAGAGCACTATATGGCACAGCTATGGGGCAATAATGAACAGTGCAGAGCACTATATGGCACAGCTATGGGGAAATAATGAACAGTGCAGAGCACTATATGGCACAGCTATGGGGAAATATGAACGGTGCAGAGCACTAAATGGCACAGCTATGGGGCAAGAATGAACGGTGCAGAGCACTATATGGCACAGCTATGGGGCAATAATGAACGGTGCAGGGCACTATATGGCACAGCTATGGAGAAATAATGATCTATTTTTATTTTTGAAATTCACCGGTAAATGCTGCATTTCCACCCTAGGCTTATACTCAAGTCAATAAGTTTTCCCAGTTTTTTGTGGCAAAATTAGGGGGTCGGATTATACTCGGGTCGGCTTATACGCGAGTATATACGGTATCTATGTCTGTGACTCTGTCTCTGGAGACTGTCAGACTGTTGTGAGAATGTGAGTCTGACGACTGTCACTGTGAAGCCTTAGCCAAGGGGGCAGGTGAGGCAGCTCAGCTGGATGAAAGACTGGTCTGAGGGAACATATCATGATATGGGGGGGAATGCGGATGTGTTTCAGGACATTAAGGGGGCACAACAAATCAGGACAGTATGGGGGCACAAATCTGGACATTATGTTATGGGGGCACAGATCTGGACAGTATGGGCCGTACTAAAGTTTGCTGATCTTCCTTTGGACAGTTTTTGGTTATCTGTTGCCAAGGAGTTCCCCATTCTGGCCAACAAAGCTATTTTGACATTGCTCCCATTTTCGACCACATATCTATGTGAGCTGGGCTTCTCAAGCTTGACTGTGATAAAAACTAAAAACAGGGAGAGACTGAGAACTGTTGAGGAAGAGCTTCGTGTGTGTCTTTCCACCATTCCTGCTAGGATATCCCTTTTGTGTTTATCGAAACAGGCCCAGGTTTCACACTGAGTGAATATAAATACATTTAGAATCTATATTATTAACTATATGTATAATATGTACTGTTTTAGTGTCATTTTGCGCCATTTTGGTTGGTGGTGTGCCCCGGGATTTTTTAAGTATAAAAAGTGTGCCGCGGCTCAAAAAAGGTTGAAAATCACTGGCCTAGCGGGTCTCCTCTACCATGTGCACACCAGGGATGATGATCTGCTCTAGCGCCTCCACCGCTTACTTCTCTGCAAATATGGCACACAGCCCCATATCCTCGCTGTTGTCCTCCGCTGTCCAGAGGGCAAACCCCTCAGATGCCATCTGTTCAGCAAGACTCACACGCTACTTTAATCGTGATGGCAAGCAGGGTAATAGCAAAGGCTCCCTTTTCGGGAACAAAACTTCTGATGAGTCTGCTGCATCACCAGTCAGTTTACCAATCTCCACGCTCAGCCACCCGTCCTGAGCTCACCATTTATTACTATTCCTGGGCATGCAGGACTTTCTCTTCCATCACACCTGGGTCTCTGCCTCTGGGCATTTGCTCTTCTGGGCTGGATCTCTAGTGGGCTGGGCAGTTCTTTGCACTTTTTTGCTCCCTCCATTCCAACAATGAGCGACACCAGTGGCAACACGTCTTCAGGCGCCCTGAGAGAGAGAGATTTCGCCTGAATTGAAAAGTATCAGAAATCTTTCCAGGCATGCTCAGTTTCAAAAAACGGAGTCTGACTCTGGATTCCGTCTTTTGAAACACAGCGACGGATCCTGCATCCATAGGCTTCCATTATAGCCAACGACGGACAGTGTAGGATTCGTCGCTGCGTGATTTTCTGACATACACAAAAATCGTTTCTATGTGCGTTGCTTCCACCCAACGGACGCAGATTTTACAACGCATCCGTCATACAATGGATGAAACGGAAGACCATTCGTCACAATCCGTCGCTAGTACAAGTCTATGAGAAAAAAACGAATCCAGCACCAACATTTGCTGGATCCATTTTTTTTCCTGTAGCAGGAACTAGTTTCCTGTACAAATGGTCCAGTTATGCCTTCTCATCTGGGCTGGCAATAACAAGCTGCTGCAGGCTATTGAATATGAAACCACATAACTGTCAAATAAGACAGCAGGTCCATAGAAAACATTAGAGAAGTCTTCAGAGAGGGTGTTTGGATGACTTCTCCACCTTTATATCTCACCCCATATATATTAACATTTACATATAAGAAAAACTTGGATTTCTCAGGAATTAGACATCAAATCACATATATCAAAATATCATTATATTCAGTTTTCTATTACCTACATGCCCATATGGATGGCTTAGCAGGATTGATCCTACTGACAGATTTCTGAGGATTTCCAGGCTAAAATTTTAGTTCCCCAATTGCATGCAGATGTATAAAAAATAATATGAATACAAGTTGTTACTCAGCCTCCGCAGGTTAAGTTTTGCCTTTCTGCTGGTTCCTCAGTCTTTATTGATAGGCTACAACAGTATCCTCATGATTACGGCACATGTGACCACTACAGCCTGTCACTGGGCTAGTGGGATCGGCTGTCTACATCGATGAGACGCTTAGCCCAGTGATTGGCTGCAGCAGTCATGTGCACTAAAATTGTGATGTTACTGCTGCAGCCTGTCAACAAAGACCAGAACAATGGTGGAAATTTAGTTCTGGACCTAGGGAGAGAAACAGCTCAGTTAATTATTTTATGAAAAACTATATTATTATTTTTTTAAATTATATTATATGAAAATATATGATTTCTTTGTATTTTATTTCCATCTGCAGTGATGCATTATTGTGCTCATTTGTTACTGGACTCACATGGGAAGATTGTGCAGTGCAATTACATGCACCATCTGCAGTATACAGGCTAAGGTCACGACGAGCACATTACCAGATAACACGACCCTCTTTACATGTGGTGGACAAGCGACCCCAAGTGCTAGATCAGTTTCTACTTATCCTCTCCACAGATAAGGGTAACTGATGAACACTCGCAGAACATATTTATTTTCACCTGACAGATGAAAGTGTTTTCTTCACATTAGCTGATTTTTGTGTAAGGACAGTTTAGTTATTAGGGGTCATAAATCTGTCACTTCTGTCCTTAGACATTTTTACTTTAAACACCACTTGTTCACCCTATGAAACGTTCTCACACCATTCATGGATACCGGAAAAGGTCAAGAAGGGGCATTATGTGTATATAATGTCAGACTTCTAACAAGGATATGTAGAGTCCGCACTTATCAGGCTTACAGTGCAAAGTGTTTCTTTTTTTCATGGTTATTGTTTATTGCCTTTACATCTTCACAAAATATTCATCAAGTGAACTAAAGAATGAATATGTACTTAATCTCTAATGTCCCTACTGTAGATCTCATTCATATGTCAGTGCTTAAATATGTATGTGATTAAATTATACCAGTAGCATCAGCGCTTTGGACCAGTTTGTTATCAGTGTGCCTATTTTTACCATCAGCGTGGTTTTTACCATTAATATGTCATCCGTATGTTCGTTTTTACCATCAGTGTGTCATCTGTGTGACTGCTTTTACCATTGGTGTGTCCATTTTTACCATTAATGTGTCATCCGTAGATTCGTTTTTAGAATTAATGTGTCATCAGTGTGACCTTTTTTTACCATCAGTATGTCATTGGTATGTCCTTTTCTACCATCAGTTTGTTCGTTTTTACCAACAGTGTATCATCTGTATGTCCATCTTTACCATTAGTGTGTCATCAGTATGTTGTCCGTGTGCCTGTTTTTAACATCAGACCGTCTGTTTTTACCATTAATATGTCATCCGTATCTCTGTTTTTTACCAGTAGTGTGTCCTTTTTTACCATCAGTGTGTCACCAGTGTGTCCATATTTACCATCAGTGTGTCATCATTGTGTCTGTATTTACCATCAGTGTGTACATTTGTACCATTAATGTATCATCCGTATGTCCATTTTTACCATCAGTGTGTCACCAGTGTGTCCATATGTACCATCAGTTTGTCATCAGTGTGTCTTTATTTACCATCAGTGTGTCCATTTTTACCATTAATGTCATCAGTGTGTCCTTTTTTACCATCAGTGTGTCATCCATGTCCGTTTTTACTATCAGTGTGGTCATCAGTGTGCCATCCTTGTGATTGTTCTTACCGTCAGTATCTCATCAGTGTTTTTCACAGATGGATAGACAAATTACAAAGCGTCTCCTCTACTTTGCAATCTTAGGCCGGTTTCACACATACTCATATTTCTGGCACCGGAAAAAACAGAGATATTAGTGTCTGCGTGTCTGTGTGTGTAATATTTGCTGCACACGTGTGGCAACCGTGTGCTGCTTGTATGCCGCATCAGTACCACACAGACAGGTGTGGCACCCCAGGAGTTCGGGTACCACAGTAGTGCTGCCTTCCTCTCGGGGAGGGTAGTGCTATGTTTGGAGACAAGAGGGATCCCTTTGGCAGGTTATCACACACACAACACATTCTAACTCCATGCCAGGAGGGGGAGCTCAAAATCCTGTTTTAGGGGAGCTTCCCTGAGAGATATAGATCCTGGCCTGGAGGAGGAGTCAAGTCAGTCCGAGAGAGTCTGAGAGTGAAGAGAGACAAGAGAGGAGCAGAGGAGAGATTGAGGGCTCAAGGAGGCTATGATTGGGCCTCCTAGGAGCCAGAGGGCAGAAATCGGGCACCGGGAGCCCGAGGTTGTGGATAGCTGCAAGGTCCACAGCAGAACCGGAGGGCATAGGACTATACGTAAACTGTCCGTACAACATCTGAGGTACAGCAGCAGTTAGAGCCTGGAGCCACCCTGTCAGAGACGCCAAGAAAACGGCTCAAGCTGCCTACCGTGCAGGTACTGTCCCAGGACAGGAGAGAAAAGGGATACCTTGCCCGCAAACTACAGGAAAGCAGCGCATAGTGGAAGGCTCCCAACCTGACCTGCCAAGGGAATTTTTGCTTGTTTCCGGGCTGCCTGGACTCCTTCTGTACCTGTTGCCCATACCCTGGACTGTGGCTTGCTACCACCAGTAAACCAGGTAAAGACTGCAACCCTGTGTCTCCTGTTATTTACCGGCAACACATCATCCCTGCCATACACCTTGGGAGCCCTGGGGACCCCGCTTCACCTGTGGGAAGCGTCACCATCTTGCTGCCACAACATCACCCCAGAGGACCCCTTTAAGCATCGTCAGTCCCTAGTGACCGAGAACCACACGTGGCATCACGAAAATAGACTTTCACAATTCCCTTAAAAGACCTTCCCCCTTTAATTGAGTCCCAGGGCCACGGACCGGGTCGCAGCCACCGTGACATCCCCTTTAAATGCGACCGGACCCGGTACCAAGTATCCCCATTGCCCTGGTGGGCGACTCACAGGCACCAGGGAAGTAGCGGTACAGTAAGTGCTGTTCCCCGGCGCCGGGTGCTGAAGACGGCTCTCATCATTCTCCTCTGCTCTGCTAGTGATCAATGCATGCAGGGGAGAATGATTAGAGTTGTATTCAAGTGAGAACAATGACAGCAGGAGGCGGCTGATGGGAATATTACTCCCATCAGTCTACATCTGCTGACACTAATAACTTAGTGCCAGCAGTAGCGGCTGTTAAGATTATAAAATAACTAGCTATTGAACCCGTTCTACGCCCGGGTGGCGAGCATTTATATTGGTATATGGTCTCCATCCTGGTATGTGCTGCTCCATCCTGCGTCCCCATCCTGTCATGTGCTGCTCCATCCTGCGTCCCCATCCTGTCATGTGCTGCTCCATCCTGCGTCCCCATCCTGTCATGTGCTGCACCCATCCTGCGTCCCCATCCTGTCATGTGCTGCTCCCATCCTGCGCTCCCATCCTGTCATGTGCTGCTCCCATCCTGCGCCCCCATTCTGACATGTGCTGCTCCCATCCTGCGCCTCCATTCTGACATGTGCTACACCCATCCTGCGCCTCTTCTGACATGTGCTGCACCCATCCTGCGCCTCCATTCTGTTATTTGCTGCTCCCATCCTGTGCCCCCATCCTGTCATGTGCTGCTCCCATCCTGCGCCCCCGTTCTGTCATGTGCTGCTTCCATCCTGCACCCCCGATCTGTCATGTGTTGCTCCCATCCTGCGCCCCCGTTCTTTCATGCGCTGCTTCCATCCTGCACCCCCGTTCTGTCATGTGCTGCTCCCATCCTGCACCCCCGTTCTGTCATGTGCTGCTGCCATCCTGCGCCCCCGTTCTGTCATGTGCTGCCCATCCTGCACCCCGTTCTGTAATGTGCTGCCCTATTCTATCATGTGATGCTCCCATCCTGCGCCCCCATTCTGTCATGTGCTGCTCCCATCCTGTGCCACCGTTCTGTAATTTGCTGCTCTCATCCATATGCCCCATACGCTGCTCCATAAATGTTTATGGCCCCCATAAGATGCTCCATAGTATATGCCCCGTACACTGCTCCATAAAGGTTTATGGCCCCCATAAGATGTCCCATAGTATATGCCCCGTACACTGCTCCATAAAGGTTTATGGCCTCATAAGATGCTCCATAGTATATGCCCCGTACACTGCTCTATAAAGGTTTATGGCCCCTATAAGATGCTCCATAGTATATGCCCCGTACACTGCTCCATTATGGTTAATGGCCCCCATAAGATGCTCCATATTATATGCCCCCGTACACTGCTCCATAATGGTTGATGGCCCCCATAAGATGCTCCATATTATATGCCCCCGTACACTGCTCCATTATGGTTGATGGCCCCCATAAGATGCTCCATAGTATATGCCACCGTACACTGCTCCATAATGGTTGATGGCCCCATAAGATGCTCCATATTATATGCCCCGTACACTGCTCCATTATGGTTGATGGCCCCCATAAGATGCTCCATAGTATATGCCCCTGTACACTGCTCCATTATGGTTGATGGCCCCCATAAGATGCTCCATAGTATATGCCCCCGTACACTTCTCCATTATGGTTGATGGCCCCCATAAGATGCTCCATATTATATGCCCCCTGTTATGATCCGGTGACCTTGGAGCAGCATGAAAACTTTCACTGGAGTAGGTGGTAACTATACTGACCGCAAATCCTGATCTTAACACCGCAACTAGAAGTAGCCGTGGGGTGTACCTAATAAGCCCTAGACACCTCGTCACAGCCGGAGGACTAAATACCCCTAAAGATGGAAATAGGAATACTACCTTGCCTCAGAGCAGAACCCCAAAGGATAGGCAGCCCCCCACAAATATTGGCTGTGAGTAGGAGAGGAAAGACACACACAGTCAGAAAACAGGATTTAGCACAAGAGGCCACTCTAGCTAAAATAGGAAAGGATAGGGCAGAGTTCTGTGCGGTCAGTATTAAAACCCTTCCAAAAATATCCACAGCAGATTATACAAAAAATTCCTCCATCTAACTAAAGACGTGGAACGTATATCTGCAACTCTATTAGGTTCTGTAGAAGGACGTAGATCTGGGGATTTATTATGATGGAATATAGGCTGAACTGGATGGACAAATGTCTTTTTTCGGCCTTACTAACTATGTTACTATGTTACTATGTTACTATGACTACTAAACTCAGAGCAGGAATACAATCAAAAAAACAAGCACACAGCTTGTGTGCCATAGAAAAAGAAACAGACACTTATCTTTGCTGAATTGGCAGCTAAGCAGGAGAAGCCAGACAGAGATCCAACACTTCCAAAGAAACAGAGACAACTGTCAAGGACTAATGAGTCCTGCAAACCTACTGTAAATACCCCAGTCAGAATTGGAATCAGCAGATACACCTGTCCAAGACTGCAGCCCAGAGACAACTGCATTACCACCTACAACCACCGGAGGGAGCCCAAAAGCAGAATTCACAACAGCCACCATGTTCCTACCGTTATCGGACATCTTCGTTCAGTGGAGACAGCCATTGACCAACTCAGCCTGGAAAGCTGTCCACAACTCTTCAGCTGCATGACTGCGATCTCCAAGACATATCAATTTTAACACTGCCTGATTGCGGTGAGCCCTGGCGTCGCAGTACGGAGGTGGTGGGGATTCACTCTGCAGTGTTGGAACACGTGTCTAATTAAGGCAGAGGTTGAGGGCACAGGTGGAGCCCCTAGAAGAGATAGAGGAGGAGGCAGAAGTAGTGGAGGGAATGTTAAATGTAGAGTTTTGTTCTGCAAGCCTTGGGGATTCCAAGACTTGTGAAGCAGCGCCTGTCCCCACAGCCACTAGACCCACCCAGTCATCGAGATGTAATTCCCTTGGCTATGCTTCTTCGTGTTCATGGTGAACTGCACTCTGGCAGACATAGTTTTAGTGAAGGAATGGGTGATGTCTGTGACATTCTGGTGTACAGCTTTCTTAGAAAAGTAATAGCAACTGGGCAATTGGTACTGGTGGACTGCGACGGCCATCAGCTTTCGGAAACTGTATCTACCAGGTGGAAAGGCAGCATTTCCGTAGCCAGCAGATTGGAGATGGTGGAGTTCAACCTCTTAGCTTTGTCAGGCGTAGGAGGAAACAATCTTTTTCATGACCACAACTGCTGAACCATGGGCGGGCTGCAGTGCTGAGAGAGGGTGGAGTACGGTGAACCAGACAAACTGCTGTACTGCGAGAAAGGTGCAGGCGGAGATGTTTCGGTGGATTGAGAAAATTGTGGTGTGCTTGTTCTCTGAGATCGGTCAAAAACAGCAGGCATGTCTGCTTCCGTTACAGCTGATGACGGGCTCCCATTCAGTGTGACTGGAGCGAGTAAAGAACCCGAGGTTCTGTGGTCGAAGACCTACATCTCCATAGTTGGCACGGTTACAGAGGAGGAGGAAGAAGCAGCAGATGCGATTGGTGGGGCGGCTGATGGTTGTTGAGGTCCGCTTGTCCACATTTTTACACAGTGGGATTCCCACAGTAACGCGTGTTGATTGCGCATGTGAAGGTTCACACATGTATTAGTCAAATTATTGCACTTTTACCTCGACTTATTTTTTTTTTTGCAAAGTTGGAGATTACGTGAGTTAGCTCATCCTTTGCATCTGTATTATCACATTCCTCGGCCTTGGAGTTCCTTTCCTCCTCTTCCTACCCTGACAGCACAGTACAGTCCATGTGAGCCTCAGATATCTGAGTCTCATCAGGGTCACCTCCCCCCAGGGTATAATGTCTGATAATGAGAGTCAGGATGCTGTGCGACCCTACTTCGTCCAGCCCCAGTTCCAAGCTAAAAAAAATTGCGGCATTGGCGCAGATTTCGTCCTCCTGACTCTTTGAAGCTTTTGAGTACACTTCTGATGACCATGGCATAGCATGTGTGAACAGCTCTTCACATTCACCCATCTGTGGTTCCGTACAGTCAGTTGCGCAGTTGGAGAGTTGGGACCCGGGAGGTAGCAAGGGAAATTTGGTTGCCAAATCTGTGGACTGTACTGGGTGTGATGTTGAGGTGGAGTAAGTGGATTAAGTGTGCTTGCCATCCACTTGAGCACATTCTCTTTCTGGGTGTCATCAACAAGGCATACCACTGTGCGTCTAAGAAAGGTAGTGGAGTAGCATGTCCAGTAACAGAAGTTGTCAGATGTCTTTGCGTAGGACGTTTCACTAATCTTACCACCTACCCCGCGTACACCTTGAACATCAAGCCTAATTCCTCTTCCACCATGGCCTTGCTTTATCCCAGGCATGTGTGTCACCCCAGGGTCCTGGTCATCACAGTGACATTGCTTTCCTCACGGGGAGAGTGATGTTATGCTTCGAAGCGATGATGGATATCTCTTTATCAGGTATCACAATGCACACAACATGTTCACACTCCAGGCCACAAGGGGGGAGCTTTTGATCTTATTCCTAGGTGACTCCCCTATATATATTGTGGTTTGGGGAAGTTAGTCAGATAGTGCCAGAGAGCAGAATGGAGCAGTCCGAGGCAGGAAGAACGTGTGAGGAGCTGTGCAGCCACGAGAAAGTGCTGCAGCTCCTGGCCAGAGATACAGAAGGAAAAGACGACGTTTAGTTAGTGTGAAGAAGAGTGAAGCACAGGAGAGTGATCTCAAAAGAGACCAGCTGCGAATGAGCTGCCTCCCTCTGAAGTGCAAATAACCGGTAGCCGGAATTCCGAGGTTGTAACGGACTCTACGACTTACAGCAGAGACCGGAGGACAGCTGATCTGAAAGTTACCTGTCCGCCTCAATACCCAGGAGGCACAGTGATGCATAGAGCCCGTGTCATGATAGAGATCCTGTAAAAAGGCTCGAGTCACCTGTCATAAAGGTTTGTTTTCCATCCTATATGGGGGACAGAGAGAACTGTGAGGACCTTATCAGAAGCCATAGGCAGTAAGGGACTACAACACCACCATGCTAGAGGAAGGCTTTCATCTCCACCTGGTAAAGGGGAAATCTGGATTCACTTCCAAGCCGGACAGAATCTGCCTATCCTGTGATCTGGTACCCTGGACTGTGGCTGCCTGTCTTCAGTAACCAGGTAAAGAGACTGCAAACCTGTGTCCTCGTTCTTTACTGCGCCATTCACCATCTTCCATTTACACACTGGGAGCCCTGGGGACATACTTCACCTGTGGGAAGTTATATCATCTAGCTGCCATAACATCACACCAGTGGACCCCTCTAAGCAGCATCGGTCACCACTGACCGAATACCACAGGTGGCGTCACGAACAAACTCTATTCACCAAATCCCTTTAAAGACTTTCCCCTTTTACGCAGCCATCGTGACATCCCCCTGTGAACACCGGACCTGGTGCCAAGTACCCCACGGCCCTGGTGGGCGACTCACATGTTGCTCAGATACTGTGGTAGGAGTACAGTATTTGCAACAAAAAATTAGATTTTAAACTCTGCACCACCTCTGCAAACAGCTGAATTTCAGCAACAGTAAATTCCAAGGTGAAATATGGAGTTCTGTATTGGGTTAGTCACAGATGAAAGAATTGTTTGTGGATGAGGCTTGCATGACAAAATAGATATGCTACAGACAATTTGAAAGTCAGATGTTCCCTACTGTATGACTTTAGGAACACAATAAATTTTTGGTGGCCTTTGGATCATGCCTCTATAACACACTAGATGCTATGAACTATTTCCTTCCAAGGTGATTTCCTGGATTTGTCTTCTCATTTTGACTCTAATAGTTGTGGTCCCCTCTCAAGGGTCCTTGCTCCCGGACTCACCATTTTCTTGTTCTTTTGCGGACCGCCCGTCTTTTGATCGGCGCGTGCGCAATAGAACAGTGTGGGCAGAAACGTCTGCCCTCTTTGCGCACTCTTCCGTTCCCTGCGCATGACACTTGTTGTGAATTCTGCTCTTGGGTTCCCTCCAGTGGTTGTAGGTGGGAATGCAGTTGTCTCTGAGTCGCAGTCCTGGCCAGGTGTATCTGCTGATTGCAGTTCTGACTGGGATATTTAGGTGTGCAGGATTCATTAGTCCTTGCCAGTTGTCAATGTTTCTTCTGAAGTGTTGGATCACTTTCTGGCTTCTCCTGCTTAGCTGCCAATTCAGCAAAGATAAGTGTCTGTTTTTTGTTTCTGTGGCACACATGCAGTGTGCTTATATTCTGTGCTATTCATTTGTTTTTCTCTTGTCAAGCTTAGACTGTGTCAGTGTTTTCTCAGTCTTGTTGGATTCTCTGGAGATGCAGATATACGCTCCACATCTTTAGTTAGATGGTGGAGTTTTTGTATTTTCTGCTGTGGATATTTTTGGAAGGATTTTTAATACTTACCGCTTAGTATCCTGTCCTATCCTTTCCTATTTAGCTAGTGTGTGCCTCATTTGCTAAATCCTGTTTCCTGCCTGCGTGTGTCTTTTCCTCTACTACTCACAGTCAATATTTGTGGGAGGCTGCCTATCCTTTGGGGTTCTGCTCTGAGGCAAGGTAGAAATTCCTATTTCCATCTATAGGGGTATTTAGTCCTCCGGCTGTGTCGAGGTATCTAGGTTTTGTTAGGCACACCCCACGGCTAGTTCTAGTTGCGGTGATAAGATCAGGGTTTGCGGTCAGTATAGTTACCACCTACTCCAGTGAAAGTTTTCATGCTGCTCCAAGGTCACCTGATCATAACAGACACTATCAGGTCATTCTTGGGCAACTTTTCCGCTGTTTTGTCTGTGGTGCTTTCAGGGTTTCACGGCCGTGGGACCCCTTTTTTCACATCCTTATTGCAGCAACATTGCACTGTGCATCGGGGCTGGTGCTATTTCATGCCTGGGGTAACACTCATGTACGATCAGCCTATTATATCCTAAGGATATTTTTGCCTTATTACTTGCTTGGATTGAATACACTCAAAGGATCTGTATTCTTATTATAGTGTGTGTGTTCTATATCTTACCCAGCAGTATACTATGGTATATATACAGTGGGGCAAAAAAGTATTTAGTCAGTCAGCAATAGTGCAAATTCCACCACTTAAAAAGATGAGAGGCGTCTGTAATTTACATCATAGGTAGACCTCAACTATGGGAGACAAACTGAGAAAAAAAAATCCAGAAAATCACATTGTCTGTTTTTTTAATATTTTATTTGCATATTATGGTGGAAAATAAGTATTTGGTCAGAAACAAAATTTCATCTCAATACTTTGTAATATATCCTTTGTTGGCAATGACAGAGGTCAAACGTTTTCCGTAAGTCTTCACAAGGTTGCCACACACTGTTGTTGGTATGTTGGCCCATTCCTCCATGCAGATCTCCTCTAGAGCAGTGATGTTTTTGGCTTTTCGCTTGGCAACACGGACTTTCAACTCCCTCCAAAGGTTTTCTATAGGGTTGAGATCTGGAGACTGGCTAGGCCACTCCAGGACCTTGAAATGCTTCTTACGAAGCCACTCCTTCGTTGCCCTGGCGGTGTGCTTTGGATCATTGTCATGTTGAAAGACCCAGCCACGTTTCATCTTCAATGCCCTTGCTGATGGAAGGAGGTTTGCACTCAAAATCTCACGATACATGGCCCCATTCATTCTTTCATGTACCCGGATCAGTCGTCCTGGCCCCTTTGCAGAGAAACAGCCCCAAAGCATGATGTTTCCACCACCATGCTTTACAGTAGGTATGGTGTTTGATGGATGCAACTCAGTATTCTTTTTCCTCCAAACACGACAAGTTGTGTTTCTACCAAACAGTTCCAGTTTGGTTTCATCAGACCATAGGACATTCTCCCAAAACTCCTCTGAATCATCCAAATGCTCTCTAGCAAACTTCAGACGGGCCCGGACATGTACTGGCTTAAGCAGTGGGACACGTCTGGCACTGCAGGATCTGAGTCCATGGTGGCGTAGTGTGTTACTTATGGTAGGCCTTGTTACATTGGTCCCAGCTCTCTGCAGTTCATTCACTAGGTCCCCCCGCGTGGTTCTGGGATTTTTGCTCACCGTTCTTGTGATCATTCTGACCCCACGGGGTGGGATTTTGCATGGATCCCCAGATCGAGGGAGATTATCAGTGATCTTGTATGTCTTCCATTTTCTAATTATTGCTCCCACTGTTGATTTCTTCACTCCAAGCTGGTTGGCTATTGCAGATTCAGTCTTCCCAGCCTGGTGCAGGGCTACAATTTTGTTTCTGGTGTCCTTTGACAGCTCTTTGGTCTTCACCATAGTGGAGTTTGGAGTCAGACTGTTTGAGGGTGTGCATAGGTGTCTTTTTATACTGATAACAAGTTTAAACAGGTGCCATTACTACAGGTAATGAGTGGAGGAAAGAGGAGACTCTTAAAGAAGAAGTTACAGGTCTGTGAGAGCCAGAAATCTTGATTGTTTGTTTCTGACCAAATACTTATTTTCCACCATAATATGCAAAAAAAATGATAAAAAAACAGACAATGTGATTTTCTGGATTTTTTTTTCTCAGTTTGTCTCCCATAGTTGAGGTCTACCTATGATGTAAATTACAGACACCTCTCATCTTTTTAAGTGGTGGAACTTGCACTATTGCTGACTGACTAAATACTTTTTTGCCCCACTGTATATATTTTTGTACAGTGCCATGTGGGTTATCTTGGTTATATATGTATATTGCACAATGCACAAGCTTAATTGGGGAGTTTCTTTAGTATTGGTTTTAATTGTTTTTAGCATTTGTTACCAATAAAGTTTGTTCCTTTTTCATATTTCTCATTGGTGGTGTGCAGATTATATAGTGGCATCTTTTACTTTTCTTGATGGTCATTATCATTAGCCACTTCTCTGCACCCTCCCGAGTTAATGAGTTTATATATTGTGGTGTGTCAGCAATGTTGCTTTACTAGTCACTTCCCTTGAAGCATCCTGTTGATGTTTTTTCTAGCTTGGCGGCACACGGTTTATTAGAACCTTATTTCATGTCTATTTACTTTCTTATTTGCGGTTTTTAGGTGAGCATATGATTGGTGGCTTTGATGGATTGGGATACTAGGGAGGCCGCATGAAGGGCTTCGGCCTCTGCTGCATTCACTGATACTACCCAGAATTGTCCAGACTCTGATTTTTCTCAGCTGACGACAGAAATAATGGCGGCACAGAAGCAGGGGATTAAATTATTATGGAACATTCGTTGTCTAGTGGAGTACCTTAAATTGAATTTGGTACCGAGGGGACTGAGAATCTCCATTTTCCCAGCATGGGAACCCTCTGCCCCCTTCCGTACCACATGGGAGGAAGGGCTATTACGGTGTTCACATATTTTGATCAACCTATTGATTACACATGATAGAGAACTCCTTGGCCAGGTTAAATCTGAAATCAAGGGTTTTGAAAATGGTCTCAACAAATTTGATGAGACCTCACAGATTTAAAGTCAAACTAAAAGAGGTTCTTTTAGGAAATTATGGACAAAAAGAGGTCTAAATTTCTGAGAGATAAATCAGATTTTGATCAGAATGTTGCCTGTAATTGGAGACATCAGGGTAACCAACGTCGGGGTACGAATATCAGACAAAGCTCCAGTGAATCTGCACGGAACGCCTCAACAATAGATGGACATATTTCAAGTAATTTTTTATCCTCCGCAGAAAGCGAACCAGAATCACGGTCAGGACCAGGTGAGGGCGCAGGAGGCACAGGCCTTTTTACCCGGATCACCAGGAGCAGGAACTACAAGCCTGTGTACAACAACCAACGGAAGAAGAATCGCAAGTGACCACACTGCCAGCTAAAGCGTCCGTGAGTATGATAACTCTATTGATAACGACACTTTACAAATCATCAATCTGTCCCAATATCAGCTAACTACCATTGAGACTTCTGTATTAAGGAGGGGGCTGACCTTCTCACCATCCCAACAGACTGACAAATTTACATTAATCAAAGATCTTTTTCTTTTTTGCAGAAAGATTATCCTACAGGTTCTGCATAATCATCCACAGTCTACCCTATCTCTTGATCAAACCGAACACAGGGCATTTCAGTATCTCATGGACCTTCTACAGGAGGGGGACTCTCCTACAGGTAGGCCACGATTCCCACATAGAAACAAGTCCTTGGTATGTCCTTCTCTTTCCATTGTTCCAGCTGTAAAAAAATGTTTTGAGATGGCTAAGCAGGACATAGAAGCGTTACCTATGAGAACTGGCGCTATGGCCAACCTCACTGTCCAGGAGCGAAAGGCCTTATCCCATCTGAAGACCAACAAGGAATTTCTGATTAGGGAGGCAGATAAGGGTGGCAACGTGGTACTATGGCCCCATGATCTGTACCTGGAAGAAGCCTACAGACAACTTGATGATCAGTGTTTTTATCGCAGACTCCCCTCTAATCCCACAGGGGTTTATGCTACCAAATTGAGAGCACTCATAGACAAGGCCTTTGAATTGGAGATCATTATCATCAATGAGCAGGACTTTATCTGGGTAGAACAACCTATCGTATCAACTTTCTATATGCTACCCAAAGTCCACAAAAACATCAATAAGCCTCCCGGTTGTCCAATAGTCTCCAGTACAGGTAGCCTGTGTGAAAAAGCGTGTACCTATATTGACTTTTTTCTGCAGCCGTTGGTCACCACATTGCACTCCTAAATTAGGGACTCTTCACATTTTATCAGTACCTATAAAGGGGTAACGTTAGCTCCGAATGAATGCATGGTCACTGGCAATGTTGAATTATTGTATTCGAACATCAATCATGATGATGGCATGCGGGCTGTTCTGTTCTTCCTTGACCAACAGTTAAACTCCGACAGAATGCACGACTCCTTCATTATTGATTTGCTTAACTTTGTCCTGAGACATAATTTCTTTTTGTTCGACAGGACTTTTTTCCTACAGACATCTGGCGTGGCCATGGGGACGCGTTGTGCCCCGGCCTTTGCAAATCTTTTTTTAGGATGGTGGGAATCCATTATCGTTTATGTATCTGGCTTTTTTAAAAATCAGGTATGATACTGGTCGCGTTACATAGACAACATATTTTTCATCTGGTTTGGTTCATCGGAGGAATGCTTGGGGTTTTTTGGACTTCCTCAACAACAACCCCTTTAACATCTTTCTGACACACCATCTCTCTTCCATTACAGTTAACCTCCTGGATCTCGAGGTAGAGTTGGCTCCTTACACAAGCGACTACTACAGGTCGAATCCCGGTGGATTTATTTACTTCATTCCACAGCACCCCATGGGATTAATGAGGATCTCCTTTTTACAGGCTTCTTGTGCTGAATTCTCTTCTGCAGGCCTGATCTTCATTTTGGCTAGTGGTATTCGGGACATGACCTTGTGGACATACATCTACTATCGACTATGGATGCTTCCTCATGGTTGGATATTACTGTAGGCTTCCAGAAATACTTCATCTAGTGGAATTTGGGCAACCTCCGGAGATCACGCCATATTAACGTGGAAACCTTCCTCCAAATGAAGGGACTCTGCTATGAACCCTGTTTTGGCTTTTTCTGGATGGATTTTCGGTGGACTATCCTTTTACCTGTGGAGCTCATCTATTGTGGATTTTCAATTTAGGTCTTTTTTGAGTCTTGTGGGAGGAAAAAGAGAAAAAATGTGTTGGCAGCTTTCATTCTCGTAAAGCTATTCATCATAGGCTTTTTGTGTTTTTGGTTTTGTTTTCCATTTATTTTTCTATTATTTATTTATTTATTTTTTATTTTTTGCACATTATGTATATTATTTTCTGCATATTTATATGGCTTGGTTTGGTCTTTTGTTTGCTTTTCACTTATTTTATTATTATTTTTTCATTTATTATTTTTTTGCATTCTTTATTCCTGTGCACATAGTTTAATATTATTTTGCTGTCCTTTTCTGATTTAATTATTACCTTCTTTCTAGATTTCCTTGTCCTCTAAGCAGGGCTAGTTTACTGTACTTACCTTCTTTACTCGGCTACCACCCTGTATATATGTATTTAATATGGCGCTATCTGGTCCCCTCTCAAGGGTCCTTGCTCCCGGACTCAACATTTTCTTGTTCTTTTGCGGACCGCCGGTCTTTTGATCGGCGCGTGCGCAGTAGAACAGTGTGGGTAGAGACGTCTTCCCTCTTCGAGCACTCTTCCGTTCCCTGCGCATGGGCAACTTTACCGGTGAATCTGACCTCCCTCTGTGATTCACTTCCGGCTTCTCCATTTCCGGTCAGCAACAGCCACACACCAGTGCCCACTTATGACCATGTATCCTGATATAAAAGACTAAACAGGAAAAAAGAATGGACTATAGAAAGGCTCGCACAACAAAATATAGAAAAGTAACAAAATAATGTTTATTCAAACACCACAACAACAAACATGATAAAAACATCTAAAATACAGAACCATACAATGACACCCCTATACAGTAGAAACTGAGGTATAGGATACCTGTGGCCATAGAGTATATGGATATGTGAGAATGGTTTAACAGTAGGTGTAGGATAACAAAGCTAGACACTGCTAAAGAAATAATATACAGTGACTGTATCACGTAAGGCCAGAGTCTCCTAAATAGGAGCCCTGGTCAAAAGATAGAGTACCTACTGACATCCAATACAGAAACAGCTATATAAATAACCAGCTGTATCCACCTAGGTCGAGCAGAAGCCCATACCTGGTCCGGCCATAGGATACCAACCCAGGTCCTTGCCTAAGAATCTGGCATCAGGACACACGATGGGGTGAGCAGAGAAAGCCCCACGCGTATCGCCGCCGCTGCGGCTTCGTCAGGGGAAGTGTGTGCAGTGGTGACAAGTCTACATATATATACAGACCGTGATTGGCAGGTGTGTAGGCAGCTGGAAACGCCTGGGCGCCGATGGCGGGAGTGCAGAGGACGCGCACCGGCTGTGTAAGGTAAGCGCTAAGCCGGAAGTGTAAGCGATCTCCATGGAGATGTACGGCAGCTGCGCAAAGACGACTCACAACTGAGTTGCATTGCGCAAGCGCCAAAAACAGAGCTACGGCGCGCCAGCCTAATAGTCAGGAGATGAATACAAGAGGACGAGGGAGGAGGGGAAGAGAAGGGGAGGGAAGTTGTGGAAAGGGGGATAGATGGAGCTGGCCAAATAGAAAGAAGTGTATCGCACAGCTCATAATCGTTGCAAGACTGTACCTAAAAGGATAAATGAGAGGAACAAATGCATGTCAGTGTGAACATACAAAGAAAATAAACAAATAGGCAGAACATCCCCGAATGTTCATAGAAGTGTATAGAGCAAATCGGTGTACTGATGATAAATACACCGAAAGCTTATATAAGCCACAGTACCCCCAAAGAACACAACAAAGATCATCCACAGTGCCTGGATGTCCAGCAGAGACACTAAATAAAGAGGATTGTTCGTAGTATCCCCCAAACTTATATGTAAAACAATTCCTCTCTGCTGGGCATCCATACAACAGGATGACATGTAGATACATATCCACCAGCGGTGGTTAACACATCCCGTCACAGGAGATATTTCATCCAGGTAGCCGATAAGCATAATTGCAATCAAGTCCCGTACACAAAAAGCCAGGAGAATCCATTTCAGGCAACGTAATGTCCAAGTCCATAGAAAGAATGGGTTCCCATCATGTAGTGGAGAAGAAGAATATCCGGTCCTGCGAAGTGCTCCAAGTAGTGTACTGAAGAGCTCAAGAGTCCCTAGAGCTCAAGGAATACCGCCAGGTCATGTACAAAGGATACCGATAGAGCCTTGTGTCCGGCCCCGCCCAGGTGCCAGAATGTCCAAAGGGAGAGAATAAATCCCCATAATGAGATGAAGGAAAGAAACATCCAGTTATCTGATAATCCTGCTTCCATCGCCACAAGTACACAAGCAATGAGGAGTCCAATAGCCAGACTACAGTGGAGTAGATGAATTAATTCCATAAACGGCTCCGAAACCCACGAAAACTATAGGAACAACATAGAAAAAATGTTAAGTCCTAATGTAAAGAAATAACGGTGGACATCACATAAGGGAAATATATGCATGGGGATAGGTCCAAAGACTCTCCTCAAAATGTCAGCCTAAAAACCCCGTAAAGAGGAGCTCCTCATTCAATCCAAGAGGAGCCACTGATTGCAACTGGAAAATCCACCTAGATTCCACTTGCAACAAGATCCTACGCCTGTCCCCTCCTCTTTCATTGTAAGCAAGTTTTTGTAGGCCCACTACCCGTAGACCATTTGAAGTACCACCATGATGTGTCAAGAAATGCTCCGACACTGGAGTGAGGGTCTTGCCCTTTTTGGAGTCTGAAGCCGCTAGATGTATCGTAGAAATATGCTTCTGGACCCGCTTCCTCAACTCCTGTGATGTTTGTCCTACATATAGTAGTTTACATGGACAGATAAGGGCATAAATCACATCTTTAAACTTACAATTGATGTAAGCCCTAAGCCGATGTCTACTGGAGCGGATGGGGTGAAGAAAGAAATCCCGTGTGACCTCCATGTGGGGACAGATGTTACAGTCCCCACATGGAAAAGACCCCCTGAGAATTACACCCCTGTTCAACCTAGTCGTGGGTCTATTAAAGTGACTCTTTGTGAGCAAATCTCTTAAATTGGGAGCTCGCTGGGCCACCATGAGTGGTCTCTCACTAATAATGTCTGCTGTTTGTAGGTCGACTTGAAGAATCTGCCAATGTTTGGACAGGATCCCACTAACCTGTCTCCAGCCATTATTAAAGTCCGTGATGAAGCGAGTCTGTGTCTCCTGGCGCTGTCTCCTTGAGGACAACAAAGATCTCTGGTCCTGACTTCTCGCTCTCTGATAGGCCGTAGAGATAATGCGTTTCGGGTAACCCCTCTGATGGAAACGGTCCGTGAGATCACGAGCCTGGGTCAAAAAATCACAATCACGCGTACAGTTACTCCTTACGCGCAGAAACTGTCCTGTGGGGACACCCACCTTTGTATGCCATGGATGGAAGCTTGTAAAGTCCAAAAGCGAATTAGTTGCTGTTGGCTTGCGGTATAAATCAGTTGCTAAGCTCTTCCCTTGAGGGAAAATCCTCAGGTCCAAAAAGGTAATCTCACTGGCAGAAAAAGAATAGGTGAGGTAGATGTTATATGGATTAGAGTTAAGAGTATTAAAAAACTCAGCACACTCTTCCTCATTCACTTTCCACAGGATGAAAACATCATCTATAAAGCGAAACCAGGCGTGGATGTGGGCAGCGAAGGATGGAAGAGGATAAACAAATACCTCCTCCCACCAGCCAAGAAAGATGTTCGTGTAGGCTGGTGCACACTTCGCGCCCATCGCCACGCCTGATCGCTGTAGATAATACACCCTATCAAAAAGAAAAAAGTTGTGGTGGAGAACAAAAGTTAACAAATCAAGCAGAAAAGAATCGTGGCCTCTATCCATGGAACTATTCTTGTTCAAAAAATAAGCCACCGCCTCGACCCCCTCTTTATGACCGATATTAGAATATAGTGACTCCACATCACATGCAATTAGAGAGAATCTTTCTGGTAGCTAGATACGACCACAAATGTCGATAAAATGTGAGGAGTCACGGATAAACGAGGGAAGAGATGAGGCAATCGGTTGGAGAAAGAAATCCAGGTACTCACCGGCCTTTTCGCACATGCTGCCGATACTGGAGACAATAGGTCTACCAGGAGGTCTCACACTATCTTTATGAATTTTCGGCAACATGTAGAAAGTTGCTGTGACCGGATTGGCTACCTCCAAATACCGTTTTTCTTGAGGGGTGATGATGGAAAACTGTGCGGCCCTGCAAAGAAGTTGTTCGAATTTAGAGAGAAAAAGAGAGGTAGGGTCAGAGGGAAGCCTTTGGTAGTACTGGGTGTTGTTGAGCTGTCTTTTGGCCTCCGCCTCATAAAGTTGAACTGGCCACAACACCACGTTGCCCCCTTTATCCGCCTCCTTGATGGTGAATTCTTGATTATTTTGTAGAGCTTTTAAAGCCCGTTTCTCTTCCCAATTCAAATTTGGCGGGCCACTTACCCGGGTAGACATGGAGAGGATGTCACGCTTGACCACTTCAAAGAATATTTTGATAGCAGGTACCAAAGAAAAGGATGGTGTCCTAAGCGATTTATTTCTATGTGGGAATCTTCTTCTGTTCGATCCAGACTCATTTTCTTCCAACAAATCTAAGAGGTCCTGGAAAGTACGCCGTTCATCCACAGGCATTGTCTGTAGGACATCGGGTCTTCTGTACATGACCTGGAAAGTAAGCCTTCTGCAAAATAAATACAGATCTTTAATAAGGGTGAATTTGTCCACCGGATTTGTGGGGACAAATGAAAGACCCCTTTGCAGGACTGATAGCTCAACTGGTGTAAGATTATGATCAGAGAGATTAATTACCTGTAATGTCAACGGACTCGTCTCCTGGCCCGATGTCACCTGGCCGGACCTATCTGACTCCTCTATCTCCGTCTGGTTGGATAGTTGTGGCGAAAGGGGGATGTGTGGCCCCTGTGCCGTGTTAGTCTTCTCCTTACGTTTCTTGTGTTTTCTCCCTCGTCGGGTCCGTGGTCTACCTCGCTCCCGGTGGAGGACAAAAAATCACTAGAATTCTCCTGAGAGGAGGCAGTAGCCGACGGTGGAAATTGACCCCCAGGGACTCTAGGACGACGGGCATTACCCTTGTGCCTCCACTTATAGGCTATCTTCTGTTCAAAATCAGACTTGTCCCTTTGAAACTTCTTACATTTGCGCTGGGTGATCTCAATTTATTGGTATGATGGACTCCTCGCCAGAGACGGACTACACCTCAACAAACCTGGGAAACACACATTCGCCAGAAGACTCGCTACACTCATCAGGAGGGCGTTAAACTAGAAGAATAGGGGACGGGAAGAAAAACATTAGACTCGAACAAAGACGACCCAGGAAAACATACTCTGAAGGGAGGTAAGAACATTTCTAAAACAATCCACAGTGAGGAGATTGGAACAAAACAAAATCCTCTAAACTGCATGCTCGCAAACGCCAGAAGCCTGACAAACAAGATGGAAGAACTAGAAGCAGAAATATCTACAGGTAACTTTGACATAGTGGGAATAACCGAGACATGGTTAGATGAAAGCTATGACTGGGCAGTTAACTTACAGGGTTACAGTCTGTTTAGAAAGGATCGTAAAAATCGGAGAGGAGGAGGGGTTTGTCTCTATGTAAAGTCTTGTCTAAAGTCCACTTTAAGGGAGGATATTAGCGAAGGGAATGAGGATGTCGAGTCCATATGGGTTGAAATTCATGGAGGGAAAAATGGTAACAAAATTCTCATTGGGGTCTGTTACAAACCCCCAAATATAACAGAAAGCATGGAAAGTCTACTTCTAAAGCAGATAGATGAAGCTGCAACCCATAATGAGGTCCTGGTTATGGGGGACTTTAACTACCCGGATATTAACTGGGAAACAGAAACCTGTGAAACCCATAAAGGCAACAGGTTTCTGCTAATAACCAAGAAAAATTATCTTTCACAATTGATGCAGAATCCAACCAGAGGAGCAGCACTTTTAGACCTAATACTATCTAATAGACCTGACAGAATAACAAATCTGCAGGTGGTCGGGCATCTAGGAAATAGCGACCACAATATTGTACAGTTTCACCTGTCTTTCACTAGGGGGACTTGTCAGGGAGTCACAAAAACATTGAACTTTAGGAAGGCAAAGTTTGAACAGCTTAGAGATGCCCTTAATCTGGTAGACTGGGACAATATCCTCAGAAATAAGAATACAGATAATAAATGGGAAATGTTTAAGAACATCCTAAATAGGCAGTGTAAGCGGTTTATACCTTGTGGGAATAAAAGGACTAGAAATAGGAAAAACCCAATGTGGCTAAACAAAGAAGTAAGACAGGCAATTAACAGTAAAAAGAAAGCATTTGCACTACTAAAGCAGGATGGCACCATTGAAGCTCTAAAAAACTATAGGGAGAAAAATACTTTATCTAAAAAACTAATTAAAGCTGCCAAAAAGGAAACAGAGAAGCACATTGCTAAGGAGAGTAAAACTAATCCCAAACTGTTCTTCAACTATATCAATAGTAAAAGAATAAAAACTGAAAATGTAGGCCCCTTAAAAAATAGTGAGGAAAGAATGGTTGTAGATGACGAGGAAAAAGCTAACATATTAAACACCTTCTTCTCCACGGTATTCACGGTGGAAAATGAAATGCTAGGTGAAATCCCAAGAAACAATGAAAACCCTATATTAAGGGTCACCAATCTAACCCAAGAAGAGGTGCGAAACCGGCTAAATAAGATTAAAATAGATAAATCTCCGGGTCCGGATGGCATACACCCACGAGTACTAAGAGAACTAAGTAATGTAATAGATAAACCATTATTTCTTATTTTTAGTGACTCTATAGCGACAGGGTCTGTTCCGCAGGACTGGCGCATAGCAAATGTGGTGCCAATATTCAAAAAGGGCTCTAAAAGTGAACCTGGAAATTATAGGCCAGTAAGTCTAACCTCTATTGTTGGTAAAATATTTGAAGGGTTTCTGAGGGATGTTATTCTGGATTATCTCAATGAGAATAACTGTTTAACTCCATATCAGCATGGGTTTATGAGAAATCGCTCCTGTCAAACCAATCTAATCAGTTTTTATGAAGAGGTAAGCTATAGGCTGGACCACGGTGAGTCATTGGACGTGGTATATCTCGATTTTTCCAAAGCGTTTGATACCGTGCCGCACAAGAGGTTGGTACACATGGGAAGAGGGAATCAATATCACCATTACACACTGAACGGGAAACCACTGGGTAAATCTGACAGGGAGAAGGACTTGGGGATCCTAGTTAATGATAAACTTACCTGGAGCAGCCAGTGCCAGGCAGCAGCTGCCAAGGCAAACAGGATCATGGGGTGCATTAAAAGAGGTCTGGATACACATGATGAGAGCATTATACTGCCTCTGTACAAATCCCTAGTTAGACCGCACATGGAGTACTGTGTCCAGTTTTGGGCACCGGTGCTCAGGAAGGATATAATGGAACTAGAGAGAGTACAAAGGAGGGCAACAAAATTAATAAAGGGGATGGGAGAACTACAATACCCAGATAGATTAGCGAAATTAGGATTATTTAGTCTAGAAAAAAGACGACTGAGGGGCGATCTAATAACCATGTATAAGTATATAAGGGGACAATACAAATATCTCGCTGAGGATCTGTTTATACCAAGGAAGGTGACGGGCACAAGGGGGCATTCTTTGCGTCTGGAGGAGAGAAGGTTTTTCCACCAACATAGAAGAGGATTCTTTACTGTTAGGGCAGTGAGAATCTGGAATTGCTTGCCTGAGGAGGTGGTGATGGCGAACTCAGTCGAGGGGTTCAAGAGAGGCCTGGATGTCTTCCTGGAGCAGAACAATATTGTATCATACAATTATTAGGTTCAGTAGAAGGACGTAGATCTGGGTATTTATTATGATGGAATATAGGCTGAACTGGATGGACAAATGTCTTTTTTCGGCCTTACTAACTATGTTACTATGTTACTATGTTACACAAAATGAGAATGCTTGGTCTGGGGGAAAATGTGTGTAAATGGGTTAGTAACTGGCTTAGTGATAGAAAGCAGAGGGTGGTTATAAATGGTATAGTCTCTAACTGGGTCGCTGTGACCAGTGGGGTACCGCAGGGGTCAGTATTGGGACCTGTTCTCTTCAACATATTCATTAATGATCTGGTAGAAGGTTTACACAGTAAAATATCGATATTTGCAGATGATACAAAACTATGTAAAGCAGTTAATACAAGAGAAGATAGTATTCTGCTACAGATGGATCTGGATAAGTTGGAAACTTGGGCTGAAAGGTGGCAGATGAGGTTTAACAATGATAAATGTAAGGTTATACACATGGGAAGAGGGAATCAATATCACCATTACACACTGAACGGGAAACCACTGGGTAAATCTGACAGGGAGAAGGACTTGGGGATCCTAGTTAATGATAAACTTACCTGGAGCAGCCAGTGCCAGGCAGCAGCTGCCAAGGCAAACAGGATCATGGGGTGCATTAAAAGAGGTCTGGATACACATGATGAGAGCATTATACTGCCTCTGTACAAATCCCTAGTTAGACCGCACATGGAGTACTGTGTCCAGTTTTGGGCACCGGTGCTCAGGAAGGATATAATGGAACTAGAGAGAGTACAAAGGAGGGCAACAAAATTAATAAAGGGGATGGGAGAACTACAATACCCAGATAGATTAGCGAAATTAGGATTATTTAGTCTAGAAAAAAGACGAATGAGGGGCGATCTAATAACCATGTATAAGTATATAAGGGGACAATACAAATATCTCGCTGAGGATCTGTTTATACCAAGGAAGGTGACGGGCACAAGGGGGCATTCTTTGCGTCTGGAGGAGAGAAGGTTTTTCCACCAACATAGAAGAGGATTCTTTACTGTTAGGGCAGTGAGAATCTGGAATTGCTTGCCTGAGGAGGTGGTGATGGCGAACTCAGTCGAGGGGTTCAAGAGAGGCCTGGATGTCTTCCTGGAGCAGAACAATATTGTATCATACAATTATTAGGTTCTGTAGAAGGACGTAGATCTGGGTATTTATTATGATGGAATATAGGCTGAACTGGATGGACAAATGTCTTTTTTCGGCCTTACTAACTATGTTACTATGTTACTATGTAATTTCATATTTATCAATAGTTTCTTTCAACTTGTTTTTAAACATCAAAACCTGCCCTTCATCAAAGGTGCCCAGTCTCGTCTCCAATTCTTTGATGGTAATTTTGGTAGCTGCAAACAATGATCTGTCATGATCGAGTAATAAATTCATGAGAATAGTAGAGCAGCGTGTTAAGCCCTGTTCCCATAACTGTTGAAAGGTCTCAGAGGGTTCCCAAGCTGGGAAAATCGACACACGAAGCCCCATTGGGACATAGCCAGATTTGATTTATTCATCAAGGCTCCTGATGTTCCACCATAGTCTAACGCAAGTTTTGTGTGCCCTGGTCAAATCCGAGCAAAGTGTGGAAAAGCCATTGTCCGAATGAGCTACAGAGACCACAGTATTCCCAAACAAACTGGAAGATTTGACTAATAAGGCCGCTTCCCTAGCCTCCCAGTCCATACCGGCACCTAACAAAAAAGCACACACCAAAAACGATCAATATAATAATATGATGGTATAATAATAGTATAATAATACACAGCACCACCAAAATAGGTGTGTGCAACCCTAAGAACGTAGCCCTGGAACACAGAGCCAGACTCAAGACATATAGTATATAAAGAAAGGGTGCACTCTAGCTGTAAAGAGAATCCAAAGTGTGCAGAGCCAAGTCCAATGTAATGGATAACAAACTAAACAGGAAAAAAGAATGGACTATAGAAAGGCTCGCACAACAAAATATAGAAAAGTAACAAAATAATGTTTATTCAAACACCACAACAACAAACATGATAAAAACATCTAAAATACAGAACCATACAATGACACCCCTATACAGTAGAAACTGAGGTATAGGATACCTGTGGCCATAGAGTATATGGATATGTGAGAATGGTTTAACAGTAGGTGTAGGATAACAAAGCTAGACACTGCTAAAGAAATAATATACAGTGACTGTATCACGTAAGGCCAGAGTCTCCTAAATAGGAGCCCTGGTCAAAAGATAGAGTACCTACTGACATCCAATACAGAAACAGCTATATAAATAACCAGCTGTATCCACCTAGGTCGAGCAGAAGCCCATACCTGGTCCGGCCATAGGATACCAACCCAGGTCCTTGCCTAAGAATCCGGCATCAGGACACACGATGGGGTGAGCAGAGAAAGCCCCACGCGTATCGCCGCCGCTGCGGCTTCGTCAGGGGAAGTGTGTGCAGTGGTGACAAGTCTACATATATATACAGACCGTGATTGGCAGGTGTGTAGGCAGCTGGAAACGCCTGGGCGCCGATGGCGGGAGTGCAGAGGACGCGCACCGGCTGTGTAAGGTAAGCGCTAAGCCGGAAGTGTAAGCGATCTCCATGGAGATGTACGGCGGCTGCGCAAAGACGACTCACAACTGAGTCGCATTGCGCAAGCGCCAAAAACAGAGCTACGGCGCGCCAGCCTGATAGTCAGGAGATGAATACAAGAGGACGAGGGAGGAGGGGGAGAGAAGGGGAGGGAAGTTGTGGAAAGGGGGATAGATGGAGCTGGCCAAATAGAAAGAAGTGTATCGCACAGCTCATAATCGTTGCAAGACTGTACCTAAAAGGATAAATGAGAGGAACAAATGCATGTCAGTGTGAACATACAAAGAAAATAAACAAATAGGCAGAACATCCCCGAATGTTCATAGAAGTGTATAGAGCAAATCGGTGTACTGATGATAAATACACCGAAAGCTTATATAAGCCACAGTACCCCCAAAGAACACAACAAAGATCATCCACAGTGCCTGGATGTCCAGCAGAGACACTAAATAAAGAGGATTGTTCGTAGTATCCCCCAAACTTATATGTAAAACAATTCCTCTCTGCTGGGCATCCATACAACAGGATGACATGTAGATACATATCCACCAGCGGTGGTTAACACATCCCGTCACAGGAGATATTTCATCCAGGTAGCCGATAAGCATAATTGCAATCAAGTCCCGTACACAAAAAGCCAGGAGAATCCATTTAAGGCAACGTAATGTCCAGGTCCATAGAAAGAATGGGTTCCCATCATGTAGTGGAGAAGAAGAATATCCGGTCCTGCGAAGTGCTCCAAGTAGTGTACTGAAGAGCTCAAGAGTCCCTAGAGCTCAAGGAATACCGCCAGGTCATGTACAAAGGATACCGATAGAGCCTTGTGTCCGGCCCCGCCCAGGTGCCAGAATGTCCAAAGGGAGAGAATAAATCCCCATAATGAGATGAAGGAAAGAAACATCCAGTTATCTGATAATCCTGCTTCCATCGCCACAAGTACACAAGCAATGAGGAGTCCAATAGCCAGACTACAGTGGAGTAGATGAATGAATTCCATAAACGGCTCCGAAACCCACGAAAACTATAGGAACAACATAGAAAAAATGTTAAGTCCTAATGTAAAGAAATAACGGTGGACATCACATAAGGGAAATATATGCATGGGGATAGGTCCAAAGACTCTCCTCAAAATGTCAGCCTAAAAACCCCGTAAAGAGGAGCTCCTCATTCAATCCAAGAGGAGCCACTGATTGCAACTGGAAAATCCACCTAGATTCCACTTGCAACAAGATCCTACGCCTGTCCCCTCCTCTTTCATTGTAAGCAAGTTTTTGTAGGCCCACTACCCGTAGACCATTTGAAGTACCGCCATGATGTGTCAAGAAATGCTCCGACACTGGAGTGTCGGACATGTATCTACATGTCATCCTGTTGTATGGATGCCCAGCAGAGAGGAATTGTTTTACATATAAGTTTGGGGGATACTACGAACAATCCTCTTTATTTAGTGTCTCTGCTGGACATCCAGGCACTGTGGATGATCTTTGTTGTGTTCTTTGGGGGTACTGTGGCTTATATAAGCTTTCGGTGTATTTATCATCAGTACACCGATTTGCTCTATACACTTCTATGAACATTCGGGGATGTTCTGCCTATTTGTTTATTTTCTTTGTATGTTCACACTGACATGCATTTGTTCCTCTCATTTATCCTTTTAGGTACAGTCTTGCAACGATTATGAGCTGTGCGATACACTTCTTTCTATTTGGCCAGCTCCATCTATCCCCCTTTCCACAACTTCCCTCCCCTTCTCTCCCCCTCCTCCCTCGTCCTCTTGTATTCATCTCCTGACTATCAGGCTGGCGCGCCGTAGCTCTGTTTTTGGCGCTTGCGCAATGCGACTCAGTTGTGAGTCGTCTTTGCGCAGCCGCCGTACATCTCCATGGAGATCGCTTACACTTCCGGCTTAGCGCTTACCTTACACAGCCGGTGCGCGTCCTCTGCACTCCCGCCATCGGCGCCCAGGCGTTTCCAGCTGCCTACACACCTGCCAATCACGGTCTGTATATATATGTAGACTTGTCACCACTGCACACACTTCCCCTGACGAAGCCGCAGCGGCGGCGATACGCGTGGGGCTTTCTCTGCTCACCCCATCGTGTGTCCTGATGCCAGATTCTTAGGCAAGGACCTGGGTTGGTATCCTATGGCCGGACCAGGTATGGGCTTCTGCTCGACCTAGGTGGATACAGCTGGTTATTTATATAGCTGTTTCTGTATTGGATGTCAGTAGGTACTCTATCTTTTGACCAGGGCTCCTATTTAGGAGACTCTGGCCTTACGTGATACAGTCACTGTATATTATTTCTTTAGCAGTGTCTAGCTTTGTTATCCTACACCTACTGTTAAACCATTCTCACGTATCCATATACTCTATGGCCACAGGTATCCTATACCTCAGTTTCTACTGTATAGGGGTGTCATTGTATGGTTCTGTATTTTAGATGTTTTTATCATGTTTGTTGTTGTGGTGTTTGAATAAACATTATTTTGTTACTTTTCTATATTTTGTTGTGCGAGCCTTTCTATAGTCCATTCTTTTTTCCTGTTTAGTTTGTTATCCATTACATTGGACTTGGCTCTGCACACTTTGGATTCTCTTTACTCCTGATATAAAAGGGCACCGCTGGCGTTGGTAAGTTACTTCCCCTGACGAAGCGGTCTTAGAAACCGCGATACGCATTGGGTCCTCCTGCCATTTTGCCTTGTTCCTTCCACTGGTCGTTCAGGTTATTCTCCTTCACTATCAGGTCATTCTTGGGCAACTTTTCCGCTGTTTTGTCTGTGGTGCTTTCAGGGTTTCACGGCCGTGGGACCCCTTTTTTTGCATCCTTATTGCAGCAACATTGCACTGTGCATCGGGGCTGGTTCTATTTCATGCCTGGGGTAACACTCATGTACGAGCAGCCTATTATATCCTAAGGATATTTTTGCCTTATTACTTGCTTGGATTGAATACACTCAAAGGATCTGTATTCTTATTATTGTGTGTGTGTGTGTTGTATATCTTACCCAGCAGTATACTATGGTATATATACCGTATATATTTTTGTTCGGTGTCATGTGGGTTATCTTGGTTATATATGTATATTGCACAATGAACAGGCTTAATGGGGGAGTTTATTTTGTATTGGTTTTAATTGTTTTTAGCATTTGTTACCAATAAAGTTTGTTTCTTTTTCATATATCTCATTGGTGGTGTGCAGATTATGTAGTGGCCTCTTTTTCTTTTCTTGATGGGCATTATCATTAGCCACTTCTCTGCACCCCCCCCCCGAGTTAATGAGTTTATATATTGTGGTGCGCCAGCAATGTTGCTTTACCAGAAATCCCACTCTGAGAAGAGTCAAGAGTCAGGGAGATGGCATCACCCACCAACCAAAGCAAAGGTAGTCTGGTGAGGCAAACAGTATATATAAGAGGCCTTGCAGAAGATGACGTCAAGGCTTTCCTGACTGTATTTCAGAGGGTGGCATGCAGAGGTAAACTTCCCCCAAAGAATGGTAATAGGTCTTTGGTCCATACCTTACTGGGGGAGCTGCAGAAAGCATACTGTGACCGTGCACTGCAAGATGCCAAGCAGTGCGACAATCTGAATGCAGAGAATATGATATGTTTGGGCATACCCATGGCAGTCCGAACCCAACGGGTGCACCTCTTGCGTTTCCAAAGGCATAAACCTCCCCCATCCCAGATTTATGACTTTTTACACCTAGTGCAAAAATGGCTGCAGCCCAATAACTACTCTACAGCACAGATGATGGAAAGAGGAGTTGTAGACCGATTTACCTACTAACTACCAAAATCCGTTTAAGGCTGGGTTGCCAAAGAGATCCCCAGAATACAGATGAGCTAGTGAGCCTCGGGAAAGATACTTGGCAGTGGAGAACTCCCTGAGCAATCAAGGAAGCCTGAAGTCACATTTCTGGGAGACCCAAAAAAAGGGGCCTAAGGCCACATCTGAGGGGCACACAAAAGACCTAGGAGGGGTCAGATGCTGGTTCAAAGGTTACAACTCGTACCATTATCTCTTGGAGGTGTTACGTCCCAAGACAAATATCTGCCATTTGTCCCTTTACCTCGGAGCCAGTGGACTGCAGTATAGGCCAGCGCTACTCCTACTTCGCCTACCCTGCCTGTAGTTCTGTTCCTCCTTACATAGTTATAATAACATAGTAACATAGTTATTGAGGTTGAAGGAAGACTTTAAGTACATCTAGTTCAACCCATAGCCTAACCTAACATGCCCTAACATGTTGATCCAGAGGAAGGCAAAAAAAACCATGTGGCAAATAGTAAGCTCCACTTTGGAGAAAAAAATTCCTTCCCAACTCCACATACGGCAATTAGACTAGTTCCCTGGATCAACACCCTATCAAAGAATCTAGTATATATACCCTGCAACATTATACTTTTCAAGAAAGGTATCCAATCCTCTCTTAAATTTTAGTAATGAATCACTCATTACAACATCATACGGCAGAGAGTTCCATAGTCTCACTACTCTTACAGCAAAGAACAAGCCTCTGTTATTATGCCTAAACCTTCTTTCCTCCAGACGTAGAGGAGGCCCCCTTGTTCCTGTCTCAGGTCTATGATTAAAAAGATAATCTGAAAGGTCTTTGTACTGTTCCCTCATATATTTATACATTAAAATAAGATCACCCCTTAGTCTTCATTTTTCCAAACTAAATAGCCCCAAGTGTAATAACCTATCTTGGTATTGCAGACCCCCCAGTCCTCCAATAACCTTGGTCGCTCTTCTCTGCACCCGCTCTAGTTCAGCTATGTCTTTCTTATACACCGGAGACCAGAACTGTGCACAGTATTCTAAGTGTGGTCGAACTAGTGACTTATATAGAGGTAAAATAATGTTCTCCTCATGTGCATCTATGCCTGTTTTAATGCATCCCATTATTTTATTTGCCTTTGTAGCAGCTGCCCGACACTGGCCACTGAACATGAGTTTGTCATCCACCCATACACCCATACACTCCTTCTGGTGAGGAGGTTCAGGAATGTCTGGTGACTGTGAAGGGTGTCCAAGTGATGGGACTTCTAGACTCAAAGAGTTTATTCTGGGACTTTTGGGTTTAAGTTGTAGACCCCAGTACTCCATGATGTAAATAGTGAATTTTGATTCACTGTACTGGCTAGAAATGAGGATGAGGAAGCATCCTCTAAAGCCAGTGTCCCTGAGGACAACTTTGGAATTGCCCAGCTCAGAAACTTAACAGTAATCGGTATTCTGGAGAATGTAAATGGGCTTTCTCAGTAACTGGGAGCTGACAGTTGGTTTATGCAAGGGTCCAGGAATAATAATTTGTTGTATCATGGGAACAAAGTGATAGGAGTAGTAAAAGAGTGGCTCCTCAAGGCCCAAGAGGTAAAAACCAGGGGGTATAATTGGTTGGCTAGAGTGAGACAATATAAATCTGGGGATTGGGTACTTGTGTTAATGCTCACAGGGGAGAACAGGTTTCTTAAACAGTGGCAAGGGCCTTATAAGGTGAAAGAGGTAAACTATAAAGTACATGAACCAGAAAAAAGCTATTATGGCAACCTGCTAAATTCCTGGAAAGGTAGGGACACCCTTGAAATTCCTTGCTTGTTAGCCCAATTAGAAGCCAACATTCTGGATGTCAAAGTAGCAGCAAATTTGTTACCTTCCCAATGACAATACGGCCAGAAATTAGTACCCAAAAATAGGGGCAGGGTTTTGGAGTTACCAGGTCACACTCGTGTCATCAAACATGAGCCTCCCACTTGGGTCAATTTAAAGCCCTGTGGAATTCCTGAGGCCCTTCTGCAGGTAGTCTCAGAGAAGGCAATATAGAACTGATCACGCCCCCTCACAAAATCAGTTTTGGTAAAGTGGCCCCCTGTAGAAACTTGGGGTTGGAACATGATGGCTAGCCCTCCTTTTTGGGCACAAGGGGAGGAAATGTAGCAATGTTAGGTAGGCTAGGACTAAATTCTAGCTCTGCAGGCTTTGATTAGGTGCAACTGGCTGGCTCTGCATGAAATCAGGCTAGGTGTCCATCTACTGCAGTCAGTTCAGGGAAGCTGACCAGAGAGGATGTGTCTTGAAGCTCAAAAGAGAGACAGGCCAGAAGTCGATCTCTGAGAAGAGTCTGCACAGGCCACGTGCAGAGAACTGCAAGGACAGGGATTGCTATGAACAATAGCTGTTTTGTTTTACTGAGCTGGAGCTACCTCTGCCGTGTATAAGTGGACAGGGTCTGTTCTGTTTAGTTAGTGCCTGGACAAGGCTATACATAGTGGATGCTTTCCTGAAACGGAAAGTACTTGCAAGCAGCATAATACAAAGAATAGCAGGTTTACCCAGAATCCTTTGCAGTAGGCGGAGCTATGCAAATAATCTCTTTCCACCCCAGTCTAATCCACAGCGCTTGGAATCGCCAAGCGTGCAATGCTGCGGATTAGTTTCTAAATTTACACAGCCAACCAATTCCTACCTGTGGACACGTGTTTCGGGCTTTAGGCCCTCATCAGCACAGGGCTAGAATTGGTTGGCTGTATGGAGTGGGGCTCGGTGAGCAAGCGATACATACATGCTAGCCACCTTAGGGAGAGACCCAAGTTGGGCTAAATGTAGCGGGACGAAAGAGACCGAAAAGCCCTCTACTTAAAGGAAATACATAGTGGATGCTTTCCTGAAACGGAAAGTACTTGCAAGAAGCATAATACAAAGAATAGCAGTTTTACCTAGAATCCTTTGCAGTAGGCGGAGCTATGCAAATCATCTCTTTCCACCCCAGTCTAATCCACAGCGCTTGGAATCGCCAAGCGTGCAATGCTGCGGATTAGTTTCTAAATTTACACAGCCAACCAATTCCTACCTGTGGACACGTGTTTCGGGCTTTAGGCCCTCATCAGCACAGGGCTGGAATTGGTTGGCTGTATGGAGTGGGGCTTGGTGAGCAAGCGATACATACATGCTAGCCACCTTAGGGAGAGACCCAAGTTGGGCTAAATGTAGCGGGACGAAAGAGACCGAAAAGCCCTCTACTTAAAGGAAATACATAGTGGATGCTTTCCTGAAACGGAAAGTACTTGCAAGCAGCATAATACAAAGAATAGCAGGTTTACCCAGAATCCTTTGCAGTAGGCAGAGCTATGCAAATCATCTCTTTCCACCCCAGTCTAATCCACAGCGCTTGGAATCGCCAAGCGTGCAATGCTGCGGATTAGTTTCTAAATTTACACAGCCAACCAATTCCTACCTGTGGACACGTGTTTCGGGCTTTAGGCCCTCATCAGCACAGGGCTGGAATTGGTTGGCTGTATGGAGTGGGGCTCGGTGAGCAAGCGATACATACATGCTAGCCACCTTAGGGAGAGACCCAAGTTGGGCTAAATGTAGCGGGACGAAAGAGACCGAAAAGCCCTCTACTTAAAGGAAATACATAGTGGATGCTTTCCTGAAACGGAAAGTACTTGCAAGAATCTTTTGCAGTAGGCGGAGCTATGCAAATCATCTCTTTCCACCCCAGTCTAATCCACAGCGCTTGGAATGTGGACAAGGCTAGGGATTTACGTTTATGAGTTTGTTTTGGTGCTCTGTGACCTATGAAAAGCAATAAAAACTACATGTGTTTGAACCAAAACTGCATTGCCTGTGAGAACGCTAACTAAGGCCAAATGCCTAATGCCTACCAGAGAGGGTAAAACCCTATGGCGTAAAAGCAAAAGAATACAGGGTCTTTAAGGGCTTAGCAGTCATTTTAGATAGACAGTTGTGCTTCCAAAGCACAAAGAATGTGTTAATAGATTTTTCAGTGATGTCATTGTTCTCAGCATGTCCTATTTACACATGAACGTATGCTGCCAAAATTATGATTTTAGAGAAAGCTTAAGAATTATTTCACCTGATGAAAAGAGATTTTTTCTTTAATTGGATAATGAGGACAGCCTGTTTACACTGGGCAACAATAGGGAAATGAGTGTTCCTAGGAATGCAGGTTCAGTGTGCACTCTTTATTGGACAGTGTAAATGCACCCTAATATTATATTGTTATTAATGGGTGCGAAAGCTGATAACAGGGTGTCACAATGCTGGACCACCAATGATTAGCTGTATTCTTTGGGGTAACCCAGCAGTAAGCAGAGACATAACATAACTGGGCTCATGATTTGAGTAGGTGATGCCATCACCGATTTCAGCTGGATGTGCGTCCGAGGATGTAAATTCAGTTCAAATGTATTGCAGAGCAGAGACCTGTCAGCCGTCTACACTACAATAAGCTGGTAATCAAAGACCTGCAACTGACGTTGGCAATGTACCACCCATGGCAGGTACCGCAAAGTCACATGCCATCTTCAGCTCTGGCTATAGTAGAAGATGTTGCCCTTCGTGGGAGCGGAGGAAGGTAGGAAGAATAATTTTTTTTAAAATATGTTGGAGAAGAGAAGCAGAACATAGGATATTATTGCTGGAAAGAGCCAGGATGGAGGGCATCATTACTGGAAATGGCTCAGGATAAGGGGCATTATTACTGGCAGGGGCCCAAAATGGGGAACATTATAACAGAAAGGGGGCCATTTTTACTGGAGGAGGCCTAGGATGGGGGGAATTATTACTGAAAGGGGCTTAGAATGGGGGACATTATATCAGGAAGAGGCCCTGAATTGGGGACATTATACCAGGAAGAAGATCAGTTTAGGGGGACAATATTACAGGAAGAGGCCCAGAATAGGAGACATTACTGGAAGGGCATCAGTATGGGGAACATTATGCAAACCAATGGGGGAAAAAAACCATGATGTTCCAGCTCCAAAAGGTAAAATAAACACACTTTATTGGGAAAATATAAAAACATGAAAAATCATGAGCTCCATGAAGACAACACCATGACCTGCGTGTCTTTGTCAAAGACCTTTCCGGTCGAAACGCATAGCCAAACTCACGCAGGTCATGGTGTTGTCTTCATGGAGCTCATGATTTTTCATGTTTTTATATTTTCCCAATAAAGTTTGTTTATTTTACCATTTGGAGTTGGAACATCATGGTTTTTTTTTTCCCATTGGTTTGCATCGTGTCAGGACTTGGTTCCGTGCTCTGCTGGATATGGTGAGCTGGCTTTTTTTCTTTGCATATGGGGAACATTATACCAGGAAGAAGCACAGGACGGGGACATTATACCAGGAGGGGGCTCAGTATGTGGGACATTATTTTTTGAAGAGGTTGAGAATGGGGAATATTATTACTGGAAAGTATCCAGTATGGGAAAAATGTATACCAGGATGGGGTACATTATTACTGGAAGTGACCCAGCATGGCAAACATTATACTAGGAAGGGGCCCAGGATAGGGAACATTTTACCAGGAAGGAACCAGAATGAAGGACATTATTACTGGAATGAGCCTGAAATGGGGGACATTATATATTTATTTTACTCACTTATATAGCACCATTGTATCCACAGTGCTTTACAGACATTATTGATACTGTCCCCATTGGGGCTCACAATCTAGATTCCCTATAAATATGTCTTTGTAGTGTTGGAAGAAACCGAAGAACCAGGAGGAAACACACAAAATCACAGGTAGAACATACAAACTCCTTGCAGATGTTGTCCTTGGTGGGATTTGAACCCAAGACCCCAGTGCTGCAAGGCTGCAGTGCTAACCACCGAGTCACATTACTATTGGAAGGGACCCATGATGGGTTACGTTATACAAGGATGGGGCCCAGGATGGAGGACATTATACCAGGAAGGGGCCAGGATGATGACATTATTGCAGGATGGGGCCAGGACGGGGACGATATTACAGGATTGAGACATTATTACAGGATAGGGCCACGATGGGGACATTATTACAGTATGTGAACATTATGTCCCTGTATGGGGACATTATTACAGGAGGGGCCAGGATGTTTACATTATTACATGAGTTTGAACACATGTATATATAGGATCTAGAATGTTTCAAGGGCCCATACATCTGATACAGCACCACATTTTCCACTGGGGCCCATTGGACTCTAGGTATGCCACTGGCAGTATAGTGGATTGAAAATGTATTCTACTGGGATTTTATGTGACATACCAACACAAAGTAACAATCATTTGTGAAGTGTAAAGTTAATGATACATGTTTTTATAAATATTTAAAAAATATGAATCTGAAAATTGTGACATGCATTTGTATCTGCTGCAATTACTGCCACAAGTGTTTTGGGGTATGTCTCTACCAGATTTGCACATATAGAGGCTGAAATTTTTGCCCATTCTCCTTTGCAAACTAGCTGTATCTCAGTGAAATTGGATGCAAAGTATCTGTGAATGGGTCAATATTCAAGTCTTGCCACAGATTCTCCATGGGATTTAGGCCTGGACTTTAAATTGGTCATTCAAACACATGAATATGCTTTGATCTAAACCATTCTATTGTAGCTCTGGCAGGATGATTAGGGTCGTTGTCCTGCTGGAAGGTAAACCTACAAGTCAGTCTCAAGTCTTTTGCAACCTCTAAAGGGTTTTCCTCCAGGATTGTCTATTTTCCCATCAACTCTGACCAGCTTCCCTGTCACTGTTAAAGAAAAGTATCCCCACAGCATGCCACATCAAAGGCAAAAGGGTAAGGTAAAAGTTGTCAAAAGGCAAAGTCATGCAGCAAAGGTCACAGTATGTCAAAGGCAAAGGGGTAATACAAATGAAATGCCAAAGGCAAAGTCTGAGGTCAGTCAACAAAGATATGATTGGATAAAACAAGAAAAGAACAAGGCACACACCACCGAGTAAAGCTATGACTGGCTATGATCTGACCATTGTCAGCAAGCTAAGCAATGCTAGGTAATCACCCAGAAAGGGCAACACCTGGACAAAACCCAGCAAGCCCACCAGACTGCATGTGTGGGTTATCACTCACAATACTGACAGTCCATCACATCCCTGATTTTATAGGGCGGCTGAGCTGTCACTCATTGCGTCCCTAGGACACCGTAAGTGGTGGAATCATGACAGGTACCGGACTACGTCACAGTTTTAAGATTTATATTTTTAAAATAATTTGAAAACCATGTATTATTTCCTCACACTTCACAAATGCTTGCTACTGTGTGTTGGTATGTCACATAAAATACAAAAATACATTTAAGTTCGTGGCTGTAGTGTGAAAACATGTGGAAAAGTTTGCGGGGTATAAATACTTTTTTAAGCCACTGTAAGTGTACTATTTTCCTGAAGTGTGATCTCAGGAGAAATTAAGCATTATGAAGTGCCTTTTAAAATCAATAAACAAGCTTGTGCTATGTCCTCCAGAGAAAGCAAATATATTTGTAGCTTATCTCCTTATTAACTAATGGATGAGAATATTGAAATAGGGAGTTTGAAAATTGGTCTTTGAAACTTGACAAATCCTATAAACTCACAATTCATAAAAAAGAATTGTGAACATATAAATTTAGAAAAATATGTCATATAAAATAAACAGCTCGATCATATAAAAAACAGCTTTATTATATTATGTTAAAACAGAACAAAATTCATATGATAGTATCGTGGTCACCAGAGGAGGATAGGAAAAAGAGCAGCATATCACTATGATTAGAGCACTATCAAAATATGATTCTATAGAAATAAATATCTTGTGATATAGTATAAGGTGCAAATGCAACAAGAGGGAAATTACCCTATTATAGCATGCTCGCTATCAGGTACAATATGTAGGAATCCAATGCAACGTGCTAGTGTACAGTCACGGAACATGTAAAATACAAATCTCACCTGCAATGTGCATAAAAATGTGCATCATATGATTGCTGCTGTTCCTGCAGACATTTTACATGCAAAAGAATAATACCAGATTTGTATATTTTTTATGATTTGCATGATTTGCTACTTTTGCACACTAAAAACAGCATTTCACAAAAGATCATTTGTTTTTGCATCACCTTATTCTTTATTATTTTTTCACCAACAGAAGTGGTCAAGGGCTTGTTTTTTGCGAGACGAGTTGTCATTTTCAATGGTACCATATTTTTTTTTTACATAAGACTTTTATATTCTTGTTTATTTCATTTTTTGCATGGTAATATGATTAAAAAGTTACATATTTGGCAAGTTTTTCATTTATTATTTCTATGGTGTTCAGCATATGAGAGAAATAACATGACAGTTTTATGGGTTGGGTTTGCAAATTTTGTGGAGGAAAATGGGATTTTTTTAAAAATAAAATGGTAGTGCACCTTATAGCCCACTTTAACCGTAACTTACCATGAGGGGGGCGACTGCGGAAGAGGGGGGTCGCAGGAGGCAAAGTCACTGCTGCAGGAAACTAGGGGTAGGAGTAGGGCGATGCTGCGGGTCCCTAGCTGCGAGGAGGGGGTGTTTGGTGGTGCAAGACTGCGGCGGGCTTTCTGAAAATTTTGAGAGTCGCTGTATTTCCCATCATTTTTGCTGCCGTGGATTACAGGAAAATGGTCGGCAGAGTCGATGCATGCGCAGATTAAGATTTCGGGAGCTGAGATCTCAGGAGCCCGCGTATAAGCCCAGGTCCTGCCACACCGACAAACATCCCCTCCTCCCAGCCTAGGTTTTGCAGCATCGCCCAACTCTTGCTGCCACCGCTAACATCCTGCAGCAGTGACCCTACCTTCTGGGACCCCATTCCACCGTAAGCTACCTTCGGATTTTAAGACGCACCCCCAATTTTCCCCCCCAAAAAGTGCATTTTATAATCTGCGTTTTACGTGGAAAACAGCTGTTTGCGCTTTTTTCGCACTTTTTAGTGTGTCTTTTTTTACATTTCTACACATTTCATTTAACTTTTTTCAATTTTATTACTTAGTCCCTCTGTGGGACTTGACTATTTTTCACTTTGATGCACTGCAGCACCCATGTGATGCCCAGGTGCCAATTGTGAGAGCCCTCTCCCTTTTTTAATCGTCTATATACCACTGTCGTGCATTACAGCAGTATCTAGGGAGTTAAACAACTCCAACTAGTTGTAAAAGTGATCTGGATCTATGCAGCAGGGTGTCAGCTGTCTTAAACTGCTGACAACAGTGGCATTTTCGAATAAAGACCCATAATGCCTGCCAGTAAAAGACGTATTGATTGATAAGGGATTAATTATTATTCACAACAATACATGTTAGTAATGACAATGGTAGTTGCAGTGACTTACCACTAATAGCGGCAGACCATGCTTGACGTCACAATTTCAACAGTAGGTGTATACTCAGGATACAGATACAGTTGAATATCATGGTGAAATATGGAGCCGTCGATGCCTTGTTTCGCTATTCACTCTGTGCATGCGTATCTGAGTCTCAGTGCAGTATGTGCGATCACATCACTAGATCTTGCCTGCTGCATAAGAAGAATAAGTCTGGGAAAGTATAATTTTTTTTAATGCTGTCACAATTTGTGGGGGAAAATGGTGGAAGCCATCATACTGTGTGGAGGGACTGTGGGTGCATCCTTTTGTGTTTGGTGGTCTGTGGGGGCCAATATACTGTGTGTGGGGGCTATGTGTGCATAATACTGTGTGTCAAAGCTCTGGGACTATGATACTATGTGGGCTATAGGACCATAATGTTTTGTGAGGGGGTTGTCTGAACATCATACTCTGTGGGGGCCTCATAATGTATGTGCAGCGCCCCAGAGACCTGGTCGTTGCAGTATGACACTCTGCCGCTAAGGAGAGTGGCGGTACGTCTGATGGCACTAAGGAGTTCTCCTGACCAGGTATCACCAGAACATATTACACTTCACACTCCGGCCACTAGGGGGAGAAAAAGGCTTTATTTATTGGGTCACCCCTCACACTGTAAAACTAGGGGCTGGGGAGGAAGTTAGTCAGAAGCTAACTGGGTTGGAACCAGGCAACATCCCGTGGCAGGGGGTGTTGCAGGGAGAAGGCACAGGGGGGTCCCTGTCAGGCGTGGGAACCTGGCAGGCGCCTAGCGAACAGAACAGAACGTAACAGAACCGCGCCTGCACACCCTGCAGCGGTATCCAGGAGAGAGACACGAAGGGAAGGATATTGTGGAACAGTGTAAATGAGATCAAGCACAAAGGAGAGCCAGTAGGAGTCATGCCGAGAGAGAGAGGCAACATCTTACTGAGGCGCGTAGTCGGTGGCCGGAACACCGCAGGAGTAACTGACTTCAAGCCTTACTTCAAACTCCGCCGGACAGTCAATTATAGGTTGGCTGTCTACCTTAAATTTCCTAAGAAGACATAGGGGGCAACATTGGGAGAGGGGCGTCTCTAGGGTCCCGGAAGACCTCCAAGCCTTCCCGTCATACGGGTGCATCCTAGACAAAACATACTGGGGGACGAGAAACTAGTAACATCTGGAACTGAAGAGAGAGAGAGCTGTAGAGAACGAACGAACGAGAACAGCAGATGTGAGGACTATTCCGAATGCTCAGCAGGGTAGGACTACAACACACAGGCGCTAGTGGTAGGCAACGATTTCCATCTGTGAAGGGAACTCTGGATGTGCCCATCGGACCGGCCGGTCTCTGATAGCCCTGTTAAACGTGCTCTGGATTGACGATCCTGAAGTCTTCAGTAAAGAGGTAAAGAGACTGCAACCCTGTGTCCTCATTATTGCCTGCACCTCACACCATCACCATCCACCTTATTGGGAAGCCCTGGGGACATACTTCACCTGTGGGAAGTTATACCATCCAGCTGCCATTCCATCACCCCAGCGGACCCCACAGCAGCGTCGGTCACCCTGACCGAACACCATAGGTGGCGTCACGAACCCCTGACAGACTGTACCACCATCTCCATTGGACGCCCCTTAGCAGGGTCACGGACCGGGCCTAGCCACTGTGACAGCCTCAGCACCAAACCAGAGAGGCCGGGTACCGAGAACCCGTGGCCCTGTGTCTGGGGGCGATCCATTTGTGTAAGGGGGTCGATGAGGCTGCGGGTACCTGCGTGCTGGGTCCGGAACTGGAGAGGCTGCATTCACTGTTCCCGGGGGGAAGCCTGAGTGATGCGGACCTCCCTTTGTTGCCAGGGGGAAGCTCTAGAGAGGAGGGGATTCCTGCTGTCAGAGGGGGTGGATTGTTATGGCCGGCAATCAGGCAACACAGCGTGCAGTAATCAGCGCACATACAGAGATCTGGCAATAACCAAAAACAATAGGACGAGCTCTGAGACGTGGAATCTCTGTAGACTGCAGTACCTGATCTATCCTCACACAACTATAAGCAGCAGTGGATTGCGCCTATCAACTACCTATGCAACTCGGCACTGCCTGAGGAGCTGACTAGCCTGAAGATAGAAATACAAGCCTGACTTACCTCAGAGAAATACCCCAAAGGAATAGGCAGCCCCCCACATATAATGACTGTTAGCAAGATGAAAAGACAAACGTAGGAATGAAATAGATTCAGCAAAGTGAGGCCCGATATTCTAGACAGAGCGAGGATAGCAAAGAGAACTATGCAGTCTACAAAAAACCCTAAAACGAAAACCACGCAAAGGGGCAAAAAGACCCACCGTGCCGAACTAACAGCACGGCGGTGCACCCCTTTGCTTCTCAGAGCTTCCAGCAAAAGTTAATAGCAAGCTGGACAGAAAAAACAGAAAACAAACTAGAAGCACTTATCTAGCAGAGCAGCAGGCCCAAGGAAAGATGCAGTAGCTCAGATCCAACACTGGAACATTGACAAGGAGCAAGGAAGACAGACTCAGGTGGAGCTAAATAGCAAGGCAGCCAACGAGCTCACCAAAACACCTGAGGGAGGAAGCCCAGAGACTGCAATACCACTTGTGACCACAGAAGTGAACTCAGCCACAGAATTCACAACAGTACCCCCCCCTTGAGGAGGGGTCACCGAACCCTCACCAGAACCCCCAGGCCGACCAGGATGAGCCACATGAAAGGCACGAACAAGATCTGGGGCATGGACATCAGAGGCAAAAACCCAGGAATTATCTTCCTGAGCATAACCCTTCCATTTGACCAGATACTGGAGTTTCCGTCTAGAGACACGAGAATCCAAAATCTTCTCCACAATATACTCCAATTCCCCCTCCACCAAAACAGGGGCAGGAGGCTCCACAGATGGAACCATAGGTGCCACGTATCTCCTCAACAACGACCTATGGAATACATTATGTATGGAAAAGGAGTCTGGGAGGGTCAGACGAAAAGACACCGGATTGAGAATCTCAGAAATCCTATACGGACCAATAAAACGAGGTTTAAATTTAGGAGAGGAAACCTTCATAGGAATATGACGAGAAGATAACCAAACCAGATCCCCAACACGAAGTCGGGGTCCCACACGGCGTCTGCGATTAGCGAAAAGCTGAGCCTTCTCCTGGGACAAGGTCAAATTGTCCACTACCTGAGTCCAGATCTGCTGCAACCTGTCCACCACATAATCCACACCAGGACAGTCCGAAGACTCAACCTGTCCTGAAGAGAAACGAGGATGGAACCCAGAATTGCAGAAAAATGGAGAGACCAAGGTAGCCGAGCTGGCCCGATTATTAAGGGCGAACTCAGCCAACGGCAAAAATGACACCCAATCATCCTGGTCAGCGGAAACAAAACATCTCAGATATGTTTCCAAGGTCTGATTGGTTCGTTCGGTCTGGCCATTAGTCTGAGGATGGAAGGCCGAGGAAAAAGATAGGTCAATGCCCATCCTACCACAAAAGGCTCGCCAGAACCTCGAGACAAACTGGGAACCTCTGTCAGAAACAATATTCTCAGGAATGCCATGTAAACGAACCACATGCTGGAAGAACAGAGGCACCAAATCAGAGGAGGAAGGCAATTTAACCAAGGGCACCAGATGGACCATTTTAGAAAAGCGATCACAGACCACCCAAATGACCGACATTTTTTGAGAAACGGGAAGGTCAGAAATGAAATCCATCGAAATATGTGTCCAAGGCCTCTTCGGGACCGGCAAGGGCAAAAGCAACCCACTGGCACGTGAACAGCAGGGCTTAGCCCTAGCACAAATTCCACAGGACTGCACAAAAGCACGCACATCCCGTGACAGAGATGGCCACCAGAAGGATCTAGCAACCAACTCCCTGGTACCAAAGATTCCTGGATGACCGGCCAGCACCGAACAATGAAGTTCAGAGATAACTTTACTAGTCCACCTATCAGGGACGAACAGTTTCTCGGCCGGACAACGATCAGGTTTATTAGCCTGAAATTTCTGCAACACTCTCCGCAAATCAGGGGAGATGGCAGACACAATGACTCCTTCCTTGAGGATACTCGCCGGCTCAGATAACCCCGGAGAGTCGGGCACAAAACTCCTAGACAGAGCATCCGCCTTCACATTTTTAGAGCCCGGAAGGTATGAAATCACAAAATCAAAACGAGCAAAAAATAACGACCAACGGGCCTGTCTAGGATTCAAGCGCTTGGCAGACTCAAGATAAGTAAGGTTCTTATGATCAGTCAAAACCACCACGCGATGCTTAGCACCCTCAAGCCAATGACGCCACTCCTCGAATGCCCACTTCATGGCCAGCAACTCTCGGTTGCCCACATCATAATTACGCTCAGCAGCAGAAAATTTCCTGGAAAAGAAAGCACATGGTTTGAACACTGAGCAACCAGAACCTCTCTGTGACAAAACCGCCCCTGCACCAATCTCAGAAGCATCAACCTCGACCTGGAACGGAAGAGAAACATCAGGTTGACACAACACAGGGGCACAGCAAAAACGACGCTTCAACTCCTGAAAAGCTTCCACGGCAGCAGAAGACCAATTAACCAAATCAGCACCCTTCTTGGTCAAATCGGTCAATGGTCTGGCAATGCTAGAAAAATTACAGATGAAGCGACGATAAAAATTAGCAAAGCCCAGGAATTTCTGCAGACCTTTTAGAGATGTCGGCTGAGTCCAATCCTGGATGGCCTGAACCTTAACCGGATCCATCTCGATAGTAGAAGGGGAAAAGATGAACCCCAAAAATGAAACTTTCTGCACACCGAAGAGACACTTTGATCCCTTCACGAACAAGGAATTAGCACGCAGTACCTGGAAAACCATTCTGACTTGCTTCACATGAGACTCCCAATCATCTGAGAAGATCAAAATGTCATCCAAGTAAACAATCAAGAATTTATCCAGATACTCACGGAAAATGTCATGCATAAAAGACTGAAAAACAGATGGAGCATTGGCAAGTCCGAACGGCATCACCAGATACTCAAAATGACCCTCGGGCGTATTAAATGCCGTTTTCCATTCATCTCCCTGCCTGATTCTCACCAGATTATACGCACCACGAAGATCAATCTTAGTAAACCAACTAGCCCCCTTAATCCGAGCAAACAAGTCAGAAATCAATGGCAAGGGATACTGAAACTTAACAGTGATCTTATTAAGAAGGCGGTAATCAATACACGGTCTTAGCGAACCATCCTTCTTGGCTACAAAAAAGAACCCTGCTCCCAATGGTGACGACGATGGGCGAATATGTCCCTTCTCCAGGGACTCCTTCACATAACTGCGCATAGCGGTGTGTTCAGGTACGGACAAATTAAACAAACGACCCTTAGGGAATTTACTACCAGGAATCAAATCGATAGCACAATCACAATTCCTATGCGGAGGTAGGGCATCAGACTTGGACTCTTCAAATACATCCTGAAAGTCCGACAAGAACTCTGGGATGTCAGAAGGAATGGATGACGAAATAGACAAAAATGGAACATCACCATGTACTCCCTGACAACCCCAGCTGGTTACCGACATAGAGTTCCAATCCAATACTGGATTATGGGTTTGTAGCCATGGCAACCCCAACACGACCACATCATGCAAATTATGCAGTACCAAAAAGCGAATAACTTCCTGATGTGCAGGAGCCATGCACATGGTCAGCTGGGCCCAGTACTGAGGCTTATTCTTGGCCAAAGGTGTAGCATCAATTCCTCTCAACGGAATAGGACACCGCAAAGGCTCCAAGAAAAATCCACAACGTTTAGCATAATCCAAATCCATCAGATTCAGGGCAGCGCCTGAATCCACAAACGCCATGACAGAATATGATGACAAAGAGCACATTAAGGTAATGGACAAAAGGAATTTGGACTGTACAGTACCAATAACGGCAGAGCTATCGAACCGCCTAGTGCGTTTAGGACAATTAGAAATAGCATGAGTAGAATCACCACAATAGAAACACAGTCTGTTCAGACGTCTGTGTTCGTGCCGTTCTACTTTAGTCATAGTCCTGTCGCACTGCATAGGCTCAGGCTTACTCTCAGACAATACCGCCAGATGGTGCACAGATTTACGCTCGCGCAAGCGACGACCGATCTGAATGGCCAAGGACATAGACTCATTCAAACCAGCAGGCATAGGAAATCCCACCATTACATCCTTAAGAGCTTCAGAGAGACCCTTTCTGAACAAAGCCGCTAGTGCAGATTCATTCCACAGAGTGAGTACTGACCATTTCCTAAATTTCTGACAATATACTTCTACATCATCCTGACCCTGGCATAAAGCCAGCAGATTTTTCTCAGCTTGATCCACTGAATTAGGCTCATCGTAAAGCAATCCCAGCGCCTGGAAAAATGCATCAACATTACTCAATGCAGAATCTCCTGGTGCAAGAGAAAACGCCCAGTCCTGTGGGTCGCCGCGCAAAAAAGAAATAATAATCAAAACCTGTTGAATAGGATTACCAGAAGAATGAGGTTTCAAGGCCAAAAATAGCTTACAATTATTTCTGAAGCTCAGGAACTTAGTTCTGTCACCAAAAAACAAATCAGGAATCGGAATTCTTGGTTCTAGCATCGATTTCTGATCAATAGTATCTTGAATCTTTTGTACATTTACAACGAGATTATCCATTGAGGAGCACAGAGCCTGAATATCCATGTCCACAGCTGTGTCCTGAAGCACTCTAATGTCTAGGGGAAAAAAAAGACTGAAGACAGAGCTAAGAAAAAAAAATGATGTCAGGATTTCTTTTTTCCCTCTATTGGAAATCATTGGAGGGCTCCTTGTACTGTTATGGCCGGCAATCAGGCAACACAGCGTGCAGTAATCAGCGCACATACAGAGATCTGGCAATAACCAAAAACAATAGGACGAGCTCTGAGACGTGGAATCTCTGTAGACTGCAGTACCTGATCTATCCTCACACAACTATAAGCAGCAGTGGATTGCGCCTATCAACTACCTATGCAACTCGGCACTGCCTGAGGAGCTGACTAGCCTGAAGATAGAAATACAAGCCTGACTTACCTCAGAGAAATACCCCAAAGGAATAGGCAGCCCCCCACATATAATGACTGTTAGCAAGATGAAAAGACAAACGTAGGAATGAAATAGATTCAGCAAAGTGAGGCCCGATATTCTAGACAGAGCGAGGATAGCAAAGAGAACTATGCAGTCTACAAAAAACCCTAAAACGAAAACCACGCAAAGGGGCAAAAAGACCCACCGTGCCGAACTAACAGCACGGCGGTGCACCCCTTTGCTTCTCAGAGCTTCCAGCAAAAGTTAATAGCAAGCTGGACAGAAAAAACAGAAAACAAACTAGAAGCACTTATCTAGCAGAGCAGCAGGCCCAAGGAAAGATGCAGTAGCTCAGATCCAACACTGGAACATTGACAAGGAGCAAGGAAGACAGACTCAGGTGGAGCTAAATAGCAAGGCAGCCAACGAGCTCACCAAAACACCTGAGGGAGGAAGCCCAGAGACTGCAATACCACTTGTGACCACAGAAGTGAACTCAGCCACAGAATTCACAACAGTGGATGAAAAGAGAGAAAAAGTGCATGAAGCAGGGCAGTGTGGGGCCAGCGCAGAGCAGTGAGGAGCGTTCTCTGCTTCCCCCTCGAGAGAGTGCTGCAGCAGGCTTGAAGGACGGAGACTGCTGCATTGAAGGGAGTAGTGTGCTCAGCAGCAACCTGGAGAGTGAGAGCCATGCAGAGCAGAGCCATGCAGAGCCAAGCCGTGTAGAGCAGAGCTGAGCCGCGCGGAACAGAGCCGTGCAGAGCAGAGCCGGGTAGAGCCGTGTACACAGAGCAGAGCCGAGTCGGGTATTGCAGCAGCCGCAGTGAGTAGTGCTCCAGCTGGGAGCACTAGCACTAAGCAGAACAGCGTCACCCACCGCCAACTGCGGAGACCAGGGAAAGCGGGACATAGGGTGTGTGTCCAGTGACCACCAGAGGGAACCAGGTGCCTTACACTACGTGACTGTGAGTACCACTAATGCGCTGCCCCAAGAGAGACCACACAGGGGACTGACACTTGCGCCCTGACGTGGGCAGAGAATAGTTGTCAAGACCCTTGTTACCTGACTACCCCAGTTAAAATAGTTAAGGAGCCACGTTGGGCTTGCATAGGACTGTGGCCCGTGCTTTTGTTAGCCACATCAGTATATGCACAAGGGGCAGTGGAAGGTGCCGGAGACCGACCACTGCCGCCAGAACATGGACCAATGACTACAGTACCATCTTGGAAAAGGCACTGCGCCCGCTGTTGCAGGCGATATTGAGTTCGCAGCAGGAGCTGCAGTGTTAGGACTTTTTGATACGTTTGCTACCGAAGTGTCGTTATTTGTACCATTGTACTTCACTTTACCATTCATACTGTTTAACTCTTTACCTCCCTGCGTGGAGTTTTACCTTGTACATAAATCTGTTAACCCTTGCTCTGCCTCCCGTCCGTCACTGCATCCCACGTTCGTGCGATTTCTACATATGGATGAGCTACGAGGACATCTTACTGCATTGGTGGAGTTGTGGGGGGCACTAGTCTGTGTGCGAAGGAGTGCTGTGGAGGCCATCAAACTTTGTGGGAACGGTGGGCAATCATACTGTGAGGAACTGTCAGGGCATCTTATTGTATGGATACTCATAATGTGTGTTGAGGAAATATGGGGATAACATACTCTATCTGGGGAATATTAGGGTCAATCTACTGAGTTGTGGGGCTGTGGTGTACATTGTGATGTGATGGCAGTCACTGTAGCTACATCATACTTTGCAGGGGGCACTATCTGGTCATCATATTGTGCTTATGTGATTACTGTGGGTGGCAAATTGTGTGAGGGAATTCACTGAGGGGATATCATACTGTGTGTAGAGAGCATTTTTGGGGATATCATACTTTATGGGGGCCTTGAAAGGGGTGTAGCACTGGATGAGAAAAATAGAGGTCGTCAGTAGGGCACAATTACTGTGTTCATGCCGCAATACATGTCCCTCTCCCTGTATTTAAAAATTGGGAGGTATGTCCTCCAGTGACTGTGCCTACATGTGCAACTCCGCCTACTTCGCCTATTTTTATTTTGGGGAAAATGGAAGGGGGGCCAATTAGGATTTTTGTTATGGGGCCCAAGGATTTCTAAATACACCCCTGGATAGTGATGCAGGTGACAGTAATTATTTCTCTTTTAGTGAATGTACTGTACAATGGAAATTGCATGTAGCTGAAAGTCTCTTAAACAAAGTAAAAGACTGTAATAATATGAGTTCTGTAAAGTAGTAAACTTATGAGTAAAGTATATTATGCTCCTTCTCACTCTGCACTGTAGCCATAAACACAGGTATAGCAAGTTACGGTAATAAAAACCTCCGTTGGCTGCGCTGCAACATCTGTCATCATCACCAGTTCTGCCTTAGGCTTTAACGTTTCTGAAGGGCTACTATCATTACCTATTCACTAAACATATGTGAACCATGAAGAACACAACATCTGTTTAATAAAAAAAATGTATTGGAAAGAATCATTGCTTTATGCCTCTCTGTTAATCTATAATATCAACATACAGAAATAAAGAAAGACAAAGAATCAAAGCAAATAAAAAAATAATAGCATGTAATCATTCTAATCATTAAACTAAGCAATAACGTCAAGGTTATTGGTAATTTCTGAAATATATACAATACATTAAATTTCTAATTGTAGGAAAATACTTAAAGCAACAGGTGTCACACAAAGTTTTATCACCCGAAATGATAACATTGATAGGTAATATATAATGGATGTTCTTCATGAACTGTGGATTTCATATTCTAAACATCAAGAAAAATGGCCAATTGAATATAAATAATACAGTCATGGCAGAAAGTGTTGGCACCCATGAAATTGTTCCAGAAAGTGAAGTATTTATCCCTGAAAATTATTGCAATTACACGTTTTGTTATACACATATTTATTTACACAAACAAAAAAAGAAAGAAAAAAGGTAAATTGGACATAATTTCATGCAAAACCCCAAAAATGGTAGGAACAAAATTTGTTTCTACCGTTCCAAAAATGTGTGTAAACAACTTTGTTTCAAGCATGTGATGCTCATTTAAACTCACCTGTGGCAGGTAACAGGTGTGGGCGATATGAAAATGACACCTGAAACAAGATAAAAAGTGGAGAAGTTGACTTAATCTTTGCATATTGTGTATCTGCGTGTGCCACACTAAGCATGGAGAACAGAAAGAGGAAAAAAAGAATTGTCTGAGGACTTGAGAGACAAAATTGTTGAAAATTATCACCAATCTCAAGGTTATAAGTCTATCTCCAGAAATCTTGATGTTCCTTTGTCCATAGTGAGAAACATAATCAAGAAGTTTACATCCCATGGTACTATAGCTAGTCTCCCTCGATGTGGATGGCAGACAAAAAATTGATAAAAGGTTGCAACACAGGATGGTGGATAAGCAGCCCCAATCAAGGTCCAAACAAATTCAAGCTGTCCTGCAGGCTCAAGGTGAATCAGTGTCAGCGTGAACTATCTGTCAACATTTGAATAAAACGAAACGTTATGGCAGGAGACCCAGGAGGACCCCACTGCCGACACAGAGACATAAAAAGCTAGACATCAGTTTTCCAAAATGTATGTGAGTGAGCTAAAATCCTTTTGGGAAAGCATCTTATGGACAGATGAGACCAATACCAAGCTTTTTGGTAAAGCACATCATTCTACTGTTTACTGAACACATAATGAGGCCTACAAAGAAAAGAACAATTTATTTTTTTCTCTGTCTTTTTTGTGTTGTTCAAATACACACAGAGGAAATAAACACGTGTATAACAAAACATGCAATTGCAATAATTTTCAGGAAGAAATACTTCATTTTCTGGAATAATTTCAAGGGAGCCAACATGACAGTACATTGAAATAGGGGCTTCCCTACTGTTTGAATACCTGTCAATTTAACAGTGTTGTGGAAAAATATTCTCCTCCACATGCCATATTATGTATGTTTGTGAAATTGCAACAGTGAATGGGCTAAAGGGAACCTGTCACCCCATTATAGGCCTATAAGCTAAGGCCACCGCCATCAGGGGCTTATCTACAGCATTCTACAGTATAATGCTGTAGATAAGACCCTGATGTAACCTGAAAGATAAGAAAAACAAGTTAGATTATACTCACCCAGGGGCAGTCCCGCTGCGGTCCAGTCCGATGGGTGTCGTGGTCCGGGTCCAGCGCCTCCCATCTTCATACGATGACGTCCTCTTCTTTGCTTCCTGTTGCAGCTCCGGCGCAGGCATACTTTGTCTACCCTGTTGAGGGCAGAGCAAAGTACTACAGTGCGCAGGTGCTGGGCCTCTCTGACCTTTCCCGACACCTGCGCACTGCAGTACTTTGCTCTGCCCTCAACAGGGCAGATAAAGTACGCCTGCGCAGGAGCCGCGACAGGAAGCAAAGAAGAGGACGTCATCGTATGAAGATGGGAGGTGCTGGACCCGGACCGCGACACACAGGTATTTGATACCCTAAGGCCAGTTTCACACGTCATCTTTTGTTTACTGTATGAGTGAAACAATTTTAATCAGTGTTAGACTGTTTACACATATCATTTTTTTCTAAAAATGTTCTGTTCATTATTTTTGTGGTTAGAATGTGCCTATTCACGTATCCTTTTTTTCACCCAAAAAACAAAAATCAAGACATACAGTACAGGTGTTTCTCACAAAATTAGAATATCATATTTTATTTCAGTTCTTCAATACAAAAAGTGAAATTCATATTTATATAGAGTCGTTACAAACAGAGTGATGTATTTCAAGTGTTTATTTCTGTTAATGTTGATAATTATGGCTTGCAGCCAATGAAAACTCAAAAGTCATTATCTCAGTAAATTATAATAATTAAAAAAAACATCTGTAAAGGCTTCCTAAGCATTTAAAATGGTCCCTTAGTGTGTTTCAGTAGGCTCCACAATCGTGGGGAAGACTGATGACTTCATGCTTCCCTCTGCTGACAAGCTTTTTGGAGATGGAAATTTAATTCTCCAGCGGGACTTGGCACCTGTCTACACTGCCGAAAGCATGAATACCTCGCTTAAAAAACAACAATATCACTGTGCTTGATTGACCAGCAAACTCACCTGACCTTAACCCCATAGAGAATCTGTGGGGTATTGTGACGAGGAAGATGAGCGACACCAGACCCAACAATGCAGATGAGCTGAAGGCTCCAATCAAAGCAACCTGGGCTTCAATAACACCTCAGAAGTGCCACAGGCTGATCGCCTCCATGCCACACCACCTTGATGCAGTAATTCATGCAAAAGGAGCCCTGACCAAGTATTGAGTGCATTTGCTGAACATACATTTCAGTAGACCAACATTTCAGATTTTAAAATAATTTTTCAAGCTGATGTTATAAAGTATTCTAATTTACTGAGATAGTGACTTTTTTCATTGGCTGTGAACCTTAATCATCAACATTAACAGAAATAAATACTTGAAATAGATCACTTTGTTTGTAATGACCACTACAGTTGTACAGTATGACCTACACTATTGTATATGCACTGCTATTAGTGTAATCAATTTGAACTCTACAAAAGTGGTGATATAGTAATGTCAGATAAAAGCACTAAAAAACAATGTGAAGTAAAAATAGTATCAAAATAAAAATTTAGTGATGAATGGAGATAGGACAAATAATGGTGAAGTGAATAGGACAAAGAGCAGGCTCGGACTGGCCACGGGAGAACAGGAGAATCCTTTGGTGGGCCCCTGTGTAAGAGTGAGCAGTAGGGTTGAGCGAAACGGGTCGGCCAGATTCAGAAGTCGCCGACTTTTGGCAAAGTCGGGTTTCATGAAACCCGACCCCTGTGTGGGGTCGGCCATGAGGTCGGCGATCTTCTGATCTGGAATCGGAATTCCGATACCAAGTTCCGATATGTTTAAGATATCGGGAATCGGTATCGGAATTCATATTTAAGTGTAAAATAAAGAATAAAAATAAAAAAATATTGATATACTCACCCTCGGACGCGCCCTGGTTCTCACCGGCAGCCTTCCTTCCTAAGAATGAGCGCCTGAAGGGCCTTCGATGACGTCGCGGCTTGTGATTGGTCGCGTGAGCGGTCACATGGGCGGTCACGCGACCAATCACAAGCCGCGACGTCATCTAAGGTATTTCAGGCGCTAATTCTTAGGAAGGAAGCGTCCGAGGGCGCGTCCGAGGGTGAGTATATTCCTAATAGGTATATACTCACTCTCGGACGCGCCCTGGTTCTAACCCGCAGCCTTCCATCCTAAGAATCAGCGCCTGAAAGACCTTAGATGACATGGCGGCTTGTGATTGGTTGCGTAACGCCCATGTGACCGCTCACGCGACCAATCACAAGCCGCGACGTCATCGAAGGTCCTTCAGGCGCTCATTCTTAGGAAGGAAGGTTGCCGGTGAGAACCAGGGCGCGTTCGAGGGTAAGTATATCAATATTTTTTATTTTGATTCTTTATTTTACACTTAAATATGGATCCCAGGTCCTGAAGGAGAGTTTCCTCTCCTTCAGACCCTGGGAACCATTAGAAACCCAATGCACTGCATTGGGTTTTGTGTTTCGGCCGACCCCGACCCCGACTTTTCTATAGGATCGGCCGATTTCACTCGACCCGACTTTTGAAAAAGTTGGGTTTCGTGAAACCCGACCCGATCCTATAAAAAGAAAAGTCACTCAACCCTAGTGAGCAGTACTTGGCACAGTATACTTGAATCACTATGATCAAGCCATGATTAAGACATCAAGTCGAAACGCGTCAGAATAACGCTGCCACTCCATGAACTTTTTATGCGTGTTGCTGTGTAATATTTTTTGAGTGGTTTACCATTATCTATATTTTAATATGAAGAAATAAAGCAGAATTTTTACTTGAATTTCCTGCTGGATATATATCGTATTTTTTCCTGTGGACTATGTGCTCCAACCTCTGTGCAGGAACAGACGAGAGGTGGCTGATTTCTAGGTGGGCTGACTACTTGTGTGTTTTTGTACCCACTTCATTGTTATATACATTTTTGATTAAGGATGATGTTACATTTGCATGTAATTGAAAAGTGGAGCCCTGGTTACTGGTGGGCCCTTGGCACCCCAGTCCGACACTGACAAAGAGTATAGATTAATCCAGCCTTAGAGCAGAGTCTAAACTGTTCACCACCGTTCTGAGAGACCTGGATACCGAAGTTCAAGAAACTCTTATTAACAATCAGCCTCAGATTATTAATCCAGTGGATTGTTTTCTGTAATAACTATGTATTCTGAGCCTCCTTAACACTTTACTTACTAAAAGGTCATCTCTGCTCAGTGATCGACTGCAAAATATAGAGAGACACAATATATAGATTTAAACTGTTTTATTCTTTATTAAATTCTGTTTTATTCTGGGGCGGCACGGTGGCTCAGTGGTTAGCACTGCAGCCTTGCAGCGCTGGAGTCCTGGGTTCAAACCCCAGCAAGGACAACATCTGCAAAGAGTTTGTATGTTCTCTCCGTGTTTGCGTGGGTTTCCTCCGGGTACTCCGGTTTCCTCCCACATTCCAAAGACATACTGATAGGGAATTTAGATTGTGAGCCCCATTGGGGACAGTGATGATAATGTGTGCAAAATGTAAAGCGCTGCGGAATATGTTAGCGCTATATAAAAATAAAGATTATTATTATTATTATTAATATTATTCTTAATTGCAAACAAGTGAAGTTGTGTAAGTGAACTATACCCACAAAATAGAGATGTAGCTTGTATTTCTTTGCCCATTACATAGAGATAGAGAACAGTGACTATGTGGGCAGAAAGAAATTATTCTGGTGTGCTACACAAGATAAAGTATAGACACCTGTTGTCAGGTCGCCATTATCACTGCCGCGGCCCCTGCTGTCCGCTTTTACTTACCGCTCCTCGGCGTCCCGGCGCGCTCCTGTTCCTTCTCCAGCGCCGCCTTCTCTGCTCGCTCTCCCGGCTCCTGCTTCCTGTCGGGCGCGCGCGCACTAGGGAGTCCTGCGCATGCGCACTCTGCCTTCCCTGCTCCGGTCAGCCCTGTGTCTCGCTGGCAGCGCTGACGTTACTTAGCAGCGCTCCTACGCGTCCACAGCGCCCTCTACTGGGAGCACTTGTATGCGCACTCTGCCTTTTTCTTTGGACACTCTTTCCCCTGCTCTCTGTGGTCCTGGAGGACCATGACCCGGAAGGTACGCTGCCACTCTGCATTTAAGGCCGCCTCTTCCTTTTGGCTGTGCCTGTCTGTCATTTGTTTTCTGGCAAATGCCTCTGGCTCCCTCGCTTCCTATCGTACCTTACGTTCTCCCTGCTGCTTGTCTCTGACTTTTCGTTTCTGTGTATTATCAGTAACTGTCTCCGTGCTTCCCTTGCAGCTCCAGTTCTCCTGTACCTTCGTTTCCTCCCGGTGTTCCAGATCCTCTGCCTAGTCCTTCCGCCATCGTCTCCTGCGCTTCCATGGTCTCGTGTCTCCATCCTGTCTTCCGGTTTGTCCTTCCATTCTCTGTCTGTCTTGTCAGTTCCCGTTATCCGTTCCGCTTCTCCTTCTTCGTTCTCTTTTCCGTCGTCCCTGCCCTGACCTTTTCCTTTCCCTGTACTTTGGTACCGGCTGCCGTTCAGTAGTCTCCCCTGGGCCTGCTCCTAGCGCTCCCTGTATAGGGGGCGGTCCACCTGGTCCACTCGTCCTGGGGAGGTTTGCTGTTTCGGTCCAGTGGGTCCACTTATCTCGCTTTACTGGTCCCTGAGCGTAACAGTACAGACAGGCCATGGATCCCGCTGGTACCTCTGTTTCCACCCAAAAGGAACTCTTGTTTTTACGGGAGAACCAAAGCCGGATTATGGGTTTTCTTGAATCTATGGAGTCCCGTTTAGCTGCTCTTCAACCCTCCGACCCGGGGAGCGCAACCCAGCTGGCCAGTCTCCAGCAAGAGCTCGCCCAGCAACGTGATACCCAGGGCCACATACTGAGTTACATGGCTTCTGTGGATAATCGTCTGCTCACCCTTCAAACTGCCGCCTCGGCCCCTGCCCAGGCTCCGGCTTCGCACCCCCCTCCTCGTCTGGCTAGGCCACCGCGATACGGTGGAGATCCTAAATTGTGTCGAGGTTTCCTAAACCAATGCCAGATGCACTTTGAACTTCTGCCACAACAATACCCCACTGACCGAGCTAAGGTGGCCTTTATTGTGTCTCACTTGGAGGGTGTGGCTCTGGCCTGGGTTAACCCCCTTTGGGAACGTGATTATCCTCTCGTCTCCCAACTCTCTTCTTTTCTAGAGACCTTTCGTAAGGTCTTCGATGAGCCGGGACGGTTGGCTTCTACTACCGAGTCTCTTTTTAGTCTCCGCCAGGGTACTCTTTCTGTCGGCCAGTATGCCATTCAATTTCGTACCTTGTCGTCCGAGCTGGGCTGGAACAATGAGGCTTTGGTTGGGGCCTTCTGGCGCGGTCTGTCTGGTCGAATTAAGGACGAGTTGGCGGGTAGAGACACTCCTACAATTCTGGAGGATCTGATTTCCCTGGCGACCCGAATTGACTTGCGTTTTCAGGAACGTCTCCGTGAATCGGCAAGGGAGAGGAGACCACCTCGTCCAGTCCTATCTTCTCGCAGTCCTCCTCGTTCTCCTCAAGTCTCTCCTTCTGTGGTATCTGCTCCTGAACCTATGCAGGTGGACCGTATCAAGCCGGCGGAGCAGCGTCGTAAGGAGAGACTGGCACAGGGTCTCTGCTTTTACTGTGGCAGTGCCTCCCATCTTCTGCGTTCCTGTCCGGTGAGGCCGGGAAACGCTTCCGCCTAGGTCAGGTAAGGGAGGCTTACCTGGGTGATAGTGATTCCTCTCTACCTTTTACTCTTTCTGTTCAGTTGCATATCGGTTCCGCTCGCTTTTCTGAAGTAGCGTATGTTGATTCTGGAGCGGCTGGAAATTTTATTCAACTCGAGGCGGTCAGTAGGTTTCAAATTCCTGTCAGATCCTTGGAGTCTCCTCGGCAGTTAGCTTCAGTTGACGGTCGGCCCTTGCAGGAGACCGTTACTTTGGTCACAGAAGAAGTGGAACTGCAAATCGGAGCTTTACATCGGGAGAAGATTGCCTTCTACGTGTTGCCATCTTTATCTCATACGTTTCTCCTGGGTCTTCCGTGGTTAAGAATACACAAGCCAGTTTTAGATTGGCGTTCTGGTGATGTCCTCCGTTGGGGTCATTCCTGTCAAACTAAATGTCTACGTCCTGTTCTTCCTTTAAGGTCATCCGTGTCTACTTCTCCTCCGGCAGGTTTGCCTTCAGCCTATCACTCCTTTGCTGATGTCTTCGATAAGAAAAAGGTGGAGAACTTGCCCCCGCATCGCCCATATGACTGCCCGATCGACCTCGTCCCTGGTTCAACTCCACCCAGAGGACGAATCTATCCACTGAATCCTCTTGAGTCTCAAGCCATGTCCGAGTATGTTCAGGAGAATTTGGCCAAGGGTTTCATCCGGAAGTCCTCCTCACCCGCAGGTGCAGGTTTCTTTTTTGTTAAGAAGAAGGACGGAACCCTCCGTCCCTGCATCGACTACCGTGGTCTTAATTGTATTACTATTAAGAACAAGTATCCACTGCCTCTTATTCCTGAACTTTTTGATCGGCTACGGGGAGCTCGAATTTTTACTAAGCTGGATCTTCGCGGGGACTACAATCTTATCCGAATTCGTTAGGGAGATGAGTGGAAGACCGCTTTCAACACCAGAGATGGTCACTACGAGTACCTCGTCATGCCCTTCGGCTTATGCAATGCCCCCGCGGTATTCCAAGAATTTCTGAATGACATTTTCCGTGATCTTTTGTATTCTTGCGTGGTGGTATATCTGGACGATATTCTCGTTTATTCTCCTGATCTGTCTACTCACAGAAGGGACGTTCGTCTTGTTCTTCTGCGTCTGAGGGAGAATCGTCTATTCGCCAAGATCGAGAAATGCGCCTTTGAGCAGTCATCTCTTCCTTTCCTGGGATACATTATCTCTGACTCTGGTCTGTGCATGGATCCGGAAAAGGTGTCCGCCGTGCACAACTGGCCACGTCCTCTTGGTACCAAAGCTATCCAGCGATTCGTCGGTTTCGCGAATTACTACCGACAATTCATTCCTCACTTTTGTTCTCTAATCAAATCCATCATCTCCTTGATTCACAAGGGATCCGACCCTCACATCTGGACCCCTGAAGCTGAAGATGCCTTTCTTTCTTTGAAACAAGTCTTCTCCACAGCTCCCGTACTTCATCGTCCTGAAGTCAATAAACCTTTTATTCTCGAAGTGGATGCTTCTGCAGTAGGAGCAGGGGCAGTACTGTCTCAAGAATCCTCGTCTGGGCGATTTGTCACCTGCGGTTTCTTTTCCAAGACCTTCTCTCCTTCTGAGCGAAACTATTCTATTGGTGACAGGGAGTTATTGGCCATAAAGTTGGCTCTACAAGAGTGGAGATACCTTTTGGAGGGAGCTGTTCACCCGTTCAGGATCTATACGGACCACAAGAATCTAGCTTATATTCGTTCGGCTCAGAGACTTAATCCCCGGCAAGCTAGATGGTCCCTGTTCTTTGCTCGTTTTAATTTCGAGTTACACTTTCGTCCTGGCAATAAAAATCTTAAGGCCGACGCTCTCTCGAGATCCTTTTTGCCTATCGACTCAGAGGAAGAGGCTTCGCATATTCTGGATCCCTCCAAGGTCATCGTAGTAGCTCCCGTCAATCTGTCTTCGCTGCCTCCAGGCAAGACCTTCGTCTCTGAGCGCAACAGAAGGTGAGTTTTACGTTGGGGCCATGCCTCCAAGTTTGCTGGTCATGCCGGTCTTAAGAAGACGCTCTTGCTTCTGTCCCGCTACTACTGGTGGCCAACTCTTTCCCAGGATGTTCAAGATTTTGTTGCTTCTTGTCCGTCTTGTGCCAAGAACAAGATTCCTAGACGACGGCCCTCAGGACTTCTTCATCCGCTGCCAGTCCCTTCAGCTCCGTGGCAACACATTGCAATGGATTTTATCACCGATTTGCCTCGCTCTCCCGGCTGCACTGTCATCCTTGTTGTTGTGGATAGATTCTCCAAAATGGCTCATTTTTTATCCCTTCCTGGTTTACCCTCTGCACCTGAACTGGCAAAAATTTTTGTCCGCCATATTTTTCGTATTCATGGCTTTCCTCAACATATCGTTTCGGATAGAGGAGTTCAGTTTACATCTCGGTTCTGGAGAGCGCTCTGTAAATATATGAACATCTCACTTGACTTCTCTTCTGCCTACCACCCTCAGTCCAACGGTCAAGTGGAACGCACCAATCAGACTCTGGAAACTTATCTTCGTCATTTTTCCAATGCACATCACAGTGACTGGTCTGATCTTCTTCCTTGGGCAGAATTTGCATACAACAACCATCCCAGTGAATCTTCTTCCAAGTCGCCCTTCTTTATCGTCTACGGTCAACATCCTGGTGTACCTCTACCGGTTCCTCCTGTCTCGGGGGTGCCGGCGGCTGATCTTTTGTCCGGGGAGTTCTCCAGGATCTGGCAGGAGACCAAGACCGCTCTTGAATATGCGCGAGACAGAATGAAGAGACATGCTGACAAGAGGCGCCTAGACCCTCCGTTATATCATCCCGGTGATAGGGTATGGTTATCCTCTAAATTTGTTCGCTTAAAGATTCCTTCTCGTAAATTGGGTCCTCGTTACGTTGGGCCTTTTGAGATTCTGACCCGTATTAATGATGTCTCCTACAAGTTGAAGCTGCCCTCCTCGCTACGCATTCCTAATTCCTTCCATGTTTCCCTTCTGAAGCCACTTGTTCTCAATCAGTTTCATGCCTCTACTGCGCCTTCTTCCCGGCCGGTCTCCGCTAATGATGTTTTTGAGATTAATGACATCCTTGCCATGAAGAGAGTGAGGGGGAGGACCTTTTTTCTGGTAGACTGGAAGGGTTTTGGTCCAGAGGAGAGATCCTGGGAGCCTCGGGAGAACATCCAAGCTCCTCGAGTTTTGGCTAGATTTCTTTCTGGTCTTAGAAAGGGGGGAGGTAAGGAGGGGAGTACTGTCAGGTCGCCATTATCACCGCCGCGGCCCCTGCTGTCCGCTTTTACTTACCGCTCCTCGGCGTCCCGGCGCGTTCCTGTTCCTTCTCCAGCGCCACCTTCTCTGCTCGCTCTCCCGGCTCCTGCTTCCTGTCGGGCGCGCACGCACTAGGGTGTCCTGTGCACGCGCACTCTGCCTTCCCTGCTCCGGTCAGCCCTGTGTCTCGCTGGCAGCGCTGACGTTACTTAGCAGCGCTCCTGCGCGTCCACAGCGCCCTCTACTGGGAGCACTTGTATGCGCACTCTGCCTTTTTCTTTGGACACTCTTTCCCCTGCTCTCTGTGGTCCTGGAGGACCATGACCCGGAAGGTACGCTGCCACTCTGCATTTAAGGCCGCCTCTTCCTTTTGGCTGTGCCTGTCTGTCATTTGTTTTCTGGCAAATGCCTCTGGCTCCCTCGCTTCCTAGCGTACCTTACGTTCTCCCTGCTGCTTGTCTCTGACTTTTCGTTTCTGTGTATTATCAGTAACTGTCTCCGTGCTTCCCTTGCAGCTCCAGTTCTCCTGTACCTTCGTTTCCTCCCGGTGTTCCAGATCCTCTGCCTAGTCCTTCCGCCATCGTCTCCTGCGCTTCCATGGTCTCGTGTCTCCATCCTGTCTTCCGGTTTGTCCTTCCATTCTCTGTCTGTCTTGTCAGTTCCCGTTATCCGTTCCGCTTCTCCTTCTTCGTTCTATTTTCCGTCGTCCCTGCCCTGACCTTTTCCTTTCCCTGTACTTTGGTACCGGCTGCCGTTCAGTAGTCTCCCCTGGGCCTGCTCCTAACGCTCCCTATATAGGGGGCGGTCCACCTGGTCCACTCGTCCTGGGGAGGTTCGCTGTTTCGGTCCAGTGGGTCCACTTATGTCGCTTTCCTGGTCCCTGAGCGTAACACCTGTAACAACCGTGATGTGTTACAGCTATGCTAACGTGGATAGTGGATAACTTTCTGCTTGCAGACTTTGGATACTGGGATCAGTTTATATGATACTTTGAAATGTACACCCCTCTTTTGTAACTTTGTCCCCTGAGTTTGATGAATACCAGAAGATCATTACCTTCCTGATAATATTGTGCCACCTGTAAAATTATGTGGAGGAGGAATAATACAATGGGGTTGTTTTTCTGGGTTTGGTCTAGTTTTTAGAGTACCAAGACTTTTTGAACATTGGTATGCCTTTGTAGGAGAATGGGGCTTAGGAGACAAAGTGTTGCAAAATCGTGCGGCCTCCAGCACTGGAAAAAACCCTGCAGAACTGTTCACAAGAATTAGGCAGTGTTGAAACTAGCCTTCAATTTAAAGGATGAGCGCACCAAAATGGGAGAATATTTGGCACCAATAGAGGTGACAGATACTCTCGCTGAAGCTCCAGCAGCCAAGATAGTAGGCTGCAGGTGCGAGTATCAGCGAGGCCCAAACTCAGATGACGATGGTCAAGTACTGAAGACCAGAACTACATTGGTCAAGATCCAGACTATACCAGTTGATGGTCAAGCACCGAAGACTCAAACTACGCCAGTGAAGGCTCCCAATCCAGACAACGCCCATCAACAGTCCAGGACCCGCCTCCACTAATTTGGACCAAGGAAACACTCTTTGGCGGTCAAGCATCGGAGAAGCCGTGAGAATATCCAAGCAGAGACTCAAGCATGGGCCAGTGAATTAAGTAGATGTGTGAGGTGGGCCGTCACTTCCAGCATGGACTTACGTTACCGGACTTGGGCAACGGGAGGGCTGCAGACCAGACAGGATCCGGCTGACGATAGAGCGGATCAGAGAGCGCTGATAGACTTTGTGAGGAAAACATGTAGCTAGTGAGATGGAGCAGCGGCCTTCGTTAAGACCCAAAAAGCCGCAGAAACCTCTAGAAACTGTTTCCATCAAATACTGTACTAGAACTAAGTTTTACTGTAGACTATGAGCATATCCTGAAATTCCTTATTGTATCCTAACCCACATACCTCTGGTATATAATTGTTTTGCCAAATACTCTTTGAAAATTGTTCTTCCATGATTTGCATCTTTCACTACGTTTGTTCCTAATTAATATAGTTGTTCTAATAAAGAAATTGTTGTTTCCACCTGGTGCCTCCACTGTGGCATTTAGTTCAACTACCTACATTTTCAACTTTGTGGGAACAGATTGGGGAGGGCCCTTTTTTCTGCTGCAGTCCCAATGCATACAGTAAGGTCTGGATGAGTCTGGTGGTAAACAACTTGAATGACCCTCAAAGAGCACTGACATTAACCACCCTGAATACTTCAGGGATGAACGAGAAAGGAGATTGTGAGCAAGACCTTCACATCCAATATAAATATGTGCTCTCACCAATGCTCTTCAAGATGAATGGGCAAAATTTCTCACCTTCACAAACCAGAATCTTGTAGATAGCCTTCTCTGAAAGAGTGGAAGCTGTTTTATCAGCCAAGGAGGGACTTAATCTTAATGCCTATGGATCTACAATGGGATGTCATATAAGCTCCTGTAGGTGTTTCAATTCTTTTGTCCACATTTAATGTTAAACAATGGATGTTTACTAAGAAAGTTTTGGTTGTGCTGTCTTCATGTTGAATTTTTTCACCTAATGTAGCCCTATTATTGCCTTACCATTGTTCAGTCTGGTAATATCTCTTTAGAAGCTGATGCATTATAGATATAAAAAAAAATATCAATTTCCTTAACGAAAGCCTGCTGGGTTTTGATATAATGAAAATGTTTTGTTTATCAAAGAAAAACAGAAAAACTCACACAACAGGTTATATTATGATATGAAAAAGCACTGCACATCTTCATATATAATGGCAACAATAGTCTGTGACTTAGCCATGATTTCATAAATACGGAAAACAGAATGTATTGTACGGGAAATTAAAATAGCAATAAACTGAACTGAATAGAAAATATTTACCATTTTTAGCATACATCTTATTTTTTCTCTTACAGATTAACTATTGAAGAATTATAAAAAATTAACACCAAAACTCTGGCCATATGTTACAGAAATGCTGTGGATTGGCTGAGCAGATTCTGCAGCAGTTTGCAATAAAATTCATGTGGATGGAATTTTCATCCACATATAGAGGCTAGATGAAATTGTCGGTAAGATTGACATGGGATCTATTGTGCGATCATTGCCCTGTATGACTACGTTCCCACGATCAGTATTTGGTGAGTTTTTAACATTGCAGAATTCCCGCACCATTTCTCCACCTACTATGTAAATTAAGTTACTTGTGCTTTTTTCATTCCGTTTTTGTGTTCTTTTGTAATATGCATTTTTTATCGTGTTTTTATCTCTGCCTTTTTTGTCCCTGTTTGGTGTGTCATGCTTTAGATAAAGTTGCTTTCTTCTTTAAACTTCCTGATGTTTGATATTCTTAGGTGTGGATTACAAGTGTTTCTGATGCATTTCTGCCACAGAAACGCACTAAAAATGCATGGGCCTTTTTACCTGCGGATTTTACACATCTAATGCAAGTCTATGGGGAAATTCTGCACAGAAAAGTCAGCATAACCACAAAAGAAATTGCTGTGGATAGAAAAAACACACCACAGGTCAGTTTACGAAGCATAAAAAAGAGGCACAGTGGACATGAGATTTCTATAAATCCCATCCACTTTGCTGATACTGTAAAAAAGTAGCAGCAAAAACATGATAAAACCTCATCATGGGCACACAGCCTTTATGGACGTACACCAAATGTATATTTTCATGATACAATTGCTAAACCGAAAATTGGTCATAGTCAGCTTCTTAACTATTGTGAGATAAATATTTACACTATTACAATTACTGTATTACACATACAGTACATACCCGAAATGGCCATTTTCCATTTTGTACTTTCCTCCCCTTCTTCTCAGACCAATAGCTTACTTTGCAATATAGTGAAGAATATTCCAAGTATGGCCAAACTGCGAAAAAAGCAGCAGAGACAACATGTTTCAGTGATATAGACAACTGTGACGCTAGACAGTACTCACAAATAAGCCGTGAGAATAGGTTGTCAAGAGTTCCAAGGTCAAAAGCCAAGAGAGTATGTCATAGACAAATGGGGGAGGCAAAGGTGTAGTCAGGAAACAGTCTGAGGTCAATATTCCAAGAGGGTAGTGGATCATGGCAATAGAATAGTCAAGACTAATCCGAGGTTGGGAAGTAAAGATCAGAATACCAGACAAGGAGCACAGAACAAGCACACACCTCATGAGCAGATCTACAATTGGCAGCAATCAAAGGCAGAGAGTTGGTTAAATAGCCAGGTAATTAATGCGGACAAGAGACCCGTCTCTGGGAAATCACTGTCCTTCGATTGCTTTTCCTGTTTCCTCTCAGTATCATGCTATCTACTGCTTTGGTCTTCACTCACTGTGTGGACACCTAACTCATGCAGGTCAGCTGAGTACTCAGACCAAAGGTCTGCTCTAGTTACAAGGTAGGCTCTGTCTGACTCACTACCAGAAAAATATTTAGAATTGAGAGTCCTCAGTGGTTGATACCTTTTAATGGCTAACTGAAAAGATGGTAACAAATTGCAAGCTTTCAATACTACACAGGTCTCTTCATCAGGCAAAGACTAAAAGAAATTCTGAAGAATCACATATTGATGCACAACATAGCACAGAAAAAAAAAACATGGATAAGACAGGTGACATGAAGCAGAATTACCATGAGTGATAAACAGTTATGTCCATAAATATTGGGCCATTCTTAGATAAGGAATGTTTTATTGTCCTCTGATTGGGGTCTGGTTCTGTTGTGATTACCCCACATGGTCTGAGGGGCAAGTTCCTTAGTTGATGTAAAAAGACATAAATCCGTGCGACACATTCATTCCTGCAGTGAGACTGTCAAAGGTCATCATCGGTTTATATTCCGATACTCTTCTGTCTTTCTTAGATTTGAAGCTACCTTTTAACACAAGTAATTTCATGTCCATAATGTTATGATTTGGGAGACAAAAATGTATTGCCACAGGTAGATCCATTCTTTTTTCTCTTATTGTGTGGCGGTGAGAATTCATTCTTGTTCTAAGCTTTTGCCCTGTCTCCCCCACATACAGACCCCCAGTTGGACATTTAGTACAAATAATTAGGTACACCATATTAGAAGTGTGGCAGCTGAAAGTACCTGAGATCTGGTAGTCCTGATGTGAATTGGGGATCTTTTTACATCAACTAAGGAACTTGCTCCTCAGACCATGTGGGGTCTGTTGTGAATTCTGTGGCTGAATTCACTCCTGTGGTCACAAGTGGTACTGCAGCTTCTGAGCTTCCTCCCTCAGGTGTTCTGGTGAGCTCGTTGGCTGCTTTGTTATTTAACTCCACCTGATTCTGTCTTCCTTGCTCCTTGTCAATGTTCCAGTGTTGGACCTGAGCTTCTGGATCTTTCCTGTGGCCTGCTGCTCTGCTTAGATAAGTGTTTCTTTGCTTTTGTTGCTACTTTTTCTGTCCAGCTTGTCTATTCGTTTTTGCTGGAAGCTCTGAGACGCAAAGGGTGCACCGCCGTGCCGTTAGTTCGGCACGGTGGGTCTTTTTGCCCCCTTTGCGTGGTTTTTTGCTTTAGGGTTTTTTGTAGACTGCAAAGTTCTCTTTGCTATCCTCGCTCTATCTAGAATATCGGGCCTCACTTTGCTGAATCTATTTCATCCCTACGTTTGTCTTTTCATCTTGCTAACAGTCATTATATGTGGGGGGCTGCCTTTTCCTTTGGGGTATTTCTCTGAGGCAAGTCAGGCTTGTTTTTCTATCTTCAGGCTAGTCAGCTCCTCAGGCTGTGCTGAGTTGCATAGGTAGTGACAGGCGCAATCCACAGCTGCCTTTAGTTGTGTTTAGGATAGGTTCAGGTATTGCGGTCTACAGAGATTCCACGTCTCAGAGCTCGTTCTATTGTTTTTGGGTTATTATCAAATCACTGTATGTGCTCTGATTGCTGGCACACTGTGTCACTGGATTGCCTACATAACAGTACAAGGAGCCAACCTAATGATTCTCAATAGAGGGAAAAAAGAAGTTCTGACATCATTTTTTTTCTCAGCTCTGTGTTCAGTCTTTTTTTTCCCCTAGACATTTGGGTATTTCAGGACACAGGTGTGGACATGGATATTCAGGGTCTGTGCTCTTCAATGGATAATCTCGTTACAAATGTACAAAGGATTCAAGATACTATTGATCAGAAATCTATGTTAGAACCAAGAATTCCTATTCCTGATTTGTTTTTTGGTGATAGAACTAAGTTTCTTAATTTCAAAAATAATTGTAAGCTATTTCTGGCCTTGAAACCTCATTCTTCTGGTAATCCTATTCTACAGGTTTTGATTATTATTTCTTTTTTGCGCCGCGACCCTCAGGACTGGGCATTTTCTCTTGCGCCAGGAGACCCTGCATTGAGTAATGTAAATGCGTTTTTCCTGGCGCTCGGATTGCTTTACGATGAGCCTAATTCAGTGGATCAGGCTGAGAAAAATTTGCTGGCTTTGTGCCAGGGTCAGGATGATATAGAAGTATATTGTCAGAAATTTAGGAAGTGGTCTGTACTCACTCTGTGGAATGAATCTGCGCTGGCAGCTTTGTTCAGAAAGGGTCTCTCTGAGGCTCTTAAGGATGTCATGGTGGGTTTTCCTATGCCTGCTGGTTTGAATGAGTCTATGTCTTTGGCCATTCAGATCGGTCGACGCTTGCGCGAGCGTAAATCTGTGCACTATTTGGCGGTATTGTCTAAGATTAAACCTGAGCCTATGCAGTGCGATAGGACTATGACCAGAGTTGAACGGCAAGAACACAGACGTCTGAATGGTCTGTGTTTCTACTGTGGTGATTCCACTCATGCTATTTCTGATTGTCCTAAGCGCACTAAGCGGTTCGATAGGTCTGCCGTCATTGGTACTGTACAATCCAAATTCCTTCTGTCCATTACCTTGATATGCTCTTTGTCATCGTATTCTGTCATGGCGTTTGTGGATTCAGGCGCTGCCCTGAATCTGATGGATTTGGATTATGCTAAACGTTGTGGGTTTTTCTTGGAGCCTTTGCGGTGTCCTATTCCGTTGAGAGGAATTGATGCTACACCTTTGGCCAAGAATAAACCTCAGTACTGGACCCAGCTGACCATGTGCATGGCTCCTGCACATAAGGAAGTTATTCGCTTTCTGGTGCTACATAATCTGCATGATGTGGTCGTGTTGGGGTTGCCATGGCTGCAAACCCATAATCCAGTATTGGATTGGAACTCTATGTCGGTATCCAGCTGGGGTTGTCAGGGGGTACATGGTGATGTTCCATTTTTGTCTATTTCGTCATCCACTCCTTCTGAGGTCCCAGAGTTCTTGTCTGATTATCAGGATGTATTTGAAGAGCCCAAGTCCGATGCCCTACCTCCGCATAGGGATTGTGATTGTGCTATCAATTTGATTCCTGGTAGTAAATTCCCTAAAGGTCGATTATTTAATGTATCTGTGCCTGAACACTCCGCTATGCGCAGTTATGTGAAGGAATCCCTGGAGAAGGGACATATTCGCCCATCGTCATCACCACTGGGAGCAGGGTTCTTTTTTGTAGCCAAGAAGGATGGTTCGCTGAGACCATGTATTGATTACCGCCTTCTTAATAAGATCACTGTTAAATTTCAGTATCCCTTGCCATTGTTATCTGACTTGTTTGCTCGGATTAAGGGGGCTAGTTGGTTCACTAAGATAGATCTTTGTGGTGCGTATAATCTGGTGAGAATCAGGCAAGGAGATGAATGGAAAACTGCATTTAATACGCCCGAGGGTCATTTTGAGTATCTAGTGATGCCGTTCGGACTTGCCAATGCTCCATCTGTGTTTCAGTCTTTTATGCATGACATCTTCCGTGAGTATCTGGATAAATTCCTGATTGTTTACTTGGATGACATTTTGATCTTCTCAGATGATTGGGACTCTCATGTGAAGCAGGTCAGAATGGTTTTCCAGGTCCTGCGTGCTAATTCTTTGTTTGTGAAGGGATCAAAGTGTCTCTTCGGTGTGCAGAAAGTTTCATTTTTGGGGTTCATCTTTTCCCCTTCTACTATCGAGATGGATCCGGTTAAGGTCCAAGCCATCCAGGATTGGACTCAGCCGACATCTCTGAAAAGTCTGCAAAAATTCCTGGGCTTTGCTAATTTTTATCGTCGCTTCATCTGTAATTTTTCTAGCATTGCCAAACCATTGACCGATTTGACCAAGAAGGGTGCTGATTTGGTTAATTGGTCTTCTGCTGCTGTGGAAGCTTTTCAGGAGTTGAAGCATCGTTTTTGTTCTGCCCCTGTGTTGTGTCAACCAGATGTTTCTCTTCTGTTCCAGGTCGAGGTTGATGCTTCTGAGATTGGAGCAGGGGCGGTTTTGTCACAGAGAGGTTCTGGTTGCTCAGTGTTGAAACCATGTGCTTTCTTTTCCAGGATGTTTTCGGCTGCTGAGCGTAATTATGATGTGGGCAACCGAGAGTTGCTGGCCATGAAGTGGGCATTCGAGGAATGGCGTCATTGGCTTGAAGGAGCTAAGCATCGCGTGGTGGTATTGACTGATCATAAGAACCTTACTTATCTCGAGTCTGCCAAGCGCTTGAATCCTAGACAGGCCCGTTGGTCGTTATTTTTTGCCCGCTTCGATTTTGTGATTTGGTACCTTCCGGGCTCTAAAAATGTGAAGGCGGATGCTCTGTCTAGGAGTTTTGTGCCCAACTCTCCGGGTTCATCTGAGCCGGCGAGTATCCTCAAGGAAGGAGTCATTGTGTCTGCCATCTCCCCTGATTTGCGGCGAGTGTTGCAAAAATTTCAGGCGAATAAACCTGATCGTTGTCCGGCGGAGAAACTGTTCGTCCCCATAGGTGGACTACTAAAGTTATCTCTGAACTTCATTGTTCGGTGTTGGCTGGTCATCCTGGAATATTTGGTACCAGAGAGTTAGTGACTAGATCCTTCTGGTGGCCATCTCTGTCACGGGATGTACGTACTTTTGTGCAGTCCTGTGGGATTTGTGCTAGGGCTAAGCCCTGCTGTTCACGTGCCAGTGGGTTGCTTTTGCCCTTGCCGGTCCCAAAGAGGCCTTGGACACATATTTCGATGGATTTCATTTCTGACCTTCCCGTTTCTCAAAAGATGTCAGTCATTTGGGTGGTCTGTGATCGCTTTTCTAAAATGGTCCATCTGGTGCCCTTGGTTAAATTGCCTTCCTCCTCTGATTTGGTGCCTTTGTTCTTCCAGCATGTGGTTCGTTTGCATGGCATTCCTGAGAATATTGTTTCTGACAGAGGTTCCCAGTTTGTTTCGAGGTTTTGGCGAGCCTTTTGTGGCAGGATGGGCATTGACCTGTCTTTTTCCTCGGCTTTCCATCCTCAGACTAATGGCCAGACCGAACGAACCAATCAGACCTTGGAGACATATCTGAGATGTTTTGTTTCTGCAGACCAGGATGATTGGGTGTCCTTTTTGCCGTTGGCTGAGTTCGCCCTTAATAATCGGGCCAGCTCGGCTACCTTGGTCTCTCCATTTTTCTGCAATTCTGGGTTCCATCCTCGTTTCTCTTCAGGACAGGTTGAGTCTTCGGACTGTCCTGGTGTGGATTCTGTGGTGGACAGGTTGCAGCAGATCTGGACTCAGGTAGTGGACAATTTGGCCTTGTCCCAGGAGAAGGCTCAACTTTTTGCTAATCGCAGACGCCGTGTGGGTCCCCGACTTCGTGTTGGGGATCTGGTTTGGTTATCTTCTCGTCATATTCCTATGAAGGTTTCCTCTCCTAAATTTAAACCTCGTTTTATTGGTCCGTATAGGATTTCTGAGATTCTCAATCCTGTGTCTTTTCGTCTGACCCTCCCAGACTCCTTTTCCATACATAATGTATTCCATAGGTCGTTGTTGCGGAGATACGTGGCACCTATGGTTCCATCTGTTGAACCTCCTGCCCCGGTTTTGGTGGAGGGGGAATTGGAGTATATTGTGGAGAAAATTTTGGATTCTCGTGTTTCTAGATGGGAACTCCAGTATCTGGTTAAATGGAAGGGTTATGCTCAGGAAGATAATTCCTGGGTTTTTGCCTCTGATGTCCATGCTCCAGATCTTGTTCGTGCCTTTCATGTGGCTCATCCTGGTCGTCCTGGGGGCTCTGGTGAGGGTTCGGTGACCCCTCCTCAAGGGGGGGGTACTGTTGTGAATTCTGTGGCTGAATTCACTCCTGTGGTCACAAGTGGTACTGCAGCTTCTGAGCTTCCTCCCTCAGGTGTTCTGGTGAGCTCGTTGGCTGCTTTGTTATTTAACTCCACCTGATTCTGTCTTCCTTGCTCCTTGTCAATGTTCCAGTGTTGGACCTGAGCTTCTGGATCTTTCCTGTGGCCTGCTGCTCTGCTTAGATAAGTGTTTCTTTGCTTTTGTTGCTACTTTTTCTGTCCAGCTTGTCTATTCGTTTTTGCTGGAAGCTCTGAGACGCAAAGGGTGCACCGCCGTGCCGTTAGTTCGGCACGGTGGGTCTTTTTGCCCCCTTTGCGTGGTTTTTTGCTTTAGGGTTTTTTGTAGACTGTAAAGTTCTCTTTGCTATCCTCGCTCTATCTAGAATATCGGGCCTCACTTTGCTGAATCTATTTCATCCCTACGTTTGTCTTTTCATCTTGCTAACAGTCATTATATGTGGAGGGCTGCCTTTTCCTTTGGGGTATTTCTCTGAGGCAAGTCAGGCTTGTTTTTCTACCTTCAGGCTAGTCAGCTCCTCAGGCTGTGCCGAGTTGCATAGGTAGTGACAGGCGCAATCCACAGCTGCCTTTAGTTGTGTTTAGGATAGGTTCAGGTATTGCGGTCTACAGAGATTCCACGTCTCAGAGCTCGTTCTATTGTTTTTGGGTTATTATCAAATCACTGTATGTGCTCTGATTGCTGGCACACTGTGTCACTGGATTGCCTACATAACAGGGGTCATCACAATAGAATCAGACCCCAATCAGAGGACAATAAAACATTCCTTATCTAAGAACTGGCCCAATATTTATGGACATAACTGTTTATCACGCATGGTAATTCTGCTTCATGTCACCTGTCTTATCCATGTTTTTTTTCTGTGCTATGTTGTGCATAAATATGTGATTCTTCAGAATTTCTTTTAGTCTTTGCCTGACGAAGAGACCTGTGTAGTCTCGAAAGCATGCAATTTGTTGCCATCTTTTCAGTTAGCCATTAAAAGGTATCAACCACTGAGGACTCTCAATTCTAAATATTTTTCTATCTACTGGCTAACACGGTGCCAAAATATATATCTGTCCTGACTCACTACCAGGAAGTCCTCTCTGATCTTGCTACTTATCCCTTCCCTCTCTGTCCTAGTCCCAACTCTTAACTTTATCCATACCTGCTCACTACCTCTTGCTGTGCAGATTACATTACCAACACTAATAATGCATACCACAATCTACTATATAAAGCTGAATGTGTGTGTGTGTGTGTGTGTGTGTGTGTGTGTGTGTATGTGTGTGTGTATGTCCGGGATTGGCATCTGCACCGTCGCAGCTACAGCCACAAAATTTTTCACAGTCACACGTCTGGACCCCGAGAGCGTCATAGGCTATGTTGTGAGGCGAAATTTTAACCCAGCGCGTTCCAATTCACCAAACAATTTTGCCCCTATCTACATAATGGGGAAAAAAGTGAAAGGAAAAGTGTTGGAAGCGTCGCAGCTACAGCAACAAAATTTTGCACAGTCACACGTCTGGACCCCGAGAGCGTCATAGGCTATGTTGTGAGGTGAAATTTTAACCCCGCGCTTTCCAATTCACCAAACAATTTTGCCCCTATCTACATAATGGGGAAAAAAGTGAAAGGAAAAGTGTTGGAGGCATCGCAGCTACAGCCACAAAATTTTGCACAGTCACACGTCTGGACCCCGAGAGCATCATAGGCTATGTTGTGAGGTGAAATGTTAACTCCGCGCTTTCCAATTCACCAAAGTATTTTTCCCCTATCTACATAATGGGGAAAAGTGAAAGGAAAAGTGTAGGAGGCAAATTGACAGCTGCCAGATGTGAACAAGGGGGACTTAAAGAACAAGAGCGATGGCGCCAAAGAGTATATACCGTACAGTTGCTAAGGTGGGGCCCCGACATGGGATACTCACCACACACGGGGATATGAACACACACAAAATGTGCCACACACTACCACGTGCTTGAACACATATACTACCCTCAGCACACATTTCACCACATACACCAACCTCGCCACATAAAAGTCGAAACACAAAAGTCGCCGCTCAAAACTCACCACGCGCAAAACTCGCCACATGCAAAAACTAGGCTCACGCAAAACTCGCCACAAGTGCAAAACTCACCTCATGGAAAACTCGCCACATGCAAAACTTGCACACGCGGAAAAATTGCCACATGCACAAAATTTGCAACACATGCAAAAGTTGCCTCACACAAAACTTGCACATACTCAAAAGGCACCAGACATAAAACTCACCACGCGCAAAACTCACCATGCGCAAAACTTGCTGCACACAACTTGCTACACTAACCTGTCACATGCAACTCGACACACAAAAAGTTGCTACACGCATGTCGCCACACAAAACTCATCTCACAAAAGTCGCTACATGCATGTCGCCACACACAACTCAACACACACAACTTGACAAACGATACTCGCCCTAAAACACACACAAGTCTGGTATTAGCCTTCAAAAATAAAAATCTGATTAATAAGCAGACAAACTACAAGAGCAACAAATGTACCATATAGGAAATACGGCAGCTGTCAGTCACATGATTTGTCTATTATGTCTATGTGTGAGCTAATATATACTGCCAGAGGGAGGGCTTCCTGTTGGCTGGGGATCAGGCTGCCAATTTATCTTACAAATACTGAGGTAAAAATACTGAGCAAATAACGTGTGAACGAGGTCTAATACAGGAAATCACACAGGTATATACTATATACAGGGGAGATGACACACAGATATATACTATATACAGGAGAGATGACACACAGGTATATACTATATAGAGGAGATGACATACAGGTACATACTATATACAGGAGGAGATGACATACAGGTATATACTATATACAGGAGGAGATGACACACAGATAAATACTATATACAGGAGCAGATTACCTACAGGTATATACTATATACAGGAGGAGATGACATACAGGTATATACTATATATAGGAGGAGATGACATACAGGTATATACTATATATAGGAGGAGATGACATACAGGTATATACTATATACAGGGGAGATGACACAGCAGGTATATACTATATACAGGGGAGATGACATACAGGTATATACTATATACAGGAGATGACATACAGGTATATACTATATACAGGAGGAGATGACACACAGACATATACTATATACAGGGGAGATGACACACAGGTATATACTATATACAGGAGGAGATGACTTACAGGTATATACTATATATAGAAGGAGATGACATACACGTATTTACTATATATAGGAGGAGATGACATACAGGTATATACTATATATAGGAGGAGATGACATACAGGTATATACTATATATAGGAGGAGATGACATACAGGTATATACTATATACAGGGGAGATGACACACAGCAGGTATATACTATATACAGGGGAGATGACATACAGGTATATACTATATACAGGAGATGACATACAGGTGTATACTATATATAAGGGAGATGACAAACATGTATATACTGAGGTGAAAATGAGAGGTGTGAGGTGAAAATGAAAAGGTGTGAGTGCAAAATGAGAGGAGTGAGGGAAAATAGTGTAGTGATCGGAAAATGACAGATGTGAGGTCGAAATGACAAGTGTTAGGCGGGAATGAGAGGAGTGAGGGAGAAAATGAGAGGTGTGAGGGAGAAAATTAAAGATGTGATTGGGAAAATGAGAGGCGTGATGGGAAAATAAGAGAAGTGACGTGCTATAACTAACCACAGATATTTACTATGCCCAGGCAACGCCGGGCTCTTCAGCTAGTACATCATAACAGTACTCGTGACTTCAGGGAGGAACGTAGGCAGTTTGTCCATCTCCTTACAACATGACTCTAAGGTCTTAACAGGACCTTTAGTCTTTAATGAGTATTCTCAATAAAGACTATAAACTTTTATTAGACTGAATGATTGAAGAAGCCTTTCTGAGGACAGGGGGACAACTCTCCAAGTATGAGAGGTATGCATTATTGTGCATGGAATTCCTGTCACGTGACCTCTTCCTATAATTATGTCTAGAGTGGAAGTTGCATGACCAAATATCTATTCTCAGAGATCTACTGACTCTGCCATACATACTGTCATTTTTTTTTATCAGCAATGCAAGTCAGTTGGACAATGATGCAATACCTCATTCCGCTGCTAAGAAAAGTATGATGCAGAGAGGTATGAATCAGCTTGCAACCTGTTGTAAATCTTGAAGAGGCTGCCACTCTCTCTCTCTCTCACCATTGCTGCAGGGGTACAAAGAGTGGATCTATTGATGGCCTATCATAAGGTTTTTAATAAGCTAGAAAACCCTTTTTATACAAATTATACAATATGAGTAGTTTTTATGAATATTATTGTTTTTCAAAGTGCGAAGACCAGGTGAACGGCATTCAGTGTACGCAACCAGATTGTGAAGCAGTAGCATTTTACAGTGCCTTGAAAAAGTATTCATACTTTTACCCACAAACTTAAATGTATTTTACTGGGATTTTATGTAATATGCCAATTCAAAATAGCAAGTATTTGTGAAGGGTAAAGGAAATGATACGTGCTTTTCTAAATTTTAAAAAAATATAAATCTGAAAACTGTGACCTGCATACGTATTTAGCCTCCCTGAGCCAATACTTTGTAGAATCACCTTTCGCTGTAATTACTGCTGCAAATCTTTTGAAGGATGTCTCTACCATTTTTGCACTTCTACATAATGAAATTGTTGCCCACTCTTATTTGCAAACTAGCTCTAGTTTAGTGAGATTGGATGGAGGCATCTGTGAACAGCAATTTTCAAGTATTTCTACAGATTTTCAATGGGATTTAGGTCTAGACTATGACTGGGCCATTTAATCACATGAATATGCTTTGATTCAAACCGTTCCATAGCTCTGAAAGTATGTTTTGTGCCGTCTTGCTGGAAAGTGAATCTATGCCCATGTCTCAAGTCTTTTAGAACCTCTGACAGGTTTTTCTAAAGGATTGCCATACATTTAGCTCCATCTTCTCATCAACTGTAACCAATTTCCCTGTCACTGCTTGAAAGAAGCATTTCCACAGCATGATGGTGCCACGACCATGTTTAATTGTGTGGATGGTGTTTTCAGAGTGATGTGCAGTGAAAGATCATGTGCATATGTGGGGTATTTGGTGAGCCCTTTACCTCAGTATTTATAAGCCAAAACCATGAGTAGGTGAAAAATGTAGAAGTGGTGACGTGTTTCTATTATACTTTTCCACTGACTGTTTCACTCCTGGTTTTGGCTTGCAAATATTGAGGCAAAAAGCTCACCAAATACCTTACTTTTCTACCACACATAACATTTTGCATTTAGCCCAAGTTCTACTTTGAACTCATCTGACAAAAGAACCTTCTTACCCATGCTAGCTGCTTTCCCTAAACAGCGTCTTATGGCTCATTTTAAAAAATTGATTTCTTCTTGCCACTCTTCCACAAAGGTCAGACTTGTGGAGTATTTGACTAATAATTGTCCTGTAGACAGATTCTCCTACCTGAGCCGTGGATCCCTGCATCTCCTCTAGACTGACCATTGGCCTCTTGGCTACTTTTCTAGTTAGTGTTCTCCTTGCTTGTCAGTTTAGGTGGATGGCCATGTCTTGGTAGGTTTGTAGTTGGACTACACTCATTCCATTTTTGGATGAAGGATTAAACAGTGCTCCGTGAGATGTTTAGAGCTTGGGCTATTTTTTTTTAAAATAAATTAACTCTGCTTTACTCTTCTCCACAACTTTATCCCTGACCTATCTGCTTTGTTCCTTGGTTTTCATGATGCTGTTTGATCCCTAATGTTCTCAAACAATCCTCTGAAGCCTTCACAGAACAGCTGTAGCTATACTGAGAATAATTTACACACAGGAAAAAGTAATTTACAAATTATGTGACTTCTGGAGGCAATTAGTCACTCAGGATATTATTTAGGGGTATTATACTACAGGGGGCTGAATACAAATGCATGTCACAATTTTCAGATTTATGTATTTAAAATAATTATAAAATCATGAGTCATTTCATTTACACTTCACAAATACATGCTACTTTGTGTTAGTATGTCACATATAGTCCCAAACAATACAATTAAGGCTAGTTTCACATTTGCGTTTAAATCCGCAGCGTTTAAAACGCATCCGCAAGTGGTGGAAAAGACGCATATAAATGTGTACAAACGCAGCATTTTTTAGACGCATGCGGTTAAAAAAACCCCCGTGTTTGTACGCGTTTATATGCGTTTTTTCCTGCGTTTGCGTTTTTGGTACGCATGATGAGAAATTTCACAAGAGAAAAATCAAGATAACCAGACACCGCCAATGGGACTATAGAGGGCGTGTATTATGACGAAACGCGGAACGGTATAAATGGCCCCCCAAAAGAAATTCATAAATAGCTGGTTTTTGTTCATTCTGCTTCACAAAAATCGGAATAAAAAGCGATCAAAAATGTCACGTGCCCGAAAATGTTACCAATAAAAATGTCAACTAGTCCCGCAAAAAAACAAGACCTCACATGACTCTGTGGACCAAAATATGGAAAAATTGTAGCTCTCAAAATGTGGTAACGCAAAAAATATTTTTTGGAATAAAAAGCGTCTTTTAGTGTGTGACAGCTGCTAATCATAAAAATCCACTAGAAAACCCCCTATAAATAGAAATCAAACCCCCTTCATCAACTCCTTAGTTAGGGAAAAATAAAAAAATAAAAAAAATGTATTTATTTCCATTTTCCCATTAGGGTTAGGGTTAGGGCTAGGGTTAGGGTTAGGGCTAGGGTTAGGGCTAGGGTTAGGGCTAGGGTTAGGGCTAGGGCTAGGGTTAGGGCTAGGGTTAGGGCTAGGGCTAGGGTTAGGGTTTGGATCCCTTTATCACCTTGATGGTGGGGGTGGCTTATCAGTGTCTAGACTTGTTTTTCTCTATTGAAACGCATGCGTTCAAAAACGCAACCAAACGCATGTGCTTAAAAATGCATGCGTTTACATAGACAGCAATGTGTTTTTTTTACGCAAACCTTGCGCAATCGAACGCATGCGTTTCCTGGCGGCAAATAGACGCCTCTAGAAATTACTACATGTTGCATTTCCGCGCCAAGCCGCAAGCGATGAAACGACGCATGCGTTGTCAAACGTGGCAAAACGCGAGCAAAAAAAACGCATGTGTTTTTAATGTTAAATATAGGAAAACACGACGCATGCGTTTATATGCGGTACAAACTCTGCGGCAAAAAACGCAAATGTGAAACCAGCCTTAGTTTGTGGTTGTCACATGAAAAAATGTGGAAAAGTTCATGGGGTATGAATTCTTTTTCAAGGCACAGTACACTGATGCACTGAGACTATTAATATAGTGATATTTTCCACCACCTCTATTCCTACATGGTGTGAGTGACCCCTCATTACTTTATGCTGGAGATCAGCAGATGAGAAGTTCATTCTCCACCTTAAAAACAATTCTAAACTGGTGTATCTAGAGATGTTTGCATTTCACAAGAAGTAGTAGATTGATTTGCTCATCTTTTTTCATGTATTCTTGTTATTCTGTAATTTTACTGCAGTAAAGTACTTGCGGCTTCCTTTATGTAATCTCAACCTTACTAGTATAGTTCTAAATTGTTCTCTTTGTGAGAAGGAATTGTGGAAGCCTTTGTTCTATACCTGGCGTAGGCATGATTGATCGATATACTATAGCTGAATGTTGTGCAATAAACCATCAGAAGACCCTGTATTTGATCCTATAATGTGACTTTTATTTATCCCCTGTATACAGCATAAGTGCAGTGTAAGGGAAGTAAACTATCAGAAGTGGAAAGGAGACACTTGTCTGATACAAATGCCTAAGAAAAGAACCTCTTTTCTTGGAGAACTCACACACTGAAGATTATTGATTCTCTTGAACTGCATGTAGTCATTGCATTGTCCCAGGGAAAGCTCATTTATTGAAGACTGAAGGAAGCATGAGGGAATAGAGAATGACCAGTGTAGTCATGCCGTGTATGTTATTGACTATCAATATCCAACTACATTACAAATACATCATATTAGTCATAAATTCAATTCTATATATCTCCTCCACATAGTTATGGTTTGCGTCATCTCTTCTAATTCTATATCACAAACATACAATTTATAACTATTTTTGTTACATTTTATCCACTGAAGAAAAGATGATCATTATGTGTTTAGAAAATAGAGGAATCCTGATTTTATCTTAAGGACCCAAACTGTAATTTATAGCCACATACCAAATACATGATATCAGTCTGGTGCCTTATCTCATTAATTATCCATTAGGCAATGCGGCACGTTTGGTGTCCATATAGCTGTTGGAATGGACAATGGAATATATTCAGTTTTAATAGTGTAAATAAAGGTTATATATACCTGGAGAGTCCACTCAAGTCAGAGATATTTTTTAATTTTTAGTCACAATGTAATGTCTGAACTTTAGGAATGTGTCTATTTATTTAAGCTTTACTTAATTATTGCAAAGTCCTTGTGGCATGGAACAACTTCCAGTGTTTTATCTTAGCAAAAACTAGATGGAAAATAGAATTCAGATTTTTTTTTACAACCACTACTTTCAGTGACTAATAATAATATCCATTCTGAAGCTCCTGAACAAAAGGGCTCTAGAGCAGGGGTATCAAACACTCAGCCAGCATGCATCCTTTAAAGCTATTTTTTGTGGCTTGTGGCTAAGGGTGGGCAGGGCCTGATGGCAGGTGGGCAGCAATCGGTCAAGATACACTGTGTCTTTAAATGTACTGGTGCCATCCTGTCTGCATCACAGAAGAGTGGACAGGGCCACACAGCATGCTATGGTGATCGCATCTGCTGAATGATGTCACACAGTGCATCTGACACTGCCTGTACTCACTGGAAAGGATCTCCAAACAGGGCCAGAATAGTGATGAGCTTCACAGCAAGAAGTAAGCACTATGGGGAGCATTGTACTGTATATAGGGAGGATGTGGGGCCATTATACTGTATAAAGGGGCTGTGAGGCCTTTGTTGTAGGAGAGTCTTCATGGAGAGGAGCTGTGGGGTCATGATGCTATATGTAAGGGTGCTTTGATGGTCATCATTCCGTTTGTGGGGCCATAATTTTGTATGTAGTAGGGAGCTATGGAGCCATCATTCTGTATGTGGTGAGGCTGTGGGGATATAATACTGTGTATAGAAGCGGTGTGGAGGCTATCATTCTGTATGTGGGGAGCCTGTGAAGCTATCATTCTGTATGAAGCAAATTGTCTCTTCAGAGAGGAAGAGGACTAGAACTCTAGTTATTGACTGCTAGGATTGTGGAGCGCCCCCAGACACAGGGCCACGAGTTCTCGATACCGGGCCCCTCAGTCTCTGTATTGGGGTCGTCACGGTGGCTAGACCCAGTCCGTGACCCTGCTAAGGGGCGCCCAATTAAAGGTGATGGTGTGATGCGTGGTGCGAGGCGCGATGAATAACAAGGACACAGGGTTGCAGTCTCTTTACCTCTTTACTGAAGGCTTTGGGATCCGCAATCCAGAGCACTGCTAACAGGGCTGGCTGAGACCGGCTGGTCCAAAGGCACATCCAGAGTTTCCTTTGCAGGTGGAAATCAGTGCCTACCAACTAGTGCCTGTGTGTTGTAGTCCTTCCCTGCTGAACACCACGGGATAGTCCTCACAACTGTTGTGTCTGTGTTCATTGTTCTTTCTCTCTCTCTTCATCCCACAGATGATATGGTTAGGACGCACCCGTATAACGGGTAGGCCTGGAGTTATTCTGGGACCCTAGAGACGCCCCTCTCCCACAGTTGCCTCCCTTGTCTGCTTAGGTGATTTAGGTGAGACAGCCAACCTATAATTAACTGTCCTGCCGTGTTGAAGTAATGCGTAAAGTCTCTTACTTTCTCGGTGCTCCGGCCACCGCTATGCGCCTCAGAAGGATGTTGCCTCGGTCTCACGGCATGACTCCTACTGCCTCTATCTCCTTTACACTGTGATCCCGCTTCTCACTTCTCCACAATCAACTTCGCTTTGTGTCCTTTCTTAGAATACCGCTGCAAGGTAGTGCAGGTGCGGCTCTGTAACGATCTGTTCTCTTTCTAGACCGCTGTCAGGATCCCACCCCTGACAGGTCCTCTCCCGAACTCTCCCGGGCTTTTTCTGTCTAACTTCCTGTCCAACCCCCAGTTTTACCAGAGTGTGAAGAGTGGCCTACTAGATAGAACCACTCCCCCTGGTGGCCGGAGTGTGAAGTGTCATGTGTGTTTGTGATACCTGGTCAGAACTCCTTTAGTGCCATCAGACGTACCATCACTCCCCTTAGCGGCAGAGTGTCATACTGCAACGACCAGATCTCTGGGGAGCTGCACTTGCTACTTCTAATAGGTGGCACTAGAGTTCAATTTGCATATTTCCCAGAGGAGCATTGCGGCTTTAAGTCTCCTCATCTCAACTGTTGTGAGTTCTATTTTTGGGCTCCCTCTGGTGGTTACTGATGGTACTGGGTGACTTGTGTTCTCTGCGGTCTCTGGTCTCCACCTGTTCCATCAGGTTATGGGAGTTTCCTATTTAACCTGGCTTTTTTGTCATTTCCTCGCCGGCTATCAATGTAATCAGCGTGTCTTTTCTCCTCTGCTCCCTGCGTCTGTTATCTTCAGGACAAGCTAAGTTTTGATTTTCCTGTTCCACGTTTTGCTTTATTTTTGTCTTAGTCCAGCTTGCAGATATGTGATTCCTTGCTGCTGGTTGCTCTAGTGGGCTGAAATTACTCCTCATGTTCCATGAGTTGGCACATGAGTTCAAGTAATTTCAGGATGGTTTTTTGAAGGGTTTTTTTGACCGCTCAGTTCACTTTTTGTATCCTCTGCTATCTAGCTTTAGCGGGCCTCATTTTTGCTGATTCTATTTTCATAACTACGTATGTGCTTTCCTCTCATTTCACCGTTATTACATGTGGGGGGCTGCTATTTCTGTGGGGTGTTTCTCTGGAGGCAAGTGAGGTCTGTGTTTCTTCTAATAGGGGAAGTTAATCCTTCGGCTGGCGCGAGACGTCTAGGAATCATCGTAGGCACGTTCCCCGGCTACTGCTAGTTGTGTGTTTAGGTTCAGGATCTCGGTCAGCTCAGGTTCCATCTCCCTAGAGCTTGTTTTGTTTTTGTGCTTGTCCTTTTGTGATCCCCTGCCATTGGGATCATGACACTCAACATGCTTAACATGTCACTCTCCGCAAGGAGAAACGATACTTCTTGGATTCTGTATGAAGCAAAGAAATACTATAGTGGGTACTCAGCAGTTCAATTAAATGATCCGTACTATGTGGTAGAAAACAGGATATCTCATAACATGGTATCTAATAATACAATGGCACTAGTATGAAGCAAGGCTGTGGGGGACGCCATACTGTGTATAGAATGAGCTTTGAGGTCATCATTTTGTATGCGGTCAGGCTGTGGGCCATCATTCGGTATGACATAAGGTTGATGGAACATACCATGTTTTCAGGAGCTACGAAGCTATCATTCTGTATCTAAGGAAGATTTGGTGGCAATCCTTCTGTAAGGGAATTGTGGAGCTATCATTTTTTATTTAGCCGGGGGACTATGGGGCCATAATTCTGTATGTAGCCAGGGTACTATGAGGCCATATTTCTGTATGAAATGAGTCTGTGGGGCTTCATACTGTATGTAGGAACGCTGTGGGGCCATCATTCTGTATGGCGTGAGGCTATGGGGACATTATACTGTATGAAGGGAGGATGTGGGGCCATCTTGCTGTATATAGTGAAAGTTGTGGGGCCATCATTCTGAATGTAGCAATGCTGTGGGAACATCATACTATTTATACAATAGCTGTGAGGCCATAATTCTGTATGTAAGGAAGCTGTGGTTATGATTCTGCATGTATAGAGAATCTATAGGGTCGCAGTAGGCATGACAACATGACACTATTTATTTGCATGACAATGTGCTGTAGCAGCCACACAAAGCGAACTTTGTCCATTTGACCTCGGTTGTGCTGTGATGCCCCAGCCTAAATTTAACAATGAGGCCTGCACCCTAACGGGAATTTTCAAAGTGGGCCCTGGACCCTATTATTACTTTAGACCCGTGTCCTAGAGTTCTTCCAAATCTAAATATATTTTTAACAATGATTTTAATTACTTTATGTAAACCACTTAGGAATAAGTGACCTTAAAATGATTGTTATAAGTGAAATTTATGAGTGTCCAACCTATCACATAAGTCCATATTCTTCATCTATCACTATTTTTTGTGTATATTGACCCACGTTGGTGGACATACTTTCAGTGTTGGACTTATCTATTAGAGTGTAAGAATATTTTCTAGGCTCTGACACCATAATGAACCCCTAATGCTCCACAAATGATAACCTTATCTGAGAATTTGTTGCAGACTAACCTCGTTCTTAGCTCTCAATAAAACATCAGTATTTTTATCAGCATTTCATCAGTATTTGTATACGAAAACCAAGATTGTCTCCAAAAAACAGAACAGATGTCAATCTTTCAATTACAGTTTTTTCTCTGTAAATTCTACTCCTGGCTCCCGGTTATAGACATATATCACTTATATTCTTGGTGATTCATTAAGGATTTCCAATTTGTAAAAAATATATGCTGGATAAACAGAAAAAAGCAAAAATAATGATGATAACGCTGTAGCCACCACTGGATTCGCATAGTCCATTGTGCTACTATATGGCTGGTATTGTAATAATAAAAACGATCCGGCACCTTTATGCCTTCAAAGATCATCTTAGATAAAAGAAATAAAAGCTGCAAATCATCATTATTTGTGAATGAATAATATACATATAATCATAAACATATGTTCTTAAACCTTTGTATATCTACTATATGTCTTAGAAGCCTCTTACTCCTATATCAATAAAGGAAAATATTTCCTACATATCTATGAAATCCACCACATAGTTATTGATTTACATCACAGCCGAGTTCTGAATGCATTAGACATATGAATATCCAGTAACCATCCATTCATCTGACAAGATGTAATAAACTTTATTTCATTTATGACTTATTTGATTTTACATAGCTGGTCGTCTTCCCAGGAGATTTATGTATATGAATGTGAGGCATGATTGTCTGATGATTATATTCTCCAAGATTCCAACTTACTATTCAGTGGAGCTCTTCACCATAGCACAGCAGGTAGGCATGAAGCCATAGCATAGACCGAGGGAAATTATGTGAACGCTACGAACATTACAATTAATGAGAGTAAATTGTAAAGGAAATAGTTCTGTAATTCCAGTATTTGGGAGTGTAAGTTCTATAATTGTATGATATCTAAATCCCGTATAATGCTATTTATTCTGGGGAAGATCAGTACTGTATTTCATTTTATTAAATAAAATATTTCTTCATAACGGAGCACATTTCAGTACAGGTGAATTAGTCTTCAGGTACGGCATATCTGTTATGATGAGATAATAAAGTATTTGTATGGAGGCTGAGCTGTTACCACTTTACATCAGAAGATTGTAGACCTGGATCTTACATCGGGAAGGTGCATAACTACAAGTCTTCATGAAATAACAATACATTCTCTGATCTGACTTATTTCATTCTCCAGAGCTTTTCCCAAAATACAAACCCCCTTGCCTTGGAGACATACTCGGGACCTCCCTCTTTTGGGTATAGAGGAAATTTGCTAATAAAGTGCAGTTCTGGATTTGGTGACTGTTTTATTCATTTAAAGGGAACCTATCACCTGATGCATTAAAAGGGGCATAGATGCTCATGAGGAGAACATAATTTTACCTCTATACAAGTCACTAGTTCGACCACACTTAGAATACTGTGCACAGTTCTGGTCTCCGGTGTATAAGAAAGACATAGCTGAACTGGAGCGGGTGCAGAGAAGAGCGACCAAGGTTATTAGAGGATTGGGGGGTCTACAATACCAAGATAGGTTATTACACTTGGGGCTATTTAGTTTGTAAAAATGAAGGCTAAGGGGTGATCTTATTTTAATGTATAAATATATGAGGGGACAGTACAAAGACCTTTCTGATGATCTTTTTACTCGTAGACCTGATACGGGGACAAGGGGGCATCCTCTACATCTGGAGTTAAGAAGGTTTAGGCATAATAACAGACGCGGATTCTTTACTGTAAGAGCGGTGAGACTATGGAACTCTCTGCCGTATGATGTTGTAATGAGTGATTTATTACTTAAATTTAAGAGGGGACTGGATTCCTTTCTTGAAAAGTATAATGTTACAGGGTATATACACTAGATTCCTTGATAGGGCGTTGATCCAGGGAACTAGTCTGATTGCCGTATGTGGAGTTTGGAAGGAATTTTTTTCCCCAATGTGGAGCTTACTCTTTGCCACATGGGTTTTTTTTTGCCTTCCTCTGGATCAACATGTTAGGACATGTTAGGTTAGGCTATGGGTTGAACTAGATGGACTTAAAGTCTTCCATCAACCTTAATAACTATGTTACTATGTTACCATGACATTGCCATCCAATCCACAGACACCAAGTTATAGAGCTCTGGGAGATGAGCACATTGATATATAGATTTGTGAGAAAAGATTCACTATTACCTGTGTTTTAATCATTTAGTCATTTGCTTTTTCTGGGATTTTTGGTCCAGTGGGCGGTCCTATCAATGATTGACATGCACACTTATACATGGAAGGCTGTCAGTCACTGATAGGACTGCCGTCAGGACAAAAGGTCGCAGAAAGCACAGAACATTAAATGATGAGATCCCAGGTCATACAGAATCTTATCTAGCAAATCTATCAATGTACTCATCTCCCCCTGCTCTATAGGCTGGACCACGGTGAGTCATTGGACGTGGTATATCTCGATTTTTCCAAAGCGTTTGATACCGTGCCGCACAAGAGGTTGGTACACAAACTGAGAATGCTTGGTCTGGGGGAAAATGTGTGTAAATGGGTTAGTAACTGGCTTAGTGATAGAAAGCAGAGGGTGGTTATAAATGGTATAGTCTCTAACTGGGTCGCTGTGACCAGTGGGGTACCGCAGGGGTCAGTATTGGGACCTGTTCTCTTCAACATATTCATTAATGATCTGGTAGAAGGTTTACACAGTAAAATATCGATATTTGCAGATGATACAAAACTATGTAAAGCAGTTAATACAAGAGAAGATAGTATTCTGCTACAGATGGATCTGGATAAGTTAGAAACTTGGGCTGAAAGGTGGCAGATGAGGTTTAACAATGATAAATGTAAGGTTATACACATGGGAAGAAGGAATCAATGTCACCATTACACACTGAATGGGAAACCACTGGGTAAATCTGACAGGGAGAAGGACTTGGGGATCCTAGTTAATGATAAACTTACCTGGAGCAGCCAGTGCCAGGCAGCAGCTGCCAAGGCAAACAGGATCATGGGGTGCATTAAAAGAGGTCTGGATACACATGATGAGAGCATTATACTGCCTCTGTACAAATCCCTAGTTAGACCGCACATGGAGTACTGTGTCCAGTTTTGGGCACCGGTGCTCAGGAAGGATATAATGGAACTAGAGAGAGTACAAAGGAGGGCAACAAAATTAATAAAGGGGATGGGAGAACTACAATACCCAGATAGATTAGCGAAATTAGGATTATTTAGTCTAGAAAAAAGACGACTGAGGGGCGATCTAATAACCATGTATAAGTATATAAGGGGACAATACAAATATCTCGCTTAGGATCTGTTTATACCAAGGAAGGTGACGGGCACAAGGGGGCATTCTTTGCGTCTGGAGGAGAGAAGGTTTTTCCACCAACATAGAAGAGGATTCTTTACTGTTAGGGCAGTGAGAATCTGGAATTGCTTGCCTGAGGAGGTGGTGATGGCGATCTCAGTCGGGGGGTTCAAGAGAGGCCTGGATGTCTTCCTGGAGCAGAACAATATTGTATCATACAATTAGGTTCTGTAGAAGGACGTAGATCTGGGGATTTATTATGATGGAATATAGGCTGAACTGGATGGACAAATGTCTTTTTTCGGCCTTACTAACTATGTTACTATGTTACTATGTATAACATGGTGCCTGCAGATTGCACTGCATTTTCATAGTGACAGCTTCCCTATAAATGGCTGGCAGGTAGCACTATATTTCTTCTGTATCACCATTTACTACATTCCCCTTTTTGAATATTAGTGTGTGATTAGGGGTTTGGAGAAGGTATGGGTCAAGCAAAAGGCATATTGGTTAGATTTTAAGGGAGGTATACCCATAGGATAATTGCCTAACACTCATTTGGCCAACAGATATCACTTCTGTCTCCCATAAAAGATTGATGTTATTCCAACTGACCATTTTTAAAAATAGATTATGTAAGAAAACCACTGCCAAATGCTTCTGTCCCCCCAAAAATAAGGAGTTCCCAATACTAGACAGATAGACCGCCTGGCTAAACTAGCAAAATATTTGGGTTCAAGATTGTTATGGAGTCTTTTTGTTACTGTGGTGGATGAATTTATTGACTCCAATTGTACATGAAAGTATCATATCTTGCTTCCAAAGAGGTAAAGAGGTATGGTTGCACCCATACCGTAGGAGGGACCGTGAATTCTTATACTAAATTAATGATTAATTTATTAATGATTCATTGAGGAATCTCTCATGATTCCTCAATTTTCCCAGTGTCAGCTAACCTTTCCCCAGAGTCATGATAATCTAGTATGCTAAGGAAACTTGATCAATAAGGAAACATTATTCATTTAGAGATTTAGATTCTTGGGACTCTGGTTCAGCATCAGTTCAGTAGTACCTGGCAGTTCTATGGGAGACCCCCGAATCTCTTACTGCAGGGGTGGGGAACCTCAGGCCCCAGGGCCATTTACGGCCCTCAATGACCTTTTATCCGGCCCCCGAGCAGATTCTCAGGGCCTGCATTCTTGGGCAGGGAGCTGTATTTTGATTGCCACTAGTTCATTAATTTCTTTTAGCTCTGTTAGCATGCACACACACACACACACACACACACACACACACACACACACACACACACACACACACACACACTGTTCACTACTTAACACTGAAGGGCATGCAATGAAAGATTACGTCCTGACACCAGTGCCAGAGTGAGGATGTACTTTGTGAGCGGAGTTTGTACGGCCCTCGAGGGATGGTATAAATATCCAAATGGCCCTTGGCAGAAAAAAGATTCCCCACATTGATGGGTTTTCTAATCATGTATTTTTTACGTTGTTCACCATACAGGATACATAATGTGACAGTTTTATGTATATATGGTTGTATTGGACAAATACCAAATATGTGTATTTTTTTATTTTTGTTTATACACAAAAACTGCGTTTTTAGTGTCAAAAGTTGTTTTTCTTTTTTTGTTACTGTTTTGTTTACACTTTTACAAGCTTTACTAATTTTTTTTTACATATTTTACTTAGTCCTGGGAAGATATTTGAATATTTTACAGTTTCGCCTCCTGCACTGAAGTACTCATCTATAAGGCTACGTTCCCACCATGAGCTTTTGGTGAATTTTAGATGTTGCAGATTTTCTGCACCTATTAAGTAAATTATCGTAGGTTACTTGAGTTTTTTTCATTGTGTTTTTGAGCTGTTTTTACTTGTTTTTTATCAACTGTATTAATACAGTCATGTATGGATTACATGCGTTTTGATGAGTTTCTGCCACGGAAATGCGCTTAAAATACGTGCGTTTTTTCTTGTGGATTTTCTGCATCAAATGTGATTCTATGTGGAAAATCTGCACAGAACTGCAAAAAACTGACATGCTGCAAATTTGAAACAGGCACCACAGGTCAGTTTATGCTGAGTGTAAAAGAGAGCATAATTGGCAGAAGAGTTTTATAAATCCAATTCACTTTGCCGCTACTGTAAGACGAAAATATGCCATATGAAAAACTCACCCACTCATCATCGTGGGCAAATTGTGGACACACAGCCTTATAGTTCATGAGTCCTGTCAGTTTCACATAGTCACAGCCTTTTAGACCCTGCTTATGGCAGGGCTTTACAGGCCTCATACAACGAGCCTATTGCTTGGCCGTGGGATGTCATGGCAACTTTTGGGACTTGGGATCTCAGTACAATTTTAACCATCTTTTAACCATCTAGATGCCACTGTCATGATTGACATTTAGGGAATTAAACAGCCACAATTGGTGCTAAAACTGTTCAAGGCCAATGGAGCAGAATGTAAACTATAATATGGAGCTGACATTCAGTGCATTTTACGTGGTATTTACTTAACCCGCAGAACTGTAATAAAAGCAAAACTGAGAATCAAGACCCGTAATCACTGTAAAAACATGTATCACCGGTCGTAAAGGGGTTAATTCTGTACATTTTATCAGGAACTGTACTTACAGTTATTCTGATTGTTCTGCTGTACTAATTGACCAGGATTTGGCACTATTAAACATGCAATGGATATAAAACAATGTAGAGCCTTATTGTTCTTGGCACAATCCGACCAATGTTTCCTTGTGTTTTCTAACAAAAATCATGCCCGCTGCACATTTGTCTCTCTCCCTCAGAAACTTGGAAAGCTTGAACTGTTTGTTACAAAAGTTATTAAAAATATAAATGCATCTTATACAGGGAGGATTACCCCTCCATTACAGCCCCTCCTCATGTGCTGGGCTTTTCATATAGTTTTCAAACATTAGTGTTTTTTTTAAGTCTATATTTTTAAACGCATCCATTTATGCAGGTTAAAGGGAACCTGTCAGCAGATTTTGCCACTATAAGATGTGGCCACTGCCTTTCAGGGCTTATCTACAGCATTCTATAATGCTGTAGATAAGCCCCTGATCTGACCTGCAAATGAAGAAAAATAAGTTATATTATACTGACCCGGAGGGGGCGGTCCGGTCCGATGGGTGTTACAGGTCTGGGTCTGGTGCCCTCCGTCTTCTTCATCGCTCCCCGGCATAGGCGCTCCTGCGCAGGAGTACTTATCTGACCTGTTGAGGGCAAAGTACTGCAGTGTACAGGCGCCGGGCCTCTCTGACCTTCCCCAGCACCTGCACACTGCAGTATTTTGCTCTGCCCACAACAGGTCAGATAAGTACACCTACGCAGGAGCGCCTATGCCGGGGAGCGATGAAGAAGCAGGAGGGCGGTGTCACAAGAAGAAGGGAGGCCCCAGAGCTGCGACACCCATTGGACCTGACCGCCCCCCGGGTGAGTATAATATTTTTCTTCATTTGCAGGTCAGATCGGGGGCTTATCTACAGCACTATAGAATGCTGTAGATAAGCCCTGAAAGGTAGTGGCCTCATCTTATAGCGGCAAAATCTGCTGACAGGTTCCCTTTACCTGTATAGATGTGTGGGCAAAATGTGGGTCCATAAATCTTTTAGCACATCTGTCCTCTGCTGTTTGTGCTTCCCCCTGTGTCTTATCATACATCAGAAGACATTTATGTATATTGATTAAACATCTTTCCAAATGTTGGGGTATATTGGAAATAGCTTCTTTATCTTTTTAGGTATTATTGAAATATGTAGTATTGGTCCTCCTCCTACACTTAAATCTGTAAATAATGCTGTAAACTAATTCATCAACTGTATTAATGGCTTAAAGGGAATCTGTCAGTAGGATCAACCTTCCTAAGCCGTCATATACTGTATGGGCATGTAGGTCATAGAAAGATGATTAAAATGATAAGTAGATATATGCGATCTAATGTTTTATTCCAGAGAAATCCAAGTTTTTTTTCTTTGTAAGTGAGCTGTTCTAGGCTATGGACAAGACTTAGATCTGCATGAAGCTGCATATGTAACTTAGGCTACTTTCACACAAGCGTTTTTTGCAATATGTCGCAATGCGTCATTTATGGCAAAAAACGCATCCTGCAAAGTTGTTTGCAGGATGCGTTTTTGCCCCATAGATTAACATTAGCGATGCATTGCGAAGCATTGCCACACATCACAACCGTCGTGCAACAGTTGCGCCGTGTTGTGGCAGACCTCCGGGAGCAAAAAACGTTAAATGTAACATTTTTTGCTGCCGGCGGACCACTTTTTCCGACCGGGCATGCGCGGCCGCAACTCCACCCCCACCTCCCCGCACCTCACAATGGGGCAGCGGATGCGCCGGAGAAATGCATCCGCTGCACCCATTGTGCAGCGCATCAAACGCTAGCGTCGGAATCTCAGCCCGACGCATTGCGACGGGGAGATTCCGACGCTAGTGTGAAAGTAGCCTAACACAGAACAGTAAAACTGAACTCATAGTAAACACTTTAGTGCCTGGAGCTCTCACAGCTCTGCTGTGTTGCAACAAGACTGCAAGACTGGTTGTCTGTGAGCTGGAAGCTGAGAGGAACCTGCAGAGGTGTCAGGTATAATCACACACAGCTCTGCAGTGAGATCAGGAGAGCAGAGACTTAAGGTACTGTCACACTAGACGATATCGCTAGCGATCCGTGACGTTGCAGCGTCCTCGCTAGCGATATCGTCCAGTGTGACAGGCAGCAGCGATCAGGCCCCTGCTGGGAGATCGCTGGTCGGGGAAGAAAGTCCAGAACTTTATTTCGTCGCTGGACTCCCCGTAGACATCGCTGAATCGGCGTGTGTGACACCGATTCAGCGATGTCTTCACTGGTAACCAGGGTAAACATCGGGTAACTAAGCGCAGGGCCGTGCTTAGTAACCCGATGTTTACCCTGGTTACCAGCGTAAAAAAACAAACAGTACATACTTACATTCAGCTGTCTGTCCCTTGCCGTCTGGTTCCTGCACTGACTGCTGGCCGTAAAGTGAAAGTGAAAGCACAGCACAGCAGTGAGTCACACAGCGGTGACTCACCGCTGTGGCTGTGCTCTGCTTTCACTTTACGGCCAGCAGTCAGTGCAGGAACCAGACGGCAAGGGACAGACAGCTGAATGTAAGTATGTACTGTTTGTTTTTTTACGCTGGTAACCAGGGTAAACATCGGGTTACTAAGCGTTGCCCTGCGCTTAGTTACCCGATGTTTACCCTGGTTACCGGGGACCTCGGGATCGTTGGTCGCTGGAGAGCTGTCTGTGTGACAGCTCTCCAGCGACCTAACAGCGACGCTGCAGCGATCCGGATCGTTGTCGGTATCGCTGCAGCGTCGCTAAGTGTGACGGTACCTTTAATTTAGGTAAATCATAGAAGTTGGGCTGTTTAGTTTTCCCTCCTTATCTTTTACATGACGAGAAAGAGAAAGCAAGCATTAAATCAGGCTGAGACACCAATTTTGCAAATGTGACAAAAGACAGTAGAAGTATGATTATTGCCGCATTCTTAGAAACTGAGGATAGACAATTAATTCACTTTCTATTTTTGGAGTTTACAACAAATATATCTTCTCTGTCTGTTATCACTTTCTGTAAAATAGATGCTGAAGGGCAATATCCCTGTAAGAACAGCAAGGGTAATTACCAAACTTTGGCTGCTGTTATAACGTCTGAGTTACTTACGGTATATATGGTTATTTTTAAGTTGTATGTGGAAATCATCTATAATTTCCTTTCTGACCATTTAAAACTACAGTAAAAGGGCTGACCATTTTTGTTTGGTACATGACTACACAACACCGAAGTGCGTAAACGTGTAAAACCCGCATTCAGTGTGCTTATTGTACCTTATTGTGACCACTGATTTCATTGTCTGAGAGGAAACTGAAAGGAAGCTGGCCCGCATCTAGAGATCTTAACTAATCAAAGAAAAACAAAATCAGTTACTGCCGGTTACTCATTTACTAATGAAACGTGACGCTGCACGAAAACACAAAGCTGCTGAAAACAGTGCAATGCATGTATTACCAACCATTGTAAGGTACCATGTGTCATCGTAACAAGTGGCACACATCAGGATGCAGGTGGTTCTATTTACTGCAAGAGTAGGATAATTCAATTGTAAATGTATATGGCCATTTTAATTACATGAAATAGGTCACTAGTCCAAAACATCTCCTATATCTGTAGTTGTTCATCGTGGTAAGCACAGATTTCAATACTGCTGTGTTTTTTCCTTTCCAGACTAGAAAAATATTACACAACAGATATAAATCACCTAAGGTTGTCTATTACCTGAAATATTACTTCCAAACTTTGTAAGTTAGTCATTCACCGTGAGGATTTCCAGACATGTAGGGGTTCTTTTCACTGAGAACTGTCTGATGATTATTTACAACAGATCTCCAGGACTATAACATTGTCATCATTAAGATGATCCATTAAAGTTTGATTTGTGGGGTCTAATATTTAGAACCCCCACCAATCAGCACCATGAAAGGGCTATAGCAGTCCTAGATAACCCCTTTAACACTTTCACTACCTTTGACATATAGGTACATCAAAGGTCCTGTCCATGCAATCCGTGCAGGCACCGTTGCTGAGCCCGCATGTTTTTCAGCACGTCAGCTGATTTCATCAACTGACTTGTGCCCCTAACAGCTGGGGGTAAAATCGCGATCGTCTTGCAGCTATTAACATTTTAAATGCCGCTGTCAATCTTGAACAGCGGCATTTACCATGCTTGTCTCGGAAGAGCATTACAAACTGTGGTTGTCATTGCCTGATCGCTAAGAGCGCCGCCCTGTGACCGGCGCTCCTAGCAGATGATCATTTTAGCTACATATAGCAGGGCTTCAGACCTGCTCTGTGTAGCACAAGAGATAGGATGATTACAGCTTCTAGTCTCCCATGGAGACTATTGAAGGCAGTGAAAAGTAAAAAAAGAAATAGCCCGATCTATCAAAATATAAAAAGAATTAATCTGATCGGTAAACGGCATAATGAGAAGAAAATCAAAATGCCAGAATTCCGTTTTTTTTATCACCATAACATTGCAATAAAATGCAATAACAGGCGATCAAAACATAGTATATACTCCAAAATTGTATCAAGAAAATCGCCAGCTCAGCGCAAAAAAATAAGCCCTCACTCAGCCCCATACACCGAAAAAATGGAGACGCTACAGATCCCGGAGCATAGTGCCATTTTTTCTTTTTTGCAAACTTAAAAAAAAAATTAACTGCTTAAATAAAACAGAAATTATACATGTTACGTATCTGTGAAGTCATAATGACCTGGAGAATCGTAATGGCAGGTCAGTTTTAGCATTTAGTGAACATTGTAAAAAAAAAAAAACAAATGTGGAATTGCACTTTTTTGCAATTTCAATACACTTTGATTTTTTTTTGTCATTTTCCAGTACACTATATGGTAAAACCAATGGTATAATTCAAAAGTACAACTCATCCCGCAAAAAACAAACCATAACATGGCCATATTGATGGAAAAATGAAAAAAGTTATAGCTCTGGGAAGAAGGGGAGCAAAAGACAGAAATGCAAAAACGTAAATCCCCAGGGTCATAAAGGGGTTAAGTAATTTCTTATTTTTGCATGAGCAGTGGCAGACATGCACAATACTGGACTCTGGATAAAAATCTATATGCTTTGAAACAGCGTTAACCATGACCAGTTTGAAATGTAAGTGATGCTGCTCTCAAATATGCCGAAATCAATGGACCCTAGTACCAAGCTGGGACATAGTTTGTTTTTTACAACTTTTCTATAAATATATTAGTATTAGTTACTTACACAATATGACTTTTATAATACTTATTGAACTTGTTAATGACTTTATTTCTTCATTGTCACACATCTAGCTAAGATGCTGAGCTTCCAGAAGAGTTTGGCACAAATATGTGATTTGCACTATCTTTAATTACAACTGCATGTTATTTCCTCATTGCAGTATTTCATATTGATATGATACTGTAACTGTGTTGATGAATCATAGAGAGAGGATTAAAGGGCTTTATTATCAGAGCATTCTTATGTTTCCTTATCCCTGCAGTTCACTAATAAGAGGCAAGTTGGTGACTCATTACTATCCGATTATTGTGACGACTGACGACCTTTCATTGGAATATTTTAGATAATCCAAGTAACTCCTGTAACTGCCAGTGCTCCACTGATTATCAGTTTTTCTTTTTCTTCTGTGACCCTCAGCTGAAAGTACCAGTCTGTCATTGATGGTTTGTTCATAGTATTTTATATTTGTTTCCTGTATACAACCCGTTGTTATGATTATTGGTGCTCAAAAAGTAAATAATAATAATGATCTCCGTGTGACCAAGCAAACATCCCAATAATGCCTTCCAGCTATCACATCACATATTGTAGCATAACAGAGCCATAAGAAAGTACAGCACATCACATAGCAGAGCACAGCCTATCATAACCTATATAAAAGCCAAGGCAGGGAATGCAGTGTAGCAACCATTTTGGAGTGAATCTGCTTGGAAAGAACATAATAATAATAATCTTTATTTATATAGCGCCAACATATTCCAACATGTGTCGTAGCTTAGCAAGAGAAATAGAGAGAAAAGGCCAAAAGACTCTAAAGTATATGGTACATATAGTGTGTGTTACAAAACAGCAGTGAAGAACAGTCTTCATATCTTTACTCATAACCAGATATGTGGAGATCACTTAATTACTATTATGCATTTGTTTACATAGCACCATCATATTCCACAGCACTTTACAGACATTATCATCTCTGGCCCCAATGCGGCTCACAATCTAGATTCCCTATCAGTATGTCTTTGGAGTGTGGCTAAAAAACCGGAGAACCCGGAGGAAACCCACGCAAACATATGGAGAACATCCAAACTCCTTGCAGATGTTGTCCTTTGGTGGAATTTGAAATGAGGACCCCAGTGCTGCAAAGCAACAGTGCTAACCACTGAGCCATCATGATGTCCATGACATTACTAAGGCTGTGTTTGTGTAAGGCTACGTTCAGACTAGCGTTGCGCGCCGCTGCGTCGGCGATGCAACGCACGACGCACACAAAAACGCGGCAAAACGCACGCTAAAACGCTGCGTTTTGCGACGCGTGCGTCGTTTTTTGCCGAAAATCGGACGCAAGAAAAATGCAACTTGTTGCGTTTTCTTGGTCCGACGCTAGCGGCAAAAAAGACGCAAGTGTTGCAAAACGCAACACACAAAAACACATGCGTCCCCCATGTTAAACATAGGGGCGCATGACGCGTGCGTCACCGCTGCATCGCCCAACGCTAAGGCGACGCACTCTAGCAGAACGCTAGTATGAACGTAGCCTTAAAGAGCTTGAAATGGGTTAGATACAGTCTGACGAGACCTCAAAGTATTATACTTCTCCTCTAATGGGAATTGGAATAGCTGCAATTTGCAGCAAATTGATTGGCCTTGAGTCAAATTTTTCAAACAATTTGCTGAAACTGGTTAATTGGAATTTTAAAAGATTCAATCTTCTCTACTATTTATCCATGCACGTTGTAGAGATGTTTCTGTATGGTTATACCCTTCATATTTTCCTATTTATATGTGTGCTTTTATATGTGTTATGACAAAAGAATGATTTTGCTTTTAATACTGCATGATGTTCATTTTTTGTAATTAAGTAAATAAGGCAGCACACTGCAGCGCTAAAACATGCAAACTTGAAAACACGAAATTTGAACTGCATTACTGCACTAGAAATATGAAAAATGAGAGCTTTTAGCGCATAAAAATGGCCAATTTTATGTGTACCTGGTAGCCTCTTTACGGCATCTCTCTTATATCTTTGGCCATTTTTATGCGCTAAAAGCTCTCATTTTTCATATTTCTAGTGCAGTAATGCAGTTCAAATTTCGTGTTTTCAAGTTTGCATGTTTTAGCGCTGCAGTGTGCTGCCTTATTTACTTAACTATATACGAGTTGGCGACTCTGGGTTCAGCACCTGTTCACACTGAGTCTATGTTTGGATGTGCAGGTCAGGTTTTTGAAATGTATTCTTTAGCCTTCTGATCGTGCACTCCGCCTCCTAGCTTCAGGTGTTTTAATTACAGCAGGTCCAATACCCCTCCACAGAGAGAGAGAATTTTAGTCTAAGATGAGGTTTCACATGCACCCATTCAGATGGAGACGTTTATTCTCAGCGAGGTAAGGCAAGCGTAGGACCTGGTATAAGAGAGATGCCATAAAGAGGCTACCAGGTACACATAAAATTGGCCATTTTTATGCGCTAAAAGCTCTCATTTTTCATATTTCTAGTGCAGTAATGCAGTTCAAATTTCGTATTTCAAGTTTGCATGTTTTAGCGCTGCAGTGTGCTGCCTTATTTACTTAACTATATGCGAGTTGGCGACTCTAGGTTCAGCACCTGTTCACACTTAGTCTATGTTTGGATGTGCAGGTCAGGTTTTTGAAATGTGTTCATTTTTTGTAGTCATTAATAATTTTCACTGGTTTCATATTTTTAATTAATTAGTAAACAGTTACTGTATATAAAATCTGATTGTGAGTAACCTTAGATAATGACCAGGATACATATGCACGCATCCTGCATATAATATTTTTGATCATGACTAAGGTCATGGTAAAAGAATTAAAGAAGATTATGTTTATAAACCTCACAAATGTACATACAAGCCATCTGAAGTAGAAACTTCATAGAATTATTAGAATACTTTATATGTTGCTACAGGAGGTCTAACTCTTGAAAGCACGATCTGACCTCTTTGAAACAGGATCAGATATCTCCATAAATCACCTGCAGGCTGAAGAGCAGTTTTTTTTAAGACTTTTGCTAGTCTAGGAAGTGAAATTGAACCCTAATGACATGGTATTGCAGGTGTAATGGCTACTCTTTGATTATAACTGTGGATCAAGTATGGATCACTATGTCTGAGGTTTGGCAAGTGATTACTTTCTGCTTCTACCTGCAATCCGTTTGAAAACCACTGGGATCAGCATGTGTTTGCAATTTTAGCCTCAATGACTGCATATTATTATTATTTATTATTATAGCGCCATTTATTCCATGGCGCTTTACATGTGAGGAGGGGTATACATAAAAAACAAGTACAATAATCTTAAACAATACAAGTCACGACTGGTACATGAGGAGAGAGGACCCTGCCCATGAGGGCTCATAATCTACAAGGGATGGGTGAGAATACAGTAGGCGAGGGTAGAGCTGGTCATGCAGCGGTTTGGTCTATCGGTGGTTACTGCAGGTTGTAGGCTTGTCAGAAAAGGTAGGTCTCTAGGTTCTTTTTGAAGGTTTCCATGGTAGGCTAGAGTCTGATGTGTTGGGGTAGAGAGTTCCAGAATATGGGGGATGCATGGGAGAAATCTTTTATGTGATTGTGGGAAGAGGAGATAAGAGGGGAATATAGAAGGAGATCTTGTGAGGATCGGAGGTTGCGTTCAGGTAAGTACCCAGAGACAAGGTCATAGATATATGAGGACACAGATTACAGATGGCTTTGTGTGTCATGGTTATGGTTTTGAACTGGAGTCGATGGGTAATGGGGAGTCAGTGAAGGGATTGACAGTGGTAGAGGCTGGGGAATAGCGGGGGGACAGGTGGATTAGTTGGGCAGCAGAGTTTAGAATAGATTGGAGGAGAGCAAGAGTGTTAGAGGGGAGGCCACAGAGCAGGAGGTTGCAGTAGTCAAGGCGGGAGATGATCAGGGCATGGACTAGGGTTTTAGCAGATTCTTGGTTTAAGAATGTACGGATCCAGGAAATATTTTTGAGTTGAAGTAGGCAGGAAGTGGAAAGGGCTTGGATGTGTGTTTTGAAGGAATAACACCAAGGCAGCGAGCTTGTGAGCTTGGGGAGAGTGAGCAGCCATTTACTTTAATGGATAGGTCTGTTGAGGGAGTGGAGTGAGATGGGGGAAAGATGATGAATTCTGTTTTGTTCATATGAAGTTTTAGAAATCTAGTGGAGAAGAAGGATGAAAGAGCAGACAGACATTGTGGGATTCTGGTTAGTAGGGTGGTGATATCTGGTCCAAAGATGTAGATCTGTGTGTCGTTGGCATAGTGATGATACTGAAAGCCATGGGACTCTACGAGCTCTCCGAGGCCAAAGGTATAGATGGAGAAAAGCAGAGGCCCTAGGACTGAACCTTGCAGGACTCCGAGAAATAGGGGGTGAGGTGAGGAGGTGATGTGCGAGTGGGAGACGTTGAATGTCCGGTCTGTTAGGTATCACGAAATCCAAGCTATGGCCAAGTCAGTGATGCCAAGAGATGAGAGGGTCTGTAATTGTAGAGAATGGTCCACTGTGTCAAAGGCAGAGGACAGTTCTAGGAGGAGGACAGAGTAGTGTTGCTTGGCTTTGGTAGTTAATATGTCATTGGTGACTTTAATTAGGGAGGTTTCAGTGGAGTGATGCAGCCGGAAGGGAGATTGAAAATGGTCGAAGATGGAGCAAGAAGAGAGGTGGGAGGACAGTTCAAGATGGACGTGTTGTTCCTGTAGTTTTGAGGCATAGGGGAGAAGTAATATGGGGCGATAGCTAGATGCAGAGGATGAGTCAAGAGAGTGCTTTTTGAGGATAGGTATGATTGAGGCATGTTTAAAGCTTGAGGGGAAAACACCAGTTGTTAGTGATAGGTTGAAGAGATGGGTTAGGGTTGGCATGAAGACTGTGGTGAGGTTTGGAATGAAGTGGGATGGGATCAGGTTAAGTGCACAGGTGGTGAGATGTGATCTTGAGAGTAGAGTGGAGAGTTGATCTTCTGTAATGGTGGAGAAGTTGGTCTTGGAGGAGGAGGGCTGAGCAGTTAGGAGGAAGGGCTCTGGGTGTTGTCGATGAAATCTGTCTCTGATAATATCGATCTTCTGCTTGAAAAATGAGGCAAAGTCTTCGGCCGAGATGAGTGGAGAGGGAGGGGATGCTGGCTTACTGTGGTTTGGCCTCAACTGTTGTGTAAGTATGGAGACACATACGGTATGTCTGCATAGGGGCTGAAGACACAAAACATACAGTACCAGTCAAAATATTGGACCTAAAACCAGTAGAAACTCATATCTAGTATTAGATTTACAACCTCAGCAAACAATGTATGTAAACCTATAACAAATCTAAGGAACATGCAGACCATTGGCCAGGTATTAAAACTTGAGTACAATATGATGCACAAACAAAGAAGGGCAAAAAGGGAGGAACAGAACCTCCTCAACATAGTAGACACATCAGGGCCGGACTGGCCATTTGGCAATTCTGGCAAATGCCAGAAGGGCCGGTCTGGTTGTAGGCCACCTTGTCTGCTACTTTGTTAACAGAATCAATGTTCTCAAGACACCCATACTGTTAACAGTTGTGACGGAGCACAAAGCCGGTCACTCCATCACTAACCTCAGCATGCCGTGGGTATAATTAGAAATATTGGTCTTGTAGTAACTCTTCCTTTCCTCCATCCAGGGCAATATTAGTAATATATCCCATCTAGTTATTGGGGACAGGGACACATGGGCTGAGGTGGGACGCTGTGCTGCAGGTAGATATCATTATTATCCTTTGGTTTTATATACATCTGTGTTGCATAAATATGCCATTACAATCTATGTTGCATAACATTGGTGAATGAAGTTGTGGTGCTGTTAGAGTCATAATTAATATTTGTGACTTCCATGAGCTTGAAGGACTGCATCCATGCGGTTCAACAATGATTCATAAAATTTATTAATGAAGTCATCAGGAACTGAACTGCAAAGAATGCAGTCTTACATGCCTCCCAGAGTTCATCTAGATTCTTTGGTTTTGTCTTCCAAGCTTCCTCTGTCATGCTACCCCTAACATGCTCAATGATGTTCATGTCTGATGACTGGGCTGGCCAGTCCTTGAGCACCTTGATCTTTTTTGCCTGGAGGAACTTTGTTGAAGAGATGGATGTATGAGATGGAGCACCATGCTGCTGCAGAATTTGACCCCTTTTATGATTTGGAATATAAGAGGTAGCTAATACTTCTTGATATTTTAGGCTATTGATATTGCCTTCTACCTTGCAAATATTTTGCACACCCCCATACTGAATGTAACCCAAGACCATGATCTTTCCACCACCAAATATAACAGTTTTCTGGGTGTATTTTGGATCCATACGGGCTCCAGTAGGTCTCCTGAAGTATTTGCGGCAGCTGTGGGGTAATTCTACTGAAGATTCATCAGAGAAATCCACCTTCTGCAACTTTTCCAGTGTCCATCTGTTTAGCAGGCTGTGGGACTTTGCAAATGCCACACAGTTTTTTATTTGCCTTTTGTTTAGTGCTGGCTTCTGGGTACTGATTCAACCATGGAGGCCATTTTGAGACAGAATCCTACAAACTGTTCTAGTTTACACAGGGACTTGAGGTGACCATGCCTGTTGGAGCTCTGCTGCAGTGGAAGAGGGGCTTGCTTTGGATTTTCTAACCAACAAACGTTCCTCCTGAGGAGTTGTCTTGTGGGGTCTGCCGGACCTAGGCTTGTCAAACAAATCTCCTGTCTCTTCAAATCTTTTTTTAATTCTTTGTACTTGACGCTGAGACACATTAAAAGTGCCAGCCATCTCTGCAGTGGATCTGGTCTTCAGCCTCTTGATAATCCAGGCTTTGGTCACAGGGTGAATTTTTCGCATGTTGTCAGAGCTCATGTTGCAGATCAAGCGAAGGTCTGGGGTGTTGGGTTCCTTTTTATACACACACACTAATTAACCGATCCCTCACAGATCGCTGCGTGTGCCGGTTCGTGCTGTGCATGGTGTGTTTTGCTGAGTGGGGAGCGCGCTTGGAGGGGGCGCAGGGGTGAGTGCTGCATCATTTTTCTTCTCATTATATTTCCTACGTGTGCACATAGCGTTGGGGTAATCTAGGATTGCATCGGTAACGGCACACCTTTTTAGGCAATTTGATACTATGAAGTGACCGTTTCTGGACTCCACCTGGAGTTATCATGACTTGAAATAATCAAATTACTATGAACCTTAGGATGTGTTCACACTTGGTCTTTACTGAGTTTTTCAAGCAGACGCTAAACGGAAACTCCAAGGTTTTGAGGAATATTTTAGAGAGTTTCCTCTCAGTTTTTCTCCAAAAACTCTTCCAAAATCTCAATGTGAGCATACCCTTAGGAGTATACCGTATATACTCGAGTATAAGCCGGCCCGAGTATGAGCTGAGACCCCTAATTTTGCCACAAAAACTGCGAAAACTTAATGACTCAAGTATAAGCCTAGGGTGGAAAATGCAGCAGCTACCGGTAAATGTCAAAAATAAAAATAGATACCAATAAAAGTAAAATTAATTGAGACATCAGTAGGTTAAGTGTTTTTGAATATCCATATTGAATCAGGAGCCCCATATAATGCTCCATACAGGTCATGATGGGCCCATAAGATGCTCCATATTAAAATATGCCCTATATAATGCTGCACAAATGCTGATTATGGCCTCATAAGATGCTCCATAGACACATTTGCCCCATATGTGTTGTGAATTCTGTGGCCAAGCTCCCTCCTGTGGTCGTGAGTGGTACTGCGGCTGGTTCTGTCTATAAGCTTCCTTTGGTGGATGAGAGTGGTACTGCGGCTTCTGAGTTTCCTTCCTCAGGTGATGAGGTTAAGTCGTTAGGTGCTGCTCTATTTAACTCCACCTGGTGCTTTGATCCTGGCCTCCAGTCAATGTTCTAGTATTGGTCTTTCTTCCTCCTGGATCGTTCCTGTGGCCTGTCTATCCTGCATAAGCTAAGTTCTGCTTATGTTATTTTTGTTTTCTATATTTTCTGTCCAGCTTGCTATATTGGTTTTTTCTTGCTTGCTGGAAGCTCTGAGACGCAGAGGGAGCACCTCCGTACCGTTAGTCGGTGCGGAGGGTCTTTTTGCCCCTCTGCGTGGTTGTTTGTAGGTTTTTGTGTTGACCGCAAAGCTATCTTTCCTATCCTCGGTCTATTCAGTAAGTCGGGCCTCACTTTGCTAAATCTATTTCATCTCTGTGTTTGTATTTCATCTTTACTCACAGTCATTATATGTGGGGGGCTGCCTTTTCCTTTGGGGAATTTCTCTGAGGCAAGGTAGGCTTATTTTTCTATCTTCAGGGCTAGTTAGTTTCTCAGGCTGTGCCGAGTTGCATAGGGAGCGTTAGGCGCAATCCACGGCTACCTCTAGTGTGGTGTGATAGGATTAGGGATTGCGGTCAGCAGAGTTTCCACGTCTCAGAGCTCGTCCTATGTTTTTGGTAAATGTCCGGTCACTTTGTGTGCTCTGAACTGGAAAATGAAATGCTAGGTGAAATCCCAAGAAACAATGAAAACCCTATATTAAGGGTCACCAATCTAACCCAAGAAGAGGTGCGAAACCGGCTAAATAAGATTAAAATAGATAAATCTCCGGGTCCGGATGGCATACACCCACGAGTACTAAGAGAACTAAGTAATGTAATAGATAAACCATTATTTCTTATTTTTAGGGACTCTATAGCGACAGGGTCTGTTCCGCAGGACTGGCGCATAGCAAATGTGGTGCCAATATTCAAAAAGGGCTCTAAAAGTGAACCTGGAAATTATAGGCCAGTAAGTCTAACCTCTATTGTTGGTAAAATATTTGAAGGGTTTCTGAAGGATGTTATTCTGGATTATCTCAATGAGAATAACTGTGTAACTCCATATCAGCATGGGTTTATGAGAAATCGCTCCTGTCAAACCAATCTAATCAGTTTTTATGAAGAGGTAAGCTATAGGCTGGACCACGGTGAGTCATTGGACGTGGTATATCTCGATTTTTCCAAAGCGTTTGATACCGTGCCGCACAAGAGGTTGGTACACAAAATGAGAATGCTTGGTCTGGGGGAAAATGTGTGTAAATGGGTTAGTAACTGGCTTAGTGATAGAAAGCAGAGGGTGGTTATAAATGGTATAGTCTCTAACTGGGTCGCTGTGACCAGTGGGGTACCGCAGGGGTCAGTATTGGGACCTGTTCTCTTCAACATATTCATTAATGATCTGGTAGAAGGTTTACACAGTAAAATATCGATATTTGCAGATGATACAAAACTATGTAAAGCAGTTAATACAAGAGAAGATAGTATTCTGCTACAGATGGATCTGGATAAGTTGGAAACTTGGGCTGAAAGGTGGCAGATGAGGTTTAACAATGATAAATGTAAGGTTATACACATGGGAAGAAGGAATCAATATCACCATTACACACTGAGTGGGAAACCACTGGGTAAATCTGACAGGGAGAAGGACTTGGGGATCCTAGTTAATGATAAACTTACCTGGAGCAGCCAGTGCCAGGCAGCAGCTGCCAAGGCAAACAGGATCATGGGGTGCATTAAAAGAGGTCTGGATACACATGATGAGAGCATTATACTGCCTCTGTACAAATCCCTAGTTAGACCGCACATGGAGTACTGTGTCCAGTTTTGGGCACCGGTGCTCAGGAAGGATATAATGGAACTAGAGAGAGTACAAAGGAGGGCAACAAAATTAATAAAGGGGATGGGAGAACTACAATACCCAGATAGATTAGCGAAATTAGGATTATTTAGTCTAGAAAAAAGACGACTGAGGGGCGATCTAATAACCATGTATAAGTATATAAGGGGACAATTCAAATATCTCGCTGAGGATCTGTTTATACCAAGGAAGGTGACGGGCACAAGGGGGCATTCTTTGCGTCTGGAGGAGAGAAGGTTTTTCCACCAACATAGAAGAGGATTCTTTACTGTTAGGGCAGTGAGAATCTGGAATTGCTTGCCTGAGGAGGTGGTGATGGCGAACTCAGTCGAGGGGTTCAAGAGAGGCCTGGATGTCTTCCTGGAGCAGAACAATATTGTATCATACAATTATTAGGTTCTGTAGAAGGACGTAGATCTGGGGATTTATTATGATGGAATATAGGCTGAACTGGATGGACAAATGTCTTTTTTCGGCCTTACTAACTATGTTACTATGTTACTATGTATTTACTGAGCACAGGTGAGGATGTAAACTAGGATTGGGTCCATTATATGACCAGGCGGCAAAACTTTTGTCTTGCCAAAATCTGACCATTCTGTGTCCATTAACTGATCAATATTTCTGCATTGATGCCAATTTATTTTCTTAACCTAACCCACATTTCGGAGGGTTTCAGCTTTCAGAAGAATAATTTATACAACCAATGGATGAATTTAATGTCAGGTTATAAGCTTTTATTTACATACAGTAACATGGATAAGCGACATAACTTCTGTCAGGGAGTGTAGGTGGAGAAGGACTAAGATATTTTACAAACTTTTCATCTGAAAGTAATGACACCCTGCCCAATTAGTCAACTGACTATATTTTATAAAGATTATTCCCTTCTGGTCAGTTTCCAAAAGTGACAAAAACTCTTTTAAATGGAGGAGCTAAGGAAATGTTAAACAAAGTAAAATCTCTACCATCTGTAATGTTATTTTTTTAACAATACACCTTTAATTTAGTAGAAAATCTTTTTATTCAATATATAGTTATCTGAGCTTTTACTCCCCTTGGATGCCACCCAGGGCCACACATATAATCTGAGAACAAGGTCATCTTACAGTACAAGAATGTTAGATAAGGAAAACTTTACCTTTTCAGCCACTACAATTAAAGCTGTGTGATTTCATTTTATCTATGTAATCCCTATCAATCTACCTTGGATGCTGTTCACTAAAGTCATTTCCATTTTAAGACATTTGATAGCTGAGCTTTTGTCTTGCTGCCTTAGACAAGTCCTCGGGGTGTCAGTCTACAATTTCCAGTATCTGTAAATCCCCATTACAATTTGTATGTGTCTATAGGTGTTGATTAGTGAAAGGAAAACAACAAACCCTTGGATGGAGTGACAGATTCTTTCACAAACCCTATGCTTTACAATGCTTTTTATTGCATGAGTCAGATGTGACAGTTTTTACTTAGCTATGGATAAATGGGTGTACTTTATGCAATTCTTTTCTATATCTATATATATTGCTTTTACAGTGGAAATTAGTCTACTTTTCATTTCTTCTTAGATATAAAAATTGCAGCATTATTCCATTCAATATTTGATACTTAAAGGCATTATGTTAATCCACTTTTTGAGAAATAGCTTTTGGCTTCTGTAGTGGTATAAGCTAGTACAGAGCTGATAGTTCATAATAAATGCGGGTTCCTTGGAAGAGGAAAACGAGGTTAAACCTATAATTAAATACACATTTTCTTAAGTCAGTTAAAGCATGAGTAGCTCATCAGTGTGAGATCTCTGGGCGATTCAGATAGAATAATAGGAACAGGCTATCCTGCTGTTTCTATATGTATGCGGAGGTTCATTTGCGTTAATAAAAACATTAAGCTGTTCTCCTGCGAACATCTCTCTTTATGAGACTATTCATCATTGTTATATTTATGAATTTCAAGCTGGACTAATGACAGTATTATACTTTATTCTTTATCTGTAGAATGGGCTATTAATTTAATGTCTAATTCCAAAATGATGTAAGGCAATAGCTTTGGACACATTCTAGATTTAAAGAGAAAGTATTATATTTATATATTAGATTTGATATGTTTTAGTGCGTTTTGCTTTACAGTTTAAAAAAATATTTGACAGATATGTTACGGCAACATGACACTCATTTAGTTACAAAAAGGAAAATTGGATCTGTCCTCCATTTTTGTTCAAATTAAACTCAATTTATTATATACTATTTCAATTACCATCCTCTATCCATTTAATTTCTGACTAAAGCTCTTTACTGTATTGACTTCAATTCTTCTTTCTATTAGTTTACATACACAATAAACATACTGCTGAAATTAACTGTTCCATCCTGTATGAATCAATGCCCTTGGCTGTCGGCGCTGACATTGGCTGGTTGCACTCACTGTTAATATCTCTGGTGGTTTAGGTATGTGGATAACTGACAGCAAGCATATAACTTTCCTAGAGTGCCACTACAAGAAAAATTAAAGAGAAATATCACAACCCCCCCCCCAACTAGAATAATGTGTGGATTGTAAGTCGTAATTATCATCTCCGGACAGTAAGCAGGCACACAGTCTCGACCCAATTCATAAGTTCAGAGAAACTGTATAACCAACTATTAAATTGTTCATGAGCATACAGAATGCAGACTATTTGCTAACTTAGGGTGCACTAATAATGGGCCAAGTATCACTCAATTCTCGATAATTGACCAATGTAAACATGCTGCCAATCAGCTGATAAATGAGCAAAATGATCATTTGTATGCTGAAATAATACACTTTTGTTTAGTTTCCAATAATGATTTTCAGCAGCACATTGTTCTGTACAAATAGGACATGTGCTGCCAAGAAGAATGACAGCATATGCGCGCAGAATGACTATGTTAACAATTGTTCTGTGCTCTTGGAAGTGCAGTTAGTCTGTATAAAAAGGCTATTAGCGTCTATGTGGCTGATCGCCGGTCGTTTAATGCTGAGGAATAAAAGTGATTCTCGATATACTCACATACTTAATTTCTGTGTCTGCTCGGAAAATATTATTGACCTTCAGATATAGGGTTAATCTGCTGGTTAATAGCATTATGAAGATGCTGAAAATACAGCCACCGGGAGAAAATGAGCTTTATTTGTCAAGTGAGCTGCCATTTTTCAGTCATGCAGGCATGCCTGGAGTGATAGCAGTCACCACTCACAGCACTCAGAGCGCCGGCGGTATGCACGCCCTGGGACTGATTGACAGTGGACTCTACTGTGTATCAGAGCAGAGCCGGCTGTCAGTGCAAGGGGCATGCTTACAGCTGTCACTCAGTACTGTGAGCAGTGAATGTAATTGCTCTGTATGACTGAAAGTCGTGTCTCCTGTGAAAAATAAAGTTCACTGCATCATAATTGCTGTGTTGCTCGCCACAGGGGAGGCACTGGTCTCTTCTATGACCTGGCACGCCACATGGAAGTGTGGGTCCTGGCTGGGTGTGAGGGCTTTGTGCCCGTGCAGGACACCTGTAGCTGATGGTGTTTGCTGGCCAGGACCATATGTTCAATAAAGGAGACTCCCGTTCTATAATATAGTCTTTACATAATGGTAACTTGGTAAAGGGTAGCGTGTAGAGTTGAGGGAATATGTACAGATTTGGTGCCGAATATGAATTTGCCATATTTGTGCCATATTGCTATCCTATTTGTGCAGAATTTATGTTAGATGATCGATTCTGAACATATTTGGTAATTTCAACTCCCATTGATGCCTATGACGTTTGGCTATATTCGGCAAATATTGCAAAACCAATATTCACCGACGATTGTAATCGTAGCCGAATTTTGCAAAATGTGCTCAACTCTAGTAGCGGGTGCATAATGTCTTATGGACATTTCCTTCACAGTGGAAGGAATTATCATAAACGCAGTATCATTCCACTGTAGTCTATGCCCCAGCCGGTGAAGCACACTGTTTCGCCCTACTTCATCACTGCCTAGCTTTCTGCCACAGTCCTGATCAACGAGCCTTTCTACCTGCTCAATGGCTCTGCATCCTATTACTGGCACCCTGCATCTATCGGTCAGGGCTCCAACTAGTCCCACAAACTCAGTCCAGTGCAGGTCCGTTACCATTGGTGTGTTGCAAGCTCAGGGTTTATCGTGACGCTATCCAAGGACCCCTTTTTCTGTGGAATGCTGCGCTGTCTCTTCAGTCAATTCAGAGTTGTGCTACTCCCTTGTCCCTTAGTCTTGTTTCCTTGGTAGTTCACAGAAAATGGCAGCATTTCTTGCAGAAACTTCCTACTCAAACTTGTCCCTAACTGCCTAACTACAGGAAGCAGTCGCTTGCACTGGCATTAAACCCCTCTCATTATGGGCTAGTCCCAAACATTAACCCTAATGTCACTACCTAAGTACAGTTAACTATCTCATACTTCCTACCTTGTGTTCTAAGTTTTACACTATGTCTTACCCATCACTTACCCTGTACTGTACACTATACATTACCAAAATTATCTTACATTACTACATATATAAAAGACGCAAGACATGAAACACACAACGCGATTGGTGTCTTCAGGGGTAGGAATGCAACAGTCCAGTCCACACCCCTAATACCCACACTTTCAGTACAGCAGCCAGGTAACTTTATAAGGCTAATAGCTGAAGAGCCTGGCGTTGCCCGGGCATAGTAACTATGTGTGGTTAGTTATAACAAATTATAATGATTATATTGCACATAAAAACATTTCACATCATATATTCAACACTACAGATTTGCAACACAAATTACCTAAATGATTACCCAAATATTGATAGTATTTTGAACAGCACCACACTTTTCTCCTTTAGACCTTATTCACACATTATTGGAGTAAAACAATCATAAAAAAGTATATTAGAAACTTGTCACCACTCCTTTATTTTTCTCCCACTCGTGGTTTTGGCTTTTAAATACTGAGGTAAAATACTGACCAAATACTGAATGTGTGAATGAGGCCTTATACAGAGCCTCCACCTGCAGCGCCTCACTCTTCTCTATGCACAGCCTCATATTGCAGAAGCACTTCACTTTCATTTTCCCATCACGCCTCTCATTTCCCCCGACATTTCTGATTTTCCCTTCTCTCCTCTCATTTTCCCCTGACACCTCACATTTTCCCCTTCACACTTCTCATTTTCCACCTCACCTGTTATTTTGACCTCACACCTGTCATTTTCCGATCACTCCACTATTTTCCTCTCACTCCTCTATTTTCCACTCACACCACTTCATTTTCACCTAACACCTCTCATTTTTACCTCACACCTCTCATTTTCCCCTCATTAAACTCTTCTGCCCTCAGTCCTCTCATTTTCTCCTCACTCCTCTCACTTTCCCCTCACTCCTCTCATTTTCACCTCACTCCTCTCATTTTTCAACTCACTCTTCCGCTCACATGTGCACAACAACTTCCTGTTATGAGCACAGCGGTGTAATCCATGAGGGTCCTCCCTTTCTCTTTACATCATGGCTCACAGGAGCAACTCTATTCTAGGCATGACAGAGCTAGATGTGGTCTGTGCCTGCGACACACTGATACTCTGAAGGTGGTGGCCCTGATTGTAGCTCGCAGCAGCTGGGACGTCACAACTGGTGAGTTTTGCAAGGTGGCTTTTGAGTTGAATCTGTCTCCACACATGTGCCCTAACAACATGGACCGTGTGGACGGGGCTTTGCTTGTGGAGTTAGTGTGGCTCTGCGGAGTGGGAATGGCTTGATACATACACACACATACATACACTCAGCTTTATATATATATATATATATATATACAGTATATATACAGTGGGGCAAAAAAGTATTTAGTCAGTCAGCAATAGTGCAAGTTCCATCACTTAAAAAGATGAGAGGCGTCTGTAATTTACATCATAGGTAGACCTCAACTATGGGAGACAAACTGAGAAAAAAAAAATCCAGAAAATCACATTGTCTGTTTTTTTAACATTTTATTTGCATATTATGGTGGAAAATAAGTATTTGGTCAGAAACAAAATTTCATCTCAATATTTTGTAATATATCCTTTGTTGGCAATGACAGAGGTCAATTGTTTTCTGTAAGTCTTCACAAGGTTGCCATACACTGTTGTTGGTATGTTGGCCCATTCCTCCATGCAGATCTCCTCTAGAGCAGTGATGTTTTTGGCTTTTCGCTTGGCAACACGGACTTTCAACTCCCTCCAAAGGTTTTCTATAAGGTTGAGATCTGGAGACTGGCTAGGCCACTCCAGGACCTTGAAATGCTTCTTACGAAGCCACTCCTTCGTTGCCCTGGCGGTGTGCTTTGGATCATTATCATGTTGAAAGACCCAGCCATGTTTCATCTTCAATGCCCTTGCTGATGGAAGGAGGTTTGCACTCAAAATCTCACGATACATGGCCCCATTCATTCTTTCATGTACCCGGAGCAGTCGTCCTGGCCCCTTTGCAGAGAAACATCCCCAAAGCATGATGTTTCCACCACCATGCTTTACAGTAGGTATGGTCTTTGATGGATGCAACTCAGTATTCTTTTTCCTCCAAACACGACAAGTTGTGTTTCTACCAAACAGTTCCAGTTTGGTTTCATCAGACCATAGGACATTCTCCCAAAACTCCTCTGGATCATCCAAATGCTCTCTAGCAAACTTCAGATGGGCCCGGACATGTACTGGCTTAAGCAGTGGGACACGTCTGGCACTGCAGGATCTGAGTCCATGGTGGCGTAGTGTGTTACTTATGGTAGGCCTTGTTACATTGGTCCCAGCTCTCTGCAGTTCATTCACTAGGTCCCCCCGCGTGGTTCTGGGATTTTTGCTCACCGTTCTTGTGATCATTCTGACCCCACGGGGTGGGATTTTGCGTGGAGCCCCAGATCGAGGGAGATTATCAGTGGTCTTGTATGTCTTCCATTTTCTAATTATTGCTCCCACTGTTGATTTCTTCACTCCAAGCTGGTTGGCTATTGCAGATTCAGTCTTCCCAGCCTGGTGCAGGGCTACAATTTTGTTTCTGGTGTCCTTTGACAGCTCTTTGGTCTTCACCATAGTGGAGTTTGGAGTCAGACTGTTTGAGTGTGTGCACAGGTGTCTTTTTATACTGATAACAAGTTTAAACAGGTGCCATTACTACAGGTAATGAGTGGAGGAAAGAGGAGACTCTTAAAGAAGAAGTTACAGGTCTGTGAGAGCCAGAAATCTTGATTGTTTGTTTCTGACCAAATACTTATTTTCCACCATAATATGCAAATAATATGATAAAAAAACAGACAATGTGATTTTCTGGATTTTTGTTTTCTCAGTTTGTCTCCCATAGTTGAGGTCTACCTATGATGTAAATTACAGACGCCTCTCATCTTTTTAAGTGGTGGAACTTGCACTATTGCTGACTGACTAAATACTTTTTTGCCCCACTGTATCTATATATAGATTAGCCTGCAGATTGAATTTATATCTGTAGTTTAATAGCGTCAACATGACAGGTTCCCTTTAAGATGGGGTTTTAATAGTGACAGATTCCGTTTAAGCAATACATGGTGTCCTGTAAAATGAATTGTATGTCTAAGGCACTTCTTGCAGCAACCAGCTAATTAATATTCTTTAAGTGCTGCATGAAGGATTATGCTAACCATAAGTGAGCTCCTGAAGGGTGCACATTTTTTCTAAATCAGACAAAACCTTTATAGTTTGTTTACATATGAATTACATTTGCTGGACTATGGCAATCATAAATGTCTTACTTAGAAGACCAGGAAAAGAAAAAAGGCCAATGCATAAATTTGCGCACACCTACTGTATATCAAAAGGATAAATATATAACCTTTATTATAGTCAAAACACATGAACAAATTTAAAACCAATTAAAAACATAGTGAAGGAACACCCTTCCCCATATGGAAATGCCAGAATAATATAGTACCCTGTGCAATGCTGAAAGCCTAGATGAGATAATATATAACAAAGAAAATTGTCACAAAATTGTCTTAGAAAACTGAGCCAAAAAGCCGTAATGCAAAGTAATAGGCAAAGAAATTAGGCCCCTGTTGTAGTATAACTAATGCAACCTGATAGTGCACAAAAGAATGGAAATAAGAGTACCGCATATACTTGAGTATAAGCCGATCCGAGTATAAGTCGACCCGAGTATAAGCCGACCCCCCTAATTTTGCAACAAAAAAACTGGGAAAACTAATTGACTCGAGTACAAGCCTAGGGTTCATTATGGCCCCATAAGATGATCGATATACAAATATGCCCCATATAATGCTCCATGCAGTTCTTTATGGCCCCATAAGATGCTCCATACAAAATTTGCCCCATATAATGCTCCATGCAGTTATGGCCCCATAGATGCGCCATATAATGCTCCATGCAGTTATGGCCCCATATAATGCTCCATGCAGTTATGGCCCCATAGATGCCCCATATAATGCTCCATGCAATTATGGCCCCATATAATGCTCCATGCAGTTATGGCCTCATAGATGCCCCATATAATGCTCCATGTATTTATGGCCCCATAGATGCCCCATATAATGCTCCATGCAGTTATGGCCCCAAATAATGCTCCATGCAGTTATGGCCCCATAGATGCCCCATATAATGCTTCATGCAGTTATGGCCCCATATAATGTTCCATGCAGTTATGGCCCCATAGATGCCCCATATAATGCTCCATGCAGTTATGGCCCCATAGACGCTCCATGCAGTTCTTGCCATGCATTGTGCAACATGTAATGCTGCTGCTGCACTAAAAAAAAAAAAATGACATACCTCTCGTCGCTGCTCCTCAGCATCCCGTCTCTCCGCACTGATTGTTCAGGCAGAGGGCGATGCGCACACTAATACGTCATCGCGCCCTCTGATCTGAACAGTCAGAGCAAGAGGACGGGAAGACGAGGCAGCGGTGGAATGCAGAAAGGTGAATATGACATACTCACCTGCTCCCGGCGCTCCTGACGCGGTCCCTGCATGTCCCACGGTCTTCGGGTGCGGCAGCTTCTTCCTGTAGTGAGCGGTCACATGATACCGCTCATTACAGTAATGAATATGCGGCTCCACCCCTATGGGAGTGGAGTCCATATTCATAACTTTAATGAGCAGTACCAGTGACCGCTGAACAGGGGAAGAAGCTGCAGGCGCCCGAAGACCGTGGGACATGCAGGGACCGCGTCAGGAGCGCCGGGAGCAGGTGAGTAGGTCATATTCACCTTTCCGCGTTCCACCGCCGCCTCGTCTTCCCGTCCTCTTGCTCTGACTGTTCAGGTCAGAGGGCGCGATGACGTATTAGTGTGCACGCCGCCCTCTGCCTGAACAGTCAGGAGCGCTGGGAGCGGGTGAGTATTTGACAGGCGTCGCTCCCCCTCACCCGCCGACCCCCCCGCCTTCCATGACTCGAGTATAAGCCGAGAGGGGCACTTTCAGCCCATTTTTTTGGGCTGAAAATCTCGGCTTATACTCGAGTATATACGGTAAGCATAAATGGGTACAGGTACAGGGAAAAGTTCAGATTTAAGGCAATAGCTGAACAATTGCCATATCGTGGTTCCTGTAAGAAGCACGAATGGTCACAAGCCTACCCCATGTATTGCCTGGCAAAAAGCAGTCAGACTCGAGAGCAGGCAAAGCCTGAGGCTATGTGCACACGTAGAAAAATGTGATAAATTTTGATAAATCTGCAGTGCAAAACTGCTGCGTTTTTTACTGCGGATTTATCGCGGTTTTTAATGCGGATTCTGCTGCGGTTTTCCATCTGCAGTTTTCTATTGGAGCAGATGGAAAACTGCTGCGGATTCCGCACAAAGGAGTGACATGCTGTGGAAAATAATCCGCTGCCTTTCCGCGCGTTTTTTTCCGCAGCATGGGCACAGCGTTTTTGGTTTCCCATAAGTTTACATTGTACTGTAAACTCATGAGAAACTGCTGCGGATCCGCAGCTGCGGAAACACTGCGAATCCGCATCAAAAGCCGCAACGTGTGCACATAGCCTGAATGTGTGCACAGATGAAGATCAGGTATGCAAGAGACTCCAAGGTGTCAGGGAGCCAGAATACGAGGGGAAGGGTGTGGGAAAGTCCAACATTTTTGTCCTATTGCCCTGACATTAGGATGATGATTTATAGGTACAGTATATTTGTATGCCATAGATTTGGATAATATTGCATACCATTTATGCATGTTAGTGGCCTTGTTGTTATGTGTGTTTTTTGTGACAATTATCTTTGTTATATATTATCTCATCTAGGCTTTCCACATTGCACAGGGTACTATATTATTCTGGCATTTCCACATGGGGAAGGCTGTTTCTTCACTATGTTTTTAATTGGTTTTAAATTTGTTCATGTGTTTTGACTATAATAAAGGTTATATATTTATCCTTTTGATCTTTTGATATACAGTAGGTGTGCGCAAATTTACTCATTGGCCTTTTTTCTTTTCCTTGTCATGCACTCTCCATGCATTTTGTAGCACCCTTAATTATATGACAATATCTATATTTTTTGTCATAGTTGTGCACCTGATATCTTACTATTTACTTAGAAGACCAGTCTCAATAAAGTTTTCTGTTTCCATAGTTTGGTTTTGGTTATGTTTCCCTTTCCTCTTGCCTGTCATATCTTCCTTCATTACGTGTATCTTAGTATGTGACCAGGGATCGGTTATTTCATTTTATTGCACACGTTGCGTTTTTGTCGCGTTTTTTCCCGATAAAAACGCTATAAAACCGCAAAAAAAAAACTGCATACAATAAACGCATGCGGTTTTCTTGTGGATTTCTTGCAGAAAATGTCGGGTTTTTCTCAGGAATTTTCTGCGAGAAATCCTGATCGTGTGCACATAGCCTGAAAGTAAAAAAAAGTAGATGAATAACTTACTAGTAGTAAATATTGTAAATATTGATCAAAACAAATTAATTCGTCCTATTCTCTCCAAATCTTTTTGTTCCTGCACAGTACTTACTTTCTCTTCCATAGTGAGCTTGTAAGCACTGCACCGAAGCACTGTTAGCTCCTAATCCTCGCCTGCTTCAGATCCACTAAGCTTCCAGTGCTGCAGCAGCAAAGTTGCCTCTTATAGCATCAGAAGGGCGCCATTTCACCCATTGGCGAGATGCTGCTGCTACTGAAAAAAAAAAAAGATTGGATTAACCCTTTAATTACAGGGCACTATACATATATAAAAGGTTCAAAAAGGACATTGATAAGTCAAAAACAAGAGCAACAAACATGGAGAGAGATCCTGTCTGCAAGGGAGTGAAAAGGCGAGGATCCTGTCTGCAAGGACATACACTTTACCAGTAAAGGGGAAAGATACAGTGGATGGCCACTTATGTGCCACATGGGCACAGCTTTCTACTGTTACAAGACACCTGGAGAGAGAAAACATTGTACAGAAGCTCACACTCGAGTGCCCATGTCAGATCCAATTCCATCTGTCCCTTTAGTGGAAACCTGTCCGCTGATTCATGCTGCCCAAACCACAGTCAGCATGAATCAGATCCTGGCTGCACAATTGCATCCAGGTATACTTTACACTGAAAAGCTCCTTTGTTTCAGAGAAAATAGATCTGGCCGTAGATCATAGGTAGCTGACTTATCCCAGTGCTGCTAGAGGTGATTAATGGCTATATCCCTTAGTGACAGATCTGTCAATCACCTGGACCTGTGCTGGGAGAAGCCAACCAGGGGGCGACACCAGACTACTCTCCTCTCCAGCGATGGCGATACTTTGTGTGAAACACTGGTGCCCGTGGTATAGGCAGCATAAATCAGCTGAATCGCCAATGTGCCCTGCCAATCCGAGGAGCCACAGGCTATTTAGCCCTTTCGTAGCTCAACACCGGCTGTAGAAGTATTGGTAAATTGCTTCTTGTACTTACAGATCAGAGTCTGGTCTTGGGGGAAATAATGTGCTACTGTGTACTCCAGGGAGAAGTCCCATTCAGCCAGGCTTACACCTAAATAGCAATTTCTCTCTAAATTATTGATAGACCGTGCCTCAGCTGTGCTCTGTGGAAAGAAATAAACAGCGAGCAGAACGAGCAGCTCATAGGCTCCTTTTATTAAAAAGTGTGACATGTTCTGTGTACTCAGGGTTAACTCTTATACCATGACATTGTTGTGTTTGAATATTGTAGCAATGTAATATTTACCTGAGGCTTTGTGAAGTGCAGGCCGCAGTCATTCATCTGACAGCCGCCTCTGGGACTTTTCTAGTTGTTTCCTTCTTTCAGCGCTGAATCCAATCTAGTCATGCACCAATGGCTATACAATATAAGTTAGGCCTGTACAACAAAATAAATGATCATTAAGCCTTTCAACAATAGCAACTTCTTTGTGTGTCACGTGTAATGTTCTAATTCATTTTAGCCCTGGGTTCTCATAAATATTTACGAGACAAGTCGGTTACTGGCAAAAGTTGAGCAGCTGGGATATGCTGGGGCACAATTATGGCAATCACATGCAGGGTTAGACAATCAGCCTACTTACAATAACCAGTAGTTAAAGACAACAGCATTTCTAGATAGATCAAAATATTACTTCTTAAAGTGGATGTACTCATTTAGGCTGAGCGCTGTTAAGTACTGTGTGTATATATATATATATATATATATATATATATATATATATATATATACACAGGGGCTTCTCACAAAATCAGAATATCATTTAAAAGTTAATTTATTTCAGTTCTTCGATACAAAAAGTGAATCTCATATATTAGATTACAAACAGAGTGATCTAATTCACGTGTTTATTTCTGTTAATGTTGATGATTATGGCTTACAGACAATGAAAACCTAAAAGTCATTATCTCAGTAAATTAGAATACTTTATAACACCAGCTTGAAAAATAATTTTAAAATCCAAAATGTTGGCCTACTGAAATGTATGTTCAGTAAATGCACTCAATACTTGGTCAGGGCCCCTTTTGCATCAATTACTGCATTAATGTGGCTTGGCATGGAGGCGATCAGTCTGTGGAACTGCTGAGTTGTTATGGAAGCCCAGGTTGCTTTGATAGCAGCCTTCAGCTCATCTGCATTGTTGGGTCTGGTGTCTCTCATCTTCTTCTTGACAATGCCCATAGATTCTCTATAGTGTTAAGGTCAGGCGAGTTTGCTGGCCAATCAAGAACAGTGATACCGTTGTTTTTAAACCAGGTATTGCTACTTTTGGCAGTGTGAACTAGGGCCAAGTCCTGCTGGAGAATGAAATTTCCATCTCCAAAAAGCTTGTCGGTAGAGGAAATCATGAAGTGCTCTAAAATTTCCTGGTAGAAGGCTGTGGTGACTTTGGTCTTGATAAAACACAGTGGACCTACACCAGCAGATGATATGGCTCCCCAAACCATCACTGATTGTGGAAACGACACACTAGACCTCAAGCAGCTTGGATTGTGGCCTCTCCACTCTTCCTCCAGACTCTGGGACCTTGATTTCCAAATGAAATGCAATGAATTGCCCAGCCACGTAGTATATTGCCCAGCGACGGAGTATATTCTCCAGCCACATAATATATTGCCCAGCTACGTAGTATATTGCCCAGTGACGTAGTATATTGCACAGCCACGTAGTATATTGCCCAGCCACGTAGTATATTGCCCAGTCACGTAGTATATTGCCCCGGCACATAGTATATTGCCCAGTCACGTAGCATATTGCCCAGTCACGTAGTATATTGCCCAGCCACATAATATATTGCCCAGCTACGTAGTATATTGCCCAGTCACGTAGTATATTGCCCAGCCACATAATATATTGCCCAGCCACGTAGTATATTGCCCAGTGACGTAGTATATTGCACAGCCACATAGTATATTGCCCAGCCACATAATATATTGCCCAGCTACGTAGTATATTGCCCAGTGACGTAGTATATTGCACAGCCACGTAGTATATTGCCCAGCCACGTAGTATATTGCCCAGTCACGTAGTATATAGCAGAGCCACGTAGTATATTGCCCAGTGACGTAGTATATTGCACAGCCACGTAGTATATTGCCCAGTCACATAGTATATTGCCCAGTCACGTAGTATATAGCAGAGCCACGTGGTATATTGCCCAGTCAAGTAGTATATTGCCCAGCACAGAGCCACGTAGTATAGAGACTTAAAAAAATAAATAAACATATACTCACCTTCCGAAGGCCCGTTGAAGTCCTGCCATACTCACCATCACCAATGGAGCGGTCCCGGGAGCGTGGCGAGGAGCGAGAAAGGCGGCGGAGGGTGAGTATAGCAGGTCTTTTGTTTTTTTAAATTATTTTTAACATGACATATTTTTACTATTGATGCTGCATAGGCAGCATCAATAGTAAATAGTTGGGGACACACAGGGTTAATAGCAGCAGTAACGGAGTGCGTTACACCGCGGGCTGTTACCGCTGCCATTAACCCTGTGTGAGCGGTGAGTGGAGGGGATTACGGAGCGGGCGCCGGGCAGTGAGTGCAGGGCAGTAGGGGAGGGACTAATCGGACTGTGGCCGTCACTGATTGGTCGCGGCAGCCATGACAGGCAGCTGCCGAGACCAATCAGCGAATGAATAACCGTGACAGAAGGACAGACAGACAGACGGAAGTGACCCTTAGACAATTATATATATAGATAGTTTGTGTGTTTGTGAACGCCTCTGATTGCCAAGTGTTTTTGTGCTGCTCCCTTTATATACATTTTTTCATGTTGATTCTATAGTAATGTATTTTGAATACTTGTGACCTGCTTTAGATAAATCTTGTGGTACTAATGGCTGCCATAATATGACTATGTTCGCCTAGGGGGACGTAGTACACTTAGGCTGTGTGCCCACGTTGTGTTTTTTATGCATTTCCACCGCGTTTTTGCAGCAGCGGAAACACTTAAAAACTGCATTCTCATGCAATCCTATGGGATTCTGCAGTTGCTGTGCCCATGCTGCAGATTTTCCCGTTGCAGAATCGCATAGCGGTAAAATCTGCAGCATGTCCATTGTTTCTGAGGAATTGCAGCGATTCCACTGCCATAGGATTGCATTGAACGCTCACTTTACGCATGTGGCTATGCCCACCATGCGTAAAGTGAGCGCTTCATGTGCGGATGGTACCCAGGGTGGAGGAGAGGAGACTCTCCTCCAGGCCCTTGGGAACCATAATTCTGTAAAAAAAGAGAATTAAAATAAAAAATAGGGATATACAGTTAAGTCCATATATATTTGGACAGAGACAACATTTTTCTAATTTTGGTTATAGACATTACCACAATGAATTTTAAACAAAACAATTCAGATGCAGTTGAAGTTCAGACTTTCAGCTTTCATTTGAGGGTATCCACATTAAAATTGGATGAAGGGTTTAGGAGTTTCAGCGCCTTAACATGTACCACCCTGTTTTTAAAGGGACCAAAAGTAATTGGACAATTGACTCCAAAGCTATTTCATGGACAGGCCTGGGCAATCCCTTTGTTATAGTAACATAGTAACATAGTTAGTAAGGCCGAAAAAAGACATTTGTCCATCCAGTTCAGCCTATATTCCATCATAATAAATCCCCAGATCTACGTCCTTCTACAGAACCTAATTATTGTATGATACAATATTGTTCTGCTCCAGGAAGACATCCAGGCCTCTCTTGAACCCCTCGACTGAGTTCGCCATCACCACCTCCTCAGGCAAGCAATTCCAGATTCTCACTGCCCTAACAGTAAAGAATCCTCTTCTATGTTGGTGGAAAAACCTTCTCTCCTCCAGACGCAAAGAATGCCCCCTTGTGCCCGTCACCTTCCTTGGTATAAACAGATCCTCAGCGAGATATTTGTATTATCCCCTTACATACTTATACATGGTTATTAGATCGCCCCTCAGTCATCTTTTTTCTAGACTAAATAATCCTAATTTCGCTAATCTATCTGGGTATTGTAGTTCTCCCATCCCCTTTATTAATTTTGTTGCCCTCCTTTGTACTCTCTCTAGTTCCATTATATCCTTCCTGAGCACCGGTGCCCAAAACTGGACACAGTACTCCATGTGCGGTCTAACTAGGGATTTGTACAGAGGCAGTATAATGCTCTCATCATGTGTATCCAGACCTCTTTTAATGCACCCCATGATCCTGTTTGCCTTGGCAGCTGCTGCCTGGCACTGGCTGCTCCAGGTAAGTTTATCATTAACTAGGATCCCCAAGTCCTTCTCCCTGTCAGATTTACCCAGTGGTTTCCCGTTCAGTGTGTAATGTCATTCTCAATTAAGCAGATAAAAGGCCTGGAGTTGATTTGAGGTGTGCTTGCATTTGGAAGGTTTTGCTGTGAAGTAAACATGCGGTCAAAGGAGCTCTCCATGCAGGTGAAACAAGCCATCCTTAAGCTGCAAAAACAGAAAAAACCCATCCGAGAAATTGCTACAATTTTAGGAGTGGCAAAATCTACACTTTGGTACATCCTGAGAAAGAAAGAAAGCACTGGTGAACTCATCAATGCAGAAAGACCTGGGCGCCCACGGAAGACAACAGTGGTGGATAATCGCAGAATAATTTCCATGGTGAAAAGAAACCCCTTCACAACAGCCAACCAAGTGAACAACACTCTCCAGGAGGTTGGCGTATCAATATCCAAATCTACCATAAAGAGAAGACTGCATGAAAGTAAATACAGAGGGTTCACTGCATGGTGCAAGCCACTCCTAAGCATCAAGAATAAAAAGGCTAGACTGGAATTTGCTAAAAAAAAATCTAAAAAAGCCAGCACAGTTCTGGAAGAACATTCTTTGGACAGATGAAACCAAGATCAACCTCTACCAGAATGATGGAAAGAGAAAAGTATGGTGAAGGCGTGATACAGCTCATGATTCAAAGCATACCACATCATCTGTTAAACACGGCGGAGGCAGTGTGATGGCTTGGGCATGCATGGCTGCCAGTGGCACTGGGTCACTAGTGTTTATTGATGATGTGACACAGGACAGAAGCAGCCGAATGAATTCTGAGGTATTCAGAGCCATACCGTGTGCTCAGATCCAGCCAAATGCAGCCAAACTGATTGGTCATCGTTTAATACTACAGATGGACAATGACCCAAAACATAAAGCCAAAGCAACCCAGGAGTTTATTAAAGCAAAGAAGTGGAATATTCTTGAATGGCCAAGTCAGTCACCTAATCGCAACCCAACTGAGCAGCATTTCACTTTTTAAAGACTAAACTTCAGACAGAAAGGCCCACAAACAAACAGCAACTGAAAACCACCACAGTGAAGGCCTGGCAGAGCTTCAAAAAGGAGGAAACACAGCGTCTGGTGATGTCCATGAGTTCAAGACTTCAGGCAGTCATTGCCAACAAAGGGTTTTCAAGCAAGTACTAGAAATGAGCATTTTATTTAAAATTATTTAATCTGTCCAATTACTTTTGTGTTGTGGATTCTGTTTTTGGGCTCCCTCTGGTTGTTACAGATGGTACTGGGTGACTTGTGTTCTCTGCGGTCTCTGGTGTCCACGTGTTCTATCAGGATATGGGAGTTTCCTATTTAACCTGGCTTTCTTGTCATTTCCTCGCCGGCTATCAATGTAATCAGTGTGTCTTGTTACCTCTGCTTCCCGCTTCTGTATTCTTCAGGACAAGCTAAGTTTTTGATTTTCCTGTTCCACGTTTTGCTTAATTTTTGTCTTAGTCCAGCTTGCAGATATGTGATTTCTTTTTGCTGGTTGCTCTAGTGGGCTGATATTACTCCTCATGTTCCATGAGTTGGAACATGAGTTCAAGTAATTTCAGGATGGTTTTTTGTAGGGTTTTTCGCTGACCGCGCAGTTCACTTTTGGTATCCTCTGCTATCTAGCTTTAGCGGGCCTCATTTTGCTGAATCTGTTTTCATAACTACGTATGTGCTTTCCTCTCATTTCACCGTCATTACATGTGGGGGGCTGCTATTTCTGTGGGGTGTTTCTCTGGAGGCAAGAGAGGTCTGTGTTTCTTCTAATAGGGAAAGTTAGTTCTTCGGCTGGCGCGAGATGTCTAGAATCATCGTAGGCACGTTCCCCGGCTACAGCTAGTTGTGTGTTGAGGTTCAGGATCGCGGTCAGCTCAGTTTCCATCACCCTAGAGCTTGTTTTGTTTTTTGTGCTTGTCCTTTTGTGATCCCCTGCCATTGGGATCATGACAGTATAGCCGGCCAAAAAGTGGTAATCGTATTGGCTGAAGTAGGAGGAAAAGTAGTCTGAGGAAGTTTTTTTTTTTTTTTTTTTCCCCTCAGAGTTTGCTGCATAGCCTTAATTGCAGCCTGGCTGCGTCTTACCTCCTCTTAATCCTTGAATGGCTCTGACCTCAGCTGTTTATCATGGACGTCCAGAGTTTGGCTTCCAGCCTGAATAATCTTGCTGCTAAGGTTCAAAATATACAAGATTTTGTTGTACATAAGCCTATGTCGGAACCTAGAATTCCTATCCCAGAGTTTTTTTCTGGAGATAGATCTAGTTTTCTGAATTTTAGGAACAATTGCAAGTTGTTTCTTTCTTTGAAATCTCGCTCTTCTGGAGACCCTGCTCAGCAAGTCAAGATTGTTATATCTTTCCTGCGGGGTGACCCTCAGAATTGGGCATTTGCATTGGCACCAGGGGATCCTGCGTTGCTCAGTGTGGATGCGTTTTTTCTGGCATTGGGTTTGCTCTATGAGGAACCTAACCTAGAGATTCAGGCTGAAAAAGCTTTATTGGCTCTCTCTCAGGGGCAAGATGAAGCAGAAATATATTGTCAGAAATTTCAGAAATGGTCGGTGCTTACTCAGTGGAATGAGTGCGCCCTGGCTGCAAGATTCAGAGATGGCCTTTCTGAGGCCATTAAGGATGTCATGGTGGGGTTCCCTGCGCCTACAGGTCTGAATGAGTCTATGACTATGGCTATTCAGATTGATCGGCGTTTACGGGAGCGCAAACCTGTGCACCATTAGGCGGTGTCTTCTGAACAGGCACCTGAGACAATGCAATGTGATAGAATTCAGTCCAGAAGTGAACGGCAAAACTATAGGCGGAAAAAGGGGTTGTGTTTTTATTGTGGTGATTCAGCTCATGTTATATCAGCATGCTCTAAACGCACAAAAAAGGTTGATAAGTCTGTTGCCATTAGTACTTTACAGTCTAAGTTCATTTTGTCTGTGACTCTGATTTGTTCATTATCAGCCATTTCCGTCGATGCCTATGTGGATTCAGGCGCTGCCCTGAGTCTTATGGATTGGTCATTTGCCAACCGCTGTGGGTTTAGTCTGGAGCCTCTGGAAGTCCCTATTCCTTTGAAAGGAATTGACTCTACACCTTTGGCTATGAATAAACCTCAGTACTGGACACAAGTGACCATGCGTATGACTCCCGTTCATCAGGAGGTGATTCGCTTCCTGGTACTGTATAATTTACATGATGTCTTAGTGCTTGGTCTGCCATGGTTACAAACTCATAACCCAGTCTTGGACTGGAAAACGATGTCTGTGTTAAGCTGGGGATGTCAGGGGGTTCATGATGATGCACCTCCGATTTCTATCGCTTCATCTACTCCTTCTGAGGTTCCGGTATTTTTGTCTGATTATCGGGATGTTTTTGAGGAGTCTAAGCTCAATTCGCTTCCTCCTCACAGGGATTGCGATTGTGCTATAGATTTGATTCCTGGCAGTAAATTTCCTAAAGGTCGTTTGTTCAATCTGTCAGTGCCAGAGCATGCTGCTATGCGGGATTATGTTTAGGAGTCCTTGGAAAAGGGACATATTCGTCCATCTTCGTCCCCTTTGGGAGCAGGTTTTTTTTTTGTGGCCAAAAAAGATGGTTCCTTGAGGCCTTGTATGCATTACCGTCTTTTGAATAAGATTACAGTTAAATATCAGTATCCTTTGCCATTGTTGACTGATTTGTTCGCTCGCATTAAGGGGACTAAATGGTTCACTAAGATAGATCTTCGGGGTGCGTATAATCTTGTGCGGATAAAGCAGGGTGATGAGTGGAAAACCGCATTTAATACGCCTGAGGGCCATTTTGAGTATTTGGTGATGCCTTTTGGACTTTCTAATGCTCCTTCTGTCTTCCAGTCCTTTATGCATGATATTTTCCGTGAATATCTGGATAAATTTATGATTGTGTATTTGGATGATGTTTTGGTTTTTTCGGATGACTGGGAGTCCCATGTTCAGCAGGTCAGGAAGGTGTTTCAGGTCCTGTGGGCCAATTCTTTGTTTGTAAAAGGTTCAAAGTGTCTCTTTGGAGTCCAGAAGATTTCTTTTTTGGGGTATATTTTTTCCCCTTCTACTATTGAGATGGATCCCGTCAAGGTTCAGGCTATTTGTGACTGGACGCAGCCTACATCTCTTAAGAGTCTACAGAAGTTCTTGGGCTTTGCTAATTTTTATCGTCGTTTCATAACTAATTTTTCTAGTGTTGTTAAGCCTTTGACGGATTTGACTAAGAAGGGTGCTGATGTTGCTGATTGGTCTCCTGCGGCTGTGGAGGCCTTTCAGGAACTTAAGCGCCGGTTTTCTTCTGCTCCCTTGTTGCGTCAGCCAGATGTTTCGCTTCCTTTTCAGGTTGAGGTTGATGCTTCCGAGATTGGAGCGGGGACGGTTTTGTCACAGAGAAGCTCCGATTGCTCAGTGATGAAGCCATGTGCGTTCTTTTCTAGAAAGTTTTCGCCCACTGAGCGGAATTATGATGTTGGTAATCGGGAGCTTTTGGCCATGAAGTGGGCATTTGAGGAGTGGCGTCATTGGCTTGAGGGTGCTAGACATCGTGTGGTGGTCTTGACTGATCACAAAAATCTGATTTACCTTAAGTCTGCCAAGCGTCTGAATCCTAGACAGGCTCGTTGGTCACTGTTTTTCTCCCGTTTCGATTTTGTGGTTTCATACCTGCCAGGTTCAAAGAATGTGAAGGCGGATGCTCTTTCTAGGAGTTTTGTGCCTGACTCCCCTGGAAATTCTGAGCCCACTGGTATCCTTAGGGATGGGGTGATTTTGTCGGCTGTCTCCCCAGACTTGCGACGTGCTTTGCAGGAGTTTCAGGCGGATAAACCTGATCGTTGTCTGCCTGAAAGACTGTTTGTTCCGGATAATTGGACCAGTAGAGTCATCTCCGAGGTCCATTCTTCTGCGTTGGCAGGTCATCCTGGAATATTTGGTACTAGAGACTTGGTGGCCAGGTCTTTTTGGTGGCCTTCCTTGTCGAGGGATGTGCGTTCTTTTGTGCAGTCTTGTGAAGTTTGCGCTCGGGCTAAGCCTTGCTGTTCTCAGGCCAGTGGATTGTTGTCACCTTTGCCTATTCCGAACAGGCCTTGGACGCACATTTCCATGGACTTTATTTCGGATCTCCCTGTCTCTCAAAAAATGTCCGTCATCTGGGTTGTGTGTGACCGCTTTTCTAAGATGGTTCATCTGGTACCCTTGCCCAAGTTGCCTTCCTCCTCTGAGTTGGTCCCTCTGTTTTTTCAGAACGTGGTTCGTTTGCATGGGATTCCGGAGAACATCGTTTCTGACAGGGGATCCCAGTTTGTGTCTAGATTTTGGCGGACGTTCTGTGCTAAGATGGGCATTGATTTGTCCTTTTCGTCTGCATTCCATCCTCAGACGAATGGCCAGACGGAACGAACTAATCAGACCTTGGAAATGTATTTAAGGTGTTTTGTTTCTGCTGATCAAGATGACTGGGTTACCTTTTTGCCGCTTGCCGAATTTGCCCTTAATAATCGGGCTAGTTCTGCTACCTTGGTTTCTCCTTTCTTTTGTAATTCGGGGTTTCATCCTCGTTTTTCCTCTGGTCAGGTGGAGCCTTCTGATTGTCCTGGAGTGGACATGGTGGTGGATAGGTTGCATCGGATTTGGAGTCATGTGGTGGACAATTTGAAGTTGTCCCAGGAGAGGGCTCAGCAGTTTGCTAATCGCCGTCGCCGCGTGGGTCCTCGACTTCGTGTTGGGGACTTGGTGTGGTTGTCTTCTCGTTTTGTTCCTATGAAGGTCTCTTCTCCTAAGTTCAAGCCTCGGTTCATCGGTCCCTATAGGATCTTGGAAATTCTTAATCCTGTGTCGTTTCGTTTGGATCTCCCGGCATCGTTTGCTATTCATAATGTGTTCCATCGGTCGTTGTTGCGGAAGTATGAGGTACCTGTTGTTCCTTCGCTTGAGCCTCCTGCTCCGGTGCTGGTGGAGGGAGAATTGGAGTATGTTGTGGAGAAGATCTTGGATTCTCGTGTTTCCAGACGGAAACTCCAGTATTTGGTCAAGTGGAAGGGTTATGGTCAGGAGGATAATTCTTGGGTGGTTGCCTCTGATGTTCATGCTGCTGATTTGGTCCGTGCATTTCATAGGGCTCATCCTGGTCGCCCTGGTGGTTCTCGTGAGGGTTCGGTGACCCCTCCTCAAGGGGGGGGGTACTGTTGTGGATTCTGTTTTTGGGCTCCCTCTGGTGGTTACAGATGGTACTGGGTGACTTGTGTTCTCTGCGGTCTCTGGTGTCCACCTGTTCTATCAGGATATGGGAGTTTCCTATTTAACCTGGCTTTCGTGTCATTTCCTCGCCGGCTATCAATGTAATCAGTGTGTCTTGTTACCTCTGCTTCCCGCTTCTGTATTCTTCAGGACAAGCTAAGTTTTTGATTTTCCTGTTCCACGTTTTGCTTAATTTTTGTCTTAGTCCAGCTTGCAGATATGTGATTTCTTTTTGCTGGTTGCTCTAGTGGGCTGATATTACTCCTCATGTTCCATGAGTTGGAACATGAGTTCAAGTAATTTCAGGATGGTTTTTTGTAGGGTTTTTCGCTGACCGCGCAGTTCACTTTTGGTATCCTCTGCTATCTAGCTTTAGCGGGCCTCATTTTGCTGAATCTGTTTTCATAACTACGTATGTGCTTTCCTCTCATTTCACCGTCATTACATGTGGGGGCTGCTATTTCTGTGGGGTGTTTCTCTGGAGGCAAGAGAGGTCTGTGTTTCTTCTAATAGGGAAAGTTAGTTCTTCGGCTGGCACGAGACGTCTAGAATCATCGTAGGCACGTTCCCCGGCTACAGCTAGTTGTGTGTTGAGGTTCAGGATCGCGGTCAGCTCAGTTTCCATCACCCTAGAGCTTGTTTTGTTTTTTGTGCTTGTCCTTTTGTGATCCCCTGCCATTGGGATCATGACACTTTTGGTCCCTTTAAAAACAGGGTGGCACATGTTAAGGAGCTGAAACTCCTAAACCCTTCATCCAATTTTAATGTGGATACCCTCAAATGAAAGCTGAAAGTCTGAACTTCAACTGCATCTGAATTGTTTTGTTTAAAATTCATTGTGGTAATGTCTATAACCAAGATTAGAAAAATGTTGTCTCTGTCCAAATACATATGGACTTAACTGTACTTACCATCTGATGATGGCCCCCGGAGTCCCTCTCAGCAGTGCACGTGGCGGCTCCCGTTCCCAGGGATGCATTGCGCAAATCACCTGAGGTGATGTCACGGTCAAGCGACCGTGACATCTCAAAGGTCCTTCACACAAAGCATCCCTGGGAACGGAACGTAACGGGAGCGGCGCTAAGGAGATTGGGGGCCGTCCGAAGGTGAGAATAACCATATTTTTTATTTTTTTTTGTATTTTTAATATTCTTTTACTGCATAGGCAGCATCAATAGTAAAAAGTTGGTCACACTTGTCAAGCCCTCTGCCTGACAAGTGTGACCAACCTGTCAATCACTTTTCCAAGCGATGCTTCAAATCGCTTGGAAAACGCAAGCATTCTGGAAGCTAAAAACGCTTGCAAAATGCTTGTGTTTTGCGGGAAAACGCATGCGAATTCTGTATGTGTTTTACCCGCGGCAGGGAGTTGCGGAAATGCTGCGGACATTTCCGCAGTATTTCTGCAACATGGGCACATAGCCTTATCATGTTTTAGGTAGTATTATAATGTTTTTGCTTAGCTTCCACAATGACCAGTTTGATCAGAGTTTGTCAACAGTGTTATCCGATTGTTGAGAAGCTAGTGAAAACTAAAACGCCATCTTATCCATTTGTCACCCTGTGAAAATCAGACCACACTCGGCTGTCATCTGAGTGCAGTCCGATTTTTTGATGGACCCATTGACTTGCATGGTTGAATGTGTGTGATCCGATTCACAGATGCAAATAGTGCATGCTGCGATTTTTTTCTTCAGACTCAATCTGAGGAAAAAATCAGTCATGTGCATGGCCCATAGAATAACATTGGTCCAAGTGTGATCCGACAAAACATTGGACCAAAAATGCGGTTGTCTGCACGAGCCCTAAGTAATATAGTCTAAATATGAGGTCTTTGTGTACCTAGCGTTCTGCAATCTTCATTAGCTCATATCCAAGCACAGCTTATATCTTGCATTTATTTCCTCTTTATGTGCTCTTCTAGTTTTTGCATTTTTCCCCCCGCACATATTTTAATACGAAAAAAAGCTGTGCTTTATAATACCAGCAAAAAATATTCAAAAATATCCTTCACATTTTTTTACTTACAGATTTTGAGCTGCTGTGTATTTTTTTTTTTAATCTGCAGCATAGCAATCCTTTCAGCATTTTTACAATGTTTTTCACCCATTCAAATGAATGGAAACAACTTAATTAAAAAAGCTGCAACGGTACATAAAAAACATGCCAAAAACAGGTGTACTGTACACTGTATTTTTCTTGTCAACACTCTGCTTTTGGTGCAGAAAGATCAGCAGTAAAAATGTTGCATGTGCATATACTAACACTGAGAGAAGAAAGAGAGAGGTAGAGAAAGGACTGTCAGAAGTAATAGATTGTAAGCCTGCGAGCCGGGCCCTCACTCCTTTTGATATCTGAGTTATTTGTTATTCTGTAATGTCTTTACAAGTCTCCTTAAGGCTATGTGCAAATTTCCGCCGCAATTTTGCAACTCCCTGCCGCGGGTATAACGCATGCAGAATTGGCATGCGTATTCCCGCTAAACAGTAGCATTTTACAAGCGTAATTAGCTTGCAGAATGCTAGCGTCTTCCAAGCGATCTGTAGCATAGCTTGGAAAACTGATTGACAGGTTGGTCACACTTGTCAAACATAGTGTTTGACTAGTGTGACCAACTTTTTACTATTGATGCTGCCTATGAGGCATCAATAGTAAAAAGATGAAATGTTAAAAATAATAAAAAAAATAAAAAGTCATGATATTCTCACCTTCCGGCGTCCCCTGCAGCCTTCCCGCTCCTCGCGATGCTCCCGGCAACTCCTGTTCCCAGCGATGCCTTGCGACAATGACCCCAGATGATGTAGCATCACGTGAGACCACTACGTTATCACAGGTCATTTGCTGCAAGGCATTACTGCGAACGGGAGCATCGCGAGCAGCGGGAAGGCTGCGGGGGACGCCGGAAGGTGAGAATATCACAATTTTTTATTTTAACTCTTTTTTTTTACAGATATATGGTCCCAAGGGCCTGGAGGAGAGTCTCCTCTCCTCCACCCTGGGTACCAACCGCACATGATCCGCTTACTTCCCACATGGTGGGCATAGCCCCATGCAGAAAGTAAGCGGATCAATGTATTCCTATGTGTGTGGAATCTCCGAGATACCGCACAAAGAATGAGCATGCTGTGTGGCCTCGGAAAAATATGCAGCATTAGCACAGCATTGTGGAATCCCATTGAATTCAATGGGCTGTGTTGTGTATGCGTTTTGCAGAGAAAAAACGCGGCAAAAATGCATGCAATCTGCAATGTGTGCACATAGCCTTAAAATTGTAAAGTACTGTGGAATATATTGGCACTGTAACAATAAAAATTATTATTATTGATAAACTATACTGTAGCCACAAATTAGAATTCGGCTAAATACAGTACGTGGCAAGAAAACATACCAAACCATAAGACCCTTCACAAGTCTTTACTGTTGCGATCTCACAGGATGAATCATGGATTTATTAGTTAAAGCCTGATTCATTCACTTGTATGACGAATGTAGATTCATTATACCAGGTGGTGTTTTCTTACACATCTTTAGCTTTGGTCTGCCTGTGCCAACTAGTGATCTGTAATTAGCAGACAGGAGCACACAACTGTTGTAATCCTTGATTATTTTAGGTGGAAATACTACACTCACCTTTGAGTACTGGAAACTGCCTTCATCTTTATAGTTTGATAAAAAAGCAATCTTTGCTGTGCAATGATCCAAGCCATTAGTTTATCATATCTTGTTACAAGAACTTTTTCCTGTTTTATATTCGTGCTCTGGGTGCGCCCTGTTCCATGGAAGGTCTGCATGGATGTGGTTCTTCAGGCCTTGTACATCTTTTCAGGAACATTTCATTACACTTTTGAACCTGTCATGTAAAATAGAGGCCACTCTGGTGTGACCTTTAGGACGAAGAAGTTTACATATACCGTATTTTTCGGATTATAAGACGCTCCGGATTATAAGATGCACGTCAAACTTTGAGGAGAAAAATAGGGAATATATATATTTTTAATAAAATGGTGGTGCTTCTTAGGCCACATTCACACTATCAGTATTTGGTCAGTGTTTTACATCAGTATTTGTAAGCCAAAACCAGGAGTGGGTGATAAACACAGAAGTGGTGCATATGTTTCTATTATACTTTTCCTCTGATTGTTCCACTCCTGGTTTTGGCTTATAAATACTGATGTAAAATACTGACTAAATACTGAAATACTGATAGTGTGACTGTGGCCTTATAATCCATGCGTCTTCTTGCTTACCGGGGGTGGTGGCTGCTGTGAAGCGTGGTCCCAAGGTCGCTGCTGGAGGAGGCAAGAGTGGGGTGATGCTGCAGGCCACAGTCTGGGATGAGGGGGTGTAACGATCTGTGGCATGCCACTGCGGGTGTCCATTGCTGCTGCTGGTATCTGGAGCTGCTGTGGGTGTCTGGCGCTAAGGAGGTGCCCAGCGGCGCTGCAGGGTGTTCATGCCGCTGCGGGTGTCTCCGATGCTGCAAGGGCTCTGCTGACATTTTGTGAAAGGCCAGAGCCCCTGCAGTTCCGTGGTTTCCTGTGCGGTGGATTGCAGGAAAATAGCTGCCGGGGGAGGTGGCGCATGCGCAGATGGAAATCTCGGCACCAAGATCTCGGGAGATGAAATCTTAACGCTGAGAAATAATTTTAAAAAAACGGCTTGGGTTCCCCTGTATTTTTGTTAACCAGAGAAGCAAAACTCACAGCTGGGGGCTGCAACCTCAGTTATCTACTTCAGCAAGGCTAGTTATCAAGAATAGAGGGGTCCACATGCGGTATTTTTTAATTATTTAAGAAAATAAAAAAACGACGTTGGGTCCCCCCCATTTTTAACAACCAGTCTTGCTAAAGCAGACAATTGGGGGCTGGTATTCTCAGGCTGGTAAGAGGTCATGGATATTGCCCCCCTCAGCCTAAAATTAGCAGCCCGCAGCTGCCCAGAAAAGGCACATCTATTAGATGCACCAATTCTAGCATTTTGCCCGACTCTTCCCTGTAGCGGCGGCAAGTGGGGTTAATATTTGTGGTGTTGATGTCACCTTTGTATTGTGCGGTGTCCTTGAAAAAGTGAAGCAAAATGCGCGTCGGTGGCAGCGTGGTGCGGGTCCTGCCATAACAGGTGATGGGTAAGCTCACTTAGGTTTGGTTTTACATGGGACTTTTGACTAACACATGGATTAATTTGATTAAATGAACATGTTTTCTTAAATTTACCCTACTGCTTCCCATGTTGATATTAGCACTTGGCACTTTACTTGATATCTACACTTCTATGCCAGGACACTTGCAGCCATTATTTACCTGATCCCTCTTTGTTTTGTGTCTATTTCTACTATATGCTTGACTTATTTATGATGTTAATATTATTATGTGATGTATAATAAATATATATATTTTTAAGGATTTTTTTTGACTTGGTACTCCTATTTTTTCTGGTTGGCAACTGTATTTAGGCGTGTCCCTTCTATATGTGTCTGCCTCAGACATAACCACTTGGTTATGAGTTTCTTTGGCATTCGTCTACTGATGGTGTCCTATATGGTCTGTACTTAGATAAAAAATAACCTAGACATGTTTGGTGTCTATGAACTTGTAATGGGGTAAAAGTACATACAGTAGACGTTTCGGTCAGTTTTGACCTTCATCAATGTACCTCTTATAGCTATTTTAAAGTCTCGGGGTCATATATGAGAATTCCCAATGCTAATGGGTTAGCTGGAGATGCCGCAGTGACACCAGGTCAGGAGACGTAGGGGATGTGGGATAGACGCAGTATCCACTGCGCACTGCACACTGGACAAGCAGTGGATACTGCGTCCATCCTGCCTCACTGCCTGCAAACTTGGTAAGTAGCGCGTCATGGTCACTGGGCGGGTGAATGTGAGATGATGGGGTATTGAGGGACTGAAGTGGAGGAGGAGGACAGGGCACTGGGGTGAATGTGAGAGGATGAGGGTATTGTAGGGAAAGGGGGACAGGGCACTGGCAGGTGAATGTGGGAGTTTGAGGGTATTGTGAGGGCTGATGTAAGTGAGGGGCGACAGGGTACTGGGGGCTGAATATTATACTGTTTTGTTAGGAGATTATATGCTCTCTATTACATGTAATAGTTGCTGAGGGGCTGGAGATAGGGAGGTTGGGAGCTTTTGATACTTACCATCTGGGTCTTTTACACATAGTAGTATAACAAGCCCCCATATAGTAAACGTGAGCTGCATCACATTTAAAGGGAATCTGTCACCCTCGGATGTATATGACCTATTAATAGGGGCATACAAGTGATAGAAATGTTACACTAGTCCTACCTGTATGACTCATAGTAATGGTCTTGTTGCTGAGAAATGTTATATTCAGACTGTATGCTAATGATTTCTTCCAGCTGTGCGGTGCTGTAAGAAATCCCTGCTTCCTCTCCTCATTATAATACTAATCCCCTCCCATACTCCTCAATTGCGACCCCAGAATCCTGTGCCTGCGCACTGTACTCACTCAGGAATACATACGTCATCCTCTACTCTATGGGCGTGCATTCAGGGATCTTCTGCACAAGCGCTGGCGACTTCCGCTCCAGTGACCTCCGCTGTGTGCGCTGATAATGTGCTCTCCCCTCTTCCTCCTTGCACAGTCATCTCCATGTACACCTGGTTCCTAGCGATAACTATGCAGAGAGGAATTGGGAAGAGCATTTAATGGCGCACACACCGGAGGTCACAGTGACTCCCCTTTGCAGAAGATCCCTGAATGCAGTGCCCATAGACAGGAGGAGGAGGTTCAGATTGTGGTGACTCACAGAGCGCAGGCGCAGTATTTCAGTGCCATAACTGATATACATGGGAGGAGGGTAGTATTACAAAGAGAACAGAAAGCAGGGATTTTTTACAGCTGCACCCGCCCCGAAACCTGAAAGAAATCATTAGCATAAGCATAAGGAAAGCATATAAGTTTTCTCAGCAACAAGACCATTAATATGAAGCATAAAGGTAGGACAGGTGTAATATTTCTATAACCTGTATGCCTATATTGATAGGTCATGCACATCCCAGAGGGTGACAGATATGCACGTGTCCACTAGAAAAGTTTGGTTTCTCTCAATAGAAGAGAATTGAGAGAAGCCAAAAGAGTTATCACATGATCCCCTGCTGACATCAACGATACTGGGGCCATTATTACTGTACATGGGGGGACTTAGAGGACATTATTAAATGTTAAGTGGGCACTTAAGAAGCATTATTGTTATAGGGGCCCTCAGAGTATTGTGACCATCAAAGTTGCATATGGAGTATTATTACTTTTTTGGGAAAAAGTGGAGGGCACTAACACAGGACATTAATATTTGTAGGGGGGGATTTTACTATCTAGAGAGCACAAAGGTGGCATTATTACTATATAAGGGGCACAGTGGTGGCATTATTATGTGGGGTGGTAAGAGAAGCAGTTATTGTACCACACAGCAGGTGCAGTAATATGGACACATACAGCAGCAGCAGCTCAGTATTGGGGTATCAGCAGAATGAGTAGTTTGCACAGGTTGGGCATAGGTATGGACAGTGCAGGAAATGAGAAGTCAGATGTCTTTATTGTAATCTCTGCAGACGAGTTCGGACTTGGGAAGTTGTCATATTGGTCTAGGCCAGATGGAAAAGACGGGAAAATTGAACAACTCCATAAGAAGGAATGTCAGCTGTAAGTCACCATCTACAACTGTACTGTGATCACTTATATGTTCTGCAGGACATATATCTACACTATATGGTCTCTCTCTCCTCTGGATTGCTTTACCCCAAGAAATTAGGACCAGCCACAACAGCAGTTTTAGGCGCTTCCTGAAAACACATTTGTTCAGAGCGGGCTATCACGTTCCCTAATCAATGTCGTTTTATGTTTGTGTGTGTGTGTAGCCCATTCACTATCTCCACCTATCCCCCACCCCCTGAAGATGGCTGGACCTTCACTGTAAATACGTCGTTGTAAATACACCCCTGTACTTTGTATCTCCTCCACCTCATTGTAGATTGTAAGCTCTCATGAGCAGGGTTGTTTTATTTTGCTTTGATCAATATATTATTGTTAACGCTGTTACTTATGACTTTTGTGTTTGAAACAGTTTAACTGTAAAGCGCTACGATATGTTGGCACTATATAAATAAAGATTATCATTATTAATATCAGTGTTTGTTTTTGCATATAGATTTATTTTCAATCACGGTACGGTCATCTGCTGATGTTCCCCTATGCTCACAATTAGAGTGCACCACATAGCTGTAGTCAGGATTACCTGGTTAGGGGCCCACTCAGATTTTTCACCCCCCCCCCAAGCTGAAACCCTAGCTATGCCTCTGTCTGCAACCTTCAACTATTGGGTCTCAAAGCTGGACACCTGGAATGAGCTGTCCCTCTATGCCTTGGAGGTCTTGTGCTGCCCTACTGCTAGCATCTTGTCTGAGCTGATTTTTAGTACCACTGGGGGTCATAACAGACTGGCACTTTCGCCTGTGAACAGAAAATGCTGACAGGCTCACTCTGATAAAATTGAACAAAGTATTTCTGTGCAGAAGCTTTGAGTGTAGAAATACCACAACTACACTTTATTAATTTTTGTATGGGGCTCTCCAGTTGGTGCCTATAAGGGTGTATGGATGACCCTCTTAGAATTTTTTTCTGGCTTTGCATTGTGTGCAGAACCTTTATAAACTTAGAGGTATCACAACAACACTATCTTACTATTTGAATGAGGGAATCCAGTTGGTGGGTTCAAGGGTGTATGGATGGCCCAGCTTGTAATTTTTGGTAGGCTTTGAAATGTGTGGAAAGATTTTATGAGTGTAGGAGTACCACAACTACATTTTGTTCACAATATTTGAATGAAGCATTACAGTTGGTGCCTTCAATGGAGTATGAATGTCCCTGCTTCAAACTTTTCACAGGCTATGCGCTTAGTGCATAGCCTTTATGAGTCTAGGAGTACCACTACATGACAATTTGAGCATAATGTGTATGAAGCCCTCCTTTATATCTAATATAGGTTGTACCTGAGACCCTCATCCATTAAACCATCACATTTTTGGCAGTTCTTGCTTCCATCATAAATTAGACTGAAATTTCCAATTTTTTAAATAAAAATGTAAATTTTTGTTTATTTGAATTCTTATTTTTTAAAGTCATTTTAAATATTGCCTTATATACAAGTAATTTTACAGGAAAGAATGTTTATTAATATTTTTTTCCTGTAAACTCCAATTTATCTTCGATCTTCAATATTTTATTGTCAGTCCTTGAAGTGGAGTAAAAGTTTGACACCATTGTACTTCATCAGCATTCTGAGTGTCAGAAATCAGAAATGATTCCAAGGGTCTTCTCCATGCTGTTATCCTTTCATTGTAAATCAATGAGAAAAAAAAATGCTGTGCACACTTTGCGGAAAATCCGCTGCGGAAACGCTGCGGTTTAAAAGAAGTAGCATGTCACTTCTTTTTTGTGAATCTGCAGCGTTTTTGTACCCATTCCATTATAGAAATCCGCAGGTGTAAAAAACGCAGCAAATCCACAAGAAAACCGCAGCAAAAACGCACAAAAAAGCGCTGCAGAAATGCACAAAAAACGCGACAAATCCGCAGGTGCGTTTTCTGCCAGGAGAGGCAGAATCTGCCCCAGAAATTCCTAAGCCTAATCCACAACGTGTGCACATAGCCTTAGCCTCCAGACAGCTTTTCAAAGTATGTTTTCTCTGAAATGCTGCAGCCTTTCAGCTTGAAACACACATGGCTGCAATAACACTTGTCTTAGAACCACAATAGTGACACCTCAGGGATGATTACAGTAATTAAACAGTAATTAAATAATAGTTAAAAATACCACAACAATATATATCTGTTTAAAAAAAAAAAGCCCCGATGTACCATCAAAAGAGTAAAAAACTACTCGAAGAGGATAAAATACTAACAACCACAAAATACCAGGCAAGATTATAAATACAAATATCAACAGGGATACTAAATTAAAAACATGCACATGACATAGAACATATTAAAAATATACATTTGAAAGACAACAGGATCTCAAAATATAAAAATGCCCGGCAGCATCTTACACAGTGCTGGAAAATTAGAGACCAGGCTAATGATGTTTTGCACAGCCGGGCAGCATTCCCCATGGTATTCTGCAGCTATGACATCACATGGTCTAGTGCATCCAATCAGGCGGATTATTAAACCTTGAATAAAAAAACTGGGCAGGGAATCAAAAGGCCAATTTAGGGTAAGATTAGACTAGTGTAAGGATATTAGTGTTCAGCAATCAGGCAAGGAGGGGAGAACCCCTAAAACATTTGCCAAATACTCTAGTTAGAAATTTGTAGAACTGCAACGTAATGGAAACAGTAGACTACAGAATTTTAAAGAATAAAGAGAAGACTTGGGCACTAGCAGTGGAGACAATGTCATACAATAGATTGGAATGGAAAATCTCTCTCTCATCTCCTAACAGGTCCTTTTTATCAGTAGCAGCCTCCATCTCCTGTCTCAGTAATGTTAAAATCTGTCTGCACTGAATACAGATTTTATCTAGGAACTGAAAATGTTGAAAATGAAAGATCAGTCCTGGGAGAAAAAGAAGCAGACTTCTATGATAGCTTATATTATAAAGTTTTATTTTATTATGTTCTAATGATTTGTAAAATTCAAACAACAGTTACACTTTAAGTGTGTTCACACCTTCACTACATGATAGATCCATTACTTGATGGAAAACAACTGCACCCTATACACCTAGCTGACGGTAATAAGTCACTGTTGAGTAGTGTTCTTGTGTCCTTCATTTTAAAGGAAAAATATAGGCAGCACGCTGTGTTGTTTTTTTACAATTTCTGAAATAGAAGCTTCTCACAGAGCATCCAAAACAGATATGAACCTAGCCTTAGACATCCTGTTTAGCGCATTTAGGGTATTTTTTTAAGTTTTAGGCCGGCTTCACACTTGCGAGTTTTACGGACGTAAGAGCGCAGAAACTACGTCCGTAAAACTCGCAAAAAATACGGCACAATTATTCTCCATGCCCCTGCTCCTATCTGCCGTATTAAACTGATCCGTATTATACGGCTTTCTACGGACGTACGAAATCGCAGCATGCTGCGTTTGTCACCGTACTGCGCAAGAAATACGCCAATGAAAGTCTATGGAAGCGTGAAAAATACGGATTTCACACGGACAAGCAGTGTGACTTGCGAGAAATACGCAGCGCTGTTAGAGAGAAAAGCCGGTAATTCAGTGCGGTGTACAGTAAAATCACACTGACAGCTTCCAGTCCAATAGGTAGAATAAATGTGTACACATAGAATAGGTATATATATATATATATGTCAGTGAGACACATATATGTATATATATTAATATTTATTCCAGCGCTAGACAGCTTGAAAGCCGGTAATTCAATTACCGGCTTTTTCTTTCTCCTTCCTAAAACCCGACATGATTTGAGACATGGTTTACATACAGTAAACCATGTCTTCTCTCCATTTTTTTTGCAGATTCCACACTACTAATGTCAGTAGTGTGTATCTGCAAAATTTGGCTGTTCTAGCTCTTAAAATAAAGGGTTAAATGGCGGAAAAAATTGGCGTGGGCTCCCGCGCAATTTTCTCCGCCAGAGTAGTAAAGCCAGTGACTGAGGGCAGATATTAATAGCCTGGAGAGGGTCCATGGTTATTGGCCCCCCCCTGGCTAAAAACATCTGCCCCCAGCCACCCCAGAAAAGGCACATCTGGAAGATGCGCCTATTCTGGCACTTGGCCACTCTCTTCCCATTCCCGTGTAGCGGTGGGATATGGGGTAATGAAGGGTTAATGCCACCTTGCTACTTGCTATTGTAAGGTGACATTAAGCCTAATTAATAATGGAGAGGCGTCAATTATGACACCTATCCATTATTAATCCAATTGTAGTAAAGGGTTAAATAAAACACAAACACATTATTAAAAATTAATTTAATGAAATAAAAACAATGGTTGTTGGAGTATTTTATTCTACGCCCAATCCAGTCACTGAAGACCCTCGTTCTGTGAAAGAAAAAACATAATAAACCAACAATATACTTACCCTCCGCAGATCTGTAACGTCCAACGATGTAAATCCTTCTGAAGGGGTTAAAACATTTTGCAGCAAGGAGCTTTGCTAATGCAATGCTACTCCTCGCTGCAAAACCCCGGGGAATGAGTCTAAATATAGATCAATGAGCTATATTTAGCTTCATTTGCGGTGAGGCGCCCCCTGCTGGATGTTCATAGATCGTGGGAACTTACCTAGAAAGCTCCCAGGCTTTCTAGGAAAGTTCCCACGATCTATGAACAGCCAGCAGAGGGCGCCTCACCGCAAATGAAGCTAAATATAGCTCATTGATCTATATTTAGACTCATTCCCCGGGGTTTTGCAGCGAGGAGCAGCCTGCATTAGCAAAGCTCCTTGCTGCAAAATGTTTTAACCCCTTCAGAAGGATTTACATCGTTGGACGTTACAGATCTGCGGAGGGTAAGTATATTGTTGGTTTATTATGTTTTTTCTTTCACAGAACGAGGGTCTTCAGTGACTGGATTGGGCGTAGAATAAAATACTCCAACAACCATTGTTTTTATTTCATTAAAATAATTTTTAATAATGTGTTTGTGTTTTATTTAACCCTTTACTACAATTGGATTAAAGGGAACCTGTCACCTGAATTTGGCGGGACTGGTTTTGGGTCATATGGGCGGAGTTTTCGGGTGTTTGATTCACCCTTTCCTTACCCGCTGGCTGCATGCTGGCTGCAATATTGGATTGAAGTTCATTCTCTGTCCTCCATAGTACACGCCTGCGCAAAGCAATCTTGCCTTGTGCAGGCGTGTACTATGGAGGACAGAGAATGAATTTCAATCCAATATTGCAGCCAGCATGCAGCCAGCGGGTAAGGAAAGGGTGAATCAAACACCCGAAAACTCCGCCCATATGACCCAAAACCAGTCCCGCCAAATTCAGGTGACAGGTTCCCTTTAATAATGGATAGGTGTTATAATTGACGCCTCTCCATTATTAATTAGGCTTAATGTCACCTTACAATAGCAAGGTGGCATTAACCCTTCATTACCCCATATCCCACCGCTACACGGGAATGGGAAGAGAGTGGCCAAGTGCCAGAATAGGCGCATCTTCCAGATGTGCCTTTTCTGGGGTGGCTGGGGGCAGATATTTGTAGCCAGGGGGGGGCCAATAACCATGGACCCTCTCCAGGCTATTAATATCTGCCCTCAGTCACTGGCTTTACTACTCTGGCGGAGAAAATTGCGCGGGAGCCCACGCCAATTTTTTCCGCCATTTAACCCTTTATTTTAAGAGCTAGAACGGCCAAATTTTGCAGATACACACTACTGACATTAGTAGTGTGGAATCTGCAAAAAAAATGGAGAGAAGACATGGTTTACTGTATGTAAACCATGTCTCAAATCATGTCGGGTTTTAGGAAGGAGAAAGAAAAAGCCGGTAATTGAATTACCGGCTTTCAAGCTGTATAGCGCTGGAAAAAATATTAATATATATACATATATGTGTCTAATGACATATATATATATATATATATATATATATATATATAGACAGTATATATATATATTTTTTTCTTTTTGGGACACATGGATCATTTCTATAGCGGTATGTTGGTTTTGCAAGCCTGCGAGAAAACCACGCAGTACGGATGCCATACGGATTACATACGGAGGATGCCATGCGCAAAAAACGCTGACACACCCTGCCTACGGAGGAGATACGGACCACTATTTTCGGGACATTTCAGCGTATTACGGCCGTAATATACGGACCGTATTTTCATACGCTGAGTGTGAAGCCGGCCTTACACTTAACATATATTAACCAATCAAGAAGAATTAATATGTTTGCCTTTCTAATTCACACAATCATAAAATAAAAAGATCCATTAAGAAAATATTCACATGGAAGAGCATCAGGAAAACGGAGTTATGGGTAAAAATGCAACCATTAACCTTTGTAGATGTTGATCGTTGTTTAGTAATAGCTTGTTCCTTTGTAAGAATTGATTAGATTTAGGAAATCAGATTAGGAGCTTCACTTTAATTCCCATGGTAATCATTTGTTCTGGGCCTTTATTCTATAAGTAAGTAACGTTTATGTCACATATTATTTTTACAAATGATAAACTGCTGAAATTTGTTGTAGATTCATTTGGCACAATTCTCAAGAAATCATTGCCACTTAGTGAACTGTAAATATTTCATTGCTCTAAAAGAACGGTGAATCACTCTAACTTTATCTGCTTGTAATACAATAACAAGTCACACACTAAGTGCTTGTGAAGAGCCGGACTTTTCATCTGCACAGGTATTCTTATCATGAGAACACACACTTGTATCTTCCTGTTTTTGTCAATCTATTTAGCAATATTGTTCTCTTAACCCCTTAGTGACAGAGCCAATTTGGTACTTAATGACCAGGCCAATTTTTGCAATTCTGACCACTGTCACTTTATGAGGTTATAACTCTGGAACGCTTCAACGGATCCCGCTGATTCTGAGATTGTTTTTTCGTGACATATTGTACTTCATGTTAGTTGTAACATTTCTTCGATATTACTTGCGATTATTTATGAAAAAAACGGAAATATGGCGAAAATTTTTAAAATTTTGCAATTTTCAAACTTTGTATTTTTATGCCCTTAAATCAGAGAGATATGTCACGAAAAATAGTTAATAAATAACATTTACCACATGTCTACTTTACATCAGCACAATTTTGGAAACAAAATTTTTTTTTGTTAGGGAGTTATAAGGGTTAAAAGTTGACCAGCAATTTCTCATTTTTACAACACCATTTTTTTTTAGGGACCACATCACATTTGAAGTCATTTTGAGGGGTCTATATGATAGAAAATAATGAAGTGTGACACCATTCTAAAAACTACACCCCTCAAGGTGCTCAAAACCACATTCAAGAAGTTTATTAACCCTTTACGTGCTTCACAGGAACTGAAACAATGTGGAAGGAAAAAATTAACATTTAACTTTTTTTTGCAAACATCTTAATTCAGAACCATTTTTTTTATTTTCACAAGTGTAAAAACAGAAATGTAACCATAAATTTTGTTATGCAATTTCTCCTGAATACGCCAATACCCCATATGTGGGGGTAAACCACTGTTAGGGCGCACCGCAGAACTTAGAAGTGAAGGAGCGCCGTTTGACTTTTTCAATGCAGAATTGGCTGGAATTGAGATCGGACGCCATGTCACGTTTAGAGAGCCCCTGATGTGCCTAAACAGTGGAAACTCCCCACAAGTGACACCATTTTGGAAACTAGACCCCTTAAGGAACTTATCTAGATGTGTGGTGAGCACTTTGAACCCCCAAGTGCTTCACAGAAGTTTATAACGTAGAGCCGTGAAAATAAAAAATCGCTTTTGTTTACACAAAAATGATCTTTTCACCCACAAATTCTTATTTTCACAAGGGTAACAGGAGAAATTAGACCACAAAAGTTGTTGTGCAATTTCTCCTGAATACGTCGATACCCCATATGTGAGGGTAAACCACTGTTTGGGCGCACCGCAGAGCTTGGAAGTGAAGGAGCGCCGTTTTACTTTTTCAATGTTGAATTGGCTGGAATTGAGATTGGACACCATGTCACGTTTGGAGAGCCCCTGATGTGCCTAAACAGTGGAAACCCCCCACAAGTGACACCATTTTGGAAACTAGACCCCTTAAGGAACATATCTAGATGTGTGGTGAGCACTTTGAACCCCCATGTGCTTCACAGAAGTTTATAACGTAGAGCCGTGAAAAAAAAAATTGCATTTTTTCTACAAAAATGATCTTTTTGCCCACAAATTTTTATTTTCACAAGGGTAACAGGAGAAATTAGACCACAAAAGTTGTTGTGCAATTTCTCCTGAGTACGCTGATACCCAATATGTGGGGGTAAACAACTGTTAGGGCGCACCGCAGAGCTTGGAAGAGAAGGAGTGCCGTTTTACTTTTTCAATGTTGAATTGGCTGGAATTGAGATTGGACGCCATGTCGCGTTTGGAGAGCCCCTGATGTGCCTAAACAGTGGAAACCCCCCACAAGTGACACCATTTTGGAAACTAAACCCCTTAAGGAACTTATCTAGATGTGTGGCGAGCACTTTGAACCCCCATGTGCTTCACAGAAGTTTATAACGTAGAGCCGTGAAAAAAAAAAATTGCATTTTTTCTACAAAAATGATCTTTTTGCCCACAAATTTTTATTTTCACAAGGGTAACAGGAGAAATTAGACCACTAAAGTTGTTGTGCAATTTCTCCTGAGTACGTCGATACCCAATATGTGGGGGTAAACCACTGTTTGGGCGTACCGCAGAGCTTGGAAGAGAAGGAGTGCCGTTTTACTTTTTCAATGTAGAATTGGCTGGAATTGAGATCGGACGCCATGTCGCGTTTGGAGAGCCCCTGATGTGCCTAAACAGTAGAAATCCCCCACAAGTGACCCCATATTGGAAACTAGACCCCCCAAGGAACTTATCTAGATGTGTGGTGAGAACCTTGAATGCCCAAGTGCTTCACAGAAGTTTATAATGCAGAGCCGTGAAAATAAAAAATATTTTTTTTTTCCACAAAAAAGATTTTTTAGCCCCCAAGTTTTTATTTTCACAAGGGTAACAAGAGAAATTGGACCCAAAAAGTTGTTGTCCAATTTGTCCTGAGTATGCTGGTACCCCATATGTGGGGGTAAACCACTGTTTGGGCGCACGGCAGAGCTTGGAAGGAAGGAGCGCCGTTTTGGAATGCAGACTTTGATAGAATGGTCTGCGGGTATTATGTTGCGTTTGCAGAGCCCCTGATGTACCTAACCAGTAGAAACCCTCCACAAGTGACCCCATTTTGGAAACTAGACCCCCCAAGGAACTTATCTAGATGTGTAGTGAGAACTTTGAATGCCCAAGTGCTTCACAGAAGTTTAGAATGCAGAGTCGTGAAAATAAAAAATATTTTTTTTTCCACAAAAAAGATATTGTAGCCCCCAAGTTTTTATTTTCACAAGGGTAACAGGAGAAATTGGACTGCAATAGTTGTTGTCCAATTTATCCCGAGTACGCTGATGCGCCATATGTGGGGGTAAACCACTGTTTGGGCGCACGGCAGAGCTCGGAAGGGAAGGAGCGCCTTTTTGGAATGCAGACTTTGATAGAATGGTCTGTGGGCATTATGTTGCGATTGCAGAGCCCCTGATGTACCTAAACTGTAGTAACCCCCCACAAGTGACCCCATTTTGGAAACTAGACCCCCCAAGGAACTTATCTAGATGTGTGGTGAGAACTTTGAATGCCCAAGTGCTTCACAGAAGTTTAGAATGCAGAGTCGTGAAAATAAAAAATATTTTTTTTTTCACAAAAAAGATTTTGTAGCCCCCAAGTTTTTATTTTCACAAGGGTAACAAGAGAAATTGGACCCCAGAAGTTGTTGTCCAATTTATCCCGAGTACGCTGATGCCCCATATGTGGGGGTAACCCACTGTTTGGGCGCACGGCAGAGCTCAGAAGGGAGGGAGCACCATTTGACTTTTTGAGCGCAAAATTGGCTGTCGTGTTTGGAGACCCCCTGATGTACCTAAACAGTGGAAACCCCCCAATTCTAGCTCCAACCCTAACCCCAACACACCCCTAACCCTAATCCCAACCTGATCCATAATCCTAATCACTAACCCTAACCATGATCACAACCCTTACCCCAAAACAACCCTAATGTCAACCCTAGCCATAACCCTAATCAAAACCCTAAATCCAACACACCCCTAATCCTAATCTCAACCCTAACCTCAAACCTAACCCTAATCCCAATACACCCCTAATCACAACCCTAACCTTAACCCTAATCACAAACCTAACCCTAATCCCAAGCGTAACCCTAATGCCAACCCTAACCCTAATACCAACCCTAATCCAAACCCTAACCCTAATCCCAGCTCTAACCCTAACTTTAGCCCCAACCCTAGCCCTAACTTTAGCCCCAACCCTAACCCTAGCCCTAAGGCTACTTTCACACTTGCGTCGTTTGGCATTCCGTCGCAATCTGTCGTTTTGGACAAGAAACGGATCCTGCAAATGTGCCCGCAGGATGCGTTTTTTGCCCATAGACTTGTATTGCCGACGGATCGTGACGGATGGCCACACGTGGCGTCCGTCGTGCACTGGATCAGTTGTGTTTTGGCGGAGCGTCGGCACAAAAAAACGTTCAATGAAACGTTTTTTTGTACGTCGCATCCGCCATTTCTGACCGCGCATGCGTGGCCATAACTCCGCCCCCTCCTCCCCAGGACATAGATTGGGCAGCGGATGCGTTGAAAAACTACAGCTGCTGCCCACGTTGTGCACAATTTTCACAATGTGCGTCGGTATGTCGGGCCGACGCATTGCGACGGCCCCGTACCGACGTAAGTGTGAAAGAAGCCTAACCCTAAATTTAACCCCAACCCTAACCCTAAATTTAGCCCCAACCCTAGCCCTAACCCTAGCCCTAACCCTAGCCCTACCCCTAACCCTACCCCTAACCCTACCCCTACCCCTACCCCTAACCCTACCCCTAACCCTAACCCTACCCCTAACCCTACCCCTACCCCTACCCCTAACCCTACCCCTAACCCTACCCCTAACCCTACCCCTAACTCTACCCCTAACCCTAACCCTACCCCTAACCCTACCCCTAACCCTAACCCTACCCCTAACCCTAACCCTAATTTTGGCCCCAACTGCTGTTCTCCTGCCGGCCGGCAGATGGAGACAGATGGCGGGCGCACTGGGCATGCGTCCGCCATGTTCTTCTGCCGGCGGCCAGGAGGAGGAGCAAGAGGATCCAGGGACCTAGGTGAGTATGCTAGGGTCCCCGAATCCCCCTATTTCTCTGTCCTCTGATGTGCGATCACATCAGAGGACAGAGAATCACACTTTACTTTTTTTTTTTTTTTTTTTGCGGTCGCCGGTAAACAGTTAATTACCGGCGATCGCAAAACAGGGGTCGGTAATAACGACCCCAATCATGCTCTTTGGGGTCTCGGCTACCCCCGGCAGCCGGGACCCCAAAGATTCTCCCGGTGCCGGCCGGCGGGCGCACTGCGCATGCGCCCGCCATTTTGAAGATGGCGGCGCCCACCGGGAGACACGAGGAGCATCGGGGGAGCTAGGTGAGTATTGGGGGGCCACCTGGGACCCCTTTTCTCTGTCCTCCGATGTGCGATCACATCGGAGGACAGAGAAATTAAAAAGAGATCGCGTTTTTTTTTTTTTGCGATCGCCGGTAAACGGTTAATTACCGGCGATCGCAAATGCGGGGTGGGTTAAAACCCCCCCGAATCATGTTCTCTGGGGTCTCGGCTACCCTCAGCAGCCGAGACCCCGGAGAAAATCGGCCTCTGGGGGGCGCTATGGACTTTTTCCACAGCGCCGTTAATTAACGACGCTGTGGTTTAAGTACCCTTAGCGGCCGCCGTTAAAAGGCGTATCGGCGGTCGCTAAGGGGTTAAAGGGGCTAGTGAAATTATCTGTAATTTTGTCTACATTTACTATTATATAAGTATGATACCGTATATACTCGAGTATAAGCCGAGATTTTCAGCCCAAATTTTTGGGCTGAAAGTGCCCCTCTCTGCTTATACTCGAGTCATGATCGGCGGTGGGGTCGGCGGGTGAGGGGGAGAGAGGACTGTCGCATACTCACCTAGTCCCAGGGCTCCTGGCGCTCCCCCTGCCTGTCCTACGGTCTTCAGTGCCACAGCTCTTCCCCTGTTCAGCGGTCACGTGGGACCGCTCATTAAAGTTATGAATATGGACTCCACTCCCATAGGGGTGGAGCTGCATATTCATTCCTCTAATGAGCGGTAACAGTGGCCGCTGACAGAGGAAGAGGCTGCAGCACCCGGAGACCAGCTGTCCGGGGGAAGAAGCCAGGGACCCCGGGAGCAGGTAAATATGTCATAGTTACCTGTCCACGTTCCACCCGCCGGGCGCCGCTCCGTCTTCCGCGTCCTCTTGCTCTGACTGTTCAGGTCAGAGGGCGCGATGACGTTTTAGTGTGCGCGCCGCCCTCTGCCTGAACAGTCAGTGCAGAGAGATGCCGAAACGACACAGGACGCTGAGGAGCTGCGGGCAGCAAGAGAGGTGAGTATGTGATTTTTTTTAATTGCAGCAGCAGCAATATATTGCACAGATTTATATGGAGCATCTATGGGGCCATAATGAACGGTGCAGAGCATTATATATTGCACAGCTTTATGTGGAGCATCTATGGGGCAATAATCAATGGTGCAGAGCATTCTATATGGCACAGCTTTATGTGGAGCATCTATGGGGCCATAATCAACGGTGCAGAGCATTCTATATGGCACAGCTTTCTATGGAGCATCTATGGGGCCATAATCAATGGTGCAGAGCATTCTATATGGCACAGCTTTATATGGAGCATCTATGGGGCAATAATCAACGGTGCAGAGCATTCTATATGGCACAGCTTTATTTGGAGCATCTATGGGGCCATAATCAATGGTGCAGAGCATTCTATATGGCACAGCTTTATATGGAGCATCTATGGGGCAATAATCAATGGTGCAGAGCATTCTATATGGCACAGCTTTATTTGGAGCATCTATGGGGCCATAATAAACGGTGCAGAGCATTCTATATGGCACAGATTTCTATGGAGCATCTATGGGGCCATAATCAACGGTATGTTGATTTATGTTGCTTTATGTGGAGCATCTATGGGGCCATACTGAACGGTGCAGAACATTATATATGGTACAGCTTTATGTGGAGCATCTATGGGGCCATAATGAACGGTACAGAGCATTATATATGGCACAACTTTATGAGGAGCATCTATGGGACCATAATGAACGGTGCAGAGCATTATATATGGCACAGCTTTATGTGGAGCATTTATGGGGCCATAATGAATGGTGCAGAGCATTATATGTGGCACAGCTTTATATGGAGCATCTATGGGGCCATAATGAACAGTGCAGAGCATTCTATATGGCACAGCTTTATGTGGAGCATCTATGGGGCCATAATGAACTGTATGGAGCATCTATTTTTATTTTTGAAATTCACCGGTAGCTGCTGCATTTTCCACCCTAGGCTTATACTCGAGTCAGTAAGTTTTCCCAGTTTTTTTGTGGCAAAATTAGGGGGGTTGGCTTATACTCAAGTATATACGTAGGTTTGTCTCACAGACCACACAGCTCTCCAATCCATAAAATGGCTGAACATTGAGGAGCATGTGAACAAACCCACCAATTAGCCTCCTGTAGGATGGTAATGAATAGACACTGTTGCAGTATCAGACTCCGGCCACAAGAGATCACTATTTCCTCTTGAATAGATTTGCAGATCTCATGGTGTTATTCAGTTTGAGCAGAGAGCTGACTGGACTGGGTCAATCGACTGCCATCCTGTGAGTTCACAGTTTGCTGTGTTTCAGAAACTGAGCGGTGTGGTGCAGAAATGTGTACCTGTTCCCGTAACTCGCGAGAGAATTAATTTTGGGGATGACTATGGTTGGATGCAGAGTTGAATTCCTCTCAAGGCATCTGCTGTGACATGGAGGACCTCCTGCTTGCCTATCAGCCTAAAATTACAGTCTGATTTTTCTACTGGAAGAAGGCTGATGGTCAGATATTGTCACATGCTTCTTCAGGTGCAGCCATTTTATGGACAGGAGAGCTGTGTGGTCTGTGAGGAAAACGCAGGAGACAAACCTGTCATAGTTATAGTATATAATAGTATTTGTACAAAAAATCATGTCCTATACATGTGTTAAAATAAAGATAAAGTGACCAATCCCTTTAAAGCTGAGCACAAATGTGGTTTTACAGTCATAGTAACAAAGTAACATACCGTAGTTATTAAGGTTGAATGAAGACTATAAGTCCATCTTATTCAACCCATAGCCTAACCTAACATGCCCTAACATGTTGATCCAGAGAAAGGCAAAAAAAACCTCATGTGGCAAAGAGTAAGCTCCACATTGGGGAAAAAAATTCCTTTCCGACTCCACATATGGCAATCAGACTAGTTCCCTGGATCAACGCCCTATCTCTAAAATAAACCCACTCAGTCTTGATCAAAACCAGCTCACTTTCCAAAGTTGCCATTGTTTAAAGCTGCCCAGTGATAGGAGAACATCCTGTTGCTGCTGCAATATCATACAGGCATGCTTCACTGCAAGTGTACCCAATTAGGAAGGAGGAGAAAGTGGAAGTACAAAGAAAGAGACAAAGACACAAGAGGAACCCACCAATGTAGCAAGCCCATTTATCACAGTGGTGCTGGTCCACCTTGTCTGTGAGCACTAAACTAGCCAGCTTATAAGTTCCTCAGAGGAATGCCATTTTCCATGGTCCTTATTATAATAGGTCAGGAAATATATGTTTGGTTAGTGTTCAATTACCTGTTTGTTGTGTTAGGGAGCCAGCGCTGCTGTAGCCTGCGTGCTGTAATTCAACCCTAAACAAACATATATTTCCTGACCTATTATAATAAGGACCATTGATCTTGTAATCAGTAGATATTGGTTAAAATCTTAATTTCAAAGGGAGTGTACTCATTTATGCGGAGCACTGTATGTACGTACTGTAGATGGCTAGAGCCGCTGAGATCAGTGTTTGGCTGCAGTGTTGCTGATGTAGCATTACCGCTACAGCTGATTAACAGAGACCAATGCAGTGGTGATGACACAGTCCTGGACCTACAGAAGATAAATAAAGTTCAGTTTGTTATTTTTACACATAACTCTTGACTACCTGCAATAATTTGTTGAAAAGGAATAACCCCCTTTGTTGAAGACAGCCTGTGCATTGTACATCTGTAAACTTGAATCTATCGATATTATTGTCACCACCTCCATCTAAAATATTAAAAAAATGTTTTCAGGAAGAAATAATTCATTTAATTGACACTGTGACTCTTATGATCAGTTTATATATTCATTCATTTTGCTTTTAGACATCTCTTCTTTTGCCAATTCTTTCTTACCGTTAAATGCAAACCTTTCCGAAGACACAACGGCGTGACTTGCTTTTATGATAGGTTACATTTTGTTTAGATCAATGAGTTCCTTGAAATTTGTTATAAAAGAAATATTTTTCCTTCCTAAATGTCAGACTGGCTGCAAAAACATGCATTAGCCCTTCACCCTGTCATTAAATACCCAGCAAATTGAACACAGCGTGCCAGTTAGTCCTGACAATGATGAGCAAAGTGTGTCATGACATCACCTAGTAAAAGCCATTTCATATCTCACCATCATAATTAGCTGTTGTTGTACTTGAAAATTACGGTACTGGTCACTCAGGATTAATTCAGACACTATCTGCTCATGGCAGGACAATGACATGTCAATAAATGGAAAACATTTCTGTACTTGTGAGTTTTTAGTATTTCCTTTATTTGAGATGACCTAGAATAACAGGTTTAAAAAGTAAATGGAGACTGCTATCCTTTGTTGTTTCTGTAATAGAATGAATTTTAGGATTGGCTCTACTAATGTTCCATTTTTGACCATGTAAATTTGTTAGAAAACTATACTATCACTCATATTAAAATCGAATGTCATGAAAATGTCCCGTTTTATTATAGACATTCAATTTATGTCTTATTTTTATATCGTTCCCACATAACTTAGGTCCTGTAAGTGCATATTACCCTGGTAGTGTTGAATTTTGAAGCTGAGTTAATCACTTTTGTGAGTATGGCAAGGTTTTAGCAGATGTAAAAGTGTAAGTGTATCGTGTAAAAATAGAAAATTAATTTTCATTGTGATACTTCCAAGTTGGTTAAAGAAATGGTAATTGTACATCCAACATTAAAGAGGATATCCAATAAAGTATGTTTATATTTAAAGTTTCAAAAGATTATTTACTAGATATGACTGAATCATTTGAAATTCAAATTTGCAAGATTCACCATAATTTCCCCAAAATATTGAGTATTAAATTGTTGGCAGGAACTCTAATTATGATGAAATGATGTGTATACCACTCTAAAGGCCCATTTTAATCTATTTATCACATATGCAGACTTAGTAAAGTCAAAGTAACCTCACCATAGAAACAGATGGTAGCCCAGTAGAAACTAACAGCCCATACAACTGACAGCGCACTGACACGCTTTTCAGGGTTTTGTTTAATAAAAAGGTCCAAAAATTATCCCTCTTAGTCATTTGTGATCAGACCATTCTGTGCAGAACACTAACTCAAAGTGACGGTGTGGCTATTAGGGTACATTCACGCAGCATCATTTTCCACCATTTTTTTGTTAGGGAAATGCCACTAAATGTGCAAAATAATGAACACATTCATTTGCATGTAAAAATGATATTATATTCATATGTTCAGACATCTGAGCTTCTTTTAAACGCTTTAGGCCTTCAAAAAAAGCCAAGCATTTAAAGGGAACCAGTCATCAGTTTTGGCCGATATAAGTTACGGCCATCACTTTTCAAGGATGATATACAGCATTCTATAATGCTGTATATCATCCCCAACCTGACCTGTAAGAGAAGAAAAATAACATTATACTCACATGCGGGGCGGTCCGGTCCGAGGGTAGTCGTTGGTCCTGGTCCTGCACCTCTCATCTTCTTGTGATGCCATCCTCCCGCTGCTAAAGAGAAATGAATATGCACGCTTCTCCATGCCCTTATGGGCATGGAGAGGAGTGAATACCATTTCACTTTAATAGCGGGCAGCGTTAGCCCCAGGCTGAGGCTATCACTGCCCGCCGGTGCTGCTGAATCAGGGCCCCTAAAGGGCGGTGAACCCTGATTGTGATCCCTGCAGCTTGGGACTGGTGCAGAGCTGCAGGGATCCGACGCTGTCCTCCTTCCTACCCACCTGGCTGGCACTTCCTGTCTGACTCAGTGCGGCTGTTTCAGAGAGGAAGCTGCCGGAATGTGCTGTTGTCTGCTGAGAATGTGTAGAGAGGTGAGTGGGTGCTGTGTGTGTGTGAGTGTGTGTCTCTGCCTGCCTGTGTGTGTGCGGTTGTGTGTGTATGTGGTGTGGTGCAGTGCTTTGTGTTTGTGTGTGTGAGAAAGTGGTGCGGTGCTGTCTGTGTGGTGCTGTACGTGCGATAGTGGTGTTGCATGTGTGTATTAAAGATATTGGAGATTGGCAATGATGTGGGAGATGGGGTGGTGGGAGGCAATGATGGTGGTGGGGGGAGGCAATGATGGTGGTGGGGGAGGCAATGATGATGGTAGTGGGGGAGGCAATGATGATGATGGTGGGGAGAGGAGGCAATGATGGAGGTGGCTGAATGGGCAATGATGGGGTGGTGGGGGAGAAGGCAATGATGGTGGTGGGGGAGGCAATGATGATGGTGGTGGGGAGGCAATGTTGTAGGTGGTGGAATGGGCAATGATGGGGTGATGGGGAGAAGGCAATGATGGTTGTGGTGGAAAGGACAATGATGATGGTGGTGGGGGAGGCAATGATGGAGGTGTTGGAATGGGCAATGATGGGGGTGGTGGGGGAGAATGCAATGATTGTTGTAGTGTAAAGGACAAAGATGGTAGTGGTGGAAAGGACAATGGTGATGGGGAGGAGGCAGTGATGGAGGTAGTGGGTGAGAAGGCAATGCTGGAGGTGGTTATGAGTACAATGATGGGGATGGAGGGGGAGAACAATGATGGTGGTGTAGGGGGGCTGCATTATACCCTTTCAGGGGGGCTGAATTATACCCTATGAGGGGGCTACATTATAATTCTGTTGGGCACTGCATTATTCTCTCAGGGGGCTGCATCATACTATATGAGGGGAGCTACATTATGCCCTATGAGGGGCTACAGTATATTCTAGAAGGGGTTGTCTTATGAGGGGTTTGCATTATACTCTGAGGGGGCTACATTATATTCGGTGGAAGGGGCTGCATTATACTATATACTATATGAGGGGGGCTGCATTATGCCATACGAGGGTGCTACATTATATTTTATGGGGGGGCTGCATTATACCTTACGAGGGGGTTGCATTATATTTGTGGGGTGCTGTAATATGCCCTATGAGGGGGGCTGCATTATATTCTATGAGGGGGGCTACTTTATATTCTATGAGGGCTACCCCATCCTGCGACATAATTAAGACGTGTACTACCTTATATCATACCCTTTTATTTTACCACACAATTGATGGTCTTGAATTTATTTCTATGTAGCTACACAGTGGGCACCAAGAATGATTTTCTATGGTGGGCCCAAGGTGCTCCAGTCTGACACTGAAAATAATCTCCATACAAAAACCAACATTGATATTACCGCCATATGGTCATTGGTAGATACCAGTCCTACGGAACATATAAGATCATAGCACAGTTACAGATAGTGACTTAATGCTGATGTTCTTTTTGATGGACCCGTTAAAGGGAACCTGTCACCCCGTTTTTTGAGATTGAGATATAAATACTGTTAAATAGGGCCTGTGCTGTGCGTTACTATAGTGTATGTAGTGTACCCTGATTCCCCATGTATGCCGAGAAATACATTACCAAAGTCGGCGTTTTCGCCTGTCAATCAGGCTGGTCTGGTCAGGTGGGCGTGTTCACAGCGTTCTTTTCTTCCCCAGGTTTCCGTTGGTGGCGTAGTGGTGTGCGCATGTCCAAGGTCCGGATTCCCTGTGCCCACGTGAAGACACAGCGCGCGATCTGCGCTGTCATTCCTTTCATCGGTGCGGGCGGCCATCTTCCTGGGGCCGCGCGTGCGCAGATGTAGTGCTCTGCTGCACGGGGCTTCAGGAAAATGGCCGCGGGATGCCGCGCGTGCGCAGAAGAGATCGCGGCGGCCATTTTCCCAAAGCCGAGTTTGCATCTCGGCTTTGGGAAAATGGCCGCCGCGATCTCTTCTGCGCACGCGCGGCATCCCGCGGCCATTTTCCTGAAGCCCCGTGCAGCAGAGCACTACATCTGCGCACGCGCGGCCCCAGGAAGATGGCCGCCCGCACCGATGAAAGGAATGACAGCGCAGATCGCGCGCTGTGTCTTCACGTGGGCACAGGGAATCCGGACCTTGGACATGCGCACACCACTACGCCACCAACGGAAACCTGGGGAAGAAAAGAACGCTGTGAACACGCCCACCTGACCAGACCAGCCTGATTGACAGGCGAAAACGCCGACTTTGGTAATGTATTTCTCGGCATACATGGGGAATCAGGGTACACTACATACACTATAGTAACGCACAGCACAGGCCCTATTTAACAGTATTTATATCTCAATCTCAAAAAACGGGGGTGACAGGTTCCCTTTAACTTTTCACGTCATTTCCATCTGGCCCAGACCGACATGACAACTTCTTCCAGTCAGGTCTCTGCTGCAGAAAATGCAACAAAGACACATTTTCAGCACTGTCACCAATGGGACTATTCCCAACCTGCACAAACTCCTCATCCTGCTAATCTTCCAATGCTGAGCCACTGCTGCCGTATGTGTCCCTCTTACTGCACCTACTGTACTGTGTGACCTCTAGCTGGTAAAACAAACCTCTAGAATATAGTAATGTCCTGTGCAAGTTCCCTAGAAAACAGTGCCTACATTTTGTCCCCTAGAAAGTAATAATGCCCTGTGTGTGCCCCTTTGACAGTCACAGTAACCTGAGTTCTCCTATTACAATAAGTGTCCACTTTACATTTAATAATGTCCCAAATCTCCCCCATGTACAGCTCTCCTATACACGTTATGATGCTCTCTTATACACAGTATAATGCCCCCTCACTGTATATACACTGAACTCTTAATATTCCCCAAACTATTTAATGGCTCCAACACTGTAAGATGCCCCCCTAGATAGCCTCCATATAGCATAATACACACGATAATCCTCAATACAGTATAATGCATTCCCCATAGGTCCCAATATATTATAATGCATTCCCCATAGGCAGACTCTATATTGTATGATGCATTCCCCACAGGCAGACTCTTCATAGTATAATGCACTCCCCATAGGCCTCCATATATTATAATGCACTCCCCATAGGCCGACTCTATATTGTATAGTGCATTCCCCACAGGCAGACTATTTATAGCATAATGCACTCCCCATAGTATAATGCACTCCCCATAGGTCTCCATATGGTATACTGCACTCCCCATAGGCAGACTCTATAGTATAATGTACCCCCATAGGCAGACTCTCTAGCAGTGTTCCCCAAGTCCGGTCCTCAAGAGCCACCAATAGATCATGTCTTCAGGATTTCCTTAATATTGCACAGGTGATTGAATGCTTGCCTGTCCAGGTGATGCAATTATCACCTGTGCAATACTAAGGAAATCCTGAAAACATGACCTGTTGGTGGCTCTTGAGGACCGGAGTTGGGGAACACTGCTCTATAGTATAATGCACCCCAATATGCAGACTCTATAGTATAATGTGCTCCCCATAGGCAGACTATATAGTATAATGTACCCCCCATAGGCAGACTCTATAGTATAATGCATATCCCATAGGCAGACTATATAGTATAATGCACCCCCCCATAGGCAGACTCTGTAGTGTAATGCAGCCCTATAGGCAGCCTCTATAACATAATGCACCCCAATAGGCAGCCTTTAAAAAAAAAAAATACTCACCTCTCTTCCTCCTGGTTCCTCTGTTGCTCTGAGTGCCCGCACATCTCCGGACTGCAGGTGCCGAGTAGTGGTGAAGTCTTCGCGCCCGCTGTCAGTGTCGAGGTCGGTGATATCAGACACTGACAGGGTGATAATGGGAGAGGGATCGTAATGCTCCTTTTCTCATCAATGCCGTCAGCTGTATCGGCATCTAGCCGATACAGTTGACCTTGTGATAATGGGCAGGGGGCCCATTGCTGCCACCCGGTCCCGCTGCTCAGGGGCCCCATAGTGGCCCAGTGGCATAGCAGGGAGATCTCTTCTCCCTGCTCTGCCTCAGAATGTAACTGAATTGGTGAGCTGTGCACGCCAATACAGTTACAGCAACGTAGCTCTGGGTGGGCCCCCTCAAAGTGCGGGGCCCGGGGCGACTGCCCCCAATCCCTCCCTGGTAGCTACGCTACTATCACTGCCACACACTGGCTCCATTTAATTCCCACCAAAAGGCCCTGTGACGTTCTGTCCCCCTCTAATCCCCACCAAAGGCCCTTGTCACCCACAATGTCTATCTAATCCTTTTCAAAAGCCCCTGCCACTCACAGTCTCCATCTGGTCCAACCAAAAGTGGCTGCAACCTACTGTCTCTCTAAACCCTACCAAGAGCCCTTGCCACCTACTGTCTCTTTCCAATGCCCCCAACATGAGCCCCTGCCACTCACAATCTCCCTCTAATCTCCACTAAAAGCCCCTTCCATTTTCAGTATGCCTTTTTTCGGCACCAAAAGTCAATATCACTTACTGTCTCCTTCACATCCCCCTCAATGAGACCTTGCTACTCACAGCCTTCTTCAGATCTCCCACCATAAGTCCCTGCCACCAACATTCTTCCTCTAATCTTGACCAAAAGCCCCTGCCAGACAAAGTATCCCTCTATTCTCCACCATGAGCCCCTGCCACTTAATGTCTCACATTGATTCTGACTAATAGCCCTTACTACCCATTGTCTCCTTTTGAGCACCACTCCAGAAGCCCTTGCCACTGTCTCCTTCTAACCTCTACCAAAAGCCCCTGCTACTTATTATCTCCCTCTAATCCTCGCTAAGAGCCCTTGACACTTACTGTCTCCCTCTATCCACTACCATCCTAAGAGCCTCTACTGCCTGTTGTCTTTTTTTAAATTCTCATTAAGATCACCTGCACCCATTGTCTCCCTCTTACCTCACCCAACCTTGGAGCCTTTGCCACATTCTGTCACCCTACTTAGTACTGGATGAAGTTAGGTTACTGGTTTAGCGTATAATAAAAATTATCATGGCGTTCTAATTGCAGTGTGTACCCCTCTTTCTTATCCTACAAAGTTGGGAGCCTTCTGTGAATTCAATCTTTTGCAAAACATAAAAAGGTGACAGAATTATTTTTCATGTACCGGTAAATCAAATTGCTGATTATTCAGCTCTAATAGGACCTGCATATTTCAGAAAACTCTGCTCAGATTTGATTCACATCAATTTGATTTGAACAGCACTATTGTTTACTACTATTTTCAACCCCCGAAAATACTTTTGTTAATATTTTTTCATTCTGTATTGTCCTCTTCTTCTGTATTTGTAAGATGAACATATTGTCACATTCCCCCTTGAAGAATGTGTGAATTGTTATAATGTGTAATTTGAACTGTAACATTCCTTAGTAATATTGGTATTGTGAGATGCTCGACAGTAGGGAGAGTGAGAGTTAATGGTTGGGATTAACCCAAAGTGGGACGGTGTAAACTGAAGGCAAAGTGAGAGTTTCCTATTGGTACAGCTGAGAGGGCCCAGAGTGCGTAGTAAGAGGAACTAAGGCCCAGTGTGAGCAGGGCTGCAGTTTGTGGGTGTCCCCTAGTCGTGAAAGAAGACCGAGAAAAAGGGATAGCGTGATGAGGAGAGTGACTGAGAGAGAGAGTGAATTACCGGAGGCATTGTCCTGGGAGCGGACGCCTAGCAGTACAGCCCAGAGGTCTAAAGGGCCAGGACAGGACAAAGTATGGAGGATGAAGAGCGTATCCCAGGCGGGAGTTCCAGAGCATGAGAAAAAGACAGAAGGTAAGTACCGGCCGTACTGGCATTATTCTTCCCTAGAGGGAAAAGAAGATGCGGAACCAAGGGGTCGAGTAAATGACTCTTGCTAGCTAGACTACAGTACTGAGCTGAGTTGTGGTGAATTAGTGAGGAACAGTGAAGAGAGAGCAAAAGTGAAGAGAAAAGAGAGAGAGTGATTGAAGCCGTGTGAGGAAAATGTTGCATATTGTGAAACAAATGTTCATCAAGATCTGTGCCCGTTATCTCCTGTATATAATTCTTTTCTAGCTATTGCTGAGTAAAAAGTTTATCTTCAACTGGTGGTCTCCCTCCACAACATGGCACATATTCCTCTCATCTTCATATGTTCCACTTCTCTGGTTTCTTCCCCATATGACTTGCACGTACTCTACTGCCTTGTTCCAGAAAATTAAGTATTTCTTCCAGAAAATTATTGCAATTACAATGTTTTAATCAATACAATGCTTTTGAAGGGGCACTTCAAAATACTGACACAACTATTCCCACGTATATGTAGATGTGGAAAAAGAAGAGATCCCATATATAATAAAATCATATTTATTAATAATCAATTAAAAAATACATATTGAAAAGTAAAACAGCAAAGAAATGCCGTACGGGACACCACAAGATACCAGACCAAAGAACCCTATATATTCACAGCCTAGAAATAACACAAAAAATGGCCTTAGCTAAGTAGGTGTACAGACCATGATTATATGCACAAGAAACGTAAGGTTCCATACAGCTATCTATTGAAAAGGTACAGAGGGTATGTAAAATTCATTATAATAATCATAGTGGTAAAATTATCTGTAAATTTATTAAAATACCCTGACAAAATGCGGACCCTCCGCAACAAAAAAAAAGGTCTATGTATGTTCTCCAAGAACAGTAATCCTCATGTGAATGGACAAATATACCATATGATCCAAAGGAGGGAAATTAAACCCTATTAGTGCAATCAAAATATAGTGAAGGCTATTACCTTATATTGGTGGTGGTGCTGGTGCTAGCAGCGTCGCCTCACCCCTTTGACGTGCGTTTCGCCTCCTGCTTCTTCCGGGGTCATGTCAGGGTGTGGGGTGGCAGTGTTTATATATGAGAGGCAATCCAATAAGGTGACTCGTAGGTACAGTACAGACCAAAAATTTGGACACACCTTCTCATTTAAATATTTTTCTGTATTTTCATTACTATGAAAATTATACATTCACAATAAAGTCATCAAAACTATGAATTAACACATGTGGAATTATATACTTCACAAAAAAGTGTGAAACAACTGAAATTATGTCTTATATTCTAGGTTCTTCAAAGTAGCCACCTTTTGCTTTGATGACTGCTTTGCACACTCTTGGCATTCTCTTGATGAGCCTCAAGAGGTAGTCACCGGGAATGGTCTCCCAACAATCTTGAAGGAGTTCCCAGAGATGCATAGCACTTGTTGGCCCTTTTGCCATCACTCTGCGGTCCAGCTCTCCCCAAACCATCACGATTGGGTTCAGGTCTGGTGACTGTGGAGGCCAGGTCATCTGGCGTAGCACCCCATCACTCTCCTTCTTGGTCAAATAGCCCTTACACAGCCTGGAGGTGTATTTGGGGATCATTGTTCTGTTGAAAAATAAATGATGGTCCAACAAAACGCAAACTGGATGGAAAAGCATGCCACTGCAAGATGCTGTGGTAGCCATGCTGGTTCAGTATGCCTTCAATTTTGAATAAATCCCCAACAGTGTCTCCAACAAAGCACCCCCACACCATCACACCTCCTCCTCCATGCTTCACGGTGGGAACCAGGCATGTAGAGTCCATCCGTTCACCTTTTCTGCGTCGCACAAAGACACAGTGGTTGGAACCAAAGATCTCAAATTTGGACTCATCAGACCAAAGCACAGATTTCCACTGGTCTAATTTCCATTCCTTGTGTTCTTTAGCCCAAAAAAGTCTTTTCTGCTTGTTGCCTATCCTTAGCAGTGGTTTCCTAGCAGCTATTTTACCATGAAGGCCTGCTGCACAAAGTCTCCTCTTAACAGTTGTTGTAGAGATGTGTCTGCTGCTAGAACTCTGTGTGGAATTGACCTGGTCTCTAATCTGAGCTGCTGTTAACCTGCGATTTCTGAGGCTGGTGACTCGGATAAACTTATCCTCAGAAGCAGAGGTGACTCTTGGTCTTCCTTTCCTGGGGCGGTCCTCATGTGAGCCAGTTTCTTTGTAGCGCTTGATGGTTTTTGCCACTGCACTTGGGGACACTTTCAAAGTTTGCCCAATTTTTCAGACTGACTAACCTTCATTTCTTAAAGTAATGATGGCCACTCGTTTTTCTTTACTTAGCTGCTTTTTTCTTGCCATACTACAAATTCTAACAGTCTATTCAGTAGGACTATCAGCTCTGTATCCACCAGACTTTTGCACAACACAACTGATGGTCCCAACCCCATTTATAAGGCAAGAAATCCCACCTGACAGGGCACACCTGTGCATTGAAAACCATTCCCGGTGACTACCTCTTGAAGCTCATCAAGAGAATGCCAAGTGTGTGCAAAGCAGTCATCAAAGCAAAAGGTGGCTACTTTGAAGAACCTAGAATATAAGACATAATTTTAATTGTTTCACACTTTTTTGTTAAGTATATAATTCCACATGTGTTAATTCATAGTTTTGATGCCTTCAGTGTGAATGTACAATTTTCATAGTCATGAAAATACAGAAAAATCTTTAAATGAGAAGATGTGTCCAAACTTTTGGTCTGTACTGTAGTATCGGTGCATCGTGCACATCCCCGCCCCCTCATGACGTGCTTCCCTTCGACGCTCAATGACACGCAAGCTAAAATCTGTGCGTCAGTGTTAGAGCGTCATAGGGAGTGACGGAGGACGAGGAAGCCACGCATGCGCACATGCCAAGCGGGATCTCTAAAGAAAAAGTGTATACCGTGCTAAAGAGACCGGTGGTATTACTTCCTATATATAAAGACTAAAGCAAAAGTGATTGAAGCATTATGACATTATTAATGATAACCCAGTGCTCCCATCAATACTATTAAGATGTGAATGTATAAGAAGAAAAGTGACAAGTGATCAAGAATGAAAAGTGCTATAAAGGAAATATTTAATAATAATAATAATAATATATTATATTTATTAAAGTGACCAGTGCCATAATTAAATAGATATTAACTATAAAGTTCTATTATATGTTATAATTTACATAAAGTGACAATGTGCAAACCTAATTAATGCTATATCCAATGTTAACCAAATGTTACTATATCCAATATTGACAAACATAAATCCAAACTTTCAAACTGACAGCATGATGAGGAGATTCTATTTCATAATGCAGTATAAATACTGCTTGATGAATAATTCATAAAATGGTATTAATAGATAAATAATTTATTAATAACTAGTTCATTAATACTAAATCAATCACAATAGTAATACTACAATCATTAAAAATTCAAAGTCAAAGTCAAAAAAGCTTCTTTGTTCTTCTTCATGCAGTCATCAAGTCAGGACACAATGGCTAGAATCCAGGAAATAACGTCTCAAGAAGTTGTAAAAGCACGATTTCATATTTCAAAACGAGAATCGGATAGGGCCGACATCTCTAAATAAAGAGAAGAAAGTTAAAACCAAACACAAGAAATAAAAACAATAGATAAGAAAGTTTTCGTACAAGCCCCCCCTCATTAACCCATTAAAAAGATGTCAATTACAAAAATGCAGCGAAGCCCATATTTTCAATAAGTCCCGCCGGGCTAAGAGTGCCCAACCGATATATCCAGCGGTATTCTAATTGTGCCAGAGCCTTGCCCATGTCTCTACCTCTCACCCCTAGGTCCCACTGATCGATGGCCTTAATCTGTAAACCACGGATGGTATATCATGGTATTTTTTTAAATGCCGTGGTAACGTTTTTTGAAGGACATCATTATCCACCATGGAGGCTTTCTCGATATCTAAGGCGTGTTCCCTCACTCTAAATTTCAGCTGCCTTGTGGTAAGACCCACGTATATTTTCCCACAAGGGCATGTGGCATGACGCCGCTAGCACCAGCACCAGCACCAATATAAGGTAATAGCCTTTACTATATTTTGATTTCACTAATAGGGTTTAATTTCCCTCCTTTGGATCATATGGTATATTTGTCCATTCACATGAGGATTACTGTTCTTGGAGAACATACATAGACCTGTTTTTTTTTGGTTACGGAGGGTCCACATTTTGTCGGGGTATTTTCATAAATGTACAGATGGTTTTACCACTATGATTATTATAATGAATTTTACATACCCTCTGTACCTTTTCAATAGATAGATGTATGGAACCTTACGTTTCTTGTGCATATAATCATGGTCTGTACACCTACTTAGCTAAGGCCATTTTTTGTGTTATTTTTAGGCTGTGAATATATAGGGTTCTTTGGTCTGGTATCTTGTGGTGACGCCTATGGCATTTCTTTGCTTTTTTACTTTTCAATATGTATTTTTTCATTAATTATTAATAAATATTATTTTATTATATATGGGATCTCTTCTTCGTTCCACATCTACATATATGTGGGAATAGTTGTGTCAATTGCAATGTTTTGTTATACACATGTTTATTTCCTTTGGGTATTGGAACAACACAAAAAAAAACTAAAAAAAAAGCAAATTGGACATAATTTCACACAAAACCCCCAAAATGGTCCAGACAAAATTTTTAGTACCTTTTCAACTCACAGTAGTTTCAAGGATGTGATACTCGTGATGACACAGAAGCATAAAAGAGCCAGACTGCAGTTTGCCAAAATGTATGTGAGTAAGCCAAAATCCTTCGGCAAAGTGTCTTGTGGACAGATGAGACCAAGATAGGGCATTTTGGAAAAGTACATCATTCTACTGTTTACCGAAAAGGGAAGGCCTATAAAAGAAAAGAAGACTGCACCTACGGACACATATGGTGGAGATTCAAAGATTTTTTTTTTATTGGTTTGCTGTCTGACACTGGGTGCATTGACTGTGTGAAAGGCATTATGAAATCTGAAGATTATCAAATAATTTGGATCACAATGTAGTATTCCAGTGTTAGAAAGCTGGATTTACACACTAGGTCATGGGTCTTCCAGCAGAACAATTACCCAAAAATACTTCAAGAAGCACCCAGAAATGGATAGAAACAAAGCACTGGAAAGTTCTGAAGTGGCCAGTAGAGTTGAGCGACTTTTACTTTTTTCGGATCGAGTCGGGTTTCGCGAAACCCGACTTTGTCAAAAATCGGATCGGGTGAAATCGGCCGATTATTGCGAAAAGTCGGGGAGCGACAAACACAAAACCAAATGCAAGTCAATGGGGAATCAAAGTCGGCAGTGAGTGGAGGACAGGAAAACACCTAAAGTGCCCATTTTAATGCCAAAAACATCAATTCTTATTACTTAATAAGTAATCTTAATTTACTTTATAATAATAGTTAGGCATTGAAAACTGGGGGTCATTTGGCTAAAGTTGTGGGGGGTAGGGCTGGCTCAAGATTTTCATGGGCCCAGGAAACGCGGAATACGTCACGGGGGTGGAGCAGGGAGAGGTAAGTATTTCAACTTTGCAAGTGCTGTGATCCTGAGCAAGCAGGGGGGCCCACTCGTTGGCACTGGCACCGGGCCCCTCATAGTACGGCGGTGTGTTTGATGGCGGGTGGCGCCTCCCACTGGCAGAGACACTTTTGCGTACTATGAGGGGCCCTGTGCCAGTAACGTTGCCAACGAGTATTCCCCCCCACCTGATGAAGGAACCTGCACTTTCATCTGCACCTTCCTTTTTGTCCCCGTGTAAGGTGGTATAGTATGCGGAAAGGGGAACCTGACTTTCAGCAGGGTCAGATTCTGGCTGTGTACAGTGCAAGGGGAATGTAGTGGTCTGGGTCAATATACCAGCAGACTCATCTAGAAGTGGCTGAGCAATGGGCAAGATGAGGAGGAAACACAGATATAGGCCCAAATAATAAAGTAGGCTAAATGCAGTGCAAAATTGGTAACAGGACTAAACAGGCGGCATTGCTTTGTTCAGTGGAGGACAACTGTAATGAGTGGCAGACACAGTTAGTAGGCCCAAATACTAAAGTAGGCTAAATGCAGTTCAAAATTGGTAACAGGACTAAACAGGCGGCATTGCTTTGTTCAGTGGAGGAAAACTGTAATGAGTGGCAGACACAGTTTGTAGGCCAAAATAATAAAGTAGGCTAAATGCAGTTCAAAATTGGTAACAGGACTAAACAGGCGGCATTGCTTTGTTCAGTGAAGGAAAACTGTAATGAGTGGCAGACACAGTTTGTAGGCCCAAATAATAAAGTAGGCTAAATGCAGTTCAAAATTGGTAATGGGACTAAACAGGCAGCATTGCTTTGTTCAGTGGAGGAAAACTGTAATGAGGGGCAGACACAGTTAGTAGGCCCAAATAATAAAGTAGGCTAAATGCAGTTCAAAATTGGTAACAGGACTAAACAGGCGGCATTGCTTTGTTCAGTGGAGGAAAACTGTAATGAGGGGCAGACACAGTTAGTAGGCCCAAATAATAAAGTGGGCTAAATGTCTGCCAAAAAATTGTTCATAAATAAACAGGCGACATTGCTTTGCTCAGTGTCGGAAAATTGTAATGAGCAGCCGACTAAGTTAGTAGGCCCAAATAATAAAGTGGGCTAAATGTCTGCCAAAAAATTGTTCATAAATAAAGAAGGTGGCATAGCTGGGTACAGGGGTGGGCTCCTCTGCTGACTAGCAGACAGTGGTAGTAGGCGCAAAGTATTAACTGGTCTAAATGGAGGCCAGGGCCCTTGTTTATTTTAACTATCATCTATCATTTCAACAAATTTGTATTGGCAGTGCCATTGAAGGATTTACCAGCACAGACTACACAGTGGTGGAGCAGGGAGAGGTAAGTATTGCAAGTGGTAGAGCACCTTTCAAGCTGTGGGAACACTCTCTCGTGGGCGGCGGTACTGGCACAGGGCCCCTCATATTACGGCGGTGTGTCTGACGTTGGTTGTGCACCACCACCATCAGAGACACTTCATTGTACTATGAGGGACCCTTTGCCAGTGCCGTCGCCCAAGAGTGGGCCCACCCACCTGTCCAGGCAAACGGCACTCACACGGGTGCTTGCGCCAGGTGGTGACCACGACTCTGTGGGGGGAGTCAGCCCATTTAGGGAGGTATAAAAATGGCCTATGGTGGACATTCAGCAGCTGCAAATGGAGGAATTGGAGCAGTCAGTAAGAGGAGGCCAAAAGCAAGACATTTTTCAGGCAAGCTACGTGTCAGCAAGGGAAGGTGGGGCAAAATAATTTGAAATCCATGATTGGTTCATTTTAATGAAGGTTAGATCATCAACATTCTGGGTAGCCAGATGTGTCTTTTTTTTGGTCAGTATTGAACCAGCAGCACTGAAGACTATTTCTGATAGCACACTAGCAGCAGGGCAAGCAAGCTCCTGTAATACATATTCTGCCAATTCAGGCCAAGTATCTATTTTAGATGCCCAGTAATCAAAGGGGAATGACCTGTGAGGGAGAACATCGATAAGGGAGGAAAAGTAGTTCATAACTATACTGGACAAATCCTGTCTCCCGTCACTTTGAATCGATGCAGCAGTACCTGTCATGTCAGCGGTCATTGCGAAGTCACTCCACAACCTGGTCATAAAACCCCTCTGTCCATTACCACTTCGGATTTGTGCACCTCTAACACCTCTGCCATGTTGCCCCCTGCGGATCATGTGAGAAACATCACCGTCGCTGTGTTCTGGGAATGCCTGAACCAAACGGTCTACAAGAGTTGCTTGTTTGGAAGCCAATATTTGCTCAAGGTTCTCATGTGGCATGATATTTTGTAATTTTCCTTTATATCGTGGATCCAGGAGGCAAGCCAACCAGTAATCATCATCGGTCATCATTTTGATAATGCGGGGGTCCCTTTTTAGGATACGCAAGGCATACTCTGCCATGTGGGCCAATGTTCCAGGTGTCAATTCACTGTTTGTGCTGGGTTGAGGAGCACTTTCTTGCAAATCAACATCACTTGTGTCCCGCAAAAACCCTGTACCTGACCTTGCAATGCCACCAGTTTCTATTGCCCCCTGTGAAGCATCCTCCTCCCATAAATATTCATCCCCATCATCCTCCTTCTCCTCCTCTTCTTCCGCCACCTTGTCCAGGAGAATTCCCTGAGCAGATAATGGATGACTGACATCAATGCTTCCCTCCTCCTCGGCTGCAGACGCCAGCTCCTTAATGTGTGTCAAACTTTGCATCGGCAGACGCATTAGTGGGATGCTCATGCTTATGATGGCGTCGTCTGCACTTACGAACCGTGTGCATTCCTCAAAACACTGAAGGACTTGACAGAGGTCTTGGAGCTTCGACCACTGCACACCAGACAACTTCATGTCTGCCATCCAACTGCCTGCCCCTGTATGTTTATCCTCCCACAAATTAATTACAGCACGCCTCTGTTCACACAGCCTCTGAACCATGCGCAGTGTGGAGTTCCACCTTGTTGCAACGTCGATTATTAGGCGGTGCTGGGGAAGATTCTGCTGCTGCGGATCATCCTCCTCCGCTTCAGAGCTACTGGCAGCGGCACCCTCTTCCCCCAATGGCTACCAATCTGGGTCAACAACTGGGTCATCTATCACCTCCTCTTCAATGTCATGTGCACCTTCCTCTGTGTCACCGTGTAAGGTGCTATAGCGTTCGGGACGGGGCACCATAGTCTCATCAGGGTCAGATTCTGGCTCAGTACACTGTGAGGGCAATGTAGTGATCTGAGTCAATGGAACAGCATTATAATCTAGCTGTGGCTGTGCATCAGTGCACTCCATGTCAGATTCATCTTGTAAAGGGCAGTTAACAATTTCCCGTTCTAACCCAGGCACGGTATGTGTAAAGAGCTCCATGTAGTAACCTGTAGTGTCGCCTGACACTTTTGGTTTGGGTGAAGGACACAAGGAAACGTCTTGTTGCTGACTGGGAGCATCCACTGATGACTCGCTGCTTTTATATTTGGAACTTTCTGAGTCAGCAAAGAAAGCCAAAGTTTTTTCCTGCTGCTCCGGCTTTAAAAGCCGTTTTCCTACTCTCAGACAAGGGAGCCTTCGAGGCCTTGTGTAGCCAGACGATGACGCTGGCTCAACACCTCCAGCCTTAGGTGCTATTGTGCTTTTGCCACTACCACCAGATGCACCACCACCACCATCAGTACCAGCTCACAACCACCGCCCACGGCCTCTTCCACCTGACTTCCTCATTTTTTGGAAAATCTAACCAAAATTACAACCGTTATATGGTACTGTAAAACAAGGTAGAAGGTGTATATAAATGTGTTGAGATTTTAAATCTCCCTTTTTTTGGGGAGACTGAACAAAAAATCAGGCCCTGGGCAAAAAACAACACAATGTAAGTGGCTGAAAGTGGCTGGCTGATATACGACAAACTAACAGGACAGAAGTATATCCACTTTGTGAGAATTTGAATCTCCCCTTTTTTTTGGGAGACTGAACCACAACTTAGGCCCAGTGTATATAACAACGCAATCTAAGTGGCAGAAAGTGGCTGGCTGATATACCACAAACCAACAGGACTGAAATATATCCACTTTGTGATAATTTGAATCTCCCCTTTTTTGGGGGGGAGACTTAACCAAACCTCAGGCCCTGTGCATAAAACAACACAATGTAAGTGGCAGAAAGTGGCTGACTGATATACCACAAACTAACAGGACTGCAGTATATCCACTTTGTGATAATTAGAATCTCACTTTTTTGGGGGGAGACTAAACCAAACCTCAGGCCCTGTGCATAAAAAAACACAATGTAAGTGGCAGAAAGTGGCTGGAAGATATATGAAAAAATACAAGGACTGTAGTACAATTTCAATCTACCTACAATGATATCAGGACAAGCATGGCAGCAATAAAAAGGACTGCTGCACACAAAAGTGTGGACAAATAAGCAAGATAACTGTGCAGAAAGGAGCAACAGGATTTTTGCTTTTAAAAAAGCAGTTGGTTTGCACAGCGGCGTGCAAACAGCAATGCAGCTATCAGGAAGCCTTATAAGGCAGCCTAATAAGCTACAGAGCTGATGCACAAAAATATAAACTCCACTGTCCCTGCAAACAAATGGTGGTGTTGGACAGTGGAAATCGCTACAGCACAAACTGTTTCGGGGCTTAATCTTCCCTCCCTAACTATATCCCTTCTTCTGATGAAGCTGTGGCAACCTCTCTCTATGCTACGATCGGCAGAAGTAAGATGGTGGTCGGCGTGCATGCTCCTTTATAGCCCCTGTGACACCGCAGAAAGAAAGCCAATCACTGTCATGCCCTTCTCTAAGATGGTGGGGGCCGAGACCTATGTCATCACGCTGCCCACACTCTGCGTCCTCCTTCATTGGCTGAAAAATGGCACTGAACGTGCCATACGAAATGCGACTTTGGCGCGAAGATCGCTGACGTCATGGCCAATCCCACACTAGGATCAGGTCGGGTTTCATGAAACCCGACTTTGCCAAAAGTCGGCAATTTTTTAATTTGTCCGATCCGTTTCGCTCAACCCTACTCACCACACATCTAGATAAGTTCCTAAGGGGGTCTACTTTCCAAAATGGTGTCAATTGTGGGGGGTTTCAATGTTTAGGCACATCAGTGGCTCTCCAAACGCAACATGGCGTCCCATCTCAATTCCAGTCAATTTTGCATTGAAAAGTCAAATGGCGCTCCTTCGCTTCCGAGCTCTGCCATGCGCCCAAACAGAGGTTTACCCCCACATATGGGGTAACAGCGTACTCAGGACAAATTGTACAACAACTATTGGGGTCCATTTCCTCCTGTTATCCTTGGTAAAATAAAACAAACTGGAGCTGAAGTTAATTTTTTGTGAGAAAAAGTTAAATGTGCATTTTTTTTAAATCATTCCAAAAATTCCTGTGAAACACTTGAAGGGTTAATAAACTTTTTGAATGCGGTTTTGAGCACGTTGAGGGGTGCAGTTTTTAAATTGGTGTCACACTTGGTTAATTTCTATCATATAGATCCCTCAAAATGACCTCAAATGTGATGTGGTCCCTAAAAAAAAATTATAACTCCCCAAAAAAAAAAATTTGGTTCCAAAATTGTGCTGATGTAAAAGTAGGCATGTGGGAAATGTTACTTATTAAGTATTTTGTGGACATATCTCTGTGATTTAACCCCTTAGTGACAGCCATTTTGGTACTTAATGATCGAGCCAATTTTTACAATTCTGACCACTGTCACTTTATGAGGTTATAACTCTGGAACGCTTCAACGTATCCCGCTGATTCTGAGACTGTTTTTTCGTGACATATTGTAATTCATGTTAGTGGTAACATTTCTTTGATATTACTTGCGATTATTTATGAAAAAAACGGAAATATGGTGAAAATGTTTAAAATTTTGCAATTTTCAAACTTTGTATTTTTATGCCCTTAAATCAGAGAGATATGTCACGAAAAATAGTTAATAAATAACATTTCCCACATGTCTACTTTACATCAGCACAATTTTGGAAACAAAATTTTTTTTGTTAGGGAGTTATAAGGGTTAAAAGTTGACCAGCAATTTCTCATTTTTACAACACCATTTTTTTTTAGGGACCACATTACATTTGAAGTCATTTTGAGGGGTCTATATGATAGAAAATAACGAAGTGTGACACCATTCTAAAATCTGCACCCCTCAAGGTGCTCAAAACCACATTCAAGAAGTTTATTAACCTTTACGTGCTTCACAGGAACTGAAACAATGTGGAAGGACAGAAATTTAACCATAAACTTTGTTATTCAATTTCTCCTGAACATGCCAATACCCCATATGTGGGGGTAAACTACTTTTTGGGCGCACAGCAGAACTTGGAAGTGAAGGAGCGCCGTTAGACTTATTCAATGCAGAATTGGCTGGAATTGAGATCGGACGCCATGTCGCGTTTGGAGAGCCCCTGATGTGCCTAAACAGTGGAAACCATTTTAGAAACTAGACCCCTTAAGGAACTTATCTAGATGTGTGGTTAGCACTTTGAACCCCCATGTGCTTCACAGAAGTTTATAACGTAGAGCCGTGAAAATAAAAAATCACATTTTTTTCTACAAAATTGATCTTTTTTGCCCCCAAATTTTTATTTTCACAAGGGTAACAGGAGAAATTAAACCACAAAAGTTGTTGTGTAATTTCTCCTGAGTACGTCAATACCCCATATGTGGGGGTAAACCACTGTTTGGGCGCACCGCAGAGCTTGGAAGAGAAGGAGTGCCGTTTTACTTTTTCAATGTAGAATTAGCTGGAATTGAGATCGGACGCCATGTCGCGTTTGGAGAGCCCCTGATGTGCCTAATCAGTAGAAACCCTCCACAAGTGACACCATTTTGGAAACTAGACCCCTTAAGGAACTTATCTAGATGTGTGGTGAGAACTTTGAATGCCCAAGTGCTTCACAGAAGTTTAGAACGCAGAGTCGTGAAAATAAAAAAAAAATTTTTTCCACAAAAAAGATTTTGTAGCCCCCAAGTTTTTATTTTCACAAGGGTAACAGGAGAAATTGGACCACTAAAGTTGTTTTCCAATTTATCCCGAGTACGCTGATGCCCCATATGTGGGTGTAAACCACTGTTTGGGCGCACGGCAGAGCTCAGAAGGGAGGGAGCACCATTTGACTTTTTGAGCGCAAAATTGGCTGTTGTGTTTGGAGACCCCCTGATGTACCTAAACAGTGGAAACCCCCCAATTCTAGCTCCAACCCTAACCCCAACACACCCCTAACCCTAATCACAACCCAATCCATAATCCTAATCACAACCCTAACGATAATCACAACCCTTACCCCAAAACAAAGCTAATGTCAACCCTAACCATAACCCTAATCAAAACCCTAAATCCAACACACCCCCCATCCTAATCTCAACCCTAATCTCAAACCTAACCCTAATCCCAATACACCCCTAATCCCTACCCTAACCTTAACCCTAATCCCAAACCTAACCCTAATCCCAAGCGTAACCCTAATGCCAACCCAAGGCTAATCCAAACCCTAACCCTAATCCCAACTCTAACCCTAACTTTAGCCGCAACCCTAGCCCTAACTTTAACCCCAACCCTAGCCCTAACCCTAAATTTAGCCCCAACTCTAACCCTAGCCCTAACTTTAGCTCCAACCCTAACCCTAGCCCTAACTTTTGCCCCAACCCTAACCCTAGCCCTAAGGCTACTTTCACACTTGCGTCGTTTGGCATCCGTCGCAATCCGTCGTTTTGGACAAAAAACGGATCCTGCAAATGTGCCCACAGGATACGTTTTTTGCCCATAGACTTGTATTGCCGACGGATTGCAACGGATGGCCACATGTCGCGTCCGTCGTGCACTGGATCAGTTGTGTTTTGGCAGACCGTCGGCACAAAAAACGTTCAATGTAACTTTTTTTTGTACATCCCGTCCGCCATTTCCGACTGCGCATGCATGGCCGTAACTCCGCCCCCTCCTCCCCAGGACATAGATTGGGCAGCGGATGCATTGAAAAACTACATCCGCTGCCCACGCTGTGCACAATTTCACAACGTGCGCCGGTATGTCGGGCCGACGCATTGCGACGGCCCCGTACCGACGTAAGTGTGAAAGAAGCCTAACCCTAAATTTAGCCCCAACCCTAACCCTATATTTAGCCCCAACCCTAACCCTAAATTTAGCCCCAAGCCTAACCCTAAATTTAGCCCCAACCCTAACCCTAAATTTAGCCCCAACCCTAACCCTAACCCTAAATTTAGCCCCAACCCTAACTTTAACCCTAATTTTAGCCCCAACTGCTTTCTCCTGCCGGCTGGCAGATGGCGACAGATGGCGGGCGCACTGCGCCCGCGCCCGCCATTTTCTTTCCCCATGAAGATGCCGGCTGCCAGGAGAAGAAGCAGGAGGACCCAGGGACACCAGTGAGTATAATAGGGTCCCCGAATCCCCGTATTTCTCTGTCCTCTGATGTGCGATCACATCAGAGGACAGAGAATTACACATCATAGTAACATAGTAACATAGTAACATAGTTAGTAAGGCCGAAAAAAGACATTTGTCCATCCAGTTCAGCCTATATTCCATCATAATAAATACCCAGATCTACGTCCTTCTACAGAACCTAATAATTGTATGATACAATATTGTTCTGCTCCAGGAAGACATCCAGGCCTCTCTTGAACCCCTCGACTGAGTTCGCCATCACCACCTCCTCAGGCAAGCAATTCCAGATTCTCACTGCCCTAACAGTAAAGAATCCTCTTCTATGTTGGTGGAAAAACCTTCTCTCCTCCAGACGCAAAGAATGCCCCCTTGTGCCCGTCACCTTCCTTGGTATAAACAGATCCTCAGCGAGATATTTGTATTGTCCCCTTATATACTTATACATGGTTATTAGATCGCCCCTCAGTCGTCTTTTTTCTAGACTAAATAATCCTAATTTCGCTAATCTATCTGGGTATTGTAGTTCTCCCATCCCCTTTATTAATTTTGTTGCCCTCCTTTGTACTCTCTCTAGTTCCATTATATCCTTCCTGAGCACCGGTGCCCAAAACTGGACACAGTACTCCATGTGCGGTCTAACTAGGGATTTGTACAGAGGCAGTATAATGCTCTCATCATGTGTATCCAGACCTCTTTTAATGCACCCCATGATCCTGTTTGCCTTGGCAGCTGCTGCCTGGCACTGGCTGCTCCAGGTAAGTTTATCATTAACTAGGATCCCCAAGTCCTTCTCCCTGTCAGATTTACCCAGTGTTTCCCGTTCAGTGTGTAATGGTGATATTGATTCCCTCTTCCCATGTGTATAACCTTACATTTATCATTGTTAAACCTCATCTGCCACCTTTCAGCCCAAGTTTCCAACTTAACATCGCTTTTTTTTTTTGCGGTCGCCGGTAAACGGTTAATTACCGGCGATCGCAAAGGCGGGGTCGGTAAAAACCGACCCGAATCATGTTCTCTGGGGTCTCGGCTACCCCCGGCAGCCGAGACCCCGGAGAAAATCGGACTCTGGGGGGCACTATTTACTTTTTCCACAGCGCTGTTAATTAACGGCGCTGTAGTTTAAGTACCCTTAACTGCCGCCGTTAAAAGGCGTATCGGCGGTCGTTAAGGGATTAAGGGCATAAAAATTCAAAGTTGGAAAATTGCGAAATTTTCAAAATTTCCTCCAAATTTCCGTTTTTTTCACAAATAAATGCAGAAAACGGTGTCAGAATTATCAGGATCCATTGAAGCATTCCAGAGTCATAACCTCATAAAAGGACAGTGGTCAAAATTGTAAAAATTAGTGCGGTCATTAACGTGCAAATCACCCTTGGAGCTTAAGGGGTTAATATTGTAAAATAATATGAAGCCACAGAAATTAATATCTCTACAATGTAATGTTTAATCATTAAACATTGTGCAAAGCTATAACATGCTCAAGTACTTGGTAAATAGAAAATGGATAGTGCTGCTTTTTATGAATCTGACATCAATGTAAAACACACATTTTCTCTGCCCTTTATTGCTACTTTCAATCATGCTTGAAATTTTACATTATTTATTTTAGATCTTGAATCCATTAGCCGTTGGGTTTGAACTTGCAAATGTACTACTTTTTAGGTTGAAAGCTTGATATGATGTTTGTTTCCCTACTTTATTCTATTATGAATTCATTTGATTGGTGCCTGATTGCACTAGTTTGAAGATTTGGTACTTGTCACGTCACCCTAGAAGACCAGGCGTTAGATGATCACATAAGGTAATTAATTGCAGCTCTTCTTTAGAGATGGTGTGAGTTGTGTCCCATATGAAATGGATTTGGTTTCCTCTGCTGCTGATGAGGTTAACCACTCTTTCTATGCTGGTCAGAAAAATGCGGCTCCATTTCAGCTGCTTCTGACCTGGCCATTACCTCTTCCTAATAAAATTGGTCAGACCTTCTTTTCCCTGCAGGTGAAAGAGTGATCTTCCTCTGCTGTGTGCTAAAGCTAAGTGGTTGGAGTAGATTTGTTGTAGTATTGTTCTGTTTGCTGTAGTATGTGTGTGTTTATCTCTTGGTCCCTGGTCCCATTTAGTTCATTCCTCCCTGTCTTTATTCTTTTCCCTATTGTTGGTTAGTGCTTCGGTATGATAGAGGATTTCTGTTATCCCTGTTTTGTCTTTGTGTCTGGTTTACCTTACATTTCTGTCCCATGCTTCATGGAGGGGGGGATGGGACAGATCATGGTTTTAACAGGTTTATAGTAAGGTCATAGGCTAGTGCTGCTATACCTTTAAGAATACCCCCATGAATGGGATAGTTAGGATCCCAGTTCCAGGGACAGTTTGAGGCCCACTTCCATACCAAAGACCATCACAGCGAGACATTACCCTACTCTTGTTTTTGTTTCTCTGTCTACTACCTTTGAAGGCAACTGAAAACATAGCATGCAGAAGTCAATACCTTCTAGTAACATGTTCAATGGACTCTAAGCTCTCATTCAGATGCCTGTGATTTTTATCATACATAAAAATAGAGACCGCATTTCATCAGAGGTTTTTGGATCCGAATTTCATCAGTTTGGTTCATGCATCAGTTTTATAATTAAGCTTTCATCAGTGGTTTTCATATATGAAAATAAATAAATAATATGTGATGCTTCCCCTACCCTACAATGCAGTAGCGTAGCTACCGGGGGGGCAGAGGGGGCCATCACCCCGGGCCCCGCGCTCTGAGGGGGCCCACCCGGAGCTATGCTACTGTAACTGCATCAGCGCGCCGATGCAGTTACATTCTGCGGCAGAGCAGGGAGAATCGATCTCCCTGCTCTGCCGCTATAGGACCCCTGGGCAGGCGGGGGGGCCCCAGTGCCAGCAGTGGGCCCCCCGCTCGTTATCGCAATGTGAGCTGTATCGGCATCTAGCCAATACAGCTCACCGCATTGATGAGGGAAGGAGCGCTCCTTCCCCCATCATCCCCCACACTGACAGCGGACGCGATGACGTCACCGCCCTGCGCCCACTGTCAGTGGATGAGCGGGAGCAGGGAGCACCGCTGGAACAAGGAGGAAGAGAGGTGAGTATTTGTTTATTTATAGGATCTGCCTATGGGGGGAGTGCTGCCTTATATAAATGATCTGCCTTTTTGGGGGGGGAGTGCTGCCTTATTTACAGGATCTGCCTATTGGGGGGAGTGCTGCCTTATTTACAGGATCTGCCTATTGGGGGGGGAGTGCTGCCTTATTTACAGGATCTGCCTATTGGGGGGGCACTGCCTTATATACATGATCTGCCTATTTGGGGGGGGAGTGCTGCCTTATTTACAGGATCTACCTATTTGGGGGGGAGTGCTGCCTTATTTACAGGATCTGCCTATTGGGGGGTGTGCTGCCTTATTTACAGGATCTACCTATTTGGGGGTGGGAGTGCTGCCTTATTTACAGGATCTGCCTATTGGGGGGGGGGTGCTGCCTTATTTACAGGATCTTCCTATTGGGGGGGCACTGCCTTATATACATGATCTGCCTATTGGGGGGAGCTGCCTTAAATACAGGATCTGGCTATGGGGGTGCTGCCTTATATACATGATCTGCCTATGGGGGGAGTGCTGCCTTATATGCATGATCTGCCTATTTGGGGGGGAGTGCTGCCTTATATGCTTGATCTGCCTATTGGGGGGTGCTGCCTTATTTGCAGGATCTGCCTATTGGGGGGGTGCAGCCTTACATACAGGATCTGCCTATTGGGGGGGGGTGCTGCCTTATATACAGGATCTGCCTATGGGGGTGCTGCTTAATACTACAGGGTCTGCCTATGGGGGTACTGTCTTATACTACAAGGGCTGCCCATGGGGTGCTGCCTTATACTACAGGGTCTGCCTATGGGGTACTGTCTTATACTACAGGGTCTGCCGATAGGGGTGCTGTCTTATACTACAGGGTCTGCCTATGGGGTGCTGCCTCGTACTATATTGAGGATTATCTGGCACATTATACTATATGGAGGTTATCTATGGGGCCATCACACAGTGAAGGGGCATCATACAGTGTGGGGATTACAGTGAGGGGGCCATCATATAGTGTTGGAGCCATCAAACAGTTTAGAGGCTAATAAGGGGTCAGTATACTGTGTGGGTGGTACTATACAGTTAGGGGGCATTATACTTTGTATAGGGGGGCTGTGCAGGGGGAGACTGAGGACATTATTATTATATGTAAAGTGGGCACTTATTGTTATAGGGGAACTCAGGTTACTGTGACTATCAAAGGGGCACACAGGGCAATATTACTTTCTAGGGGGCAAAATGTGGGCACTAATTTCTAGGGCACTTGCACCCGGCATTACTTTAGAGGGTACAGAGAACCACATAGCAGGTGCAGTAATAGGGACACATACGGCAGCAGCAGCTCAGTATTGGGGTATCAGGTGCAGTAATAGGGACACATACAGCAGCAGCGGCTCAGTATTGGGGTATCAGGGGCAGTAATAGGGACACATACGGCAGCAGCTCAGTATTGGGGTATCAGGGGCAGTAAGAGAGACACATACGGCAGCAGAGGCTCAGTATTGGGGTATCAGGTGTAGTAATAGGGAAACATACGGCAGCAGCGGCTCAGTATTGGGGTATCAGCAGGATGAGGAGTTTGTGCAGGTTGGGGATAGATGGTGATGGGACTGGAATATGAGAAGTGAAATGTGTCTTTGTTGTATTCTCTGCAGATGAGTCCTGGCTGGAAGAAGTTGTCATGTCGGTCTGGGCCAGATGGAAAAGACATGAAAATTGAACAATTCCATCATAAAGTACTTCTGTAGGACTGGTATCTATTACTGACCATATAGCGGTAATATCCATGTTGGTCTTTATATAGAGATCATCTTCAATAATAGCACAGTCATCTGCTGAAGTTCTCCTCCACTATTAGGGCGCGTCACCCAGTTATAATCAAAGTTACCTGGTTAGGGGCCCACTCAGAAGCTTCGCCCCCCCCCCCTGAACCAAAACCCTAGCTACGCCTCTGCTACAATGTTAACCCCTTTCTGACCTCGGACGGGATAGTACGTCCGAGGTCAGATCCCTTGCTTTGATGTGGGCTCCGGCATTGAGCCCACATCAAAGCAGCGACATGTCAGCTGTTTTGTACAGCTGACATTTGCGCACAATAGTGATACACCCGCCGCTATTAACTAGTTAAATGTCGCTGTCAAACACTGACAACGGCATTTAACTACTGCGCATCGCCGACCCCCGTCACATGGTCGGGGGTCAGCGATGTGTCAGGATAGTAACCATAGAGGTCCTTGAGACCTCTATGGTTACTGATGCCGGTTTGCTGTGAGCACCACCCTGTGGTCGGCGCTCATAGCAAGCCTGTAATTCAGCTGCATAGGAGCGATCTGATGATCGCTCCTATGTAGCTGAGCCGATCCAGTACTCCCAGCTTCTAGCCTCCCATGAAGGTTATTGAAGCATGGCAAAAGTAAAAAAAAAAAATGTTTAAAAAAATATGAAATAAATAAAAAAATATAAAAGTTTAAATCACCCCCTTTCCCTCCATTCAAAATAAAACAATAAAAATAAAATAAACTATCCACATATTTGGTATGTTCAGAATCCCCTGATCTCTCAATAAAAAAAAGATTAACCTGATCGCTAAACGGCGTAGCGAGAAAAAAATTTGAAACGTCAAAATTACGTTTTTTTGGTCGCTGCGATATTGCATTAAAATGCAATAACGGGCGATCAAAAGAACGTATCTGCACCAAAATGGTATAACTAAAAATGTCAGATTGGCACGCAAAAAATAAGCTCTCAATCTGACCCCAGATCACGAAAAATGGAGACGCTACGGGTATTGGAAAATGCCACAATTTTTTTTTTTTTAGCAAAGTTTGGAATTTAGATAAAAAATAACCTAGACCTGTTTGGTGTCTATGAACTCGTACTGACCTGGAGATTCATAATGGCAGGTCAGTTTTAGCATTTAGTGAACCTAACAAAAAAGCCAAACAAAAAACACGCGTGGGATTGCACTTTTTTGCAATTTCACCGCACTTGGAATTTCTTTCCCATTTTCTAGTGCATGTCATGGTAAAACCAATGCTTTCGTTCAAAAGTACAACTCGTCCCGCAAAAAATAAGCCCTCATATGGCCATATTGACAGAAAACTAAAAAAGTTATGGCTCTGGGAAGGAACGGAGTGAAAAACGAACACGGAAAAATGGAAAATCCCAAGGTCATGAAGGGGTTAATCACAAACACCTCACAGATTGTTCATTGTACACAGATGTCACCCATGTTTTTTTCATGATTTTCATGGACTCTTATTAGTAAGTTTGATCTATGACTTGAACCAAAAATTGACACATCTTAATGATGTAAAGCGGACGTCCGACTGAAGCCTAATGTTGAACTCCAAAATAGAAGTAGAATAGCAATGTTTTTCTTAAAAACAGCACCGTAAGGCCGGCTTCACACTCAGTGTATGAAAATACGGTCCGTATATTACGCTGAAAAGTCCCGAAAATAGTGGTCCATAGCTCCTCCGTAGGCAGGGTGTTTCAGCGTTTTTTGCGCATGGCATCCTCCGTATGTAATCCGTATGTCATCCGTACTGCGAGATTTTATCGCAGGCTTGCAAAACCGACAAACGGCTATACAAGGGATCCATGTGTAAAAAAAAAATATATATATATACTGTTCGAGTTTGAATTCATATGAGGACAACCAGCAGAGGGCGCCCTCTTATGTTTTCGAGCCAGGGAGCTTTCTAGGAAAGTTCCCACGATCTAGGAACAGCCAGCAGAGGGCGCCTCACCGCAAATGCAGGTAAATATAGGTCAATGACCTACTTTACCTACATTCTCCGGGGTTTTGCAGACATGAGCAACATTGCATTAGCAAAGCTCGTGGCTGCAAAATATTTTAACCCCTTCAGATGGATTTACATCGTTGGACTTTACAGATCTGCGGAAGGTAAGGATATTGTTGGTTTATTATGTTTTTTTGTTACAGATTGAGGGTCTTCAGTGATTGGATTGGGCGTTCAATAAAATATTAAAGCAACCTTTGTTTTTATTTCATTAAAATTATTAAAAATTATGTTTGTGTATTTTTTTAACCCTTTACTAGTATTGGATTAATAATGGATAGGTGTCATAATTGACGCCTCTCCATTATTAATCTGGCTTAATGTCACCTTACAATAGCAAGGTGGCATTAACCCTTCACTACCCCATATCCCACCGCTACACGGGAATGGGAAGAGAGGGGCCAAGTGCCAGAATAGGCGCATCTTCCAGATGTGCCTTTTCTGGGGTGGCTGGGGGCAGGTTTTTTTAGCCAGGGGGGGGGGGGGGCAATAACCATGGATCCTCTCCAGGCTATTAATATCTGCCCTCAGTCACTGGCTTTACCACTCTGGCGGAGAAAATTGTGCGGGAGCCCACGCCAATTTTTTCCGCCATTTAACCCCTTAATTTACTAGCTAGAACGGCCAAATTTTGCATAGACACACTACTAACATTAGTAGTGTGGAATATGCAAAAAAAATGGTGATATGAGATAGTTTACTGTATGTAAACCATCTAAACAATAATCAATAAGCACATCAGAAAAATGGGGTCGAGAAAAAACCACTCGTGTAACCCCCTTAATATTACCCAGATGTCTCGGGTTATAAGGACAACTCCAATAAACATATAGACCCAAAAAAAGGAGTAAACCAGTCCCACAAAACATAATAAAAATCAATAGTACTTTATTATTACAGAAAATCGTATCTACAAACACACATATAACACATAAATCCAGTAAACTGCTATCATAGCAAATAAAGAAGGAATTCAGGAAGGAAAAATACCGGTGAGCTGGGTAGCCTACATAGGAACTAATGCATCCACAGGGAAGCACATGGGACTCATAAATGAGTATAAGGTGCAAGTGCCAATAAAAGGTGCTCTACCGCACAATCAGTGCTGCCAGCAAATAAGCTACATACTCATTCCCACAAGCTTACCCATTATGTAGAAGGATGGTTCCCCGCGGCTCCCAGCTGCCCCTTGACGCGCGTTTCGCCGCCTAGCTTTCTCAAAAGGGGGTGTTGTCCATTGATTAATCCCGCTGGTATATATACCGCACATACCGGAACTTCATCCGACTCCTGGCGCGCGTGCGTATGAGACCCTGTTCCGCCTCCCTCACACAGCCGTCACAGCCGTGCTCGCATGTGGGCGGAACTCCGCCGTATGACGTCAAGTGACATGCGTGCACGGTAGATGGAGATAGCCGCAGAGGGGGAGGAACCTGCCCGGGACCCACAGCGCATGCGCGCACTATCGGTGGCCATTTTTATGGAGACCATGAATGCCGCCATTAAATGTGAAAGACTAAGTGCTAGGACAAAAAACAACGGCGGAACCGCTATCCTTATCCGGGGTATACTTATACAGGGTGTAACCTATCAACAAAGACGATCAGTGATCAGAAGACGATCAGTGAGACTAGGTGTACAACATCATAGAAACAGTTTAGAACATAATTATATATATATATATATATATATATATATATATATATATACACAAAAAAGTGACAATAGTGCAGAATTATAATAACATCAATTAAAACAGTGTACACATATTATCTTGAGAAAAGAAATCCTTTTCCTTGAACAGGGCAGCAGGACGATCACACTAAGCTCCAAGAAAGGCCACAGATTAACCCATACGGACGAAGTCATGCGGATGGTATGATATGAATATGAGTCACTGAAAAAAGACAAACAATGGTTAAAATCAAATAAAATCCAAAATGGTGGACTTGTATGATTCATATATAGGAGAGGAATTGAGAGAAAATGTCGCATAATGTCTGAAAAGATGCATAAAATTGCATCTATTGATATACTTTTATCTTCTTCTAACACAGAGAACGAAGGAACAGTGGTAAATACAGAGGACAAGGAGGGAACGAGAAACAGAGAAGAAAGAGGGGTCGTAATGAAACAAAATTTCAACATACCTAGGATCCAGGGAAGGTTTACATTGAGGTGAGTATATTATAAGAAAGGGGCAAAGCTCAATTTTTCATTAAGCCCTTTAGGTGCAATCGTATCAAGTGTAACCATCCACCTACATTCACATTGAGCCAATAATTGGTTCAAGTTCCCACCTCTAATACCTCCGTGGATCCTATCAATACCCCTCACCTTCAATCCACTGGGATCGGATCCGTGGCACATCAAAAAATGTCTCGGTAAGGTCTTCAACATGGCCATATCCGATGTTCCCCTGGCAGCCAAAATGTCCCGCACGTGTTCGCGCGTCCTCACTTTCAATTCCCTTGAAGTGAGGCCGATGTATATGAGGGAGCAGGGACAAGTGGCGTAATATACCACGTGTGTTGTACTACAAAATGGGCTGTTTCCCCTGTGGAACGTGTGTCGCGTGTCCTAACATCCTGAGAAGTGAGTCCTTTAGATCATCTGATGGAAGCAGGGAATATAAGATCAGAGAATATATCTCTTGTAGTACAACACACGTGGTATATTACCACGTATATTGAACCAATTATTGGCTCAATGTGAATGTAGGTGGATGGTTACACTTGATACGATTGCACCTAAAGGGCTTAATGAAAAATTGAGCTTTGCCCCTTTCTTATAATATACTCACCTCAATGTAAACCTTCCCTGGATCCTAGGTATGTTGAAATTTTGTTTCATTACGACCCCTCTTTCTTCTCTGTTTCTCGTTCCCTCCTTGTCCTCTGTATTTACCACTGTTCCTTCGTTCTCTGTGTTAGAAGAAGATAAAAGTATATCAATAGATGCAATTTTATGCATCTTTTCAGACATTATGCGACATTTTCTCTCAATTCCTCTCCTATATATGAATCATACAAGTCCACCATTTTGGATTTTATTTGATTTTAACCATTGTTTGTCTTTTTTCAGTGACTCATATTCATATCATACCATCCGCATGACTTCGTCCGTATGGGTTAATCTGTGGCCTTTCTTGGAGCTTAGTGTGATCGTCCTGCTGCCCTGTTCAAGGAAAAGGATTTCTTTTCTCAAGATAATATGTGTACACTGTTTTAATTGATGTTATTATAATTCTGCACTATTGTCACTTTTTTGTGTATATATATATATATATATATATATATATATATAATTATGTTCTAAACTGTTTCTATGATGTTGTACACCTAGTCTCACTGATCGTCTTCTGATCACTGATCGTCTTTGTTGATAGGTTACACCCTGTATAAGTATACCCCGGATAAGGATAGCGGTTCCGCCGTTGTTTTTTGTCCTAGCACTTAGTCTTTCACATTTAATGGCGGCATTCATGGTCTCCATAAAAATGGCCACCGATAGTGCGCGCATGCGCTGTGGGTCCCGGGCAGGTTCCTCCCCCTCTGCGGCTATCTCCATCTACCGTGCACGCATGTCACTTGACGTCATACGGCGGAGTTCCGCCCACATGCGAGCACGGCTGTGACGGCTGTGTGAGGGAGGCGGAACAGGGTCTCATACGCACGCGCGCCAGGAGTCGGATGAAGTTCCGGTATGTGCGGTATATATACCAGCGGGATTAATCAATGGACAACACCCCCTTTTGAGAAAGCTAGGCGGCGAAACGCGCGTCAAGGGGCAGCTGGGAGCCGCGGGGAACCATCCTTCTACATAATGGGTAAGCTTGTGGGAATGAGTATGTAGCTTATTTGCTGGCAGCACTGATTGTGCGGTAGAGCACCTTTTATTGGCACTTGCACCTTATACTCATTTATGAGTCCCATGTGCTTCCCTGTGGATGCATTAGTTCCTATGTAGGCTACCCAGCTCACCGGTATTTTTCCTTCCTGAATTCCTTCTTTATTTGCTATGATAGCAGTTTACTGGATTTATGTGTTATATGTGTGTTTGTAGATACGATTTTCTGTAATAATAAAGTACTATTGATTTTTATTATGTTTTGTGGGACTGGTTTACTCCTTTTTTTGGGTCTATATGTATGTAAACCATGTCTTATATCATGTCGGGTTTAGGAAGGAGATAGCAAAAGCCGGTAATTGAATTACCGGCTTTAAAGCTATCTAGCGCTGGAAGAAATATTAATATATATATATATGTGTCTCACTGACATATATATATATATACCTATTCTATGTGTACACATTTATTCTACCTATTCTACTGTAAGCTGTCAGTGTGATTTTACTGTACACCGCACTGAATTGCCGGCTTTTCTCGCTAACACCGCTGCGTATTTCTCGCAAGTCACACTGCTGGTCCGTGTGTGATCTGTATTTTTGGGGCTTCCATAGACTTTCATTGACGTTTTATTTGCGCAATACGGTGACAAACGCAGCATGCTGCGATTTTCTACGGACGTAGAAAGCAGTATAATACTGATCAGTTTAATACGGCAGATAGGAGCAGGGGCATAGAGAATAATTGTGCCGTATGTTTTGCGAGTTTTATGGACGTAGTTTCTGCGCTCTTACGTCCGTAAAACTCGCAAGTGTGAAGCCGGCCTAAGGATGCAGCTTTAACTCATTAATGACCGGTGACGTGCCTTTTCATGACCGACATTAAGGGGTCATATTCCTAATCGGCACTTTAACCCCTTCCCGACCCATGACGCCACGTAGGCGTCATGAAAGTCGGTGCCAATCCGACCCATGACGCCTATGTGGCGTCATGGAAAGATCGCGTCCCTGCAGATCGGGTGAAAGGGTTAACTCCCATTTCACCCGATCTGCAGGGACAGGGGGAGTGGTAGTTTAGCCCAGGGGGGGTGGCTTCACCCCCTCGTGGCTACGATCGCTCTGATTGGCAGTTTCACTTTCAACAGCCAATCAGAGCGATTTGTAATATTTCACCTATTATAACGGGTGAAATATTACAATCCAGCCATGGCCGATGCTGAAATATCATCGGCCATGGCTGGAAATACTAATGTGCCCCCACCCCACCCCACCGATCGCCCCCCCAGCCCTCCAATCTGGCCGGTACACTGCTCCGGCTCCCCTCCGTCCAGTGCTCCGTTCCCCCCCGTGCTCTTGTCCGCTCCCCCCGTGCTCCAATCACCCCCCCGTGCTCCAATCACCCCTCCCTGCACTCCGATCCACCCCCCCCGGTGCTCCGTTCCACCCCCCCTGCTCCGTTCCAGCCCCCCCGTGCTCCGTTCCACGCCCCCGTGCTCCGTTCCACCCCTCCCGCGCTCCGATTCCCCCCCCCCATGCTCCGATCCCCCCCCCGTGGTCCCCCCCAACCCCATCATACTTACCGATCCAGCCGGGGTCCCGTCCGTCTTCTCCCTGTGCGCCGCCATCTTCCAAAATGGCGGGCGCATGCGCAGTGCGCCCGCCGAATCTGCCGGCTGGCAGATTCGTTCCAAAGTGCATTTTGATCACTGAGATAGATTGTATCTCAGTGATCAAAATAAAAAAAATAATAAATGACCCTTTGTCACCCCCATAGGTAGGGACAATAAAAAAATAAAGAACATTTTTTTTTCCACTGTTAGAATAGGGTTAGGGTTAGAGGTAGGGGTAGGGTTAGGGGTAGGGGTAGGGTTAGGGGTAGGGTTAGGGGTAGGGTTAGGGGTAGGGTTAGGGTTAGGGTTAGGGTTAGGGGTAGGGTTAGGGTTTCGGTATGTGCACACGTATTCTGGTCCTCTGCGGATTTTTCCGCTGCGGATTTGATAAATCCGCAGTGCTAAACCGCTGCGGATTTATGGTGGATTTACCGCGTTTTTTTCTGCGCATTTCACTGCGGTTTTACAACTGCGATTTTCTATTGGAGCAGTTGTAAAACCGCTGCGGAATCCGCACAAAGAAGTGACATGCTGCGGAATGTAAACCGCTGCGTTTCCGTGCAGTTTTTCCGCAGCATAGCGATTTTTGTTTCCCGTAGGTTTACATTGAACTGTAAACTCATGGGAAACTGCTGCGGATCCGCAGCGTTTTCCGCAGCGTGTGCACATACCTTTAGAATTAGGCTATGTGCACACGGTGCGGATTTGGCTGCGGATTGGCCGTTGCAGATTCGCAGCAGTGTTCCATCAGGTTTACAGTACCATGTAAACATATGAAAAACCAAATCCGCTGTGCCCATGGTGCGGAAAATACCGCGCGGAAACGCTGCGTTGTATTTTCCGCAGCATGTCAATTCTTTGTGCGGATTCCGCAGCGTTTTACACCTGTTCCTCAATAGGAATCCGCAGGTGAACTCCGCACAAAAAACACTGGAAATCCGCGGAAAATCCGCAGGTAAAACGCAGTGCCTTTTACCCGCGGATTTTTCAAAAATGGTGCGGAAATATCTCACACGAATCCGCAACGTGGGCACATAGCCTTAGGGTTGGAATTAGGGTTGTGGTTAGGGTTGTGATTAGGGTTATGGCTACAGTTGGGATTAGGGTTAGGGGTGTGTTGGGGTTAGTGTTGGAGTTAGAATTGAGGGGTTACCACTGTTTAGGCACATCAGGGGTCTCCAAACGCAACATGGCGCCACCATTGATTCCAGCCAATCTCGTATTCAAAAAGTCAAATGGTGCTCCCTCACTTCCGAGCCCTGACGTGTGCCCAAACAGTGGTTTACCCCCACATATGGGGTACCAGCATACTCAGGACAAACTGCGCAACAATTACTGGGGTCCAATTTCTCCTGTTACCCTTGTGAATCTAAAAAAATGCTTGCTAAAACATAATTTTTGAGGAAAGAAAAATGATTTTTTATTTTCACGGCTCTGCGTTGTAAACGTCTGTGAAGCATTTGGGGGTTCAAAGTGCTCACCACATATCTAGATAAGTTCCTTGGGGGGTCTAGTTTCTAAAATGGGGTAACTTGTGGGGGTTTCTACTGTTTAGGCACACCAGGGGCTCTGCAAACGCAACGTGACACCCGCAGACCATTCCATCAAAGTCTGCATTTCAAAAGTCACTACTTCCCTTGTGAGCCCCGACGTGTGCCCAAACAGTGGTTTACCCCCACTCATGGGGTATCAGCGTACTCAGGAGAAACTGGACAACAACTTTTGGGGTCCAATTTCTCCTGTAACCCTTGGGAAAATAAAAAATTCTGGGCTAAATAATTATTTTTGAGGAAAGAAAACGTATTTATTATTTTCACGGCTCTGCATTATAAACTTCTATGAAGCACTTGGGGGTTCAAAGTGCTCACCACACATCTAGATAAGTTCCTTTCGGGGTCTAGTTTCCAAAATGGGGTCACTTGTGGGGGGTTTCTACTGTTTAGGCACATCAGGGGCTCTGCAAACGCAACGTGACGCCCGCAGAGCATTCCATCAAAGTCTGCATTTCAAAACGTCACTACTTCAATTCCAAGCCCCGGCATGTGCCCAAACAGTAGTTTACCCCCACATATGGGGTATCACCGTACTCAGGAGAAACTGGACAACAAATATTGGGGTAAAATTTCTCCTGTTACCCTTGGGAAAATTAAAAAATTCTGGGCTAAATAATTATTTTTGAGGAAAGAAAACGTATTTATTATTTTCACGGCTCTGCATTATAAACTTCTATGAAGCGCTTGGGGGTTCAAAGTGCTCACCACACATCTAGATAAGTTCCTTTCGGGGTCTAGTTTCCAAAATGGGGTCACTTGTGGGGGGTTTCTACTGTTAAGCCACATCAGGGGCTCTGCAAACGCAACGTGACGCCCACAGAGCATTCCATCAAAGTCTGCATTTCAAAACGTCACTACTTCACTTCCGAGCCTCGGCATGTGCCCAAACAGTGGTTTACCCCCACATATGGGGTATCAGCGTACTCAGGAGAAACTGGACAACAACTTTTGGGGTCCAATTTCTTCTGTAACCCTTGGGAAAATAAAAAATTCTGGGCTAAATAATTATTTTTGAGGAAGGAAAACGTATTTATTATTTTCACGGCTCTGCATTATAAACTTCTATGAAGCACTTGGGGGTTCAAAGTGCTCACCACACATCTAGATAAGTTCCTTTGGGGGTCTAGTTTCCAAAATGGGGTCACTTGTAGGGGGTTTCTACTGTTAAGCCACATCAGGGGCTCTGCAAACGCAACGTGACGCCCACAGAGCATTCCATCAAAGTCTGCATTTCAAAACGTCACTACTTCACTTCCGAGCCCCGGCATGTGCCCAAACAGTGATTTACCCCCACATATGGGGTATCAGCGTACTCAGGAGAAACTGGACAACAACTTTTGGGGTCAAATTTCTCCTGTTACCCTTGGGAAAATAAAAAATTGCAGGCTAAAAGATCATTTTTGAGAAAATAATTTTTTTTTTTTATTTTCATGGCTCTGCGTTATAAACTTCTGTGAAGCACTTGGGGGTTCAAAGTCCTCACCACACATCTAGATTAGTTCCTTTGGGGGTCTAGTTTTCAAAATGGTGTCATTTCTGGGGGATCTCCAATGTTTAGCCACACAGGGGCTCTCCAAACGTGACATGGTGTCCGCTAATGATTGGAGCTAATTTTCCATTTAAAAAGCCAAATGGCGTGCCATCCCTTCCGAGCCCTGCCGTGCGCCCAAACAGTGGTTTACCCCCACATATGGGGTATCAGCGTACTCAGGACAAACTGGACAACAATATTTGGGGTCCAATTTCTCCTATTATCCTTGGCAAAATAGGAAATTCCAGGCTAAAAAATCATTTTTGAGGAAAGAAAAATTATTTTTTATTTTCATGGCTCTGCGTTATAAACTTCTGTGAAGCACCTGGGGGTTTAAAGTGCTCAATATGCATCTAGATAAGTTCCTTGGGGGGTCTAGTTTCCAAAATGGGGTCACTTGTGGGGGAGCTCCAATGTTTAGGCACACAGGGGCTCTCCAAACGCGACATGGTGTCCGCTAACAATTGGAGCTAATTTTCCATTCAAAAAGTCAAATGGCGCGCCTTCCCTTCCGAGCCCTGCCGAGTGCCCAAACAGTGGTTTACCCCCACATATGAGGTATCGACGTACTCGGGAGAAATTGCCCAACAAATTTTATGATCCATTTTATCCTACTGCCCATGTGAAAATGAAAAAATTGAGGCGAAAAGAATTTTTTTGTGAAAAAAAAGTACTTTTTCATTTTTACAGATCAATTTGTGAAGCACCTGAGGGTTTAAAGTGCTCACTAGGCATCTAAATAAGTTCCTTGGGGGGTCTAGTTTCCAAAATGGGGTCACTTGTGGGGGAGCGCCAATGTTTAGGCACACAGGAGCTATCCAAACGCGACATGGTGTCCGCTAACGATGGAAATAATTTTTCATTCAAAAAGTCAAATGGCGCTCCTTCCCTTCCGAGACTTACCATGTGCCCAAACAGTGGTTTAGCCCCACATGTGAGGTATTGGTGTACTCAGGAGAAATTGCCCAACACATTTTAGGATCCATTTTATCCTGTTGCCCATGTGAAAATGAAAAAATTGAGGCTAAAAGAATTTTTTTGTGAAAAAAAAGTACTTTTTCATTTTTACGGATCAATTTGTGAAGCACCTGGGGGTTCAAAGTGCTCACTATGCATCTAGATAAGTTCCTTGGGGCGTCTAGTTTCCAAAATGGGGTCACTTGTGGGGGAGCTCCAATTTTTAGGCACACGGGGGCTCTCCAAACGTGACATGGTGTCCGCTAAAGAGTGGAGCCAATTTTTGATTCAAAAAGTCAAATGGCGCTCTTTCCCTTCCAAGCCCTGCCGTGCGCCCAAACAGTGGTTTACCCCCACATATGAGGTATCAGCGTACTCAGGACAAATTGGACAACAACTTTCGTGGTTCAGTTTCTCCTTTTACCATTGGGAAAATAAAAAAATTGTTGCTAAAAGATAATTTTTGTGACTAAAAAGTTAAATGTTCATTTTTTCCTTCCATGTTGCTTCTGCTGCTGTGAAGCACCTGAAGGGTTAATAAACTTCTTCAATGTGGTTTTGTGCACCTTGAGGGGTGCAGTTTTTAGAATGGTGTCACTTTTGGGTATTTTCAGCCATATAGACCCCTCAAACTGACTTCAAATGTGAGGTGGTCCCTAAAAAAAATGGTTTTGTAAATTTCGTTGTAAAAATGACAAATCGCTGGTCAAATTTTAACCCTTATAACTTCCTAACAAAAAAAATTTTTGGTTCCAAAATTGTGCTGATGTAAAGTAAACATGTGGGAAATGTTATTTATTAACTATTTTGTGTCACATATCTCTCTGGTTTAACAGAATAAAAATTCAAAATGTGAAAATTGCGAAATTTTCAAAATTTTCGCCAAATTTCCGTTTTTATCACAAATAAACGCAGAATTTATTGACCTAAATTTACCACTAACATGAAGCCCAATATGTCACGAAAAAACAATCTCAGAACCACTAGGATCCGTTGAAGCGTTCCTGAGTTATTACCTCATAAAGGGACACTGGTCAGAATTGCAAAAAACGGCAAGGTCTTTAAGGTCAAAATAGGCTGGGTCATGAAGGGGTTAAGGTAAGGTGGTCTGGGAGATCCAGCTATAAGCAGGGGTCTCACAGCCTGAGTCAGTGAGTCACTGACGGGTTTTATGCTCGACAGTACATGAGTACTGCAATGTATGAGATCAACTATCAAAGTAAAAAATATACATGTCCCACAGTGGGACTTAGTGAAAAAAGTAAAATAAAATATTTAAAAAGGTAAAAAACATAAAAAAATCCCACACAAATCACAAAAACCTGTTTCACCACTAAAAATGCAGCATTTGCATTAAAACAAAAATAAACAAAAAATGCACATAATTGGTATTGCGACTTTCGGAACGACCCGATCTATGAAACTGAAATGTTATTTATTTCATACGGTAAACACTGTAAAGAAAACAAAACAGAAACACCCCAAAAATATTTAATTATGAAATGTGATCCAAAACACAATAAGGGTATGTGCACACGTCCGGATTTTTAGCGTTTTTTTTGCGGAATTTCGCCATAAAAACGCTATAAATCCGCTAAAAAAACGCTAACATTATGCATCCTATCATTTAGAATGCATTCCGCATTTTTTGTGCATATGTTAGCGTTTTTTTTCCGCAAAAAAAACGCATACCGCAAAAAATCCGGACATGCTCTATCTTTTTGCGGATTTCCTGCGGATTTCCTATCAAAATGGACATTCCGGAAAAATCCGCAAAAAATCCACGCAAAAAACGCGTCAAAAACGCGCAAATTCCGCGAGAAATCCGTGCAAAAAAAGCACCCGGATTTCTGGCAGAATTCTCAGGATTTTGTCAGGAAAAAATCTGGACGTGTGCACATACCCTTACAGTGTTTTACTAGATTGGTAATAAAATAAAAAAAGCAAACCATACACCTATATTGACTAAAATGGAAGGTAAGCAAAAAATCACTAAGGTAACATAAGGCAAAAATATTTATTAAAGTATGGTAAATGTAATAAAAGTACAAAAATAAAATTACAAAAGCAAAGGTGCCTCACAAAATGGAATAAAGAATGGTACACACAAATAAGGTAAGTAAAGGCCCTATATAATCCCTCAATACATATATTCCAGGAACTAAATTAATAAACAAAGTGCAAGAGTTGCAGTCAAGCAGCGATAAGGCTACTTTCAAACGTCAGGTTTTTTCCTTCCAGCCCAATCCGGCTCTTTTTTGAAAAACCGGAACCGGCGAACTCAAAAGCCGGATCTGTTTTTTCCTCATTGACTTGTATTAGCGCCAGATTGCGCCGCATGGCGTACCATTCCTTCTGTTTTTTTCTAAATCTGGCTAAAATTTTGGATCCGGCTTCTGGAAAAAATGTATACAGTAACATTTTTTGTCTCTGGTGAAAAAGCGGGAAGCGCCGGATCGGACACGGCTTTTTGCTAGAACGGAAGCCTATGGGAGCCGGAAGGTGCCAGATCTGGAAAATGACGGATCCCGGCGCCGAATTCCGTTTTTTTCTAAACTGAGCATGCTCCAATTTTTTTTATCCAATTATCAGGATATGCTAGTCGGATCCATCGAAAAAAACTGATCTGTCACATCAGTTTTTCACAATCTGCGACAGATCCGTTTTTTCAACATTTGACGGATTGTGCCTGACAGCAAAAACCTGATGTGTGAAAGTAGCCTAAGAAGCATAAACACTGAACTGATAGAGAAGGTGGATGCAGTGTAAAGTGCCTGTGCATAATAGCAACCTCCAGTTTTGGTCCTAATACCGAGAAAACGCTAGAGGCAAAAATAGAAGGGCCAAAATAGTAAAGATAAAGTAGGTTTTGCCTAATTTGATGCGGTGCTCACGGCATGTCAGGCATTCACCACCCCAGTGAGCTTTTCGAATACACTTCTTCAGGGGAAAAACTCTTGCACTTTATTTAATTCCTGGACTATATATATTGAGGAATTGAATAGGGCCTTTACTTACCTTTTTTGTGTGTACCATTCTTTATTCCTGCTGGTCTGATTGGGCTACATTGCGAGTCCTTCCCCTATTTTGTGAGGCACCTTCACTTTTGTGATTTTTATTATTACACATATTACATTTACTTTGATAAATATTTTTACATATACACCTTAGTGTTATTTGCTTACGTTCCATTATAGTTCATATGGGTATGGTTTGCTTTTTAGATTTTAACACCCCCAAAATGTTGTTTTTTCATCATACTGACACACAAAAAATTGAAAAAGATCAAAAAGTCATATGTAAAAAATAGTGTAGATAAAAACGGCAAACTTTCCCGCAAATTTTTTTTAAAGTTACAGATTTCAGAATATGATGATGCAAAACCAAATTCATTTTTGTAAAATAAAAATAAGAACTGTTCTGTTGCTGCTTTCTATTTGTTCATTCTGCCCCCCAAAAATCTAAATAAGACTCAGATCACATTTATCCTGTTCTCTCCTTTGCACGCTTACGTCGGGGTTTCCAAGTAAATCCCTCCCAATTACTATTCAGACAAAACCCCCTACGGAACTACTCACTATAAGGCCGGGGACACACACAACGTATAAAAAAAGGTCCGTTTTTCACGGACGAGAATCGCACAAATGTTTACCAAACAGTGATCCGTGTGCAGTGCGAGGATGTGATTTTCTCGCATAAAATGATCCGTTTGACATCCGTTTGACATCCGTATGGCATCCGTATGGCGACATTTTCTCGCAGGCTTGCAAAATGGACATATAACAGTTTTTCCACCTGAAATAATTTAAATCATCACCAAGAACATTATTTAATGGCCCTAAACACAGGTGCCACCCACCAATCTATGCAGTAGAGTCCCTGCTTGTGTTGGTGCACTTAGGATTGATGAACAACATGTCTGATCGACTGACTTTCAACACCACAGAGCGTGTGCTTTTCAACTGGGTACTTTCCCAACGTTTTGGCCAGCCATACCCAGTTATTGTAGATCCGAGGAGGCGGAGACGGATGTGGGTACATCCACTTATCAAGCAACGTATCACTAAAGGCCATTTCAGCCGTCTGTATGCTGCTCTGAGGACTAATCCGGACAAGTTCTTCAACTATTGTCGGATGAGGATTCAAACCTTTGACATTTTGTTGGAGATTTTGCGTCCAGGGATCACGAAGAAGGACACCAGGATGCGCAAATCTATTTCAGCTGAGGAGCGCCTTATCCTTACCTTGCGGTATGCCTTTATACTAATTTGTCCAATTTGTTACACATTTTTTGGTCGATCACCCTTATTCAAATTAGAGACTTAAATGTTTAAGTAACTTCAACATCATTTGTCCTTCTTTTATTACATTAATTTTTTGCAAAGATCAAAGCCATAGCATGTCCTTAATGTTTTTTTTTTATTTATTGCCCCATATAACCCTGTATTGTGTTAATTTAAGATTTGAAAACAATATTCTTTTGTCTTTTAGCTTCCTTGCCACTGGCCTATCATATGCGGCCCTGCATTTAGAGTTTTTATTGGGCAAATCTACAATTTCTGGGATTGTGCGGGATACATGCAATGAAATCTGGGGAAGACTCCATCAAGAGGTGATGCCTGAACCAAAAATTGCAGACTGGTTACGTATTGCTCAAGGATTTCAGGACACATGCCAGTTTCCGCACTGTATTGGGGCTCTTGACGGAAAGCACATCCGTGTGCGTAAGCCGCCAGGTTCAGGGACCCAATTCTATAATTATAAACAGTTTTTCTCTGTAGTGCTGTTGGCCCTAGTCGACAGCAACTACAGGTTTATAATTGTAGATATTGGGGCCTATGGGAGAACTGGAGACTCTAGAGTCTTCAGTTCTTCCATTATGGGTCGGCGGCTGCGCAACAATGAATTGGATCTCCCACCCCCAAGTCACATACCAGGTGCTAATTTGGATGCGGTGCCTTACATGATGGTAGCAGATGAGGCCTTTCAATTATCAAGGAACGTCATGAGACCCTATCCACGGAGAGGCCTGGACTACCGGCACAGAATCTTTAATTTGCGTCTTTCCCGTGCCCGCCGTCTGGTCGAGTGTTCATTCGGCATTCTCAGTGCAAAATGGCGGGTCCTTCAGTCTGCAATCCAAGTGAGTGAAGGCAATGTAAATGGCGTGATTAAAGCATGTGTTGTTCTTCACAACTTTACAAGAGACCATGATTGCCCATCATCTGCTGCAGATGACATTGATTATGCAAATACTGTCTTGACAACTACACGTGTTCGTCCTTCACGTCGTCAGCCTGCTGCGATTTCACTCTGATCCGGAATACGGCCGAGAAAATATCGGATGATGGGAGCTGACCCATAGATTAACATTGGGACGAGTGCTATGCGATTTTTAAGCGCACTGCACTCATCCGTAATACGGTCTAGTGTGACCCCGGCCTAAGGCAGATGGAGACACTTTTGACTCTGTCTGGTCCCTGTTCCGGTGGAGTCTCATCGTTTTAGGCGTCTTATTTGCGCACAAGTGTGGACGACCGTACATCTGTGAATGCCTAGAAATATAGAAAATTTTTGTGGGATTTACACAGAAGACCTGATGTAAGTGCACAGAGAAGGACAGAAGAATGTGATCCCAGCCGCATACTGAAAGCGATCAAAAAATGTAGTGTACCCTAAAATGTTACCATTTAAAGGGAACCTGTCATCACTTTTTGCTCTATCAGCTAAAAATATAATTTAATTGCTGGTCAGGTATGCATTTCACATCTACATTTGAAACCCCCCGACACCGCATGCATCGCCCATAAAAACCTTTTTAATTTGTCCCGCACTGTATGTTAATCTGTTCAGTCTGGTCCGCTGGGCGTTGCCTCTGTTCCCTCACCCCACCCCTCCTCGGCTTGCTGTACGCATTCTTCGCCGTGAATCTCGCAGAGCGCGTACAGACTTTGCGTGTGTGCATTACAATGTGACCTCGCGCGTGTGCAGTATGCTTTGCCCAATTGCGGGCAAAGCCGAAAAGCAGTATGGCGCGTGCGCCAGTAGTGCGCCGTACTGCTTTTTGGCTTTGCCCACCTTTGGGCAAGCATACTGTGCACGCGCAAAGTCAAATTGCAATGCGCACGCGCAAAGTCTGTATGTGCTTTTCGAGATTCACGGCAAAGAATGCGTACAGCAAGCCGAGGAGGGGTGGAGTGAGGGAACAAAGGCAACGCCCATCGGACTGGACTGAACAGATAAAGATACAGCGCGGGACAAATTAAAAAGGTTTTCATGGGCGATGCTTGGGGTGTCGGGGGGGTTTCAAATATAGATGTGGAATGCATACCTGACAAGCAATTAAATGATATTTTTAGCTGATAGAGCAAAAAAGTGGTGACAGGTTCCTTTTAATATGCTAACTTATCCTGCACAAAACCTGACCCCACTCAGGTCCGTCTCCTTTCACTGGAACTATAGGGTCTTCCCATGTTACTAGTGGAACACAAAAGTGGGAATGTGACATGAATCTCACCCCCTCAAAAAAAATCCAGTGAAATCTGCTTTCCCAAATCCAAATGCCTTCCTTATAAAGAGCCCCAAATGTGCCTAAGCCGCAGTAAGAGGCCAAATGTTTGGCATTATGGTAGAGGGGAATGTGCAATTCTCCAGAAAAAAATGCCTGGCATGGATGTTACAAAATTGTCACTGCAGGCGTAGATGAATTCATTGAGAGGTTCAATTTCTACAGTTTTGGTGTTTTTCTGCTGTCTGGCAAATTAGGGGCTCCACAAATGTTGCCCGCAAACTATTCTAGCAAAATCTGGGCTCCAAAAGCCAACTAGCGCTTCTTCCTTCTCAACCCTGACTTGTGGGCAAACATTAGTTTCTGATGACATATATGGCACAACCACATTTGGGAGAAATTGCTCAATAAATTGTGGGGTTCAGTTTCAACTATTAACCCTTGTGTAACGGAAAATTTGCAGCAAAAAAAAAAAATTACATTTTTACCACTAAAATGTTTTATTTCCAAGAGCTAATGTTTTAAAATTCTATGAGGCAACTGCTTGATTAAAATTCTTGCTACACCCCTGAATCAATTCCTTGAGCAGTGAAGTTTCCAATATGGGTCACTTGTGGGGGTTTCTGCTGTTCTAGTACCTCAGGAGCTCGGCTAATGGCACCTGCGTTCTAAAAGCCAAGTAGCGCTCCTTTCCATCTGATTTCTGCCATGTGTTTAAACAGTAGTGTACAACCACTTATGGGGTACTGCCACTTCAGGTGAAATTGTATAACAAATTATGGGGTCCATTTTCTACAATCCCCCCTTGCGTAAATTATAAATTTGGTGCTAAATCAGTATTTTTGTGGAAAAATAAAATTTTTGTTTTTCACATCTAAATGTTGTAAAGTTTTGTGAATCACCAGTAGAATAAAAATGCTCAGTGCCCTAATGGATGAATTCCATGAGGGGTCTAGTTTTCAAAATGGGGTCATTTGTGGGGGGTTCTGCTGTTTTGGCATGTCAGTGTCTCTGCAAATGAGACATGACATTCACAATTAGTGAGGAGCGAACGTGCTTGGATAAAGTCTTGACCGAGCATGCTGCAGTGTTAACCTGAGCATCTGGGTGTGCTCGTATAATATGTTAGAGTCTCTACGGCTGCATGATTTGCAGCTGTTAGACAGCCTCAACAGGAGATGACTGCCTGTTTGTTAGGGAATCCTCACATGTGTTGAGGCTGTCTAACAGTTGTAAATCATGCAGCCACAGGGACTCAAACGTAATATTACGAGCAAGTCCAAGATACTTGGATAACATCCGAGCATGCTTGGATAATGCGTTATCCAAGCATTTTTGCTCATCACTACTCACAATCTATTCTAGAAAAATTTATGCTCCAAAAATTAAATAGTTCTCTTTTTCCTAGCCTTGTCATGTACCCAAACAGTAGTTTTTGACCACATATGAAGTATCATCACGTTCAGAAGATATTGCATAACAAATTATAAGGTCCGCTCTCTTTTATTATCTATTTCGATAATTAGAACTTTTCATTTTCACATCTACATTTTAAAAAGTTCTGTGCAGCATGTGTAAGGAGGTGGCAGGGACCCTCACATGCCTTCTCTCCCCTGGACGCTGTTCGCACGGTTACATGCGGCACCTCATTGTTATTGATGTGATATGTAATGTTTACATAATGTGATGTCATGTACTGTTTATAGGATTAGGGCTAGAATAGGATCTTAGGTAGTATAGGGCAATAGTTGGGTAGGACAGAGGGAGCACGCATTAGTGATAGATTACAGCATAGAATAGAGTAAGAGATAGGCAGCACAAGGGTTAAATAAATGGGATGGACAACATAGAGCAGGGAAGTATAATCAGGATACTTCCTGATTTGAGGCAGAAGCCCAGGCAGCCCGCCCAAGGGCAGGTCGTGTGAGCAGTAGTGGAACAGAGTATTACAGGCCATGGGGATAAAGCTGAGGCTCCAGCTCGACAGGACGGTCCCCAAGCAGGATCCGAGGCCTATGACTGGGGCGGGAGCAGCTGAGATAGTGTTCCAGGCACTTCTTCCCACTGAAGCCGGATGAGGGGCTGATAAGGAGTTGGTGAAAAAAGAGGCACAATTGGGACAAGAACTGTCCAAGTATATGGCTGAGCTTGCCAAGTAAAGGAAGTGGAAAGAGAGGATAGAGCCAGTCAGGATGGCAATGAAAGATATGAAGATGACTCTGTGTTTACCTTGTGCTGCCAATGTGATGAGATTACTGCTGTCCAATAAAGTTTTGTTATTTGAAAAGACAGTTGACTCTGAGCTGTTTTGTGAAGCCGGAGTGACAGCACCTGAGAAGAACCTGGCAGTGACCATAACTGTTTTGCAGCACACACTGTACACGTACACACAGCAAAAGAGACATTACATTTCATCTGTGGGGCACCAAGGAGTGGGAACCATACAGCCAGTTGCCACAACTACCACCTTGGCCGCCTTACACATGTATGAGTTCAACAAGATCAATGCACCCTTAGATGACTGTCTTGATGGGTCTAGTTTTCAAAACTAGTTCCTGCTGTTTTAGTACATCAGGGGCTCTGTAAATGAGACATGGTGTCTGCAATCTATTCCAGCTGATTTTACATTCCAAATATCAAATGTTGCTTCTTCCCTTCCAACCCTTGCCATGTGTCCAAACAGAACTTTTTGACTATGTCTAGGGTATCGCCGCACTCAGAAAAAAATGGGTAACAAACTGTCCAGTCCACTTTTTATGTTACCTCTTGCAAAAGTGAAACATTTGGGGCTAAATCAACATTTCTGTGAAAAAAAATTGAAGATTTTAAATTTTTAATATCAAATTTTGTGTAATACCTGTGAGTTCAAAATGCTCACTATGGCTCAATAAAATCCTTGAGGGGTATAGTTTCCAAAATGGAGTTAATTGTGTGGATTTCTACTATTTAGGTATCTTAGGGGCCCTGCACATGTGACATGTTACCCACAATCTATTTCAGCCAAATTTGTGTTACAAAGTTCAAATGGTGCTCCTTACCTTCCGAGCCCTGCCATTTTTCCAAATAGAGGTTTCTGACCACATATAGGGTATCAGCGCACTCAGAAGAAATTGGGTATCAAATTGTAAGATCCATTTTGAAAAAAAATGGGATAAAGGAACATGGGTCCACTGCATCCTGATAGTGCATTTGTTTAGAGGCCTAGGCAGGTAAGAAGCTCTGCCTTGTTTTGCTGTTTTTTTCTATTTTTTGGAGGATCTCTGAATCCTCTTCTTGTGCTCTTGCTGTTTAGAATTAGGACTCGTAAGCGTGGGGACCCTTGACGCGGGTTACGAGCTTGCGTATTTTGGCCAAACTATAAACTAATACCTCACAAAAAATGTTCTTATATTTTTTTGTGTTTTTTGCATTTTTTTCGGGGTGCAGTTGGGCCCATTTTTGTCTTGTAAACTGTGGTGTCTGTTCACATGGGGTGCATTTGGATAGCGCTGGGCAGGCCCGCCTGATCTAATAGAAGGGTGTCACTACTAGGCTTGCCTGGATGCTGTGCATCTCCATTGTGTGAACAGCGCCACATACAAGTCTTTTATGCGCAGCATTGTGCCAAGCAGCCACCCCCTCCATTAGTTTGGTAGGTTGAGAGTGGCTGCCTCATCGGTTATGCTGCACCTGTGTTGTCTCCATCTTAACCACATGGGTCCACTGCATCCTGATAGTGCATTTGTTTAGAGGCCTAGGCAGGTAAGAAGCTCTGCCTTGTTTTGCTGTTTTTTTCTATTTTTTGGAGGATCTCTGAATCCTCTTCTTGTGCTCTTGCTGTTTAGAAGAGGGGTATAGTTTCCAAAATGGAGTTAATTGTGTGGATTTCTACTATTTAGGTATCTTAGGGGCCCTGCACATGTGACATGTTACCCACAAGCTATTTCAGCCAAATTTGTGTTACAAAGTTCAAATGGTGCTCCTTACCTTCCGAGCCCTGCCATTTTTCCAAATAGAGGTTTTTGACCACATATAGGGTATCAGCGCACTCAGAAGAAATTGGGTATCAAATTGTAAGATCCATTTTGAAAAAAAATGGGATAAAGGAACATTTACAATTTTTTTTTCATTTCTCTTTGCATTAAGTTCTATGTAGCACCTGAATGGTTAACAAATTTCATGACAACAGGTTTGAAGTATTTGAGATGTGCGGTTTTTAAAATGGTAATACTTTTTGAGAAGTTTCCTATATAAAGGCCCCTCAAAGTCCATTTAAATTTGAATAGTTCCCTAAAGAAATAGATTTTTGGAAGTATTTAGAAAAAATGAAAAATTGCTGCTAATTTTTTACCAACTAACTTCCTAGCAAAATAAAATAACATGTAAATTTTGGACATGTGGGAAATGTTACTTATTATTTTTTTTTTGTTCAGCATGACAAACTGGGTAAAGGATATACAAATTGAAAGTTTGAAAATTGAGAATTTTTCAAATTTTTTGCCAAAATTCTGATATTTTCACTAACATAAAGTACAATGTGTCAACCTCCGAATCACTGGAATATGTTGAAATGTTTCAGAATTTTTACCATATGAAGTGACACTGGCCAAATGTGGCCTGGTCATTAAGGTCAAAATTGGCTCTCTTACTAAGGGGTTAAGCTGACCGTACACTGACATGAATGTCATCTTATCTCATCATTGTCAGTCCCACATTTTCAGTCTTGTCTTTACAGGTGTTATGCAGTGGGTATAAATCTTACCTTCATTATGTACAGCCAATTAAAGTTATGCTGAACAATATACTGTCATGTTGTAAAATTATATATGTTATAAAAATGGAAGTTATGTCCATGGTGAGATAGTGAAATATAATGTGCTTGCATCATTTTGATAGATCACAATGTTCATTGCTCATACACCGTGCTGCTGTGCTCAGTGTTGTGGAGGGCCATGTGGGCGCCATAAAGATAAAATCTGTTTAATGATTGGAAACTTTCAGTTTCCCTAATGCCTTGTGAATATATAGGACAAAGGAGAAATACTTAGTCATGTACTAGTCATTCCAAAAATTCACAACTACCATAATATTAACTAGCAATGGAAAATCACTCCTGGCTGTTAGTGTCACCTGCACCTTTCAGTTTAATAGTAAAAGACAGCTTAACCCCTTCCAATCAAAGCAAGTTTTGTTCTTTATGAAAAAGCTATTTTTTTCCAGAAGCCATAGTTTATTTCTTTATTGACAGAATAGCCATATGATGGCTTGGTGTTTTCATGACAAACTGTAGTTTTCATTGATACCGTTTTGTGGAAGTTTTGATCACTTTTTTTTTTACACTATTTTTATTATGTGGATCAATACGATCATGATAATTCCAAATTTATACTGTTGTTTAAGTTTTACTACTTTTGCTCAAATGCAATTTTTAAAAAATGCATTTCACATTGATGTTTAGAATGGAAAACAGGACCATTTTTTATCTACTTTTTGTGACCTTTTTTTGTTCTTGTGTTAACATCTTTCTGTGCCACAATTTATATCAGTCTTTAAAGGGTTTGTCCACTTCTCAGACAACCCCATCCTAATCTGCATGTATGCCCCGAGTAAAATAACACTTATATTCAACCCTCGTGCAAGTGCAGTTCCAGCAGTGACGGCACCGGTGCCTGCACCGTAGGTGAGTATAAGTGCTGATAATTTACTTGGGTCAAACATGCTTATTCAGATGGGGTTGCTCGAGGAGTGGACAAGTCTTTACCTTCACTGAACTGTACATCAGTGGTGATGTCCTACGTTTGGTGAAGATCTCTGGACTGGACTGGCAAATATGATTTAGTTTTTTAGTTTGATTTAGTGTGGATGCTCAGTGGCATTCAAGAACTATCCCTGAATTTTTGCTATACTACATTTTTTTTGTCTTTTCGCATTGCTTTCTCAAGCCATGGCTTATTATTATTATTTACAGTTATATGAAAAAGTTTGGGCACCCCTATTAATCTTAAGCTTAATGTTTTATAAAAATTGTTTTTTTGGAACAGCTATTTCAGTTTCATATATCTAATAACTGTTGGACACAGTAATGTTTCTGCCTTGAAATGAGGTTTATTGTACTAACAGAAAATGTGCATTCAAACAAAATTTGACAGGTGCATAAATATGGGCACCCCACCAGAAAAGTGACATTAATATTTAGTAGATCCTCCTTTTGCAAAAATAACAGCCTCTAGTCGATTCCTGTAGCTTTTAATGAGTTCCTGGATCCTGGATGAAGGTATTTTTGACCATTCCTCTTTACAAAACAATTCCAGTTCAGTTAATTTTGATGGTCGCCGAGCATGGACAGCCCTCTTCAAATTATCCCACAGATGTTCAATGATATTCAGGTCTGGGGACTGGAATGGCCATTCCAGAACAGTGTAATTGTTCCTCTGCATGAATGCCTGAGTAGATTTGGAGCGGTGTTTTGGATCATTGTCTTGCTGAAAGATCCATCCCCTGAGTAACTTCAACTTTGTCACTGATTCATGAACATTATTGTCAAGAATCTGCTGATACTGAGAGGAATCCATGCGTCCCTCAACTTTAACAAGATTCCTGGTGCCGTCATTGGCCAAGTGCTTGTTTTATCCTCGGACATCCCTCAGCCTGCTCGCTTCAAAACGCTGGTTTGTATCTGCTTATGGCATTTTGTTTAGTCTTGTATGGTTCTGACTATCAGTGTCTACATGTATTTGGACTCCCCATGAGCCATTAGGCAGGGCACTTCTAAATCATACATGGTATACAGATTATTAAGTTTGTATCTGTGCCCCAGGCTGTAATATGGATGTTTTGTAGCTATTTTGTACCATGTAGGATTGCAAGCACTACAGTGCTTTTAATTGTGTTTTAAATTTTGTGCCAATAAAATTTGTATTTTGTTATATTGTGTTGGGTGGTGTGCATTTTATAGTGGAGTCTTTTTTCTTTGTTTTTGTATTTAGTTTTTTTCCACTACTTTGCACCCCCTATATATATATATACCAGCTTTATGGCGGTGCACCAGTTGCTTTTTGTATAATAGTCATTGGCCACACAGCCCCAAAGCATCATGGAACCTCCAACAAATTTTACTGTGGGTAGCAAGTGTTTTTGTTGGAATGCTGTGTTTTTTGGCCACCATGCATAACACCTTTTTGTATGACCAAACAACTCAATCTTGGTTTCAGCAGTCCACAGGACCTTCTTCCAAAAAGAAATTGGCTTCTCCAAATGGTCTTTTGCATACCTCAGCCGACTCTGTTTGTGGTGTGCTTGTAGAAACGGCTTCTTTCGCATCACTCTCCCATAGAGCTTCTCCTTGTGCAAAGTGCATTGTATAGTTGACCGATGCACAGTGACACCATCTGCAGCAAGTTGATGCTACAGCTCTCTGGAGGTGGTCTGAGGATTGTCCTTGACTGATCTCACCATTCTTCTTCTCTGCCTTTCTGATGTTTTTCTGGGCCTGCCACTTCTGGCCTTAACAAGAACTGTACCTGTGTTCTTCCATTTCCTTACTATGTTCCTCACAGTGGAAATTGACAGGTTAAATCTCCGAGACAGCTTTTTGTATCCTTCCCCTGAACAACTATGTTGAATAATGTTTGTTTTCAGATCATTAGACAATTGTTTTGAGGAGCCCATGATGCCACTCTTCAGAGGAGATTCAAACAGGAGAACAACTTGCAAGTGGTCACTTTAAGTAGCTTTTCTCATGATTGCATACACTTGGCTATGAAGTTCAAAGCCCAATGAGGTTAGAAAACCAAAAAAAGTGCTTTAGTAAGTCAGTAAAAAGTAGGTAGGAGTATTTAAGACAAGAAAATGATAAGGGTGCCCATACTTATGCACCTGTCAAATTTTGTTTGAATGCAGATTGCACATTTTCTGTTAGTACAATAAACCTCATTTCAAGGCAGAAACATTACTGTGTCCAACAGTTATTAGATATATGAAACTGAAATAGCTGTTGCAAAAAAACTATTTTTATAAAACATTAAGCTTAAGATTAATAGGGGTGCCCAAACTTTTTCATATAACTGTATTTATATAGCACCATTAATTCCGTGGTGCTGTACATGAGAAGGGGTTACATCAAAATACAAATATCACTTACAGTAAACAAAACTAACAATGAAAGACTGGTACAGAGGGAAGAGGATCCTGCCCTTGCGGGCTTACATTCTACAGGCTTCATAGACATCTAATTTGTTTGGTCAAAACATTGCTGTCTTCCTGTATTATATGATGTATTATTAACCCAGAAGATACTTTTTGTTATCAGGGATGCTGTTGTCTCTCTTCTTTTTTGCACCTGTTGTACGATGATGTTTGTATGATGGTCTAAGGAGTGAATTTTCGATCAGTGGGTTCTGGAGCTAAAAAGTGAGAAGTGGAGAGGCAAGACAATGTTGTCTGTTTTCCCTTGTGGTATTTTTTAGCGTGATTGAACCATTGTTGTACATGCTGAAAGTGATCACTCCTGGGAGTGTAGGTAATGTGTTGAGGTGTATGAATAAGGATGGAAGGTGTGATAAGTGAAAAGGATGCTATCAGAGTTTTAGGCATTCTCAACCCTAATGATACTTTGGAAGGGGATGAAAGTTTGGCTTGACAAGTTAACAATAAGTACACATTTTTTTTAAATCACTAGTACAATTACATTTGAAGATAAGAAATATTGTGACAATTCTCATTTCTTTCCCCCCCACTTATCAGTAACTATCTTACTACACTGATCATCCACTCTCAAAGACTTCTCAAATTTGTCTACAAATCTGTCTGCAGTAGTGATGAGCGAGTATGCTCGCTACTCGGGTTTTCTGAGCATGCTCGGGTGTTCTCTGAGTATTTTGGGCGTGCTCGGAGATTTAGTTTGTGTCACCGCAGCTGCCATATTTACAGCTGCTTGGCACCTGAACATTGCCTGTTAGGGAATCCCCACATGTATTCAGGTTGTCTAGCAGCTGCAAATCATGCAGCTGAGGCTACACAAACTAAATCTCCGAGCACGCCAAAAATACTTGGACAACACCCAAGCATGCTTGGAAAATCTGAATAACGAGCATACTAGCTCATCACTAGTCTGCAGTAAGGGATCAAAAAACATATTTTGCCTTTAAAGCTTTTAGACGAGGAGAGGGAGAAAAAAACTGGAGAAAAACAAAAGGTACAATGAGAAACAGCTAATACTTTTAGTGCATAAAATCTGCTAAAAATGTAGTATGCAAGTCATATAATGACCAGAAATTACTCAAGTATACCAACATAACAGCTTATTCTGAAACGTCACCTGAAATTATATTTACACTTTTCATTTTTGAAGAATAAAAGATCTGAATTGGGATGGTGGTAATAATCAAGGCTGATATTCTACGCATTCTTCTCTTTGCTGCAAAGGTTTTTCCTTCTCCTCATAGGAAAATTAAGAGTGGAAAAGTTAATTCTCACCCTTCATGAGAGGAAGTAAAATGGAGAAGTTTAGGAGGTTACATTTATATAAAACGTGATCATAGCTGTGATAGGTTTATGGCTTGAATTTCATCAAAGTGATAAATAATTTTTTTGTTTATTATGACATACATTATGGAAAATTATGGATGTATTCAAAAGAAATACATTTTGTTTACCCCCTTCACGACATGCGCTGACATGTATGGCGCATGTCGTGTCTCCCCCTTTGATGTGGGATCCGGCACTGAGTCCACATTTTTTCCTGCATATGTCAACATGATTTGTATAGCTGACATGTGACCCTAACAGCCGCGGATGGATTCATGATCCACCGTGACTGTTAACCTGTTAAATGTCACTGTCAATCTCTGACAGCAGCATTTAACATGATTGCGCTGGAAGCGTGTTGCAAACCCCACCCATCGGCACTCATGTCACATGATCACAGGTTGCCGATGGGTTGGCATGACAATCTGGGGTCTGCAGGAGCCCGCACTGGTTGTCATTACTGGATTGCTATAAGAACACCCAGAGGTCGGCGCTCATAGCAAGTGAGTATTTCTGCTAGCACAAGCAATCAGGTGATCACAGGTTCTAGTCTCCCATGGAGACTATTGAAGCAAGTGAAAGGTAAAGAAAAATGTAAACATTTTTTTTTAAATTAAAAAATATAAAAGTGTAAATCACCCCCATTAAAAAAAAATACACATATTTGGTATCGCTGCACTCAAACGCCTGATCTATCAATATATAAAAAGAATTAATCCAATTGGTAAACGGTTTAACGAGAAAGAGTCAAAACACCAGAATTACGTTTTTTGGGTTGCTGCAGCATTAAAATCTACACTAAAATGATATAATTAAAAATGTCTGCTCTGCACGCAAAAAGTCCTCACCAAACCCCAGGTCATAAAAAATAGAGACGCTACGGGTCTTGGAAAATTACACTTTTTTTTGTAACAAACTTTGAATTTTCTTTCACCACTTAAATAAAGAACCTAGACATGTTTGGTGTCTGTGAACTTGGAATGACCTGGAGAATCATAATAGCAGGTCACTTTGATTGAATTGCACTTTTTGTTTTGCAATTTTAACACACTTGGAATTTTTTTCCCATTTTCCAGTACACAATACGGTAAAATCAATGGTGTTGTTCAAAATTACAACTCATCCCGCAAAAAACAAGCTGTCACATGGCCATATTGATGGAAAATAAAAAGTTATGGCACTGGAAAGAAGTGGAGAAAAAAACAAAAATGCAAAAATGAAAATGGGCTGTGGCGTGAAGTGTTTAAAGAGTATGTAAAGATAATTTTGCGTAGATTATATGTAATGTATTTGTGGGATAGGCAGTTTAGTCTTTTCAAATATTGAAAAATAGAGGTTAAATACAGGTAGACTTTTTTCATCTTTTGTGGGATTTTATTTAGACTTTTTTTTTACCTTTCTATAGCATAAAAGTTCAAATAAAAAAAAACTAACACTGATGATGATAATCACAATGTGAATTTATTCAACATCTTATGAAAACTAAATTGGTTCATACTTGATTGTAACCAACGTCAATGGTTTTATAAAAACATGGGCATATCACTGTGTTTATTACATAGAATTAAAAGGATAAAAATGTATGCAAGGGGCCTGACTTTACAGAGAATAGAATAGGAAAATAACCTAGAAACCACTTTATTTACAAAAATATTCAAAACGCTCAATAGAATCCACATGCATTATTAAATGTAAAACAGTAATGTATAGGGGTTATTAGGAGCAAATATTGATGTAATGATATGACTATACACAAAAAATTGCAAAACAACAACAAGATAAATATAAGTGTAATTATTCAAGCCCCTATGTAAAGACATGTCATGAAGGCTGAAACCCTACAATGTGAGACAATGATTCTCCCACTCAGTGATGACTATCCCTATATGCCCTCACAATATCCCTATATATGCAAAATAAATAATATTAAACTTATCCCTTTTCTAATAAAGTATTAGATTTATAAATATTATCTTAAAAATATTAATAATAAACATCTCATTACTTTGATAGTCTCTATAGGTTGCTGTAAAAACTTTAATGACCAGTGGTCCATCTGGTCATATATTCATCCATAATACTAGGAGATGGATCACCTATCCATGTCCCAATGCCTTCCCCTCAGAGTAGATGAGGTTCATCAGGGGAAATAAGGATTATCTAAAACAGTCCACTCTGCAAAGACATGGTGTCCACGGTGTGTTCATTACCTCTACAGCTGTTGTCCACTAGTTTACAAAGGTTTCCGCTCCTGTTACTGCTTTCTAGCTGCATGGGCTGTCATTTTCTCTGCTGGTTTACAAAGCCTGGTTATCGCTTATACAGCACAATATTGCTGTCAGGCGTTAGCTATAGGTACAGCTCATACTCTATACATTTTTGGCAGGTGCTATTATGTCAGAAAATATTCTTGGAGGCACTGTCAGAAATGACTCACCTGCTGCCTTAAGCAACTAGCATTGCTTCCATTATCATTTCCAAAGTATAAAACTTAAGGCAGATCTGTCACCAGATTTCACAATGTAAACTGCATTATTAAAGGGAACCTGTCGCGTCATTTCAAGCATCTAAACTGTCCCCAATGCGTTGCTAGTGATGAAGTTGTGCATCACTAACACGTGTCCTTCATTAAAAATGGTGCCGTAATAAAGCCCAAAATGAACTTTATATAGTTATATTGTACCTGCTCATGTATTCACAGGAGTGTGCTTCAGTTTCTGTTCAGTTACGGGTGTTGACACCCACTCAATTTAATTGATTTCACTGGTTGCGCCGACGTCATTGGACTACTGCGCTTGCGCACTGTGATGCTTGTAGCCACGCTTGCGCAGTGTTGAGCGTGGAGCCATGCTTGCACAATGTTGATCAGGGAGACATGCGTGCGCCGTGACGCTCGACCTTGCACAAGCCCAACCCGCTCCGCGCTACACACTGCTCAAGCGTGGCTGCCCACTCGACACTGTGCAAGTGGAGCGCCCCCAGACGCAGGGCTGCGGGTTACTCGGTACCGGTCCTCTCTCTGGCTCAGTTCTGGGGTTGTCACGGTGGCTGGACCCAGTCCGTGACCCTGCTAAGGGGCGTCCAATAAGGGGTGTTACAAGTCTGTCAAGGTTTCGTGACGCCACCTGTGGTATTCGGTCAGGGTGACCGATGCTGCTTGGGGTCCACTGGGGTGATGTGATGGCAGCTAGATGGTTTACCTTCCCACAGGTGAAGTGAGCCCCCAGGGCTTCCCAGTAGTGTAGGTGATGATGATGTGAGGTGCAGACAATAACGAGGACACGGGGTTGCAGTCTCTTTACCTCTTTACTGGTGACTTCAGGATCCTCAATCCAGAGCACAGTTAACAGGACTGTCTGAGACCGGCCGGTCCAAAGGCACATCCAGAGTTCCCTTTGCAGGTAGAAATCGTTGCCTACCACTAGCGCCTGTGTGTTGTAGTGCTTCCCTGCTGAGCATTCGGGATAGTCCTAACAACTTTTATTCTCGTTCGTTTCAGTTCTTTCTAGTTCTTTCTCGTTCTTTCTATTCTCCGTCCCCCAGGTTTGTTATGGCTAGGACGCACCTGTTTGACGGGAAGGCTCGGAGCTCTTCCGGGACCCTAGAGACACCCCTCTCCACACGTTGCCCCCTATGTCTGCTTAGGTGATGTAAGGTAGACAGCCAACCTATAATTAACTGTCCTGCGGTATTTGAAGTAAGGCATAAAAGTCAGTTACTTCCTCAGTGTTCCGGGCACCGGCTACGCGCCACAGTAGGATGTTGCCATTCTCCGGGCACGACTCCTACTGGCTCTCCTTTGTGCTTTGATCTCGTTTCTCACTGTCCACAATATCCTTCGCTTCGTGTCCTTTCTTTGGATGCCTCCGCAGATAGCGCAGGCGAGGGCTCCGTAACGTACTATCCTTGTCGCTAGGTGCCTGCCAGGTTCCCACGCCTGACAGTGACCCCCCTGAATTCCCCCCCACTTCACCCCCTGCCACGGGATGTTGCCTGAACAAAACCCAGTCAGCTTCTGACTAACTTCCTATCCAACCCCTAGTTTTACCAGTGTGAGGAGTGGCCTAATAAATAAAACCTTTTGCTTCCCCTAGTGGCCGGAGTGTGAAGTGTAATGTGTGCTGGTGATACCTGGTCAGATGAACTCCTTTAGTGCCATCAGACGTACCATCACTCCCCTTAGTGGCAGAGCGACGTTACTGCAATGACCAGGTCTCTGGGGTACTGCACAAGCATAGCTCCAATGCCACACTGCGCAAGCGCAGGATTCCAGTGACATTGGCGCAACCAGGGAAATCACTTAAATTGAGTGGGCGGCGATGACTGAACAGAAAAAGAAGCACACCCCTATGACTAATTGAGCATGTACACTATAACTATATAAACTGCTTTTTGGACATAATTATTTTGCCATTTTAGTGAAAAAAAGTGTTCGTGATGCATATTGCATCGCTAGCAACACACTGAAAACAGTTTAGCTGCTTGAAATGATGTGACAGGTACCCTTTAAAGGGAACCTGTCACCCCCAAAATGGAAGTTGAGCTGCGGCCACCGGCATCAGGGGCTTATCTACAGCATTCTGGAATGCTGTAGATAAGCCCCCGATGTATCCTGAAAGATGAGAAAAAGAGGTTAGATTTTACTCACCCAGGGGCAGTCCTGCTGCGGTCCAGTCCGATGGGCGTCGCGGTCCGGGGCCTCCCATCTTCATAGGATGATGTTCTCTTCTTGTCTTCATGCTGCAACTCCGGCGCAGGCAAAATGGAAGTTGAGCTAAGCCCACCGGCATCAGGGGCTTATCTACAGCATTCTGGAATGCTGTAGATAAGCCCCCGATGTAACCTGAAAGATGAGAAAAAGAGGTTAGATTATACTCACCTGGGCGGGCGGGTGGTCCGATCTGATGGGCGTCGCGGTCCGGGGCCTCTGATCTTCTTATGATCACGTCCTCTTCTTGCCTTTACACTGCAGCTCCGGTGCAGGCATACTTTGCCTGCCCTTTTGAGGGCAGACTAAAGTACTGCAGTGTGCAGGCGCCGGGCCTCTCTGACATTTCCCGGCGCCTGCACACTGCAGTACTTCAACAGGGCAGACAAAGTACGCCTGCACCGGATTTCTGCACTACAGAAATCCATATTCTCAAAATTGTGGATTCTTTTGTATATTCAAGTAGCATTCATGATAAATTTGCACATCTCTGCTGATGGACTTACCGTACTTGGAAAATCTATTTCCAAATGGCTGTATGATCCTGAAATTAAAATGAGAATTTTATAAATCCAGCTGAACTCTGAGCCCCTGGAAATAGATGGCAGAGAAACTTCCAAAAAGCATTATCCCTCCATTCTGACATTGGTTTTCAAAATAAGTACATCAGCATAATCAGGTTTAAAAGTTCTATATAAGAGTGTAGTTTGTATTGAGAAATCTGGCGATAAGGAGAAAGTTTCCATAACCTGAGGTCTTTAATGGAGCCTTTTACTACATGCCTATATTAGGTGCCTTCTATGGGACCATAATATACTTGTAGAAGCCTCCAGCTGCAGACAGGTGGACATTGACTTTTTCTGACAGATCCATACGGGATCTGTAGTTGACCAAATACAGCACAAAATGCATAATGTAATGGTGCTAATGCTTATTAGGTGTGTGCTAAGAATAGATGATCACATGATGAGTCTGCCAATTATTTTAAGTTTCCCCTTCGACATCTTGGATAACTTTGATTCATTGTTTAGAAGTGGTGAGGTGTAAGCCTTCTGAGTCATACGAGACAGAAATGTGGCATGTAAGTACAGAAGCTGCCATCGCCTGAGGTCATCCTCGGTGCACAGCACTTTGTACGGCAGCCAGCCGCAGACCATTCACTACCACTAATTGATGCTGGATTTCATTACCAAATAGCTGTTTTGCCTATTAACAGGTACTGACAAATGATGTTTAATCTCCATCGGAACAGGAAGACGTAACATTAATATTTTTACACCCAGGAAGTGAAATGATGATGACAAGGAATTAATAACTAGGTAATTCATTAATCAGTGGAACAGTATTCACCCACCAAAAAAGGCACTAATCAAGTCCAATTTCTTGAATATTTGGCTCATTACTTATGACTCAAAGAGTTTGTTTGAGAAACTAAGAATTGCGCCTATATTTTGGGTTTCCTCCGATTATAAACCTGCCTACACTGTCATTCTGTACTAGGGTGTCGGGGTATTTGGCAGTTCTGCTGCTATTGATGTATATGGGGCCACGTGGTATCACTGTGTGCACTGTTTGGCCCTTTATAACTGCACCTTGTAACTTTCCCCGTGTCGCCAGCACATTACAGAACTATGAGTTACTTTTTTAGCATTCCAGCATGTACGTGAAGGACTGTCTGTAGATGTTCTATGCTCTTTGCTTCCTTGCATACTAATTCTCCTGTAGATAATTAAATCTTCCTAAATTTGATTCTCCCCTGATTCCCTGCCTAATTGCACATTGACAGTTAAAATAACATTTCTCATAGGAACTGCATGTTCAGCTGTTTTCTATTCCCAGAGCAATCTGTATCTATCAGTCCTGTGTGCCTAATGTGAATGAGTATTTATAAACTACACAATGCTGTGTCACAGTTACAATAAAAATGATCACTTATCAAATGGACTAATCGCTAAGCTTCAGCAGTGGGATGGATTTAGGCAGATTTATTTTTGTTTTAACCCTTGAATCGCATCATGTTCTACAAAACACAGGGAACCTCATATGTGAGAAGCTTACTAAATGATACAAAAGTTAATACACCGTTTTGGCTTTCTGTAGATTAAAGGGTTTTTCCAAACTCAAAATATATTTCTGCAGTTACTCTATGTGACTCCATATTGTTAAATACTCTCAGTGTGCAATTTGCACAATGTCAGGATTCTCCTCTATTACTAGCTTGAGAACATGGCCACTTGACCAAAAGAATGCACACTGTCAGGATTTTTCACTGTTTATATCTTGAGACACATGACCAAAAGAATGCATACTGGCAAGATTCGCCTCGGTTTCCAGCAAGGGCAGGTGGTCACATTGCCACATGTATGCAAATCACATACTTGTGGCCACCTGCTCAAGCTTGAACTAGGAGCAAAATTTTATGTTGAGCCCCAATTTCTAAAATTTTCACTTAACCCACTTAAAAGTCTGCGTAATGTAAAAATATACGTTCTGAATTATTTTGTACTTGTCAAATGGGTTTCTTGGTTTTAGCCAAATGTGGGAAAGTGTAGAAAATAAATAATTAGTTATCTGTTAAATCCACACACTGGTCCTGAATTGATGATTGTGTAACACCCCAGGTAAACGGTTGTTACAGTGGCATTGCTTTCCTCATGGGGAGAGCACATACAACACTGTTCTGACTCCAGGCCAGAAGGGGGAGCTCTACACCCGACTTCAGGGGAGCTGCTCGCTCTGGTCGGGAGGAGGAGTCAGTTGCAAGGCAGTTGCTAGGCAGTTGGAGTTAGACAGTTGGTGAGAGGAGAGCGAAGAGAGAGGAAGGAAAGCTGGGGCCATGGAGATGAGTGATTCTGCGGCTCCTGGGACGGAAAAAGAAAGCAGAGCAGTCCGTAGGAGACTGAGAGGGAAAAGAAGCAAAGGAGATTAAAGAGCTGGAGAGAGAAGCTGCGACTGAGCTTCCTCCATGCTGAGCACAGATACCCGTAGCCAGAAGATCAAGGTTGTGGGAGTAACTTCATGCCCCATGGCAGAAACCGGCGGAAAGCTGATAGCAAGTTACCTGTCCACCATTAACATCTGAGGACACAGTAGCAAATAGAGCCCGGGTCAAGATAGAGATCCTGTAAATAGGCTCGAGGTACCTGTCATATGGGTAGTATCCTACCTAAAGGGGGACAGAGAGAAAACGTGAGGACCTTGTGTGAGGCTTATGGCAGCAAGGGACTACAACACCACTGCACTCAAATGGTTTCTTTCAGATGAAAAAGTGAACATCCCATTTATTTGTGCATCCAGTTCAAAGATTATTTAAACGTTTTCGGTCGAATCACAAGACCTTCATCAGAAATATCTTTAACAAAACTGGAAGCATAGGACAATGGGGTATATGAGCCTAGGCAACCCGGGATGGAAAGCGCACCTGGAACGTCTCATGGATCATGAAGGGAGAAGGAGGGCGTGTATCCGCCGCTGCAGCTGCATATGGCGCTCATAGACGTCCGGTCCGTCACGCTGTGGAGTAGTCCCGGGGGCCTAGGCTCATATACAGTTAGGTCCATATATATTTGGACATAGACAACATTTTTCTAATTTTGGTTATAGATATTACCACAATGAATTTTAAACAAAACAATTCAGATGCAGTTGAAGTTCAGACTTTCAGCTTTTATTTGAGGGTATCCACATTAAAATTGGATGAAGGGTTTAGGAGTTTCAGCTCCTTAACATGCGCCACCCTGTTTTTAAAGGGACCAAAAGTAATTGGACAATTGACTCCAAGGCTATTTCATGGACAGGTGTGGGCAATCCCTTCGTTATGTTGTTCTCAATTAAGCAGATAAAAGGCCTGGAGTTGATTTGAGGTGTGGTGCTTGCATTTGGAAGGTTTTGCTGTGAAGTAAACATGCGGTCAGAGGAGCTCTCCATGAAGGTGAAACAAGCCATCCTTAAGCTGCAAAAACAGAAAAAACCCATCTGAGAAATTGCTACAATATTAAGAGTGGCAAAATATACAGTTTGGTACATCATGAGAAAGAAAGAAAGCACTGGTGAACTCATCAATGCAAAAAGACCTGGGCGCCCACGGAAGACAACAGTGGTAGATGATTGCAGAATAATCTCCATGGTGAAGAGAAACCCCTTCACAACAGCCAACCAAGTGAACAACACTCTCCAGGAGGTAGGCGTATCAATATCCAAATCTACCATAAAGAGAAGACTGCATGAAAGGAAATACAGAGGGTTCACTGCACGGTGCAAGCCACTAATAAGCATCAAGAATAAAAAGGCTAGACTGGACTTTGCTAAAAAACATCTAAAAAACCAGCACAGTTCTGGAAGAACAATTCTTTGGACAGATGAAACCAAGATCAACCTCTACCAGAATGATGGAAAGAGAAAAGTATGGTGAAGGCTTGGTACAGCTCAAGATCCAAAGCAAACCACATCATCTGTAAAACACGGCGGACGCAGTGTGATGGCTTGGGCATTCATGGTTGCCAGTGGCACTGGGTCACTAGTGTTTATTGATGATGTGACACAGGACAGAAGCAGCCGAATGAATTCTGAAGTCTTCAGAGCCATACTGTGTGCTCAGATCCAGCCAAATGCAGCAAAACTGATTGGTCGTCGTTTCATACTACAGATGGACAATGACCCAAAACATAAAGCCAAAGTAAACCAGGAGTTTATTAAAGCAAAGAAGTGGAATATTCTTGAATGGCCAAGTCAGTCACCTGATCTCAACCCAATTGAGCATGCATTTCACTTGTTAAAGACTAAACTTCAGACAGAAAGGCCCACAAACAAGCAGCAACTGGAAACCACCGCAGTGAAGGCCTGGCAGAGCATCAAAAAGGAGGAAACACAGCGTCTGGTGATGTCCATGAGTCCAAGACTTGAGGCAGTCATTGCCAACAAAGGGTTTTCAGCGAAGTACTAAAAATTAATATTTAATTTAAAATTATTGAATCTGTCCAATTACTTTTGGTCCCTTTCAAAACAGGGTGGCACATGTTAAGGAGCTGAAAGTCCTAAACCCTTCATCCAATTTTCATGTGGATACCCTCAAATGAAAGCTGAAAGTCTGAACTTCAACTGCATCTGAATTGTTTTGTTTAAAACTCATTGTGGTAATGTCTATAACCAAAATTAGAAAAATGTTGTCTCTGTCCAAATATATATGGACCTAACTGTACACCATTGTACTATGCTTCCAGTTTTGTTAACCCCTTCAAGACCCAGCCTATTTTGACCTTAAAGACCTTGCCGTTTTTTGCAATTCTGACCAGTGTCCCTTTATGAGGTAATAACTCAGGAACGCTTCAACGGATCCTAGCGGTTCTGAGATTGTTTTTTCGTGACATATTGGGCTTCATGTTAGTGGTAAATTTAGGTCAATAAATTCTGCATTTATTTGTGATAAACACGGAAATTTGGCGAAAATTTTGAAAATTTCGCAATTTTCACATTTTGAATTTTTATTCTGTTAAACCAGAGAGATATGTGACACAAAATAGTTAATAAATAACATTTCCCACATGTTTACTTTACATCAGCACAATTTTGGAAACAAAATTTTTTTTTTGTTAGGAAGTTATAAGGGTTAAAATTCGACCAGCGATTTGTCATTTTTACAACGAAATTTACAAAACCATTTTTTTTAGGGACCACCTCACATTTGAAGTCAGTTTGAGGGGTCTATATGGCTGAAAATACCCCAAAGTGACACCATTCTAAAAACTACACCCCTCAAGGTACTCAAAACCACATTCAAGAAGTTTATTAACCCTTCAGGTGCTTCACAGAAGCAGAAGCAACATGGAAGGAAAAAATGAACATTTAACTTTTTAGTCACAAAAATTATCTTTTAGCAACAATTTTTTTATTTTCCCAATGGTAAAAGGAGAAACTGAACCACGAAAGTTGTTGTCCAATTTGTCCTGAGTACGATGATACCTCATATGTGGGGGTAAACCACTGTTTTGGCGCACGGCAGGGCTTGGAAGGGAAGGAGCGCCATTTGACTTTTTGAATCAAAAATTGGCTCCACTCTTTAGCGGACACCATGTAACGTTTGGAGAGCCCCCGTGTGCCTAAAAATTGGAGCTCCCCCACAAGTGACCCCATTTTGGAAACTAGACGCCCCAAGGAACTTATCTAGATGCATAGTGAGCACTTTGAACCCCCAGGTGCTTCACAAATTGATCCGTAAAAATGAAAAAGTACTTTTTTTTCGCAAAAAAATTCTTTTAGCCTCAATTTTTTCATTTTCACATGGGCAACAGGATAAAATGGATCCTAAAATGTGTTGGGCAATTTCTCCTGAGTACACCAATACCTCACATGTGGAGGTAAACCACTGTTTGGGCACATGGTAAGGCTCGGAAGGGAAGGAGCGCCATTTGACTTTTTGAATGAAAAATTATTTCCATCGTTAGCGGACACCATGTCGCGTTTGGATAGCTCCTGTGTGCCTAAACATTGGCGCTCCCCCACAAGTGACCCCATTTTGGAAACTAGACCCCCCAAGGAACTAATTTAGATGCCTAGTGAGCACTTTAAACCCTCAGGTGCTTCACAAATTGATCTGTAAAAATGAAAAAGTAATTTTTTTTCACAAAAAAATTCTTTTCGCCTCAATTTTTTCATTTTCACATGGGCAGTAGGATAAAATGGATCATAAAATTTGTTGGGCAATTTCTCCCGAGTACGCCGATACCTCATATGTGGGGGTAAACCACTGTTTGGGCACTCAGCAGGGCTCGGAAGAGAAGGCGCGCCATTTGACTTTTTGAATGGAAAATTAGCTCCAATTGTTAGCGGACACCATGTCGCGTTTGGAGAGCCCCTGTGTGCCTAAACATTGGAGCTCCCCCACAAGTGACCCCATTTTGGAAACTAGACCCCCCAAGGAACTTATCTAGATGCATATTGAGCACTTTAAACCCCCAGGTGCTTCACAGAAGTTTATAACGCAGAGCCATGAAAATAAAAAATAATTTTTCTTTCCTCAAAAATGATTTTTTAGCCTGGAATTTCCTATTTTGCCAAGGATAATAGGAGAAATTGGACCCCAAATATTGTTGTCCAGTTTGTCCTGAGTACGCTGATACCCCATATGTGGGGGTAAACCACTGTTTGGGCGCACGGCAGGGCTCAGAAGGGATGGCACGCCATTTGGCTTTTTAAATGGAAAATTAGCTCCAATCATTAGCGGACACCATGTCACGTTTGGAGAGCCCCTGTGTGCCTAAACATTGGAGATCCCCCAGAAATGACACCATTTTAGAAACTAGACCCCCAAAGGAACTAATCTAGATGTGTGGTGAGGACTTTGAACCCCCAAGTGCTTCACAGAAGTTTATAACGCAGAGCCATGAAAATAAAAAAAAAAATTATTTTCTCAAAAATGATCTTTTAGCCTGCAATTTTTTATTTTCTCAAGGGTAACAGGAGAAATTTGACCCCAAAAGTTGTTGTCCAGTTTCTCCTGAGTACGCTGATACCCCATATGTGGGGGTAAATCACTGTTTGGGCACATGCCGGGGCTCGGAAGTGAAGTAGTGACGTTTTGAAATGCAGACTTTGATGGAATGCTCTGTGGGCGTCACGTTGCATTTGCAGAGCCCCTGATGTGGCTTAACAGTAGAAACCCCCCACAAGTGACCCCATTTTGGAAACTAGACCCCCAAAGGAACTTATCTAGATGTGTGGTGAGCACTTTGAACCCCCAAGTGCTTCATAGAAGTTTATAATGCAGAGCCGTGAAAATAATAAATACGTTTTCTTTCCTCAAAAATAATTATTTAGCCCAGAATTTTTTAATTTTCCCAAGGGTAACAGGAGAAATTTGACCCCAATATTTGTTGTCCAGTTTCTCCTGAGTACGGTGATACCCCATATGTGGGGGTAAACTACTGTTTGGGCACATGCCGGGGCTTGGAATTGAAGTAGTGACGTTTTGAAATGCAGACTTTGATGGAATGCTCTGTGGGCGTCACGTTGCGTTTGCAGAGCCCCTGATGTGCCTAAACAGTAGAAACCCCCCACAAGTGACCCCATTTTGGAAACTAGACCCTGAAAGGAACTTATCTAGATGTGTGGTGAGCACTTTGAACCCCCAAGTGCTTCATAGAAGTTTATAATGCAGAGCCGTGAAAATAATAAATACGTTTTCTTTCCTCAAAAATAATTATTTAGCCCAGAATTTTTTATTTTCCCAAGGGTTACAGGAGAAATTGGACCCCAAAAGTTGTTGTCCAGTTTCTCCTGAGTACGCTGATACCCCATATGTGGGGGTAAACCATTACAGAAGACGGACTCTCCACTCTACTCTCAAGATCGCATCTCACCACCTGTGCACTTGACCCACTCCCATCCCACTTCATCCCAAACCTCACCACAGTCTTCATCCCAACCCTAACCCATCTCTTTAACCTATCACTAACAACTGGCATTTTCCCCTCAAGCTTTAAACATGCCACAATCACACCTATCCTCAAAAAGCTCTCTCTTGACCCATCCTCTGTATCTAGCTATCGCCCTATATCACTTCTCCCCTTTGCCTCAAAACTACTGGAACAACATGTCCATATTGAACTGTCCTCCCATCTATCTTCCTGCTCCTTCTTCGACCGCTTTCAATCAGGCTTCCGGTCACACCACTCCACTGAAACTGCCCTAACTAAGGTCACCAATGACCTATTAACCGCCAAGAGCAAGCGACACTACTCTGTCCTCCTCCTCCTGGACCTGTCCTCTGCCTTTGACACAGTGGACCATTCTCTGCTGCTGCAGACCCTCTCATCCCTTGGCATCACAGAATTGGCCCTATCCTGGATCTCATCATACCTAACTGACCGTACATTCAGCGTCTCCCACTCACACACCACCTCCTCACCTCGCCCCCTATCCGTCGGAGTCCCGCAAGGTTCAGTTCTAGGACCCCTGCTCTTCTCCATTTACACCTTTGGCCTGGGACAGCTCATAGAATCTCACGGCTTTCAGTATCATCTCTATGCTGACGACACACAGATCTACATCTCTGGACCAGATATCACCTCCCTACTAACCAGAATCCCTCAATGTCTGTCTGCTATTTCATCCTTCTTCTCCACTAGATTTCTAAAACTTAACATGGACAAAACAGAATTCATCATCTTTCCCCCATCTCACGCGATCTCCCCAACGAACCTATCCATTACAGTAAACGGCTGCCCACTCTCCCCAGTCCCACAAGCCCGCTGTCTTGGGGTAATCCTTGACACTGATCTCTCCTTTAAACCACATATCCAAACCCTTTCCACTTCCTGCCGCCTCCAACTCAAAAATATTTCACGGATCCGCACATTCCTAAACCAAGAATCTGCAAAAACCCTAGTCCATGCCCTCATCATCTCCCGCCTTGACTACTGTAACCTCCTGCTCTGTGGCCTCCCCTCTAACACTCTTGCACCCCTCCAATCTATTCTAAACTCTGCTGCCCGACTAATCCACCTGTCCCCCCGCTATTCCCCGGCCTCTCCCCTCTGTCAATCCCTGCACTGGCTCCCCATCACCCAGAGACTCCAGTACAAAAGCCTAACCATGACATATAAAGCCATCCACAACCTGTCTCCTCCATACATCTGTGACCTCGTCTCCCGGTACTTTCCTGCACGCAACCTCCGATCCTCACAAGATCTCCTTCTCTACTCCCCTATTATCTCCTCTTCCCACAATCGCATACAAGATTTCTCTCGTGCATCCCCCCTACTCTGGAATGCTCTACCACAACATATCAGACTCTCGCCTACCATCGAAACCTTCAAAAAGAACCTGAAGACCCACCTCTTCCGACAAGCCTACAACCTGCAGTAACCACCGATTGACCAAACCGCTGCACGGCCAGCTCTACCCTCACCTACTGTATCCTCACCCATCCCTTGTAGATTGTGAGCCCTCGCGGGCAGGGTCCTCTCTCCTCCTGTACCAGTTGTGACTTGTATTTTTCAAGATTATTGTACTTGTTTTATTATGTATACCCCTCCTCACATGTAAAGCGCCATGGAATAAATGGCGCTATAATAATAAATAATAATAATAATAATAATAAACCACTGTTTGGGCACACGTCGGGGCTCAGAAGGGAAGTAGTGACTTTTGAAATGCAGACTTTGATGGAATGGTCTGCGGGTGTCACGTTGCGTTTGCAGAGCCCCTGGTGTGCCTAAACAGTAGAAACCCCCCACAAGTGACCCCATTTTAGAAACTAGACCCCCCAAGGAACTTATCTAGATATGTGGTGAGCACTTTGAACCCCCAAGTGCTTCACAGACGTTTACAACGCAGAGCCGTGAAAATAAAAAATCATTTTTCTTTCCTCAAAAATTATGTTTTAGCAAGCATTTTTTTAGATTCACAAGGGTAACAGGAGAAATTGGACCCCAGTAATTGTTGCGCAGTTTGTCCTGAGTATGCTGGTACCCCATATGTGGGGGTAAACCACTGTTTGGGCACACGTCAGGGCTCGGAAGTGAGGGAGCACCATTTGACTTTTTGAATACGAGATTGGCTGGAATCAATGGTGGCGCCATGTTGCGTTTGGAGACCCCTGATGTGCCTAAACAGTGGAAACCCCTCAATTCTAACTCCAACACTAACCCCAACACACCCCTAACCCTAATCCCAACTGTAGCCATAATCCTAATCACAACACTAACCCCAACACACCCCTAACCACAACACTAACCCCAACACACCCCTAACCCTAACCACAACCCTAATTCCAACCCTAACCCTAAGGCTATGTGCCCACGTTGCGGATTCGTGTGAGATATTTCCGCACCATTTTTGAAAAATCTGCGGGTAAAAGGCACTGTGTTTTACCTGCGGATTTTCCGCGGATTTCCAGTGTTTTTTGTGCGGATTTCACCTGCGGATTCCTATTGAGGAACAGGTGTAAAACGCTGCGGAATCCGCACAAAGAATTGACATGCTGCGGAAAATACAACGCAGCGTTTCCGCGCGGTATTTTCCGCACCATGGGCACAGCGGATTTGGTTTTTCATATGTTTACATGGTACTGTAAACCTGATGGAACACTGCTGCGAATCCGCAGCCATATCCGCACCGTGTGCACATAGCCTAATTCTAAAGGTATGTGCACACGCTGCGGAAAACGCTGCGGATCCGCAGCAGTTTCCCATGAGTTTACAGTTCAATGTAAACCTATGGGAAACAAAAATCGCTGTACACATGCTGCGGAAAAACTGCACGGAAACGCAGCGGTTTACATTCCGCAGCATGTCACTTCTTTGTGCGGATTCCGCAGCGGTTTTACAACTGCTCCAATAGAAAATCGCAATTGTAAAACCGCAGTGAAATGCGCAGAAAAAAACGCGGTAAATCCGCCATAAATCCGCAGCGGTTTAGCACTGCGGATTTATCAAATCCGCAGCGGAAAAATCCGCAGAGGACCAGAATACGTGGGCACATTCCTAACCCTAACCCTAGCCCTAACCCTAGCCCTAACCCTAACCCTAGCCCTAACCCTACCCCTAACCCTACCCCTAACCCTACCCCTACCCCTACCCCTAACCCTACCCCTAACCCTACCCCTACCCCTACCCCTAGCCCTAACCTTAACCCTAACCCTACCCCTAACCCTAACCCTACCTCTAACCCTATTCTAACATTAGTGGAAAAAAAAAATTTCTTTATTTTTTTATTGTCCCTACCTATGGGGGTGACAAAGGGGGGGGGGGTCATTTATTATTTTTTTATTTTGATCACTGAGATAGATTATATCTCAGTGATCAAAATGCACTTTGGAACGAATCTGCCGGCCGGCAGATTCGGCGGGCGCACTGCGCATGCGCCCGCCATTTTGGAAGATGGCGGCGCCCGGGAGAAGACGGACGGGACCACGGCTGGATCGGTGAGTATGATGGGGTGGGGGGGGACCACGGGGGGGGGGGGATCGGAGCACGGGGGGGGAATCGGAGCGCGGGAGGGGTGGAACGGAGCGCGGGGGGCGTGGAACGGAGCACGGGGGGGCTGGAACGGAGCACGGGGGGGCTGGAATGGAGCACGGGGGGGTGGAACGGAGCACGGGGGGGGTGGATCGGAGTGCAGGGGGGGTGATTGGAGCACGGGGGGGTGATTGGAGCACGGGGGGAGCGGACACGAGCACGGGGGGGAGCGGAGCACAGGGCGGAGGGGAGCCGGAGCAGTGTACCGGCCAGATCGGGGGGGTGGGGGGGCGATCGGAGGGGTGGGGTGGGGGCACACTAGTATTTCCAGCCATGGCCGATGATATTTCAGCATCGGCCATGGCTGGATTGTAATATTTCACCCGTTATAATGGGTGAAATATTACAAATCGCTCTGATTGGCAGTTTCACTTTCAACAGCCAATCAGAGCGATCGTAGCCACGAGGGGGTGAAGCCACCCCCCCTGGGCTAAACTACCACTCCCCCTGTCCCTGCAGATCGGGTGAAATGGGAGTTAACCCTTTCACCCGATCTGCAGGGACGCGATCTTTCCATGACGCCGCATAGGCGTCATGGGTCGGAATGGCACCGACTTTCATGACGCCTACGTGGCGTCATGGGTCGGGAAGGGGTTAAAGATATTTCTGATTAAGGTCTTGTGATTCGACCGAAAACGTTTAAATAATCTTTGAACTGGATGCACAAATAAATGGGATGTTCACTTTTTCATCTGAAAGAAACCATTTGAGCGCCAAGTGATTTATTACTATTGGATTGACGGTCTGGAAACCTGACTTGGGCACCACACAGGATCCTTGAGTGCCGTGTGTTTTGTCTTTATCTACAACACCACAGCGTTAGAAGGAAGTCGTTCAACCCCACCTGGTTAGAGGGATTCCCAATTCGCTTCCAAGCCGACTGGACCACACCAGCATCCGGGATCCGATACTCTGGACTGTGGCTGCTTTGAACCAAGTAAAGCGGTAAAGAGACTGCAACCCTGTGTCCTCTGTTTCTTATTACACCACCTATCACCATCTTCATCTATTACACCAGGAGCCCTGGGGACCCAGCTTCACCTGTGGGAAGCGATACCATCCCTGCTGCCATAACATCACCCCAGTGGACCCCTTTAAGCAGTGTCGGTCACCCCTGACCGAATACCACAGGTGGCATCACAAACTTTTATTATTCATCTAACCCCTTTAAAGACCGTTCCTTTAACATAGGCACCCAGGGCCACGGCCTGGGTTGCCACCGCTGTGACACATCCCTTTAAGTACCGGACCCGGTACCCAGTACCCCACGGCCCTGGCAGGCGTTTCATTTTGGCGTGACGAACAGGATAGACTGACTCAGCAAACTGGGTCTTGTGCACCTAAGAGACTACTTAAAAGAGAGACTTTATTAAATTGTGTGCCAGAGGCTTTAATGAGCTTTTAAAACATCGCCATAACTGCGTCACATGGTGCGCGCAATAACATTTTCAAAATTGCTACCAAAAACAGCCGCCATAAATAGTGCCGCGAGGAGCGCAGGAAAAGAGGGGCGTGCCATCGTGGGCGGAGCCTGAAGAATGAGCACAAAGGAAGCTGCGCTCCGTGCTCAGCCATATGGAAGAGAAGAAGCCAGAAGCCCTGACAGGAGAACCGGAAGGAGCACAGAACAGAGCGCCGGTGAGACAGCTACAGACGCTGGTAACCAGACGACAGGCATGGCTGAGGTTAGCATGGGGGAAGGTATATGTCCAGCACGGGTTGAGACGCAGCGCTGGCAGCAGATGCAGCCAAAGCCCGCATGATGCCACCAGACCCCGCGGTGGCTGCAGTGCCCATAAACCGGCTGGAACCAGCCGCAGCTACAGTTCCCTTAATGCAATTATCCATGCCCTATATACCGGGAGTGGCCTAGTTGCCACAAAATTCAGGTGAGTCCCACACCCTCAGTGACTTTAAGGAAAGACTCTGCAGCTTATTTCAAGTAATAAGAACGAAGAGAAACCGACACAAAGTCCAAAATTAGAGTATATTATAACAATATTTATTAATTAAAAAATGGTGGTGCGGTGAGAAGATACCATAAAACGACACACCAGGGACATAAATATGGCGAAAGAACAATTACAATAAAACCACAATGGGAATTTTTTGATATACGTACACGATAGCATATATATACGCCATATAATCATAAATGGCAGGATACCAGGAAAAACAAGTAAAGTGCTTGTGCAAAAGTGGCTGAAAAGTAATAGGACTAATGGAAGGGGCGAAAAAAAAGGGGAAAATATGTATAGGACTAATAGATATGTGCTGTGCCACAAAGTGTAGAGGCCCCTATAGTAATGGGCAATATGTGAGCAAGATAGTTGATAACTATGCCAAAAATTAGTTATGAAATGAAGGAGGAGAGATAGTTGATATCTGTGCCAAAACCTAGTAATAAAGGAGGAGAGCCACCTGGTATTACCTGCTTGCTGTAGTGTAGGTCCCTGGGATGTGGGGCTCGGCACATCCCAGGGACCTACACTACAGCAAGCAGGTAATACCAGGTGGCTCTCCTCCTTTATTACTAGGTTTTGGCACAGATATCAACTATCTCTCCTCCTTCATTTCATAACTAGTTTTTGGCATAGTTATCAACTATCTTGCTCACATATTGCCCATTACTATAGGGGCCTCTACACTTTGTGGCACAGCACATATCTATTAGTCCTATACATATTTTCCCCTTTTTTTTCGCCCCTTCCATTAGTCCTATTACGTTTCAGCCACTTTTGCACAAGCACTTTACTTGTTTTTCCTGGTATCCTGCCATTTATGATTATATGGCGTATATATATGCTATCGTGTACGTATATCAAAAAATTCCCTTTGTGGTTTTATTGTAATTGTTCTTTCGCCATATTTATGTCCCTGGTGTGTCGTTTTATGGTATCTTCTCACCGCACCACCATTTTTTAATTAATAAATATTGTTATAATATACTCTAATTTTGGACTTTGTGTCGGTTTCTCTTTGTTCTTATTACTTGTTTTCCGATTGTCCAGTACAATCCCTATTGGTGCACACCGGGGGTGATGGTTTCCTCCCTTATAAAAGTATCTGTGTGCATTGTGCCTCGAGTTTTCTATATTTAGCTTATTTCAAGTGTACACCCTGTCGGAACAGCAAAAAGTCAGCATTCTAACTGGCCAGCTAATTGGCGCAGCACAAACAGAAGTAAAATCATGGCTGAATATTGAAAAAGAAACTGTTAAGCAGATATTTGCCAAACTTAAAAACACTTTTGACACACGCTCTACTGCAGAAATTAAGATGAGGTTTTTCGAGGGCAAACAAAGAGCACAGGATAACATGCAGGAATATGCCCTTAATCTCCATTAGGCACTACGGGACATTAAACAGGTTGACCTGAACAGAGTGCAGGATGGGGACAAACTGTTAAAGGAGCAATTTATTGAAGGACTTTTGTCTTGCACTCACCGGATGCAGCTGCGCATCCTGGCCCTGCAAAACCCTGACCTGGACTTTGCACAATTCAAGGACAGGGCAATCCGGGTGCTGCATGAGCCTAATCCCAGCCGAATAGTGTCCCCTAGGCACCCAGCAATCAACTACCATCAGGAAGCAGCATCCTTCCATCAGGTCCCTGTTGAGGCTGACAAACAGACTTGAGATGATGACCGCTCCACAGGGCTGCTCCTCCAGGCTCAGGAACTGACCAAAAACATAGCTGCACTAGCCAAAACCATGCAATCCCTACAAGAGTTCCCAAAAGGAAAGATCCAGCTGGCTTCCAGTCCAGATGACATCCCCTGGCGATGGCAGAAGAGGATCCCACCGACCAGAGGAAGAGACAACGACCGCTATCATCAGGACGGACGACCCATTTGTCGCCGCTTCAACCAAACGAGGCACATCACAAGGTTCTGCCATTTAAACAAGCAACACCTGGGGCAGAGGGCCAACCCCCAGGAGTATGACAACCAGGAGGCCCACAAAGCTGGTGAGCCAAGTATGTCAGAGGACAACCGGTCCTCCCCATTGAAATCGATGGCATCCCGATGAACGCTTTACTGGGCACCGGCTCTCAGGTGACGACTATGCCTTACATTCTGTACAAACGGTACTGGGCTGACTTTTATATTACCCGTGGCCCAGATAGCGATTTGACCATAGTAGCCAGCAATTGTCAGCCGTTTCCACAAATGCGGTATAAGCAGGTGACCATTAAGGTGGGGCAGGTAGAATTGAAAACCCAAGTACTGGTGATTGTAGATATTGACCGGCGAGAATGTAACCCAATGATGACCTTATGTACTAATGTCATAGAAAACTGTCTTGGCAAGGTTATTGTCTTGTAACAACAGGTGGCCGAAACTGCTGGTTCCATTAAGCAGCGTGTCCTACAGAAATAAATCAGAGCCCTGATGCATAGACAACAGGTAGGTCTGTCTGGTGGAGAAGTTGGCAGCGTCACAGTGAGTGATCCGATCCCTATTGCAATACCCCCAGGAGTGAAATGTTAATCGGGTGTCGGGCAGCAATAGGCCTCAGAGGTAAAGACTACCAGACCCTGGTAGAACCTGTGTATTCCAAGAGTAGGCCCACCATCCTGACAGCCAGAGGGGTTATTGATGTCCGCAAGGGGGGGGTACCTATACGTGTCCTTAATTGTGGGGAGAAAGAAGTCCATTTACCCTGATATGCCACACTTGCTAAACTATTCACTGTTAGTAACAATGTAATACAGGCAACAGAAACCTTGGTCCCATCCGACCAGGCGGAGGACAAGGGCTCTTTAGGACAGTTGGAGGATTGGTGTCAAAAGTTACATGTAGGCACTGATTCCACTCCTTTACACCAAAAGCATGGGGCCTACCGGGTGGTCCAAGAGTATGAACGGGTATTCAGCATACACCCACTAGACTTTGGGCAGGTAAAAGGGGTTCAACATCATTTCCCAACTGGAGATCATTCGCCCATTAAAGAGAGGTACCAGCCTGTACCTCCAGCTCACTACCAATATCCCAAGAGTATGTTATGAGAGATGAAGGAGGCTGGGGTAATCAGAGACAGTTGTAGCCCCTGGGCAGCTCCATTAGTCCTCGTTAGAAAGAAGGATGGTACAATGAGTGTGAACTACAGGCAGTGTGTGTGGACTACAGGCAGATTAACAAGGGTATGTGGCCAACTGCTGGAGCCTAACCCACAACCCCTATTGCTCCATATTATGTGCATGACTCCATACAATTATAACCGTGGAACTTCCACCAAAGGGGAAAAATTAGCAATCATAGTCCTTACCAAGAGCAGGGTGTAGGCCAGGTAACCAGGAGGCGTGGGCCAGGATTATTAATAAAAATGTTGTTACTTTTTGTATACTATTGACCCAGTATCATCTTTTTTTGTTTGTGTATGTGGATATGGATTGGCATTAGAAGAGCCATTAAAAAGTGGTGCCAGGAGTGTGGCCCATGCAACCTGCGCAGAAAGGATCACAACATCCAACGGGCTCCCCTACAACCCATAGTCACGAAACAGCCACTTGAGCTGGTAGCCTTAGACCACATGAAGCTAACTCCAAGCCAGTCAGGCTATGTCTACTCCCTGACCATAGTGGACCATTACTCCAGATTCCAGGTAGTCGTGCCTGTCAAGGACCAAACTGCAAGGACGGCAGCCAAGGCATTCCAAAAACACTTTTGTTGACCACATGGCTACCCTGAAAAGATACTCACTGACCAAGGCTCTGCCTTTGAAGCAGAAGTGTTCCAGGAGTTCTGTAATCTGTATGGATGCAAGAAAATCAGGACACCACCGTACCATCTACAGATAAATGGCACGTGTGAGAAGATGAACCAGGTGGTAATTGACTTATTGAAGACTTTGCCCTTGGAAAAGAGAAACCTGTGGCCAGAGAAGTTGCCGAACTTGGTAGATCTGTATAACCATATCCCGGTGAATTCTACCAACTGCACTCCAGCCTACCAAATGACAGCAAGACCTGGCAAGCTACCTATTGACTTGGACATGAGTCTTAACACCTGAAATCACATCGTCAGATGCAGACTGGGATACAGAGCAACAACAGCGATACCGCAAAGTGCAAGAGTGTGTAGAAAGACGTTTGTCTCAAGCAAGACAGAGGTAAGAGAGAAACTATAATCATCATGCCCCTGCAATTCCCTTGTCACCTGGAGAACAAGTTCTAAAGCAAAAAAGAAGAGTCCACAAACTTGATGATCAGTTGGAGATGGAACCATACACCGTCTTACCGTCAAACTTTGATAACACCAAGGTGTGCTTCATAACTCATGATGGAGGAGAAACCTCAACAGCGGTGTTAAGAGATCATCTGAAGGTATGCCCTAATCTGTTGAAACACCAGGAACAGATCAGGATATCTCTCAACCTAAGGAAGAGGAAGAAAAGAAAATCCATACTATTCTTGGACACTTTCCTGAGTCATGGACACAAGTGAAGCAAGCCATCATAGTGCCTGTCTTGACCTTTCCCCAATTAGTCATGCCAGAAAGAAATGTGACTCCGGACCAACCTGAACACCAATGGGCTCAAGCAGCAGGTACCACACCAGCAGTGGAACAAGAGAATCCACCCCTGCTATCAGTGAATCTGTCATGCCCATAGTGAGTAGAAGTATTTCTAGGAGATCAAGTATACCTGTGCTACATAGAATCACTTGAAGTGTAGCCATGAGAGAGTGCACTACACCAGTGTTAGCAAGAATAGTGAATCTTGGCAGATCAGTATCAATTCCTATACTACGTAGATCTACCTGTAGCACCAGACGTCAGATGCCAGCCCGTTACAGGGACTAAAATATAAGATGTCAATAATTGTTTTTTACTTGTTTAAAAATGTTTGGTTATGCTTATTGGAAATCTTAAATGGACAATAGGGTAATGGACAGTGAATTGCCCAAAAATCGTTACTGTAAATAGTTAGCACCTCTTAAGGTGCATCTTATTGGTTCTACCCACATTGCCAGCGTGGGTAGGGTCTTGCTTGTCCCTAAGACCGAAGAAAAACTGAGCCCCTGCACAAACTATCGTGACTTCTGCCCCTCTGGAAGTTCTAATGATAGAGCCTTTGAAAGGTTCAACTGCACCCTAATTCAAATGCTGAGGACACTGGAAGAAGATCGGAAGGCTTGATGGCCCGAGTTGGTATGCGTGTACCAAGCTAGAACTGGACCCAGAGGAGGACTACCGACGGACAGGGGTGTCCACCTTGGTTCAAGAACATCGCCATCATTTGCAGGCCTTGCATCGCCTAGTGAGGATCAAATTCCGAGAATTGGAGCATGCAAAAATAAACCCGCTGTGCGGGACAGATCTTCAAACTGGGGACTATGTACTAGTACTAGAAAAATGTTCACAAGACAAACTAGAGAATCAGTGGGAAAGAAACTCATATCAAGTGAAATGGCGAATAAGTCCTGAAGGGCCCCTTTTACGAAATACAGCCTGAAGAAGAAGGAAACTCCACCACTCACATCATTCACAGGAACATGCTTTGGCCCTGTCTGTCAAAAGATCCAGATCAAGTGGAAGTGGCGCAAGATGCTAATGAAGTATCTTCACCAGTTTCAGTAGATTGTGAAGAGGAAGAAAGTCCTGAACGGCCACCTGAAGACCCACAAGAGGAACAAGTACCTGAAATTCCGGCTACACTAAACGGCCACACTACTCAACTTCTCCTTCTGACTTACGGCGCTCCAAACGAACAAGAGCTGGAATACCCCCCAATCGATACAATCAGGACCAGTTTATTTGGCAGGAAACTGTTCAAGAAAAAAAAGATTTCAAATGCGTTTTACAAGAATACTAGCCGGTGGAATGGCGAACAAAAGGAGAGGGGGAGTGTAGGAAGCTGGACCGAGCCGGTAATGCCTCTCTTGTGTTAGTTCCGGAACTATCAGGGCTGTCACCATTGTTGCCGAGGGGAAAGCTTTCTGACCTGGACAGACCTTTGCACCCGACTGTAGGGGGCGTGTCAGGGATAAAAGGGATGGTGTGCGGGAAAGCGAGCCAGTTGGTGGGAAGACAGAGCACACAGCAGGAGAAGGTTTATTCACTCTCCATGGGGCAATGCAATAGTCCAGACCTGCACTGCAGCACTCCAACCCTTGAGCAGACCGCCTGTGAGGAACGTATATCTGTGTGCCCACTTACCCCACTCTTGGGGAATCCTTCCCGCACCGTTCCGCTTCCTGCCGCAGGTTCGCAGCCTAAGTCGGACCCGCTGAATCATCCAGAGCTGGGTAGCGTCATCCCCACCTCTGCTATTGAACTGAGACCCAGTCCGGCGGTACCACAGACAACTTCACAGCACGGACATCATCCAGGTAACCCAGGACCTCGCCTCTGAGCCAGGATATGCCGCTTCTGTCAGGAGACAGTGCATCAATTATCTTCAGGATCAGGCCAGAGACTTCACGTGTCACGGCGCCACCGTGGGATTTCAACACGCCGGAAACCATCAGACTGATGAGTTTACCTGTTTCATAACCGTTTGTTCTTACCCTGACCTAATATCTAGTTTAGCTCGCCCCTTAACCCTTTCTCTCCCTGCGTGGAGTAACCCTTGTAATAATTCCTTTAACTCTTGCTCTGCCACCTGCTCGTCACTGCATCCCTCATCCCTGCTATTCTCATATATGCATGCATCTTACTTAAATAAAGTTTTGTAAGTATTATTGAGTACTGATTATTCCAGTAAGCAGTAACACACCAGACATTATTTATATGTCTTAGACAGCATTTTCATCTTTTGAGGGGTCTTTGTGTGATGGAGTGAGGCAGGTAACCTGCATATTGGCTTAATGTACATTCGTGCCTGTAGACTTGACCTAGGCTCTTATTGGATTACACAGTAAAGCCTGTACACATTATTTCCACCTGTACTGTGATATGTCTCCTGTGGATAATGGTAACGACAGTAAAAGAAATGTTTTCATCTTGGTTCAATTTGGTGCCCTGACCTTATGGTAATCAATTTCAGATATCTAGAAAAATTATAATCCTCTGGGTATAAATCAGAGCTATGCTGCAGAACCTTTGGACTTAGTCATCTGAGATCTTTTGATGGTGGAACAAAACCATTCAAGATGAAGTACTGTAGTTCATGCTGTTTCAAATTGCAGACACTTAATATCATAGGCTGGCGTTACATCTCAAAGTGATTTTTCCATAATAAAAAATACATAATATATACAATAGTTTAATGACTGCTTACACGCAGTGACTTTGACATTCATAACATAAGCTGTGACAATAAATAATCATAATATGGAAAGAATTACTACATGTAATGCAATTACTAATGTCCAGATCAATCTCAAAACCTTCAGAAAATGTCATATGATTCGGCAGAATAAACAAGATGTTATTTTGGAGGTATATCGGAAGAACATTCATTTTATTTTATGCTTTAAGAAGGGATGAAATTGGTGAAATTAGGCAGTAATGTGTTTTTTCTGGTTACTAATAAACTACTGCTTGAGACTTTCAAAACATATTCTTAAATGTAACTTTATATTTCTTCAAATTGAAATGTCGGATGGATGATTGATGTGCTTTATATAGGTCTAAATGTTATTTATTTTGCATTATTTGTGTTGTACAATCATTCTGCAGTGAATTTTCCAGCGATGTTCTTAGTATGTCTCACAAGATTAAACAGTTGCAAACTTGCCATGTTGAATGGCCAAAAGCCTCACACCGAAGGATAAGCCATTTTAGTTACAGAGATTCTTGCTCACCTTTATATTAAGTAGTTTTTGAACTTTGAACAGACATTCCTCCTGCAATGACAAAAAAAAACACTTTTTGGACCAGGGAAAGGTATACTTCTTAAAAAAAGAATGTATAATTGATTATCAACGCCACAAGTAAAAAAGATTAAGTCTATTTAACTAGTCATCTAAAAAAAAATGGAAAAAAACTACAAAATGCAATATAAAATATAAACTACAAGCTTGCTGCTTGTATGTTCATTTATGTGTCTTATCTCACCCCCAGTGCTGGATTCACAGCTACACTGCACATTATGGCTATATAATGTACTTTGGATTCATTTTTTGGGGGAATATTAAATGAATGCAAGATGTGACCACTTAAGTAAAATTTACGTTGTGTAGTTTTGATGGATGCATACTATTTTTTTCTTTTATCAACATGGTGGCCCAGTGGCTAGCACTGTTGCTTTCCATTACTAGTGCCTTGGATCCAAAGCAGACCAAGGAGTATGAAGGTTCTCCTGGTTCTTGGTTGGGTTTTCCCCAACACTCCAAGACGTACTGAAGATACTGAGCCGAAAATTGTGACCCCACTGGAGATAGTGAATGATGACAATGTCTGTAAAGTGGTATGGAATACAATACGTGGGTGATATATAGGTAACAGAGATAAATACATAATGTTTGCCCAAAAGCAGATGTGCAGTATAGGTGTAGGATACGTTTCTTTCTTGCAACTTTTCAGATGATACTTAAAAAAAATCTATTTTTTCATCCATGAACAAAGGTTCAAAGAATGCACCACAGACATCCAAATCATTTTATATCCTGCTTAATCCTGCCTTTATTATAGCTCAGTATTTATTATTCTGGACATTACACATAAAGACATGATTTTTCAAGCTATAATAATTTTATCCTAATGCAGAATTACACAAAAAGGTCTCATTACAAGAGTTTATTTATGCAGAGGTCATGAGGAAATGTCAACTACTTATTATGGATGGCATTTTAATATATCTAATATTTTGCATGTATTGCTGGTAAACTGCAGAAACTGACATGTTTTCAATGACCATTCAAGTAGCCACAGCTCCCGAGAGACAGATTTGTTTGTATCGTGTTTTTCGTACTTCAGAGCTGGAAAGGAAACCATGCCTCAATGTCATTTAGGTTAAAAGAATAGAATGGTGAATTGTACTTATTTGTGCATCTCATTAATGATTGTTAAAAGTGATGAAATAATGTCAACTGTTCTTTTACTGTAATGTTAGAAATCCCTTTAAAGGTATTCTGTCAACCATGAAGACACAAAAGAGAATAGTAAAACCAAAAACACTCAGTTTGAAAAAATGTTGCAGTAATCCGCAAGTGCTAGTAAAAGATGTAAAAAACAGGGTATTTGGTTGATACGTTTTTTGCAAAAAATGTATACTAAGCTGCTCTACCAATCTTCACGGTATACCCTTATCAGAGCAGTCCTAACTAATGTATGCAATCCCTATCTGATGTATTTAAAAACCTGATCATCTGTATATAACCTGTGTGAACAGGGTTCAGAGAGGAAAAATCCATGTGTGCATACAGGGTAGAACAGCTTTTGTGCAGATAGCCCAAGAGGAGTGGTGGAACTCCCCAGTCTTGTAGACACAAGAGAACACTTATGGAAACAGGAACACATGGGCTACTTGCACAGTGAACAAGTCTGTATGATCATGTTCACACACCACCAAGAAACCTGAAGACACAAAAGAGAATAGTAAAACCAAAAACACTCAGTTTGAAAAAATGTTGCAGTAATCCGCAAGTGCTAGTAAAAGATGTAAAAAACAGGGTATTTGGTTGATACGTTTTTTGCAAAAAATGTATACTAAGCTGCTCTACCAATCTTCACGGTATACCCTTATCAGAGCAGTCCTAACTAATGTATGCAATCCCTATCTGATGTATTTAAAAACCTGATCATCTGTATATAACCTGTGTGAACAGGGTTCAGAGAGGAAAAATCCATGTGTGCATACAGGGTAGAACAGCTTTTGTGCAGATAGCCCAAGAGGAGTGGTGGAACTCCCCAGTCTTGTAGACACAAGAGAACAATTATGGAAACAGGAACACATGGGCTACTTGCACAGTGAACAAGTCTGTATGATCATGTTCACACACCACCAAGAAACCTGAAGACACAAAAGAGAATAGTAAAACCAAAAACACTCAGTTTGAAAAAATGTTGCAGTAATCCGCAAGTGCTAGTAAAAGATGTAAAAAACAGGGTATTTGGTTGATACGTTTTTTGCAAAAAATGTATACTAAGCTGCTCTACCAATCTTCACGGTATACCCTCATCAGAGCAGTCCTAACTAATGTATGCAATCCCTATCTGATGTATTTAAAAACCTGATCATCTGTATATAACCTGTGTGAACAGGGTTCAGAGAGGAAAAATCCATGTGTGCATACAGGGTAGAACAGCTTTTGTGCAGATAGCTACTAAAGAAGGAAATGTTCACAAAAAACATGATTTATACTCAACTGAAAACATAGAAAGTGCCTTGCTTCTCCAGCCGACCATTCCTATGCACATGAGAATACTGCAACCTATCGCTGGACTAGGTGGTCTTGGGTTGACCATGGTGTTATATGTAGTGAGGGATTGATGTAATCTGGTTATTGAAAACTGCCATTGAGCAATGAAAGCTATACCGGAGGTGGTAACAGTGTGTTGAGACAAAAACATAGTTGCCAGATGATCTGCATAGAAGAGGACTCACTGCAATAGATTGGAACAAGAGGAGGTCAGTATCTGCCCCAGCCCTAAATAAATACATGTACTGGCTGAAATGTGAGTCAGGTGTTAGAAAAAGAGATAATCTACAATTGATGGCCAAAGAATAGATGTTGAAAGGCAGCCAAGAGACTTGTCAAGGGGACTTATGGAAGAAGTCTTCGTGCTGCAGCCACAGAGTGGAATGATGTTCTTCATTGACACCTGAAAACTGATTCAAGAACATCAGACAGGAGAGACACTATTCATACAATGCAGATAAAGAGAGCTTAATTGCTGTGGTGCTAACAGCTTGAAATGAAAAGGATACTTACCTACCGCAAGAGTGCTGGTCTTACACATTCGGTGCTGTGTCCCCCACCAGTCACCCACTATCAACATTTGGAAGATCTGGAGGGCATCATGTGGCCATTACTGCCAATCTGTTACTGCTGCACATGAGTAGGACAATTTAAAATAATGGAAAGTGCTAGTAACTGAGCCAAGAGGCCACTGACCTTCTAGGGTTATGCACCCCTGCATAACCCCGGTAGACGGTGAAGAGCGGAGGGCCGAGTGAAGCGTTGTCCAATCTGTTGCTGCTGACTCAGGCTCACATTCGGTGCTGTGTCCCCCACCAGTCACCCACTATCAACATTTGGAAGATCTGGAGGGCATCATGTGGCCATTACTGCCAATCTGTTACTGCTGCAAAATAGAACAAGAGAAGGGAGCGCACATGAGTAGGACAATTTAAAATAATGGAAAGTGCTAGTAACTGAGCCAAGAGGCCACTGACCTTCTAGGGTTATGCACCCCTGCATAACCCCGGTAGATGGTGAAGAGCGGAGGGCCGAGTGAAGCGTTGTCCAATCTGTTGCTGCTGACTCAGGCTCACATTCCATCCAATATGGCTTCTTGTGCTCACATGGAATAGGAAGGTTGTAACTAATAAGCAGCCGCTGATTGGCTGCAGAATTCACATCACATTTCCAACACAATATTGATGCGAAAAGACAAGACTGGAGGGGGACACAGTACTGAATGGGGTGGAGCAGTGCCATTGCTGTGGGCAGGTATCCTTTTTATTTATTTGCTCCAGCACACTTTCTTGAAATATTTCTGCACTTGATCCAGTTATTTATATTATGTCCAATAGGTTTTCATTTTTTATAGAAAAGAAAAATGTAGATATTAAGGACTATAAAGCATACTTGCTATCTCTACCAGAATGTCCAGAAGGCTCTTGGAATCAAAGAGGCATTGGCAAATCTCCCGGGCTGTATCTGTGACCTCAGGAGACAAATATGTTTGAAAGTGGTGGACAACTCCTTTAATAAATACAAGACACTTTTCTTTTCCCAATAAACCACAAGTGAAAATTGTGTATGGAAAATATAGAGCTACTCCTGAAGTGCATTCTTTTCATTACACTCCGATGTGTAAAAATTCCTTACCATTTCTACAGTGCAGTTAGAAGATGTGCAAAGATTCCTGAACAAGTGAATAACTGATTTCCTCTAAATCACTAATCTGCAGAACTGAATTTCCCATTTCTAGTGTGGTCCAATAACACACAACAGAAACCCAACAATCTGCAGCAGTCACAAGTCTCTATAAGAAGACATATCAAAGTCTATTTTTTATACAATCTTACATAGTTTACTTGAAATATTCACATTATTTTTCTGCATATTTTAGTTTATAAACAAACCCTTAATTCTATAACCCTATTAAAAGATTTCACGCCGCCTAATAGTGTCCCATCTCTAAATCCCATTTTTAATAACAAGCAACATGTTGCTTACAGAAATAACACAGCTGTGTCACATTACTCTTATTTTCACAATTCTGTATTAAGTAATGCTCACCAAAAAGCAAGGTCTCATAGACCTTGGGAAAAAAGCAGAATTTTGAAACTCATTTATTTTAGAAGACAGGGCTATTCCAAAGACATGTTCATCTTTGTTCAAACTAAGATCCCTGCATTATCATCCAAACTATTTTCCCTCTTACAAGCATCTCATGTTCCCTACTCAATCCAGGAAAGGTCATGTCCATGTCCCATGGCTTTATGAGGAACAATAGTACAATTATGTACCACAGGTAGAATTTCCCAACCACACAATAGAGGAACAGCTATTTTAGTCATCTATGTGCTAAACAAGGACGACTGAGACTATTGAGGAATTACAGCCACGAACTGTATGTGTGTGTACGCAACACTTCTCCATACCTACTATTGGCATTCCCTGTGACTCTAGGTTGAAATCATTACTATTTGCTAAATAATTCTAAGGCTACGTTCACACTCGGCATTTTTTCATCGTTTTTTCTACAAATTTTCAGTTGGGTTTTACAGTACCAGCAAAGTCCATGAGATTTCTGAAATCTCATGCACATAGCTTGTTTTTTGTCATCAGCATTTTGTGCTTTGCATGTTTTTTTGGACATAGAGCATGCCACGTTTTTCAGCATTTTTTCAGCGTTTTTCACCCATTGAAATGAATGGGTGGTGAAAAAAGGCAGGAATTAGGTTTTGCTGCATTTTTTTGTGCCAACACCTGATTCTGTAGAATAGGACTTTTTTCTTCAACGCTAAACTTTATCTGCATGCACAAGAGACAAACCTAGCATGCCAAAACACAAAACTCAGCAAAAATGCAACAAAAAATGCAAGAAAAACC